>NC_141687.1:73343354-74061479 GCF_964263255.1 Lissotriton vulgaris
CCGGTTTGACTTTTTCCGGATAGGTAGAGAACACTATTCTATGCTGAAATGAGACGATAAAACAACGTGTAATATAGGCCAAATCTTAAAAATGTGGTACATATAAGTACTTCAATACAGTTTATTTGTGTGCCTCTGATATCCTCTGTTTCCCTTAATTTGGAATGTATGTGAAAAAAAGCGGGACATTTTGTGTGCTTGTCATTTTCAAATTTTCGGTATGTGATTTAAGCATAGATAAAATGGTACGGTTTGGTCAAGTTATGCTTTTAGTGTCCTAAATGGTTATTGCCATATATCGTCTAGGTGGCCATTATAGAAGCTCCAGACTAGCAGCTAGCACTTATCGAGTGCAAAGCATTCATCCTGTCTGTGGGTTTGCTATGTATACGAAGTATCGGATGCGCCCATCACAAAAACGCAGGACTTTTTAAATAATACTTAGTTGACACACATTTGCAAATATATTTCAAAATATCTTTAGGTTGTTATATAGGGCCCCATAGGATCGGGGGGAGATGGAGTTGCCGCCCCCTTAAAACTAAGGCCGAGTGGGTAACTCGTCTCTGCCAGCGAAGTTTGTGGAGTTTTAGAACTCCGCACTCCGTTTAGAGTGCAAAGTTTTCCAAAACTCCGCAATCGCCGCAAAGCCGAGATTCCCAGTGCTGCTAGGAGACTTACTTTCCTCCCAAATCGGTGTCCTGCTGCTGCTGGCTCCACTCGGCTTCCGCTGCTCTGGTTCAATAACAGGAAAAACTGCAATGGCATGCCTTCACGCAGTACACCATATGCACTGCAGTTCTTCCTGTTAATTGAACCGAAGCAGCGGAAGCCGAGTGGAGCCAGCAGCATGAGCAGGACACTGATTTCGGAGAAAGTTAAGTCTCCCAGCCAGCGGGCCTTACTATGCGGGAGCATGGGTTTAGAGGGAGGGAAGTTGGGCCAGGGGTTTAGCGGGAGGGGGCACAGGGGGTAGGAGTCGGTGGTTTAGCAGGGGAGGTGTGGGGGGAGAGGGGAGGCAATGAGTGACTCCGCCAGGCCACGGATCTCCATGGAATTTCACTGAGTTTTCCAGTAAATCCGTGGAATTCCGCAGAGTACCACTATGTAAGCTCTGCCCAGGGTTGCTTAAAACCACACGAGAAGGAGATACAAAACTAAGACTAAAATCAACCTACTGTCCAACAACAACTATGGTCCCTAATGAAATCTTATCGTTCGAACAAGCACTGTTCAAAAAAATTGAGGCATTGTATCTCTGCAAAAAAACCTTTTAACAGCATGTTGACTAAGGAACGAAAAGCATTCCATACCAACAACACAGATTTAGTTGTGAAACCAGCTGATAAAGGAGGAGGTATTGTGCTATTGAGCAAAAGAGACTATGAGAGACAATTCACTGATATATTAACAGGTACCAGATATTACCAAATATTCACAGAAGATCCCAGAGAGAGATTGAAAAAGGTTATTAAAAACATGGTAGAAGAGGCAGAAGTAATGAACTAGATCTTGAAAAGAGAGGCAGATGTTCTATGCACAAAGAACCTAAAGGTGCCATACTTTTACTCCCTACCAAAGATACGGAAGGAGAGAGTACAACACCTGGTAGTCCAATAATACCAGGTATAGGGCCCATACTCAAAGTTCGCAGATTATTTTCTGAGACCACTGGTCCAATAAACACCGACTTATCTCAAAGACACACAAGGCATCTTGAAACTGCTGGAGGAGGTCACTTTTGATCCGAAAGAGAATCTCCTAATAGGCCTTGACATAGAAAGCCTGTACACAAGTCTACTACACATGAGACATCTTGAAACTGCTGGAGGAGGCCACTTTCGATCCGAAAGAGACTCTCCTAATAGGCCTTGACATAGAAAGCCTGTACACAAGTTTACTACAGAATGCAATCCTAGATACCATCAAACAAATACTTTTCAGAAAAAATTGGACCTTTCAAACACCACACCATTTCATCTTGGAATGTTGCAGATTGGTGCTTACAGAGAACCACTTCAAATACAATGAAATAATGTATCTACAAGTTCACGGAACATCTATGGGCAGTACCTTTGCCCCTAGTTTGGCAGGTCTATATGTCAGTGATTTTGAAGGCAAACATATTCTGAGCAACATGCACCCCTTCGCTGAATACATCACCCCGTGGAAGCATTTTATTGATGACATGTTGATTGTATTGAGAGGCACTGAGGAGACTGTACAACAGTTCATCATATGGATCAACACACTAGACAGGTACCTAAAGTTCACTAGCACTGTGAGCCAAACTGCCCTGTCCTTTTTGGACATCACCATCTTTGCACAGAACAATCACCTGTGTACAAATACTTATCACAAACCAATGGATAGGAACAACTTGCTCCTATTTGAAAGTTTTCATCCAAGCCCATTAAAAGAAAACTTGCCCTGTAGTCATTATCTGCACCTGAAACATAACCGTAGTAACAATAACAATTTCAAAAAACAGGCAAAAGCATTAACCAAGAAATTGGAGCCCAGACACTATCCAACAAACATCATAACTAAATGTTACAAACGTGCAAGAAATCAACACAAGGACATACTACTACAAGACAGACCAAAGGTGGAAGACCGGGACCTTCTAACCTCTAAAAACATTCAGTACAACCTCCAATCATGTGAAGAAATGAATACCAAAACATTGGAACATTATTAATACAAGTACCTTCAATTAGCCAAAACCACAGTTTGCCTACAAAAAAAGAAAATAGCATAAAGATATACTAGTCCATACTTGACCAAAGAGAACGGATAAGAAACAGGACACCATTACAACAGCAGGGGCCTGCCTCCAGTAGTAGGCCACTATCGCTGTGGCAATTATTCAGCATGCCACTTAACAACAGCAACAAAGATAATATATTTTGATATCAATTTGAGGTGGACACTAAGAAGACACTAATTGCAAAATCTTGCTTGTCATATACATGATCACCTGTCTCTTCAACCTACTCTATATTGGAATATCCTGTAGGAAGATCAAAACTCGCCTATGCGAACACAGAAGCAACATCGAGGTCCACCACAAAAATGAGCAACGAACGGCTCGTGGAATGGGCATTTGGCCCACGCCACGGGCAAGTTCTCGAAAGCCACCAATTCCGTCTTGAGCTTGCCACGCCCAAAGAAAATAGGTGCCACTAGAGCTGTTTTAAAAATGTTTAGGTTACAGAGCATACCAGTAGCCACATATGGGGCAGAGGTTTGGGATTTGGGGATAAGTCCCAGTATTCAACGAGAAGAAAACCGATTTTGTAGAAAAATACTGGGTGCCCCAATCTCATCCTCTTAGTTTATTTGTCACAAGGAATTAAACCTCCCCTATACATGTGATTTTATTAGGACAAGGCCAGCTTTATTCTGGCTTAGGATCTGGAGGAATAACTCAGCTGCCCTAACACAGGATATTATAAATGATTGTCTTAAATGTGAAAAGGGCTTAGCTATCCCCTGGCTTGCTGGAGTTTTAAAGACTCTGTGTGCCGTGGGTAGGGGAGATCTTTTCTCCGACCCATCCAAGATCGAGCCCAAAGATAAGAATGAGGTTAAACAAGCACTATATGCACTTTATAACTCAGAAAGAATGGGAAGGGAATCACTCAAATCTACCGTTGTGACATACATGGGGAATGTACTGTGTAGTCAACCGCTCCCACCCTATCTTACTCTCCCCATGACCAACTGGGAAAGATCATTGTTATTCCGCCTAAGTGAAATTTTTATTGGGCTTTCCTTACAGCACATTATAACCCATGCCCTTGTGATGGGATAAGCACACAGAATGATTTGCACTTTCTTTTTTTCCGTAAATTTTATTTAAAGTATATCAACTGGTTTTTAACTCCATATTTTAGAAAACGAAGACCCCTTTCTTTAGGGGAGTCTTATTTAATGTTGCTTTCTTTGGATACAGATGAATAAACTTTTCGAACTAGCACTTTCTTGAGACTGATAACTCGTGTACGCAAAATGATAGAAAACCCCATAAAAATTAGATTTATGAGAGCTGTAATACATTTTAAGGATCATGATTACTGTAAATAGATTTGCATAGAGAATGGGACTGTTTTTTATTTATGTACTTTTATGAATTTTATGAAATTCGAAAAAAGGTCTTTTGAATTTGAATTTAAATTGAGCAACCGTTACCTTTCCGTAGGACATTGTCCCAACGATATCTGCTGGGTAGTAATGGAGCCCTTTGAATATGCAGATACAAATGCAGAAAGGAATCTATTGCAGAAGGAACAACGATGGGTTTACCGCCTGGGGACTTATCACAGTGAGCTAAATGACCAAAGAGTCAAGTTTCCAAATGACTAAGCCCTCAGATTAAATTGTTGGATTCATCCTATAAGATATCAAAAAGATATCTAGAAAGACTACAAAAATTCCTGAAGAAACTAGGAAATAAGAAACAAACCTCACTAGACAACTAGTAATCTTCCTAATGTCCTGTGTGATAGTCAACAGCTATATCACCGATTATAAACTATCAGTATAATTGACCATAAGATGGAACCATTAGATGTACTACCAATGTAAATAGAAAACAAGATCTAAAAGTTCTGACAAGAAATGTCAATACAAAACAACATGAGCAAAAATCTAACATCAGTCACCCACTTGTAAATCTAACCACACCAAAAGCATCAGGTGCCCACATCCCCAAGAAATGGCGTGCCTATAAGAGAACACCGAAATTGAGCATAAAAAAAATTATTAGTATACTAAATGACAATTAAAAAAAAAACTGGCCTCCTGGACAACTTCATCTGTTAATCAAGAAAATGGCATTTTCTTTTTTACGAAGACCCTTACAGTATCATAAGAAATTGGTCAGGAAATCGTGACCCTAAAACTCTGTCACTGAAATAGAAATTACTAATGTGCAACTTGATTTACTTTAAGGGTGGGCGGGCGGCTACGCTCCGTGGACGGAGTGTGTGTAGTGCCGGCTTCTATGCATTTTGCGTAGCAGGCGTAGAATCCGGCACTATGCACGCTCCGCAGACGGAGCGTAGCTGGCAGCCACCCGCCTCCCTCCCGCCCTCCCTAAATACTTTAAATTAATAGTGTAAAAGAATTAAAAGGCACTTACCTTGCCCGCCGCTGCCCGCCGCGTCCCCGGGGCTCGCTATCTTCATTGCTTCCGTCTTGTGTACTAATGCGCATGCGCGGGCGGCCGCGCATGCGCATTTCTCATGAGAAATGCGCATTATCGGTCGCCCGCGCATGCGCATTAGTACACAAGACGGCAGCCATGAAGATAGCGAGCCCCGGGGACGCGGCGGGCAGCGGCGGGCAGCGGCGGGCAAGGTAAGTGCCTTTTAATTCTTTTACTCTTTTAATTTAAAGTATTTAGGGAGGGCGGGAGGGAGGCCTGCGCTGCGTAGTGGGGCTACGCGGAGTCGGGAGGTGGGCGTAGTTTCTCGCCCACTTCACGTAGCTCCGCGAAGCCCCACGTACGCCCACTACGCCCAGGGTTAATTTACTTCACATTTATTTAATTTTTTGATAAAGAGAGAAAATTAATTATAGAACAATGTTTTAAGAAAAAATCCTCTTACATGAGAAGTCTTTCCACACTGTTTATAACCTGTCTCTGTCAATCAAAGTTAGCAGTTCATTAATATGGAACTGAGAAACCAGCCAGGTAACATCCAGTTTGGGAGGGGCCAGACTGAAGAGGATGTGCCGCACTGACACTAAGTCCCCTTCCAAGAGGTTTTGGCAATGATTGTCCAGGTGTCACAACATGCATGGCTTCAAAACGCATGAGTAACCGGCATCAGAACCACGTCACTAATAATAACCAGCAATATTTAACTTTTCCCCGTTCCACACCCCTTCACTCTCCTTCTCCCCTCCCTCTTTTCTTGTTTTAAGGAGGGCGGCAACTCCGCCTCCCCCCGGAACCTATGGGGCCCTATATAACAACATAAAGCTATTTTGAAATATATTGTTTTTACAAATGTGTCACCTAAGTATTATTAAAAAAGTGACATGTTTTTTAAATGGGCGCCCATAACACTGCATCCAATAATTCCTATACATATCAAACGCACTGGCAGGATGAACATTTCGCACTAGATTAGTGCTAGTCGTTAGTCTGTAACGTCTATAACGGTCATCTATATGATATATGGAAATAACTATTTAGGACATCAACGAAATTTCCAGTTTTTTCACATAGGTTCCAAATTCAGGGGAACAGAGGATAATACTGTGCCAAACACACTAGAAAATAAAGACAATAAGAATACAGATATGGAACGAATTTAGTACATAAAAAGCTCATATTATTGTTAATATGTTTAAGAGAAATGATAATGGGGCAATAATCCATATGGATGCAAGTGATAGCCATCAGGGGCACCCAAATAAGCTGTAATATAACACTTATATGTACCAAATTCATACAATTTGGCCTATATTAAACATTATTTTATCTTCTCATTTCAGCACAGAAAAGTGTTCTCTACCTATCCGGAAACAGTCAAACCGGAATATGGCAAAAAACAGTGCTCCACCTGACTTGGGAACCCCAAAAATGAGATCCCGTATACTATTGGTCCTGATGAAAGCCAACAACCCGGAGATGGCGCAGGTGGGGTGAAACATGTAGACAAGTTTTCACTACATCCAGTTTTCACTATGCGATGTGTTGGACACATTATGTATCCCAATTCCACATCCACATCCACTTTTAATTTTTAACCTTACCATTATCTCGGTCTTTATTAAAGTGTTTTTTCTAGATAAAAGGTAATTTTAGATCACGTTTTCACGTCCTAATCTCTTGAACCAGAGGTGTCACCTCCTGGTGGAGGAAATACGACCCAATGATGATGCTATCGACTAATAGTATGTCAATGGCAAAGCGCACACCATTGACCGAAAATAGCTGTCCCACAGAAGTTTTCCTGTTGAAATCCCTCCAGTAGAACCGGTCCCAACCCCCGTTTTGATTTTTTTGTTGATTCTTACCTGAAAGCTGAGAGGGATTACAATCACTCATTGCTTCTCTTTCCCTTCGTTGATAATTTTTCACATGATCATTACAATACAAGGCTATCGCATGGACTATTGCTAATCAGCTTGCTTGCCACTGCTCCTCCGCATCCCAAAGGCCTTTTTCTCCTTGCTCCATTCCCTCCAAACTATGTAATGGAGGTGAGCCTACTCATTGTGAACCTAGGGAAATACCCACTTCCGGTTACTCGTGCTTGCCTCAGTTCATAAGCAGCAGAACAGCTTTTTAACAAGCATTGGCACTGGACTTTTGGTTTTGTTAGCACTTATGTTCTGTCATGTGTTTTGTGACACTTTGTTATCAAAGGAGCTGTTGGGACCTCACCATTTAAAAAAGTATTGGCTAAAAACAAACATATTTTTTGGTATAAAAAAGCACACATTGTGATAGTAGTCGCTGACACTGAAGTTATTTAATGTCCAGATGTGCTCCTTGTGAACCAGCAGGATGGATTTACTCAAGGTGAAACAGACTAATGGATGACGACGGCTGTCGGGAAGCTCCCATACGTAATATATATATATATATATATATATATATATATATATATATATATATATATATATATATATATATATATATATATATATATATATATATATATATCACTGAAAAAATCCAAAGGTTAAGGTGTCTTTATACTGAGGTGAAAACGTCTGTGACACCATACCATTTTAAGCAAAAACAAACTGTGAAATGTACCAGTTATAGTTAACTCTGGTAACTACAACTCCTGAGCTAAGTAACTATAACTTGTATCCCCGGCATGCAGTGCTATCATCAATTATGTTATTTCGGATGTTGCAGAACTACTATTAATGATGTCACATAACATGTCATGAGTGATGTAGTATGTGCGGTAATTACCTGTACGTTGTGAGAACACTTATTTAATATTGGCCCCTGGGGAGGGGGTCCTCAGAGCCTTAACAGGCTTGGAAATGGGGATGTGTGCCACCTCTTGTTTTTCTAAAGCATTGCCCTTAAGGAATGTTTTCCCGGGGCCTTAAAAGGCTCAGGAAGGGGAGCCCATGTGCCCAGACCCTTTAATATGTAATCGGCCCTGCTGGATGGGATCCCGGGTGCCCATGACTGGCCCTGGTAGGGGTTGACCCACTCATGTTTACTCCCAGAAATTCAAAAATAAACAATGTGGACATTAAAAGAAAATTGGCTATCCTGCAGGACTCTTGCCCGATTCCCGCAGGATCGTAGTAAAAATCCAATTTTTTTGTCTATAATTTGCCTCTGGAGGGCAATCTGGGACCACCCCACAAAAGTTACCCCTTTATATCTTTTCTCTTTAACAAACTGAGGACAGGGGTCTAAGTCCCTGAGTCCTGTAAAGCCTACCTGTAGCATTGTCTCTCAGGTTGCAGGCACCAATCAGAATGCTCGCTCCAACAGGACCCGTATTCACATGATAGCGAGTTGGCCCCAGGAAAAAAAGCCCCCTATGCCAATCAGAATGCTCTATGTTTTCAATTTGGTTCTGAGGGACTATCGTGAGAGTCCCTAAAGCCAACTGCCAAGATATAGGAACTGCTCTGATCCTTAATGTCTCAAAAACTAATACACACATTTACACTAATCACAAAAAGCATGTTTCCTGGACCAAGATGTATCTTTCTGCCAAATGTAGTGTAATTCTGTTCATAATTATTTGCAGTAGCCCTGCCTAACACATTCTATGGGAATTTTGCATGTTGGCACCCCCCTTTTTCTATCCGGAACTTACCATGAAGAAAATAGGCAAAAAAGAGAATGTTTTCTTAATGTTTTGTGAAGATTCATCAAATGGTGCCAAAGTTATGAGCAAACCAAAAAAAGGCATTTCCTATGGATTTGACTAAAATCAAAAGATCTTGGAAACGTGGCAATGATTGCCATAGATTGACATTGATTTTAAGTCAAGAGTTAATGGAGGTACAGAAAATATGTGATCTCAGCATATATTACTGTTTGCATTGGAATGTTAGCAGTAAAATAGCATGTATGATACTGTGTCACCACATCGTTGAAGATGAAAAGCCAAACTGTTGGCGGAAAAAACATCTGCCAGTATCACAAGCAAAAGAGTGGCTGAAATGTGCCAATGGCAAATTTTTGTGAGTTGATTTCTAAATTTCCTAGGTGAATCTCAGTGCTAGTGCCACTTTTCCACATCTTTATGCTCAATGACCCAGCATACTGGCGACTCGCCTGACATTCATAAGCTGTTAAATGTACTCTTTTGCACATTCCATATCTGTTCTTTTTAAAGCTTGGAGCCAAAGCACACATGCTCATAATTAATATAAAGTGGTTATCTCATAAACGCATATTGTTTTGGTTCATTAGCTCATGCTTGCCCGAGTTGCTAAGCGATTAACAGAGACAAAAGGCAAATAAAAGAACTAATGGCTGCCATGCCTTTGATGTCCTTTCTCTGCTGGTTTGACTAGTGCTTAGTTGTAGATTGATGTTTTGCATGGCTCGCTGCAAAATCTCCCTGAGACCCAGACAAAGGTGCTCAGGAATATTTACTACATATTTCTGAGTTGTATAGGAGTCTGCTTGCCCACAGAATTATATTGATTATTGACAGCTCACATGTGTGAACATTGTTATTTGATCAGATAAAGTGGCAAGAGATTTATTAGAAAATGTAATAGGATCCTATTCAGACCTGCTGGGAAACTGCTTTGGTTAGCTAGAGGGTGCTAGGTGGCAAGGATAAGGCTGCTTTCCACAACTCTGATGACATATTACTGCTTAGGCAGCCAATCAGACGGTGGCTCTCGAACCATTCTAATATCGCATCAAAATCCTTTGCAACCCACATCCTTAGCAAGGTTGTTTATTGGTCAATTACCCGCTAGTAAATTAATGGATGTTATGATATGACCCACTCACTAATATCTTCCATTTTGTTCAATCCAACCTCAACCCAACTCCTAAGCCTTAAGTTTTCATGTGTATTAAATTTGAAGACAGGGATGACCTGGTGGGCTGCTACACATTTGGAGTTGTAATGCACTAGCATACCATGGTCCCATTTATTTCCAACATGGACTTATGGCTGAAACTCAGCATTATAAACTCTGAAGGGGCTTTTTTTCACTGACTATGCATGCTAGTTAATATCCAGGGTTTGAATGATTATTTCAAATGCTTCTTTCTCTGCTCATCTGAGCCATGACAAGTAGGGATCACTCTTTCACTTGAAAATACAAGGGGCCATTGGTTCTATCTATATATATGTATATATATATATATGTGCGTGTGTGTGGGTGTGTGTGTGTGTGTATATATATATATATATATAATTCACTGGGAAAAAAAAGGTTACAGGGACGTTATAGTTAGGCTGATGTGTCACTCGTACAAAACCATAGAAATTCAGCAGTTGAGCTAACTATAACTTGTTGAAGGACTGGGTTCTTTAAGACCCAGCGGTGCCAGGGGACAACACCTGAAAGCTTCGTGGGTTACCTGTTCCGGCGTACGAATGACAGAGACACGGGACACTTCCTTCGGCGTCAAAGATTCAAGGTTTATTTACTGCAGGGAACACAGAAGTCACGACAAGTACAACACGTGCAACTTGGGGAGACTGCTTCAAATTGGTTCTGTGGATCGCTCCTTTTATACAGTTTTTACCCATAGGACAACATGATACACAAAGGTTTACAACCCGGTTCCCACAATTATCCCCCAGAGGGGTTGCTTTGGTCACTTTGATACACACAAGGTCCGGAACATAAGCGCGGAAACATTTGGCGGTTCCCAACTGTAAAAACCCATCTTCCCAACATTAGGGCATTCCAATCGGCAGTAAAACAGATCGAAATAGGAACAAAGACAGGTGCAGAGGAAGATGGAGACAGTGGGGAGATCAGAAAGGGTGTAAAAGGGGAGGTATCGAGAAACACGAGATACAGGCATCAAAGGGACGTGCCTAATGAGATGCACGGCTGAGACAATAAACCGACACGGCAAGATGAGCCTCGAGCGGGGCCATCTGCCTTACAGTATCATCCCCCTCGTCATAAAGACACTTACAAAGAACATGTGTCTTCCGAAAATATCTTGGGAGTCCCAGGGTTGCGAAGCGGACAACGTCCGTTCGCTGGCTACTTGAGGGCAAGAGACAAAATGGATGCCGTATCTAAGATGGAACCCGTGGGTACAGATGAAAAACCCACATAGCAAACGAACGGTTTAAGTTAGCACAGCGAAACTGCGCACAATTACTAAACTCGTCATTTGCGGTTCGTAGATACCAGACTCGACCATATTCGTACGAGTCGAAAACACCACTTACAATTGTCACGGAACCTCAGACGCTCCTTTTGCCCTCATGTAGGCAAGCACTAGTCGGAATCATATTCGATATTCATCAGACCATCGAGATGTTGCTGTAGCATAGCTCTGTCCAACCGAATCCCCTTGGTAACAGGTGGCTGTCTCATACACGTTGTAGCACAGAGGCCACATAAGGCAGGACCGCACTGCACACAAAGGCAACACGTGAACAGGAACGCCACAACGACTCCGATGATCATCAGAATCTTCCAACCCCAAGTCGACATCAAGCCCCAAAACCATCCAAGTAGCGTCCAATCCCCTACATCCACGTGTATGGATTCGGAGATTTTATGCAACTTCGAGATGGCTTGATAGACAGTCGGAGCATTATCAGGAATGAAAATACAGCAGCTCGAATGGATCACCTTACATACCCCACCTCGATCTGCTAAGATCACGTCTAAAACCATACGGTTCTGTAACGTCATAAGTCTATCCGCCTGAAGTTCAGTGGTGATATTACCAAGGGCACTGGCAGTAATATTAGCTGTCGATTCTACCACTCGAGTCAACTGTCTCAGGTTCCTACTATTAACCATAGGTCCCCAAAACGGGAGGAAACCCTTGAAAAAGTCTCCTGCCTCTTGACCGGCAGTATCCTCTTCGCTAATTACGCCTCTCACAACTCTAGTCTTGTGATAATCTGCATCTACAGTAAACGTCGGAGGCAACAAGTTTGCGATAAAACATGAGCCCATGAAGTCGGAGGGCAACCATGCATACGCACGATCATGACAGATAAAGTATGTACCCTTGGCAGCCAAAAACACAGGGGACGAGACCATCGGCAGAATGTAATTTTCAGTGCAAGCACTCTCTCCAAGTCGGGCTTTCGATCGTCGGCCACAACCTATTAGACAAAAATTACCAATGTGGGGTACGACCCATATCGGGGGCGAGCTTTTAAGCTGTTTTTCATTGGTGAACACACTATATTCGCCTCTACTTAGGACCCTATAGGCTTGTACCTCTTCTTCAGGGATAAGCGAGGGATCATAGATATCGCTATCTAAGTCTTCAATTGCTGTAGACAAAGGTTTTTGGTACGAGGTAGGACCAGAGTAGGGGGAACGTGGTTCTCGAATGGGGTGGAAACCCAGTGCGCTTCGAAACATTGTTTGAAATGCTCGAGCAGACCCTTGGGAACTATATGGTAACACCAGATATGGAATTCCCTTATCCGTAGTGTGCGGCATCAACCCACACACCCAACAATTAGTAGTGTTAACCACTAACTGATGCTGGTGAAGGAGCTGAATAAAGGAATTGTTGCGGAATTCTGCACGTCTAGCCTGCTCGTGTTCAGGTAAGATGTGAAAAGAATGAGGAGAAACAGTGGAGGTGAGTTTAAGGTCAGGGGTAGGAGTAGGTATGGCAGAAGGCAAGAAGTAAGACATCGTGTAATACACCCCACCCGCCAAAAATGCAGAAACAGTCACAAACAGTACGAATATTTGGAACATAAAACATTTGGTACGACTGAGTTGCTGCAGCTTGAATCTTTGCGCTTGAGCTTCTTCCAAGTCCATCAGCTTCGAAAATGCCATCCCCTACGACCGTCCGCAACGTTTCTTGACGCACTTCGTTCTGTGTAGCAATAGTCAATCCCTAGGAGTTCCCAGGAACCGACGGTCTTTAACCTAGTGTCAAGACCTACTAACCAGAAGGAAGTACGCGCGCGGCCCTACGGTCTTTATTTCACAAATATATATATGCGAAAACAATGTTTCTCAGCTGTGGAAGCAAAAAGTGTAAGGAATGGAACTCAATGAATATATACAAAAAATAATTACAGTGATATGAGTGTTCAAACTGATCGTGGAAAACGGGATAATGCAATTGTCAAGGGACAAAACAGGATCTTTTATTAGTCTTTAGTGCTGGATCGCAAAAAGTATCGGGTTTTCCCAGGACGTGTCTGTTCGTCAAACAAAGGATCCGTTGAAGAGACAGCGTTCTGTTGATCAGTTGAATGTTCTGGTCTTGAGTCTTTTGATGACAAATGTTCAACAGTGTCTTTCTGCTGCACTGAGGATTCTCCGACAGGTTGTGCGTCGCTGAAAGGTACAAACGCCGGCAATCCTTCGGTTTCAGTTGATGCAATGCCTTTCCTCACCCACGAGTCTGCCGGTAACGGAATAGGGACCTTCTTGGTGTGGGTGGCGTGCACCCAATTCTTCCGTCCCTCAAGACGAACTGCAGTTCTCGTGGCAAGGAGGACCTGGTAGGGTCCAGTGAACCTGGGATCCAAATTGTTCTTGCGCGAAAAGTTGCGCGTCACCACCCAATCTCCGGGCTGGAGCTGGTGGCCTGGACCCTCCGTCTGCGTCGGCAATGCTTCGTGAACCTGTTGGTGAATTAACCTCAGTTTAGCAGTCAAGTCATGAAGATAATCGATCAACATTGGATACTCAAGATCACAGAACGCACCTGGCCTAGGAACCCCCCAAACATTCGCAGGACGACCGAACACTATTTCGTAGGGGCTAAGCCCTACTCGGGAGTGTACAGTCGCCCTAGTCGACAGTAATGCTAAGGGTAAAGCGTCAGGCCACGAGAGACCAGTCGTAGCCTGAATCTTTGCTAGCTTTAGTTTTAGGGTGCCATTATACCCTTCAACCAAACCAGCTGACTGGGGATGATTGGCGCTATGGAATTTCTGATTAATTCCAAGGCCCTTACACACACTCTTCATCACACTCCCCACAAACTCACTTCTGTTATCTGACCACACAACTCTAGGCATTCCGTACCGAGGGAAGTATTCCTTCAGTAGGATTTTCGCAGTGGACAAAGCAGTATTGTCTTTGAGAGGATAGGCCTCGATCCATCGGGAGAATGCGCAAACCACAACTAAAACGTATTTCAGGTTATTGCATCGCTCCATATGGATGAAGTCCAACTGGATCACCTCAAAGGGACATGAAGGGGGAGCAAAACTGCCAGGAGGAGTTGGGGTTCCCTTACCAGGATTGTACAACATACACACCATACAATTCTTAACCAAGCGTTCAGCACATTTCGTAATACCATCATTCTTCCACACAGGAGACAGCAATTTACAAATACCTTTCGCACTAATATGTGCTAACCCATGCGCCATAGTCACAACAGCTAGCACATACGCATCAGGCAACATCCATCTTTTCTGATCCGATAAGTCAATCCAACAACCATTCGCATCCAACTTTCCCTTACTTCCTTTCCACTTCGTCTTTTCAGTCTCGGTGGCCTCATTCTGAATTGCTTTCACACTCTCGATAGTGTCCTCACACATACTCGATTCTGTAGGCCACCTAACCGAACTCGTCACATACATTCGAGTGCTAAGGTTCCGGGCAGTCTCCTTAGCAGTCTCATCCGCAAACGCATTACCATGACCCACATCATCCGTCACCTTACGATGCGCACTACATTTGACAATCGCCACTTGGTTAGGCAACGTAAGTGCATCCAAAAGATCATTCACAAGCTGGCCATGCAGAATCTTCGTACCATGCGATGTTAGAAAACCCCTCTCTCTCCACAACCGTCCAAAACTATGTGCGACGCCAAAGGCATATTGGCTGTCGGTAAACACATTCACACGTTTCCCTTTCGCTAACACACACGCTCTAGTGAGAGCGATCAGCTCTGCGGCTTGGGCAGAATTCTGATTTAATCTCGCAGTCTCAACAACAGTATTCAATGTTACAACAGCATAAGCAGTAGTCACATCGCCATTCGGCAACTTGAAACATGAACCATCCACATACAGTGTTCCATCTGGGTCTTCCAATGGGGTGTTTTTAAGGTCCACTCGACCTTTTGTTTCCTCCTCTGTCCTCAAATAACAATCGTGTTCTGTTATTTCATCTGACTCCGAGCTAATTGGTAACAAAGTTGCCGGGTTCAGAACATTACAACGTTTTATTTGAATGTGGCTTGCCAACAGCGTCAACTCGTACCCAGACAACCTCGCACTCGTCAAGTGCTGAGTTTTCGTACGATTCAAAAGAGTGTCGACTGCATGCGGAACCATCACCGTAAGCATATTATCCATGACCAATCCTGCTGATTGTCAGATGGAGACCGCAGCTGCCGCTGTTGCTCTCAGACAACTCGGCAATGCTCTAGCTACCGGGTCCAAGGTCGAGGAAAAATATGCACATGGACGTTGCTTACCACCAAAAGGTTGCGTTAAGACACTCAACGCACAACCTTCCCTCTCGTGAACATATAATGTAAACGGCTTGCTATAGTCAGGAGTACCTAACACAGGAGCCGAACACAATGAATCACGTAATTCAGAAAAACGTTTCTGACATTCTTCCGTCCATGGTAAAGGAGTCGAAACATCCTTGCACGTAAGAGCTACCAATGGTTTCGCTAGCAATGAAAAATTTGGAATCCATTGCCTGCAGTATGACGTGATACCTAGAAAGGCACGCACATCTCTTTGGGTTGTTGGCACAGCCATTCGCGCAATTGCTGCAATTCTCTCTGGGGTCAACCGTCTTCCCTCCTTTGACAATAAGTGACCTAAATAGGTTACTTCTTGACAACAATATTGGAGTTTAGAAGGTGACACCTTATGATTTAACTCGCAGAGATGTTGCAGCAGCGACACCGTAGCAATTTTGCAAATGTCCTGAGTATCTGCAGCCACCAATAGGTCATCGACGTATTGGATTAAGGCCGCACCAGCCGGCAACCTAAATGCATCCAGTTGACCCTTCAAGGCTTGACTGTAAATCGATGGACTCTCACAGTAGCCCTGAGGAGCGCGTTTAAACCGGAAGCTGCGTCCACCAAGAGAGAAACCGAAGAGGTCTCTACTCTCCTCTGCAATGGGAATGCTGAAGAACGCATTCTTCAAATCAATCACCGAAAACCACGATGCAGAAGCTGGAATCAGAGTCAGCAGTGCCGTGATGTCAGGCACAACGGGGAACTGAGGAATCACAATTTTATTCACCTCCCGTAAATCGATAACAAAACGATAAACAGGTGGTTTCGAAGGATCAGTACGTTTTAGAATGGGCAGTACAGGGCTGTTGCACACGTTTCCCCGTGTTTCCTCAATAACGTCTTTCTCGATCAAATCATAGATGATCGCTAACAATGCTCGTTCACCATCAAGAGAGATACGATATTGGGGAATACGTGGCAATCGCACATTACATTTCAATTGAACAACATAAGGGGAGATGTCAAGCAGGCCCACATCGTTGGGACCTGTTGCCCACAAAGATGCAGGAAGAGAATTCAATTCCGGTGGAAGCTTATCGAGAGACAAGTACATGGGAGAGACAACCCTCTCTCCCAACGTAAGCTTTACACCCGCAGGAGAACAATACAAAGTTGCATACAAGCGTTTAAGCAAATCCAGACCCAAAAGATTTTCACCACAACCCGTGGTTAAAATCAACGGAGCTTCTAGCTCACAAGGCCCAATTGTAAGGGGCAAAGGGCGCGAAACTGGATTGCTAACGGGGGCGCCAGAGAATCCAACGGAAACATTTGTTAAGCCAGACAAAGGTGCGCCAGGGAGTTTCGAATGCTTTATGGAACTTTTCGCTGCACCAGTGTCCAACAGAAAAGGCTCAACGACGCCCGATGTAGCAACTGCGACGTAAGGCCCTCTCTGATCAACCGGAACTGATACCACTCCCTCTCCTTGTCTTCGGATGTCCTAGTAATTACTGTCGTCAGTTCCCTGATCGACGTAGTAATTGTCTACATTGAATTGCGCAGATCGTCCTTGCGATGATCCACGTTGATCAAAACAATTATCGGAATTTGATGAGTTATCTGAACGATCATTCTGAGCACCACGACCTCTACCACGTGGAGCCTGCTGCGAACCACCACGACCTCCTCTAGATGAATTACCACTATTACGTTCGTTTAGAACAGGACAATTGAATTTGATATGTCCCTCCTGTCGACAATAGGCACATTGATTGTATCCTAATGAAGATCTTTGGGAAGAGGAGTCATTGCGAGATTGTGATCGGTTCGATTGCGGCTGCGATCTATTTTGTTGCGAAGCATTCTGATTCGAACGTGGAGGATACGCTTGCTGAAGCAACACTTTCGTTTTAAGCTCTTTCGTCTTTTTATCAGCACGGTCACTCTCTTCTTTCTCTCTATTCTCATAATACTGTGCCGTAGCCAATATTTGAGCTGAGGTAGAAACGGCCCACGCACTTTCTGAATTCTTTAATTTATTGCTCAAATCGGGCAATAAGTTCGAAACAAATTTATCCACGAACAACCTTTGACCACCCTCAGTGCTCATATCCTGCCCACTATGATCAATGAATGCCTCCTCAAACCTCGTAAAGAAGTCGGAGACACTCTCGTCCTTTTTCTGTTTACAAGCTGACAATTTGTCCCAATTTACTCTCATAGCTGGCATAAGAGTTTTCATTAACGTTATTATTCTTTGAGGGAGGTCAGTAATCAGTTGTTCAGGCTTAGCCCCACCGACTTGTCGCGTATCGGCCGCAACAATGGCAGCCCAAGCACCACCTAATTCATTCGGGTGGTTTTCCTGACGAATCTTAGCCCATACCGGTTGCGGTACAACATTACCAAACAGCATGTCAATATCGGCAAGATTCATTACCGTAGCGTCTACGAGCTGCGATAATTCCTTATAATACCCCGCAGGATTTTTGCGAGGGTCAGGCAAGGATTGTTTCACCTGTAACACTTCTGAGCGTTTCCATGGGAGATGTATCCACACTCTCTGGAAATGTGCCAACGTCGGAGGTTGAGCATTAGGATCAGCTGGCATCCATACTGGTGGAACTTCGCGCATAGGAAATTGACCAGACTCATCTGGCTGTCTTTCAATATCCTCAACAAACAAGGCTTGAGGTATAGGAGTGGGACGAAAAGATAGCAACCGTTCAACAGCACGTCGAACATTGATATCCACTATCAGTCCAGTCGAGAACTGAAGCTGTAAATCAGACAAAGCGGTCAGCACCTCGTCGGGTGCGTCGGCCGATATTTGATCACGAAGAACCTTACACATTTCCTCGAACACGAATCTTTGGGTTGGTATATTAAATTGACAAAACGTATCGAGTACAATACGTGGTGGATTTCTAAGGGGATGTGTCATCCAACCCATCGCCATATTATATAGTGAAGCGCGTTCCCTGTTATCAGGAAGCTGACTACGTCTCTGAGGACCATCTGAACCAGCGGACCCAAGAACAGGTCCGAGCGAATGAAAGAAACTAGCCGCAAGAGGAGAATTACGACTACGAGTAGAGGGAGAAGTATAAGACACAGGACTAACAAGTGAAGGAGTAGAAACAGAAGCAACAGCAGGAGTTAATAAAGCAGGAGCAGTAGCGGGAGCAGGCGTGTGTGGAAGCGGAGGAACAGTAGGGACAGCAACAGACAAAGGAGCAGGAACAGTCGGAAGAACGGGTGCAGGTTGAGGAACAGGCAAAGGAAGAATGGGTACAGGAACAGGTACAGGGGGAATCACAGGAGCTGCGACACCCTGTACGTACGGAGGTGGCGATTTCATAAGATAAGACATTAAAGGATCCTCAACTGCTTCTTCCTTCCTTTCCAACTCCGTAGGCAAAGTAGGATAGCACTTATCTATGGTCATACGCTGTAATCTATCAAACACTTCCTTTTCCTTGACCTCCTTATCGTGCTGGAATTGCTCTGCTTTCTTTACAATAGTAGCAACATTATCTCTCTGGTTTCGTTTAGTCTGTCTGATTTCTTTCTGTCGGGCTTCTTTACGCCACAACCGAAAGGCATCAAACATGGCCGGCCTTGACTTTTTCTCGAACAATTTAGCCTCTAGGTTATCTAAAATCGGGGTCTCAAAGCTACCATGAGGTGGCCAACTAAGGACACCATCCTTCTTTGTATAGCGAATCCAATAATCGTTAAAGGTAATCGGGCCTAGCCCATGTTTACTGTACAGTTCATAAGTCGGAGTTCCAACCGGAGGTATCGGACACGAGTCCTCCAGTCGGGAATCCGCACCACACGGTCTGAAACAACTAAACAAAGTACTACGACCAGGCATCTTGCACACTAGCCGAGTTTCACAAACTTCAAGGGTTACGGGATTTACCAAGTCCCAGCAAAGAGCAAAAACCCTCGGTTTTTGGCGGCTGCAGTCGTCAAATAACACAACAAAGTACGCTAGCAAAGTGTCACCGACAAAAACACTCACACAGCGTCTACAACAAAAACACTCGCTAAAGTGTCAACAACTAAGGACTCTGGGAGCGACCCACAAATACTTAACTCAAAGATCGATGGCGTCACCAGGAAGGCCCGTCAATCGTCTCGCTATACCAAGGTCTTCGCCAGGCGCCAAAACAGGTCTACAGTCAGGGCAGCAGTCCGTCGCAGCCGTCAGGAGGCGGGAATCTTCGCGGGAAAAATGTTCGGGCCACTTATTTCGACAACAGGATCGATGAAGCGGAGTGCACCTTCCCTCGGAGATTTCACACGAAGTTCCTCACGATCGTCGGGCTTGGACCGGTACCACTGATGCAGCCCCACGTTGGGCGCCAACTGAAGGACTGGGTTCTTTAAGACCCAGCGGTGCCAGGGGACAACACCTGAAACCTTCGTGGGTTACCTGTTCCGGCGTACGAATGACAGAGACACGGGACACTTCCTTCGGCGTCAAAGATTCAAGGTTTATTTACTGCAGGGAACACAGAAGTCACGACAAGTACAACACGTGCAACTTGGGGAGACTGCTTCAAATTGGTTCTGTGGATCGCTCCTTTTATACAGTTTTTACCCATAGGACAACATGATACACAAAGGTTTACAACCCGGTTCCCACAATTATCCCCCAGAGGGGTTGCTTTGGTCACTTTGATACACACAAGGTCCGGAACACAAGCGCGGAAACATTTGGCGGTTCCCAACTGTAAAAACCCATCTTCCCAACATTAGGGCATTCCAATCGGCAGTAAAACAGATCGAAATAGGAACAAAGACAGGTGCAGAGGAAGATGGAGACAGTGGGGAGATCAGAAAGGGTGTAAAAGGGGAGGTATCGAGAAACACGAGATACAGGCATCAAAGGGACGTGCCTAATGAGATGCACGGCTGAGACAATAAACCGACACGGCAAGATGAGCCTCGAGCGGGGCCATCTGCCTTACAGTATCATCCCCCTCGTCATAAAGACACTTACAAAGAACATGTGTCTTCCGAAAATATCTTGGGAGTCCCAGGGTCGCGAAGCGGACAACGTCCGTTCGCTGGCTACTTGAGGGCAAGAGACAAAATGGATGCCGTATCTAAGATGGAACCCGTGGGTACAGATGAAAAACCCACATAGCAAACGAACGGTTTAAGTTAGCACAGCGAAACTGCGCACAATTAGTAAACTCGTCATTTGCGGTTCGTAGATACCAGACTCGACCATATTCGTACGAGTCGAAAACACCACTTACAATTGTCACGGAACCTCATTGTGCCCCTGCAATGTACTGCTTATGACCTCACATATTACATCACTCATGACATGCACAGCTACAATTATGGGGCTAAAGAGGCTGCAAAAAGGGAGGTATTGACAGGGACTTGGGTTTGCCAAATGTGCAGATTACTTGGTGTGACCAAATAGGTTTAAAGTTTCATCAGTTGCTGGCTTTGGTTAAATCCGCTGTGGATTCCCAAGGTCCTCACCTCATGATTGTGCACTGTGGTTGCACAACTAGGCACATTGACTGGGATAGGGCTGGAAATCCTAATGAAAGAAACCTTTGCAGAACTGATGTCTCTTTTCCCTCACACTGTCTTGGTGTACCCTAATATATACCAAAGACTGAAATGGAAGTGGTTAAATCAATACTGTCTGCAGATTAACAAAGCCAGGAAGCATGTTAAAATACAGTTTCTGCATTCTCCAGAGACCATCGCATGGGCTGTATCTATAACAATAATCTGCATTTTGACGTGCATGGAATTTATAGAAATGATGGAGTGCACTTTACTGATGAAGGCAACAGGGTGTTTCTAAGTAACCTTAAACTCTTCAGCTAGTCTTATGTGCAACAGCCATGTACACACAACTAACACAACAGCTTTCAAACCGTGGGACAAGCTAGAGTTAGATATTATTGGGACCTTTAATACTTCCATTTTGCCAGGGCAATTTATGCTCCTACTAGAGGTCTGTCATTCTCATTGGATTGTTGTTAAGGTAGCAAATAGTTTCCTACGTTTCTTGACTGACAAATTTATGGGAGGGTGTACCTAGTACTGATAATGGAATCCAATTCACATCAGAGAAAATGAAATCATTTTTAAAGGGAATGTACATTAAACTCCTCAAAATGGCCTTGTAATGCCGTAGTGCAAATGGCTTGGTGGAATGGATGAATTGAATGATCAAAGAATGCATTCAGTTGGCACATGTGCCTGGTGAACCTGCTGATAAAACTGTAAAAAATGTCATGATCATATCACACAGATTTAGGCCCAGATCTATGTACTGGGGTGAATGTATGACATTGTTCTGCATTCTGTCCATCACCTGTTGTTTTTTGCATTTGTCACCCCGAGTGAGACGGGTATGCTCAGACGTGAGTCTCGTGCTCTCCATGCCACTGGAATCAAGCTATCCAGGCTGATGAGGGGTGAAAGCCCGAAACCGGTCCTTGGATGCTTGTTTCCAGTCCAGGGAGGACCTGGCTTGGCAGTTCGGGCTGGACTGTTCCCATGGGGCACAGGGTCAAGACTGATTTGCATATGGCTGGGTTCAAACTGGAATGGCATGGTGAGCAAAAAAACGATGGATTTAGGCCCAGATCTATGTACTGGAGTGAATGTATGACATTGTTCTGCATTCTGTCCATCACCTGTTGTTTTTTGCATGATCATATCACACAGCACCTAATTCAGTCACAGGTGTTTCACCATTTCTTTTGGTCAAGGGCAGACTTCCAGGTTCAAGGTTGACCTCGAACTGGTTGGGTGAAGTGGCACCAAGATGGGTGCATAGAGAAAGTGTTGGTGAATGTGTCAAGCACCATGCGGATTTAAATCATGGTACCAAAAGTAAAAGATAGAGCGTGGGGAGTTGGCGGGTATTAACAGTCCCTGATTCCCGTAAGAAAGGTAGCAGTAGTTATTCCAATGGAAAAGTATGGACAAAATATCTCACTGGGACAATTCCTTAACTAAAGGAAGTTTTGATTCTGAATGTTCAATAGAATTATGGTCAAATTTACCATAATCACACCATGAGGTCCAGAGCCTCAATACACCTACTTGGCACTAGGAGTATTTTTTTTCATTAGATATGGAAAGGAGAAGTGTAGTAAATGTATACAATTAGTCTATATTTTCATACTGTATTCAACTAAGCATCATATTTATCCCTTTTGAATTCACTGAGTTATATAAGTATCTCGTTCTCTCCCATTTTGTCTTCCCTCCTTCCTACTGTTTGTTGGTACCTTCCATTATCTAACTGAAAGTTGGGACTGTACATTCTATCAGATGTATGACAGGAGTTGCGGCTTAGAGTTGTTGTTATATACCTGTTAATAAAGCCTGAATTAACAGTACTGAAGTATTTGAATAATTGGGTCAGGAGCATTCCCTGATTAACTAACGATATTAAACTTGCAAATGTGTTAAAATGCTACGCCTTCCCAAGGGAGACATTCCAAGGAGAAATATGTTTATTTGTCCAAGTTATTTTCTCTTTAAAAGTGTGCTGCATTATGCAGCTCACATAAAAGCCTCAGATAATTGTTTTTTGTGCAGGAAGGTATGCCTCCTGCACATAAGTAATCCTGCCTGAAATGCAGGCAGCCTTGCACCATGGTGCACGGATGCCTTCATTCACTTGGGGCAGCCACTAGGGAGCCAGTGCAGAGAGAGAACAGGAATGCATCTTTTCTTAGCAGATATGGTGCATTCCTGCATTCTGCATTTGACCCAGTACAGCAATTTGTCTAGCTGCATTGCACTGCGTCATATTCAAATTTTAGTAAATCTACCCAGTGTGTGTATGTATGAATAAATGTGTAAGCATGTGTGTGTGTGAGTGGAAGTAAACATCAGATGTCATGAGATGTAGCTTCCTCTACCCCTGGTGTTTTGGTGGATGGATGTCCATGACTGTGCTAATGCTGCACGTGTTAGCACATTACACCCAGGTCTATTGGCATTCCGGTGTGCGTTTGTGTTACCCAGATTCCGTGGGTTGTTTCCATTTATGTTATTATATCTTCCCTTTTTCTGTATCTAAACCACATGGTAACACAGATGTGTGGTTATTCTTAATTATGCTTTCCTGACCACTTTATTGTTCTGTCTGGTGAAATACTTTCAACTTCTGATTGATTGGTTGTTTAGCAGTTCCCTTGCTGTCTGCAGATCTCAGTGCCTTGAGCTGTAATCCTGATTCTAATATATAGTCACATTTGTATAACTTTATTTCTATAACATTATTGTTTTAGAAGTACTGTTCCTTTGGTAAAATGGAAGGCGCTGCGTGTTTGAACCCTAGTGATTATGGCTAAGGGCTGAGGTCTCATTGGTTCCATTCTGCCTTTACTACTAAAAGCAAAACAAACAAGATGATGGACAGAATGTTGCACAATGGCAAAACATTCACCCCCAGTCACAGATCTGGGTTTAATCCATCGTTATTTTGCTCACCAGGCTACCCCAGTTCAGACATGGCCATATGCAAATCAGTCTTGACCCTGTGCCTCATGGGAACAGTCCAGCCCAAACTGCGAAGCCATGTCTTCCCTGGACTGGAACGAAGCATCCTAGGACCGGTTTCTGGCTATCAGCCGTCTTCAGCCAGGATAGCTTGACTCCAGTGGCTTAGTGAGCACAGGACCCACGTCTGGGCATAACCTTCCCACATAGGGTGAACAGCAAAACAAACAAGATTTATTTATTTTATTTATTTATTTTATGTAGTTTGTAGAGCGCACAGCTACCCCCGAAGGGGTGTCCCGGCGCTAGAACCTGAGTCTCAGAGGAGAGAAAAGGAGCAAAGGAAGGGGAAGTATCGTAGTAAATCATAGTCCAGAGAAGAGCCAAGTTTTGAGTCTGGCCCGGAAGATGGATTCGGAGGGACAGAATCTGAGATCGACCGGCAGCGCGTTCCATAATTTTGCAGCAATGACACTGAACCCTCTGCCACCCATTCTGGATAGTCTGAAACGGGGAGAGATCAGAAGGCATAGGTCATTGGATCTCAGAGATCTGATGGAGCGGGATATAGAAACGCGTTTTTTTAGATAATTTGGACCGCGATCGTTGATGGCTCGATGAGTCAGAGTGAGGATCTTAAACTGGATACGGCTGGCCACTGGTAGCCAGTGTAATTCCCTACGATATGCGGCAACTGACTGACGATAGGGAATATTGCCAATCAGCCTTGCAGCCGCATTTTGAACAATCTGCAGCCGGTCAATCAGGTACTGGGGAGCTCCAGCATAAAGGCTATTAGCATAGTCCAGGTGGGACGTGATGAGGGCATGGGTAACTGTACGGCGGGAATCCAGAGGGAGATAGGGGAGGATTTTCCTGATCATGCGTAACTTCAGGAAGCAGGCAGAGGTCACTTTTTGAATCTGAGTCTTGCATGAGAGGGAGTCGTCGAACTGGAAGCCCAGGTTACGGGCCGAGTGGACAGGGGAGGGGGCGGGATCGAGTGCCGTGGGCCACCACCAGGAGGAGGGGATGGAATTTTTCTGATGATGATGGACGGAATGTTGCACAATGGCAAAACATTCACCCCCAGTCACAGATCTGGGTTTAATCCATCGTGATTTTGCTCACCAAGCCACCCCAGTTCAGACATGGCCATATGCAAATCAGTCTTGACCCTGTGCCTCATGGGAACAGTACAGCCTGAACTGCCAAGCCGTGTCTTCCCTAGACCGGAATAAAGGATCCTAGGACCGGTTTCTGGCTATCAGCCGTCTTCAGCCAGGACAGCTTGACTCCAGTGGCTTAGTGAGCACGGGACCCACATCTGGGCATACCCTTCCCACATAGGGTGAACAGCAAAACAAACAAGATGATGGACAGTATGTTGCACAATGGCAAAATATTCACCCCCAGTAACAGATCTGGGTTTAATCCATCGTGATTTTGCTCACCAAGCCACCCCAGTTCAGACATGGCCATATGCAAATCAGTCTTGACCCTGTGCCTCATGGGAACAGTCCAGCCCAAACTGCGAAGCCATGTCTTCCCTGGACTGGAACGAAGCATCCTAGGACCGGTTTCTGGCTATCAGCCGTCTTCAGCCAGGATAGCTTGACTCCAGTGGCTTAGTGAGCACAGGACCCACGTCTGGGCATAACCTTCCCACATAGGGTGAACAGCAAAACAAACAAGATGATGGACGGAATGTTGCACAATGGCAAAACATTCACCCCCAGTCACAGATCTGGGTTTAATCCATCGTGATTTTGCTCACCAAGCCACCCCAGTTCAGACATGGCCATATGCAAATCAGTCTTGACCCTGTGCCTCATGGGAACAGTACAGCCTGAACTGCCAAGCCGTGTCTTCCCTAGACCGGAATAAAGCATCCTAGAACCGGTTTCTGGCTATCAGCCGTCTTCAGCCAGGATAGCTTGACTCCAGTGGCTTAGTGAGCACGGGACCCACGTCTGGGCATACCCTTCCCACATAGGGTGAACAGCAAAACAAACAAGATGATGGACAGTATGTTGCACAATGGCAAAATATTCACCCCCAGTAACAGATCTGGGTTTAATCCAATGTTATTTTGCTCACCAAGGCACAGGGTCAGACTGATTTGCATATAGCCATGTCTGAACAGGGGTGGCAGAGTGGGCTAAAGAACGGTGTTGGATTAAACCCAGATCTGTTGACTGGGTGTGAGTGTTTGATTGGTTCAGATGCTTTGTCTATCACCACCCCCTTTTGTACCACTTTGTTCGCCATAAGTTGGCAGGGTATGCTCAGACGTGAGTCCCTTGTTCACTTTGCCACTGGATTCAAGCAAGCCGGCTGAAGACGGCTGGAATGCCAGAACCCGGTCCTAGGAAGCTTGTTTCCGGTCCAGGGAAGGCATGGCTTGGCAGTTCGGGCTGGACTGTTCCCATGAGGCACAGGGTCAGACTGATTTGCATATAGCCATGTCTGAACTGGGGTGGCATAGTGGGCTAAAGAACGGTGATGGATTAAACCCAGATCTTTTGACTGGGTGTGAGTGTTTGATTAGTTCAGATGCTCCGTCCATCACCACCCCCTTTTGTACCGCTTTACTACTAAAAGGTCTCTTTTATCACAGGGTGCTCCAATATATGGAGAGTGTAACTGCTGTTCTTATGAAAGGGATGTGTGTGTTGGATTAACGTTACATGTCAACTCAATGCCTGCTTTGCAGGAACTCGACCTGCACTGCAGAGGGATGCTTCGGTTCATGTTTTTGAGATGGATGGAGGGGATTGTAGTGTCCTACTGGACACATTCTAGTGTTCAGCATGCTGTAGTTGACAGAAACTCCTTAAGGACTTTCCTTACACCCAACCTCACCCATCCAACACAGGCATCACCGGTCTGGTGATAATGCCAATAAAAGACCCCGGACACACATGCTCTGGACCAGTTCCAGGTACCATATACTCAGTGTGTGCGTGGTCATTTACCCAGTATGTGGGATTAGGACCCAAGACACCTCAGGGAACACCACCTGCTACTATCATACCGGTGAATGCAGTTAGCTTTTGGTGCATATCTAGGCCTCTTCTGGGTGCATGCCATCTGATATTGATTTTTGGGTGGTGTAATACAATATTTTCACATATGTGCTCTTGCCTCTATTTTGCCAATTCCATTGTCATTCTATCCTGCGCCACTTTCCGCAAGCAGGTGAAACCTGGGTATTTCTGTTATTCCTTTGCCTGAGTGACTCCCTGGCTTGTGTGCCTGCATTTGTCTTGTCAGGTTTGTTCCCTTCTTTCTGGTGCCTTACTTAGTGACAGCGCTTCGATGCTTCTTGGTTTTATGCTCTTTATAAATCTCAAAATTAAAATTAATTTCTTGGGGTTCTGGGGTTGTTTCTCTCGGGTTGAATGCTGTTTTCCGGTGATGGGCTTTACTATCCCAATGTAATGCATTGTGGGATTTGTATTCATACTCTACATCAACTCATGAATTCTGATGCTTGATTTGTAAGGGGAAGTCCTGGGACGGTGGCATCGCCCTGATGACATGGAGTCATTTAATAAACCTGTTTTCTTGTGGCCATTCTTTCAGTGTGAAATGCTACCTCAGTTGAGTTGTGAAGCCCGTGACTGCACCTTTTTTTAACTTTTACTTATTACCCTTGTATGCTATTACCCCAGCACATATTTATTTTTGAGTATATATTTGAATTTGTATATTTTGTATATTTACTGTTGATATTTTTGTAGCTAATTATGTCTTTGTTAAAAAAAATGTTAGTGTGTTGTCGTTTTGCATTCAGTCTATGGGCTTAGTTTGATGTTTCTTGATGTCAGAAGGTGCCGTTATTTTGGCACCCAGTCCATTTGACATTGGTCTGATGTGTTTTGATTTCTTTTCCTATTGGAGGCGAAGTTGCTGAGCTGATTTAGGTGTCACAGTGGCTGAGGGTACCCATTCGTAGGCATGTGTTATTTTTGTCAGTGGTCACCGTGGTTTTGGCTGTGGAGTGTCTGGTTTTTGCACAGCTGTGGTTCCATCTTACATGTTTTTGAGGAGCAGTGTCCGACTTTCGCCTCCACTGTCAGTCAAGCCTTGGTTGGGTTTGTTTCTGTTTCTTCAGTTTCTTCTTGTTTCCATGCTGGTGCCCTGAGAAGCAGCGCTGTTAAAGGGGTGGCTTCAGAGTGTGTTACTACTACGTTTCAAAAGGCTAGGGTAACCCTTATTTCCTTCTTTCCACCCTAAGACATTTCCTGTGTTTGCTTACTGTCCCTCAGGTCATGTGGTTCGTTGGTGGAGTTTACTGTGCATCTTTCTGTAGCCCAGGTTAGTTAACATTATACTTTGCTAGTTGTGCCAGTTTATTCATCACCATGGTTGATTAAACATCTCCTGTTATAATAATAATAACCTGGTATTTGTAAAGCACAAACTAATCACCCCTAAGGGTCTCAAGGCACTGGGCGCCACCGGTAAGATTAAACCTGCTACTGCCCAGAGTCACATGGTGCTGGGCTAACCTGCCGTCATGCGCCGGGGATTGAACTGTAAGCCCCATGTTCCAGAGTCAGCCGCCCTGGCCGCTGCGTCACACCTCTTCCCTTGTTGGTTTGTCTTCCACTGGGGGAGGGGATTTCACTTGTTTCCCATGATGCTGTTCAGTAACTTTGTTGTCCTCTTTGTTTGCCTGCTGAATAGGTACTGGATGTTTGTGTCCTGATGCCTGGTGCCCATCTAGCTTGAATTCCATGTTCCAATTTGGAAATAGGGATGCTGCTGTATTAGGTGGAATTGGCACTGTTGGGTGGCACTATTCAAGCATTTTCTTTCTGTCTTCTTGCTAACTCCATGGGATTTACACTGTGATGTTTACATTCAAAGGCTTGGACTCTTGATGGATGGTGAATGGACTTGATGTTTCTTGTATACCTGTTTCGGTCTACTTGTTTGCCTTTAGGTGCTGCTTCAGATTGGCCATGGCTGTGTCAGTAATATCCTTTTTTGCAGGTATTTAGAGGCATTTAAGTGTGATGGGGGGGCCTTGCTTCCCTGTACTATCGAGAGACAGACAATTGGGCTTCGGCCACAGGGAGGTTGGCCTCTGTTCTACATATCTTCGGGAAACTCTTTGTGCTGTTCATGGTCCATTTTCTTTTCTTTTCTTTCATATATGTAGTCATTCTGGATGTCCTCCCAGGATTTGCCACATGTGTAGTGGCTGGCCTTAATGAGGTGATTCATTCTTCCAGGGTAGTCTTTTCTCCTGACATGATGGTGTTTGACATTCAGACCGCCCACGATAGTACTACATATTACCATTGGTAAGTTATCCCATTTGGGTGCTATGTGTGGGATTAGTTTCTTAATAGTTCCTCTCCCTGCTTAATAAAGTTTCATCTGGCTCCCCCACGGACTGCTGCCCTCCTGCGATTCTCCGTGCTGCCTTCTCGGCTTGCCCTGCCCCTCCGTTGGCCCTCCTGAACAACTCTCTCCTGCTCGGTGAGGTCCCCAGCCAGTTTAAGAACGCCGAGGTGGTTCCCATATTAAAAAAAAACAACGCCGACCCCGCGGTTATGGGTAACTTCCGTCCCATCTCCCTTCTCCCTTACCTGAGTAAGGTACTTGAGACACATGTGACCAGCGTCCTTAGCTCTTTTATTGAAGAGTCCAACTTCCTAGACTCCCAGCAAGCTGGGTTTAGACCTGCCCATTCGACGGAGGCGGTCATCCTCTCGGTCATGGAGGAACTCCGTAGAGGCACTGACTCTAATACTAGTCAAGCTCTGATTCTCCTAGATCTGTCGGCGGCCTTTGACACGGTCGACCACACCATCTTGGTCGACCGTGTCAAAGAGGCAGGCATCAGTGAAACGGCCCTTAGCTGGGTTCGCTCCTTCCTGACGAATCGCCACCAATCTGTCCGACTCTCCCAGTTTTCGGCTGACAAGATGAAGCTCACCTCCGGCGTTCCGCAGGGTTCGTCCTTGTCACCACTTCTATTTAATTTGTATCTCACCCCCCTGATTTGCTCCCTCCGGGGAAGGAATGTCACTGCATTTAACTATGCAGATGACATTCAGCTTGTCTTCAACCTTGATTCCTCGGACGAAGCGATCCAAGACTTTCAGTCCACCCTCTGTCACATCAGTAATTGGATGGGTGCTCATCATCTTAAACTTAACCCCGACAAGACGGAGCTTGTTCTTGTCGGAGGCCCATCCAACCCCTGGAACTCTACTTTCTGGCCCCCTTCCCTCGGCCCCTCTCCTTGCCCTGCTGACAAGGTGAAAAGCTTGGGAGTTTACATCTCCCATGATCTTTCAATGAAGCACCAGGTCAGTGCCACTGTGTCCTCCTGCTTTTTCCAGCTTAGGAAGATCCGGAAAATAGCTCATTTCCTGACCACCGAGGCCCTCACTCTGGCACTGCTGGCATTAGTCATCTCCCGGATTGACTATGCCAACGCCCTGTATGCAGGCATCCCACAATATCAAATTAAAAGACTACAGCTGATACAGAACCATCAACCCAAACACCTCCACGTCCGTCCCTGCTTAAAGCCCTTCATTGGCTCCCTGTATCGGAGCGTTGCAAGTTCAAACTAGGTTGCTTGACCCATAAATCTCTGGCCGGCATCGGTCCTTCCTTCATCTCTTCTCTCTTGCACCCCTACGCTCCCCTAGGCACCTTTGATCTTCTCACCATGCGCTCCTCCAGACGCCTAGGTTCAGACGCAAAAAACACGGAGGTCTCAGATTCTCTTTCCTGGCTCCCTCATTCTGGAACTCACTTCCGTTGGAACTTAGACTCTCTCCCTCTTACCTTCACTTTAGGTCTCTCCTCAAAACTCACCTCTTCCGTAGCATCTATACATAAGCACTCTTTTCCTCCCCTCCTGTGCCTCTTCCCAAGTAAGTGAACAGCGCCAAGAAAGCGTCCGCTGTAAGTCGCGCTTTATAAGAATTTTTTACATTACATAGTTTGTTTGTTTGCTTTGAATAGTGGCTAATGGCAACATTCAATCTTGTTGGTGGGGCATACATTCCCTACATATTAGGTGAGTGAGATACTCAATAGATTGAGAGTACGTTACTGGAGTTACCCAATGAGAATTCAGCTACCTTGCCTTATTGGGGTTATCTAAAAAACTCAGCAACCTTGCAATGATTGCAATGTCAAATTGACACTGTATTTAATACGCAATGAATTGATGTGTGTATTTTTTTGTATTTTTATGTGTCTGTTTGTGTATTTGTCTGCTGCATATGGGTGCCATTTGGACCTCAACAACAGGCGAATTCCAGGTGATATAGTATATCTCCTTTATATATTTTTCACTGATTCACTGAATATCTAGCAGTAGCATGAGACACGGTCCTGAAGAAGCAGTATGAGACCACTAGGCACCACTTTCACTGCAGAAACATGTCGACCTAACATCTATCGAAGTAGTCATTTGTTCATACTACTATGCACTATTTTTTACTTTGGAAGTGAATAGGAACCTTATTAAAATTGCTTAACTCCATTTTCACTATCCAATTTTAAGAACCCTTTTCACAATATGCACTTATCATTTTATCAGATTGAGCACTGCTAGTCAGATTACCACCAGATACCTTAGTACAGCATACTCACTCAGGGACAAAACCAATAGATTAGGCTACAACCTGCCAAATCTACCGTGGGTAAAACCACATACCTTCATGGTGAAGGATCCCAAATGATGCAGGGCGGTACAGGTTGGTAATCTGGTGGCAATATATATTTTTCCGTACTTCGATATACTCAAGGTTTGATTTTGCGGTTGTACCTTACAGACACATAGTTTGATTTCTTGACCCATTGCTATCTTTGTTGTAGGTATATATAGTTAGGGGCAATAGCAATGCATGGTCGGTAAACTTCCCCTAGGACCTCCCCCCCCTCCGTGTTTGTACTTAACATTCAATCTTGGCCTATTGAAGTAGGAATGCCTGGTTCCTTTGGAACCCTTTGCTCTTTTAACCATGGTCTGGTATCTCTGTTTACTTAGTCACTTTTTATAATGGTGATGCTATAATATTTTTAGTGTGGCTTCATCTTCTCAGTAAAAGGCTGGGGTCACTCTTACACTTTATTTTCCTGTACTTAGTTGTGGAATATGCTCACCATGCTATGTGTGCATTCCTCGTCCGGGCTACTATGGCATTGAGTCTGATTTACTTTCAACACCTATTCCATGTGCCTTGTGTCCTCTCTGGATGAGCTTTTGTGATGAAAGGTGACTACCACATGTTGTGTCCAACAAGAAGTCTTCCTTGCGGACACCAGAGCGTATATGGTTCCTCACATAATTCCTCTTCATTATTTCCTTGGACCAGAAATCCTCTATTGGTTACTTGGAATTGTTCTTCACAATTGTTTTACTTTTAAGGTTCTAGTTGTTTTGAAGTACAGAACTATGGCATGGTCTAGATTTGGCTCAGGGACATCATGTGCCTTCCCAGACTTTTCTTTCTTGCATCAGCTTGTCAGCTGCAGATAAGAAACAGCCAATGGGATCAGATTTGGATTTGGCACCACTTGGGTTGAGTCCAGTGCCTGTACGTGAGTGGAGGCATGGGCAGGTGCCACCAGGGGGCTGAGCAGAGGACCAACATTGCCAGTTAGCATCAGGGCATGTCCCTGCAGCAGTCTGACTAAGGGCACCTGTTGCTCCATTGGGCCTAAAGGCACTCCAATGGAAGCCAGCATCATCCAGAAAACGTGTTGCATAGCCTCCTTTAGGCCTCTATCTGATGTAGGGTCAATGATGGCATAAGAAACTTGGGCATGCTGGGACCAGCCTCAAAGTAGGTTCTTAGACAGATGGGGAAGGTAGAATCTGATTCTTTGAGTGCCACCTGCACAAATTCTCTTAGGAGAGGGAATGAGGAGCTAGAAAGAGTCCTGCTTGGATTTCTTAATTTATGGCAAGACCAACTTCATCTAAGATTTACCAGAGGAGTGGGAGGGAGTCAGCGATTTGGAGCAAGGGTGCATCTGTTGTTTGGATAGTGACCTGCTGTATTTCTTGTGCTCAGTGATGAACAGTAGTTTTGTCTCCTTCTCCTTAATAACCTCTGGGTACATTTGGGGGCATTTCTTAAAGGATTTCGCTCCAGTGCTGGGATCCCTGACACTACCGCAGATGTTGCGCTTACCATAGCTGACTCCTGTTTCCTGCAGTTGTGACATGGTTTGTAGCCTGTGGTCTTGTGGAGAGTCATTTCCCTAGCTCAATGTCTGCAACAATGACTTTGGATTTGGTGAAACACTAACACAATTCTAGAAGCAGAGCTCCAGATCCACATGAAAGGGTACAGAATGAAATGAACTGACACAAGTGTGTTTGGGTGACACACGTATTTAGCTCAGTACAGTCAATTCCAGAGGTGTTGTAAGTCCTCTGCGGAGCCTGAAAGGTATCACCTTTTGGCACAGTGAAACAATTCCTAGGAACAGGTCTTGATCCAGTCTGACAGGTGACCAATCTGCTGATAGTAATATCCATCAGAATAAGTTACTTATATTTCTAAATGTAGTTTTGGCCCTATGCAAGAAAAATTAAGTGTAGAAATGTTAGGAAAGAAAGGCTCTAACTAATCAAGGACAAAACAGTAACTATTTTGGGCTTGCTATCTGGATGTAGTGCTTCCTCTTTAACCCTTATGCAAGAGACAAATGCAAATCATATGAATTGAAGATTAGGCCTGAGCGAAATTTGAATTACATCTGTGTAATTGGCATATATTGGGCAATTGTGCACGACAAAATGCATGCAAAATTACTTAGATTACACCATTGTGCCACATTGTGTATTTTTTTAAAGACATCTGTATGTGAGATGAAACATTCTGGTAATTTTGGAACGTAAGCAACATTTCAGGTATATTTATTTCCCCAAGTGGACCATTTGGGTACTATTTGAGTGTTAAGCTACAAATCTGAATAGAGCTGGAATGTTTTTAATGCAAGCAGCAGTTGCTTTAACATGGATTATCAACAAATATTTCAGGAAGGTTTTTCCCCAAGGTGACCGTTCAACTAATTGCTTAGCTCAAAAATACAAATCCAAAAGAGAGCAGCAGCGTTTGGAAAACAAGCAGTTGGAAATCAAATTAAAATTACATTTTCGAGTTCAGTTTTTACCCGAACAGACCGTTCTGGTAATTTTTTCAGTGCGAGATACATTTTGCGTAATCTCAATTCATGCAATTATACTGCAGCAAATTATGCAAGTTTTGAACACCACTAAGGCAGAGTAAATGGAACAGGATTGGGGTTTTGAATTAGACATTTTACTTGTGCATGATGCAATTATTAATTAATAGTGTATGCTTTTCAGAGGTTTGGCTGTGTCAAGCGGATATTGAAATGATGACTTGAAAGCAGCATTGATCATTGATACTGGAAGCTGAGGTCGATTTCAATAGCTCATGAGTGAATAAATATGTGATTGATGGCAGATTAAACCAAATAGAGTACAATATCCTATAGCTAGAACTAACAAAGTTGGGATGCCACTGATGATCATCACCCATTTACATTCTCTTAAATGCCCACATGCATCAAGCCTTTTTGGAGTCGCAAACGGTGCGATTCCTTAAAATCGGCCGTTTGCGATTCCAAAAATGCTATTTGAGATGCATCATTGGTTTTAGTAGAAAATCGCTAATTTTGCGATTTTCTAAAATGCGATTGCATTTAAGGAATCGCAATTTTGCGATTCCTTAAATGCAATGCATCATTCTTTAAAAAATTGCGATCTTGAAGATTGCAAGTGCAAATTACCACGAGGTTGAACCTCGTGGTAATTTGAGAAAAATGTTTAAAATGCTCTAATTTGCATTTTAAACACTGTCATGTTACAGACACACATGTCCTTAGGACATGTGTGTGTGTAACATCCATTTTAAAATACATTTCAGGGGTGCATGGGGGGGTCCTTTGGACCCCCCCTGCACCCATGGAATGCATCAATATTTTGCGAATTCCAATTTGCGAATTCGCAATTACTATTGATTCCTATGGGCCTTTTGGCCCATAGGAATCATTGGGAATTGCGAAATCGCAAATTTGAATTCGCATAATATTTGCGATTCGGTAAAAATTGCGATTTTTCGCGAATCGCAAATTTTATGCAATTTAAATCATGCATCCCGTTTTGCGATTCCTTATTTGCGATTCCCTAATTTTCGCAAATAAGGAATCGCAAAACCTTACATTGATGCATGTGGGGGTTTGTCTTTTCAGTGTTAGGACCTGATCAGACTCTCCAGCAAATTCCACCTTTCTGACCAGGTTTAAGAAAAAGCACTATTGATTATTCTGATGTTTAGTAAAAGTTCCAAAGATTGCTTTGCTGGTGGAGGAGGCAACGGCCGAGTGTGGGCCTGTGCAAGGGGCGCTTTTAAAAGCATGACATGTGGTCCCATTGTTAGCTGATGAGGTATTGACAGAATCAAAGCAGCGTCTCTTGGGAAATTTGAAAAATCAGGATAAGATACTTGATAGATATGCGGCTAGAACAAACAAAAAATAGAGATCATTCAACAGGAGACAACACTTTAAAAGAAATCCTCGATCTATGATCTCCTACTTTGATTAGCAATGACGTACACAAAAATCTGAACTTCTTAAGCCAATGAAGCAGGACACGTAATTTGGAATATACGAATTTGGCAGCTTCCAAAAGGCAACACAAGGAATGAATAACACTAAAGGACACAGCTACAGCCAACTCGAGGGAAGAGCTAGTTTGTTGAGAGATGAAAGATAATTCTGAAAATTAGTTGCAGGGCTTTTACAGGCCCCTGGAGACTGCACTGAATAGTTGCATTGACGCAAAAAGCTTACCAACTTAGTTCTAACTGTGTGTGGTATAAATTAAGTATAAAAGGTGAAAGATGAGCAGCATTTTGAATCCTGCATTTATCCGGAAAATATTTTATTGCTAACATTGCCTGAAGTAATCATTGTCATCTTTGCTCACAAAAGGAATCAAGCATTTTCAAATACAAAAGGTTTCGTCCTGCAAATTTTTCTCTCAAAACCTACTGGAATTGGCATGGACATATCTGACCTGGGTTTTGGTTAGAGAGTTAGAGCACGTGTTAGTGTACATTAGAGCACGTGTTACAAATATATGCCAAAATCAGAACTTTATTAATGGCACAAGAAATGACAAGTTTTGAGGTTTATGTGGCATACTGTCGATCACTTACATTTAACTTTCACTACTTTCTATATCTATTAACAAGGCTTGATAAAATAATGTTTCTTTTTAGAATCCACCATACATACTTATCTATGGACATTTCCTTTGGTGAGTGCTCTTTTCTTTGCAATACAGGTGTAAGATTTAGTTAATTTGGTATTGAGATATGGACAGCATTTGCTGTGCACTTATTTTTCAGTACTCAATATATTGGTTTTGTTAGAAATGGGGTTTCTGGTTGTCAGTCAGTATGCACCCTGTACAAGAAGGAACCCTCACTCTAGTCAGGATGTGTAAAGTACACACCTAAGTTTGCTTGTGCGCACCCTCGCGTAGCTTGGCAGAGCACTCACGATAAACTATGGAGGCAATGTGCAGAGCATTTGTGCACAAATACAGTAACAGATTGAAACACTGCAACAGGACTACAGACCAGTTTAGAAAAAATGGCTGATATTTATTCAATCAAAACAAGACCAAAATGACAAAAATCCAACATACAGAAATCCAAATATCACTTTCAAAACTTCTAAACAGTTCAGTCCATATAAAACTATAGATGCATCACTTTTTAGCACAAAGTAGCAGGGATGCATCAAAATCAAAGACGAAAAGAGGTGCAGGGAAGATGAGGCAGAGGAAAATCAAAGTGATGCTTTTGTTCCTTACTCTCAGGAAAGGTGATGCTTTGGCTCCTTACTCGCAGGGATGGTGATGAGTCAGTTCCTTGCTCCCAGGGTAGGTGATGCATTTGTTCCTTACTGCTATGCAGGGGAGATGATGTGTCGGTTGGTTACTGTGAGAGGAGATGATGCATCAGTTTCTTACTGAGAGGGGAGGTGGTGCGTCTTTTCTCCGGACACGCAGAGTCGGTTCCTTACTGTAGCCAGGGCCGGACTGGGAACCACAACCGGCCCTGGCAAAGTGCTCGGCCGCCCCCTCCCTCGCCCCTCCTCACTCGGGGGGTTGGAGGTGCCATTGAGGCCAGTTTTCAGCCGGTTTTCGGCCAATTTTGGTACAGGGTCGATTCGGCCTGTAACAAAAACAGCCCCCACGGGCCCAAAACCGGCCCCACCTGTGCGGCGCACCGGGAGATTGCCCGGTGCCCGCTATGGCCAGTCCGGTCCTGACTGTAGCCCAGCATTCAAATAGAGTTGGTGCCCACATGCGATGCGTGGATGCATGCGCTGGGTCAATGCGAAAAAGAGAACCAATCACTGCATCGTTTTCCCAGCCGAGATGCTGGTGATGCATCAAATCTTCAGCGGCACAGCAGAGCCTGTGTCGCCAACACCGCCGCCTGCAACTTCAGACAGTGGATTGACGACTGCGCCAACACCCTCGCCCTGTTCAAGAATCCCTCCAACAGCCACACCAGCAAGAAAGCCAGCTAGTTTACCTCCAGGCCTCCAAGCAAACTTGCAAAAGTTAGAGAAGATCTGGCAACGTGAACGAACACTGGACAGCTACGCAGCCCACAAGATTGCCCCCTTTGAACACCATCACCTCATCAGATCAGCGAAAAGGGCCTCCTTCAAAGACCACCTAGAAAACAATGCACACATCAGCAAAGAGCTCTTCAACATTGTGAAGGTACTCTCCAACCCCAGCTCCAACGCCAACAACATCCCACCCTCGCAAGACATGTACGACTCGCTTGCCACCTTCTTCCATCGCAAGCTCGCAGACATCCACAACAGCTTCAACGCCATGACCACCCCGACAACCACTGACCATGACCACCTTCCGCACCGAACGCCTGCTGGACCAACATAAACAACGACAACACAATCAAAATCATGAACACCATCCACTCCGGATCTCCACCAAACCCTTGCCCACACCACATCTTCAACAAAGCCAGCACCGCCAACACACCCCATCTCCGGAAAGCCTTCATCATTTCCTTTGAGACAGCAACCTTCCCAGAGAGCTGGAAGCATGCCAAGATCAATGCCCTACTCAAGAAACCCAAGGCGGACCCCAAGGACCTCAAGAACTTCCGGCCCATCTCCCAGCTCCTGTTCCCGGCAATGGTCATTGAGAAGACCGCCAACAAACAACTGACCTGCTACGTCATAGAGAACAGCATCCTGGACCCATCCCAGTCCGGGTGCTGCAGCAACCACAGCACCAAAACTGCCCTCATCGCCACCATCGATGATATCAGGGGCCTGCTAGGCAATGGAGAAACCGCTGCCCTCATCCTCCTGGACCTGTTGGCTGCCTTCGACACAGTCTGCCACCGCAAACTATGCACAAGCCTCCACGGCGCCGGGATCCAAGAGAAAGCCCCGGGCTGGACCACTTCCTTCCTCTGCGGCAGAACACAGAGCGTCTACCACCCCCATTCTGCTCGGAAGCCACCAAGATCATCTGCGGCATACCCCAGGGCTCATCCCTCAGCCCAACGCTGTTTAACATCTACATGTCACCGCTCGCCTACGTCGCTCGACTGCACGACCTCAACATCATCTCCTACACCGATGACACCCAGCTGATCCTCTCCCTCACCAGGGACCCCAAAATCGCCATAACCAACCTCCACAAAGGAATGAAAGCCTTCGCCGAGTGGATGACGAACAGCCGACTGAAACTGAACTCGGACTAAATGGAAGTCCTCATTCCGGGATCCACCCCCTCAGCCTGGGACGAATCCTGGTGGCCGACCACACTGGGAACAGCTCCAACACCCACCGACCACGCACGCAACCTAGGGGTCATCTCGACTCCACCCTCTCCATGACAAGGCAGGTCAACGCCATCTCTTCCTCCTGCTTCAACACTCTCCAGATGCTCCGCAAGATCTACAAGTGGATCCCCACTAAAACGAGAAGTACGGTCACCCAGGCCCTAATCAGCAGCAGGTTGGACTACGGAAACGCCCTCTTAGCAGGAGCCTCGGCTAACCTCCTGAAACGACTTCACCGCATTAAGAACTCCTCTGCAGCCCTTTTCTTCGAAATCCCTCACCGCAGCCATATCACACACCACCTGAGAGACCTGCACTGGCTCTCCATCAACAAGAGGATAACCTTCAAGCTCCTCACCCACGAACACAAGGCACTCCACAACACTGGACCAGTGTACCTCAACAGGCGACTCAGCTTCTATAACCCCGCTCGCCAGCTTCGCTCCGCCGACCGCGCCCCTGCCACGGTCCCCCGCATCTGAAAAGCGACTACCGGCGGCAGATCGTTCTCCCACCTTGCCGCAAGGACCTGGAACACCCTCCCCATCCCCCTACAGCAGACCCAAGACCTGCTGACCTTCATAAGACTCTTCAAGACCTGGCTTTATGAGCAGTAGCAGCATTCCCCCCCTTCTCCCCCCAAGCGTCTTGAGACCCTCACGGGTAAGTAGTGTGTCTTACAAATGCTATGATTGATTGATTGATTGTGTCGGAGTTGAGGCGGGTGTCTTGGACGTCAGAGAAACAGTGCTCGGGTCTCAGGCTGCAGTGATTTTCGGGCCACACGGCAGTAGCAACATTGATTTCTTCTACCGCAGCGATGCGTTGGTTTTTCCACCACTCGGAGAGCTTGCGGCAGAATAAAACAGGCACTGAAGTCCGGTGCATGGATTTTTTGGGCTTGAATCAGGAAAACCACCTCCAAGGGCCCAGAACTGGAATTGGCACTATTTGACAGGTCAGACCTTCCAGCAGAGGAGTTCAGGGGAGCTGCAGATGAAGTCTTTGATAGCCCTGAGATTTTCAACAGGAAAAAAGCACACACAAGCCCTTGGAGAACCTAGACAAGCAGGATACAAAAAGCACAAGTCCAGTCCTTTCAGTCTTCAACAAGGCAGAAGCAGCAACCAGTAGGCCAACACAACAGAGCAACCAGCAGATTGGCAGGTTCCCTCCTACAGCTTCTCCATCTCTGTGTTTTTGCAGAATCTCCTCTTAGTCCAGAAGTGTTCTAAAAATGGTGTGTCAGAGGTCCAATACCTATACCCCTTTTGGTCTTTTAAGTAGGCATACCTCAATGGAAAGTGCCTGTAGTCCACAAGATCCTGCCTTGCACTGCCTTGGCTCCAGACACATTACAGGGCGTGGATTGAGCTTTGTGTGAAGACAGGCATAGTCCTCTTCAGGTGTCAGTGACAACTCCTCCCACCACTCTGGCTCAGGAAGGCACATCAGCCTGGTGAAGCCCCATCAGGATATGCAGGGAATCCATCAGCTCCTTTTGTGTGATGACTGTCTAGGGTGAATGCCCAATCAGCCCCTGTCAGTCTAAACCAGATGTTGATTCGGCAGGCAAGCAGAAACACAGAATGGCAAAGCAAGAAAATGGCCACTTTCTTGGCAGTTCGGTCTGGACTCTTCTCATGAGACACAGGGTCAAGACTGATTTGCATATGGCTGGGTCTAAACTGGGGTGGCATGGTGAGCAAAAGAACAATGGATTTAACCCAAATCTCTTGACTGGGGTGAATATATGATTTATTCAGCATTCCGTCCATCATTTGTTTGCGTAGCACTTTTCACCCAAAGTGGGATGGGTATGCCCAGAAGTGAGTCCCTTGCTCACTGTGCCACTGGATTCAAGTTAGCCTGGCTGATGAAGGGTAATACCCAGAAAACGGTCCCAGGATGCTTGTTTCTAGTCCAGGGAGGACCTCTCCTGGCAGTCCGGTCTGGACTGTTCCCATGAGGCACAGGGTCAAGACAGATTTGCATATGGCTGGGTCTAAACTGGGGTGGCATGGTGAGCAAAAGAACAATGGATTTAACCCAGATCTCTTGACTGGGGGTGAATGTAGGATTTATTCAGTATTCCGTCCATCATTTGTTTGCTTAGCACTTTCTAAAAGTGGCATTTTCAAACATATAATATATCTTCAAATTCTGAGTTCAGGGAGCCCAAACTCCCACATCCTAATTGAAAGTTACACTTGTAAGATGTTACAAGGCAGCTCCAATGATTAGCTATGCGAGAGATATCCCTTGCAATAGTGAAAAACGAAATTGGCACTATTTCACTATCAGGACATGTAAAAAACACTAGTACACGTCCTAACTTTCACACACATTGCACCCTGCCCAAGTGGCTACCTTGGGCCTACCTTAAGGGTGCCTTATATGTAATAAAAGGGTAGGGTAAGGCCTGGCAAGTGTATATACTTGCCAGATCGACATGGGAGTTGAAAACTGCACTGGCGGACACTACAGTGGCAGGTCTGAGACATGGTTACAACACAAGGCTACTTATGTGGGTGGCACAATATTTACTGCTGTCTCACTAGTAGCATTTCATTTACAGGCCCTGGGGACACACAGTGCCCTTTACTAGGTACTTAGTTGTAAACCAAATATGCCAATCCAGGAAAACCAGCCATAATCACAATATACACAGTGAGCACTTGTACTTTAGCACTGATCAGCAGAGGTAAAGCGCCCAAAGTCCAAAAACCAGCAAAAACGAAGTCCATCATATAGTCAAAAACAGAGGAGGTAGAGAGAAAAAGACAGGGGAAACCATGCCATGGATGCCAGGTTTAACAGGTTACTTCTACATCTTAAGAACTGTAATTCGAAAAGTAATATTCAGAACAGGTGAGGTAGACAACATTTGTTGCGGCTGTCATGACTCGTGGGTGGGGGGCACACGGGGAGGGAGTCGCGCAGGGAAGGGGTAATTTTAAATACATTATTAAAAAAATGTAACTTACCTTTGCGGCCCGCTCCAATCTGGATCTCGCGCCACCCCACGCCTTCTCCACACATGAGGCAGCCAAGCCGGCAGGGTCACCTCCCTTCCCCTAGGCCAATCACAATGCTGCAATGGCAGCGTTGTGATTGGCTCAGACGCCGACCGCATAGGTATCTTTGGAGAGGCGTTTTCCACCTGCAGGCTACATGTAACCTGCATGGAGAAAGTGGGAGAATGTGCATAACTCATTTGGTCGGTCCTGGGGCCGACTGAACAGTCAGTGCCCACAACAACAGTGGGCAAGCCACTCCTCCCCTGCCTGGAGCAGGTACACCACCCGCCCGCCCCCACCACACCCTTCTGTTTCTCACTGTGCGAGATGCAGAAACATAAAATGATAATCATAATACCATTTTATGTTTCTGCTTCTCGCACTGCGAGAAAGCAGTGGGGCGATGCTGATAAAAGCTCATAAACAGGATAAATTAAAGAAGGAGCTTTATTGTTACAACCATCAACAGGAGATCACAGCAACTGACTGTACAGGAGAAAACATAACATTCTGATGATGATGTCAAGAAGGTAGAACTGGAAAGGTTCCATTAAAGGGATAGTAACAAACCACAACAGATGCTTCTTCGCCCATGTGGAGAAGCCGCCTCTGGACCACATAATTTGTGGTGTTAAGTTTGACGAGTAGTTCTGTAAATCACAGTTTACGGGTGGCATATTGTACTTAGATATGGCACGGTATTAAATATAGAGACATTTATTGACAACTGTATGCATGTACTACTGATTAGGTATGATAGGATGCTGTGGATTTACTCTTTAATAGGACACATGGGTGATGGTTTTAAAAACAATTGAGTGGATCTTTTGATATTCTAATGAATTGGGAAGAATGCGTGCAATGACGAAACACACGTTGGCTAGTGTTCCTCTGAAGGAGCCTGTACACTACGGACTCTGGTGCTTAACCTTTTGCAAATAATATCGTAAAGAATACCACACATAAGATTTTCGACCTTTTATGATAACTCTAACTGTGAGGATGCTTTACTTTGGAGCTTAACCCTGTGGAGTGCCAGGGTATCTACCTATATAACTGGTCACATATGTTCATATGCATGGTGCCTCTTTTCTCTGATCCTTCTTGAGCTCTAATATATTCAAAATTATATATATTCGTGCATTGGCATCATGGTGTCATGGCTGCCCACAGTAAACCAGGAATTACAATGATTAGGCCTAGGAGAGATTTCTTTTTTTGCTTTTCCCCTGCTAGAAAATTTAGCAGAGGAAACTTTGTTTTAGCTTTTTCTCTTCAGAAGGAGGGTTCTTCCATGTGCCTCGCTACAAGGTACTTTTTTTCAATTAACGATGTGAATGATGCGGGAGGAGTCGTTTTGGGGAAACAATATTAGATGTATCTCAATCTGTCACTAGTGTGGCTCCTGGCTTATGTTTTTACCTGAACTTTCTTTGTTTTTATTTTTTCAGAACCAGATATGTGTGTTTATATGCCCATACACATTATCAATCTATAGTGCACATTCCAAGAGAGATCCCTTTACCATTAAGAAGATCTGTTGTCATCCCAGTTGATTTTAAGGGTAGCAATAATAACCCAAAGAATTGCAAACCTTATGTCTTGGGAAGTGCTAAGTGCCAGAGCCCAAAGACTTGTTCAAAAGCTTGGAGTGCTAAATACCATGGCTAAGTTAACTTGACTCCGCCTCATGCTTCTTTAATCCACCAATAGACACTCCCCTCATCTTTATCTCACTTTTTTCTTATACCTGTTTTCTCTATTTGTCAGTGTTTTTCCATCTTTCTCTTCCTCCTTTTCCACACTTTTGGGGTTTCTCTCTCTTGCTCTTCCTCGAAGTTCACTGTGGATCAAAAATGAGTGCCGGTGGGTCCCACCTGCAACACCGGCTCAAATGAAGCACTGGGTCATGGGTGTGATGTAAGATCTTAGGTAATGTCCTGCTTGTCACCTTCAAGGTTTGCTATGTGCTCGCAGATGTCCCAGCTGTCTTCAAGTTAGGAACCTCATGGTTTACATCTGATTGTTTCTAAATAATTGCTACTTAAAAGGGTTCTGTCTGTAGTACAGTTCATTTGAATAGATCAAAGCTGTGGAGAGTACTCAGCAATGAAGGGCAGGTGGGATCAAAACTAGCACTACTGCACAAATACATCCTTATCCGAAAGCCAGTGAATAATTGGTAAAGAGGGGAGAGTGTCTCCCAGAGTTTGGGATCCCTTGTCAGGTAAATTGACATGTTCTTCTGTTTAGTATTTATTTTTATGATATAGAGAAGTACATAATGCACTGAGGATCTTACTTTGATTTTGGTAGACGGGATATTCCATCACAAAGCAAACAAAACTCCCAGTACAATTATGCTAAGTGAACCATACAATGTACATTACTCAATGCAAAATCACTGGTCCCGTTAAAATTGATTTTTGGTATTTTTTGTATGCTGATATTGTCGAACATACAGCAAAGCATGTGGGTCTGATTCATATCAAATCCTAATTTTACATCTCAGACTTATGTTCACATTTCTTGATAAATTTCAAAATGTTCTTGGAATCCACCAGAAACTGCCTTAGCTAGCCAGAAGTACTTGCACACACATATAGTTACAAGGATATACATTTATTTTATTGCATTATATTGTAGCCACATTTATTAAGAGTTTCGTATTCCTTATGAGGCCCCAAATAGCTTTCCAGACAGGCAACACAGTACTTGATAGGTTGTGTTTGATGGTGAAGGTGTCTTGGTCTGTAGTGAAGCTTAGGTAGGAGATGTTTCAGTGATGTGCATTATGTACAGAGTTGGGAACGTATTGTATTATATGTTGTAGCACTTCAGATTGAAGTGAAGCCAAAAGGATTGCATATTTATCTATTTTTTCATTTATTTATTACAGTATTAATGTCATGCCATTAACCACTAAATAGGGAACCCTTTGAGCACATAGAAACCCAAAACCATGTATATCAAAGAAAGGACTAAGGAAGGAAGGAATAATACTAGTTACACATAGGTCCACAAAAGTGTCAAACGGTGATAAAGGGCCATATGTATCATCAACCTGATTCGCGATTCTCAAATAGCGATTTTTAAGAAATCGCTATTTGAGAATCGCAAATAGGTATGTATGTAAAAATCGCATTTCTTTCGATTTCTTAAAATTCCTTAATTGGGATTAGCAAATTGCGAATCGCAATTAAGAAATACTTTCCCATTCATTTTTATGGGCCAGGAGGCCCATAGGAATGAATGGGAAGTTATTCTCATTTTGCGATTCGCAATTTGCTAATCGCGAATTGAGAATAATTTCAAGGGTGCAGGGGTGTCCAAAGAACACCCTGTTGCACCCCTGAAATATGCATAAATGTTTCTCGGTTTCGTTAACATGCGGACCCACGTGCTACTTCACCGCCTCTAGACCTCTTCGGGCAGTGCTGGAGTTCGCTGATACTTTCGCGGCGTGGCATACTTTATTCACCATCCGGACAACGGATCTTTAACCAAGACTGATTGTCCTGTCTACATTTTCTCTAAAGGGCCTCAACTTTACATTGTTAGAGTCACAACATTTATCTACTGAGCCTGGCATCCATTGTGTTTTATAACGTGTAACAGGGCATACTGGTCTTGGCGTCACATATACATTTTCCAAGCTATCTCAGTGGACTTTGGATTTCCTTGTTTCCTTGCTCATCTTTAATCCATATTGTTATGATCTTTGAATCCTATATTATACTCCATCTTATACAAAACGAGGTTGGACGCACCCTGACAATTTTCGCCAATATAGCCTTGAGAAAGTCCTGGTACTGATCAATAGTACTGACGAAACACATGTCGGCTGTTTCTTGTCAACTCTACTTTTATGATGGATCTTCAAATAAAGAAAATGAAAATATAAACTCTTTTGCTCTTCTGTCCTGTCCGAATGTGAATACTACAGGATATTTATAGTTTGACTGTTGCTCAATTACAGTATGACTTATTGGTCATTTATGCCTACATGTGCTTTGGGATTGTGCTCTCTTTGACCCCTCTTCTGTAGCCAAATTGCCAATCTTTGATTGGCAGTAGTCTCTCTCGGTAGTGAGGGACAGTGGTCTATGTAGCACTCCGTCTTAAAAAACTTAAGATTCTATTACTAATCCAGTACTATTGTCTATTTAAAATATTCTGTGCAAGTGCGTTTTTTTCCATTTTGGAAGCACCACTACCGATCTCCTGTGTTTCTGTTTAAAATGATATAGTACCTTGATAGAGAGCCCTGTAAGAACAAGTTCTTAGGTACAATTATACTGAATCAACCTTGTGGGACCTTCACAAGCCGTTCCGGTTGCTTGTGTTTGTGAATTTCCACCGCTTATAAATGCCGTTGGTGCATCAACTACAGCTTGTACCAGGGTTTCCATTTTAGTGTAGATGAAACTGAGCGCTGCTTTTTTTCCTGGTTTCAAGATGGTGGCAGTACAGCGATACTTTGCATGGGAGCGATATTTTACTCCTACAGGCTAAAACAGTAAATATTTCCACAGGTGCAGATGCGTGCACCAGTTCAGTGAGGCAGGTTCTTCTGGTCGGGGACCGCTATCAAGTATCTGGGAATCATGATACCACCCCAAATGAAGTCATTATACGATAGCAATATCCCCCCATTACTTACGCCCTATACAAGGAGCTCTATCGTTACGACAAGCTCGGGATCTCCTGGATGGGCAGGTTGAATCGCTTCATGCCGGACTGCTCTGTAAATTACAAACACTCCCCCTGATAATACCAAGTCCTACTCTAAAACAGTCAGAGGCGGAGGAGCGTCGCCCCACTCCCAGCAAATGAAAAATAAAACAATGTTGTAACTTTGTTTTATTTTTCATTGCCGGCTGTGAGCCAGTGTTGTAGGGAGGGGTGGGGTTAAGGCATAAGAGGGGGAAGAAGAGTTCTATGTGTTTTGCCCGGCCGTCTCAGGAAACCAAAACACACATGCGCAGTTAGGTTTCTCCAGCCCAGCTGCATTGAGCAGTCAGGCTGGAGAAAGCCCACATACTCCCTGAGTGGAGTGTCTTTTCAGCCCGCTCAGGTCAATCCCTGTGCTTCTTTCCTAGGAGAGCAGTGCCGAGATTGGATGAGAGTCTGTCACAGAGGCTGCTGGAAAGAGAAGAGGAAGCGTGATGCGGGAGGCGAGACGGCCGTCGGCTTCAGGTAAGTTAATTATTTTAAATTAATATTTTATTACTAACCCCCCGCCCCGCCATGCTACGCAACACCTCCCACGTTCCCTCCACCTGCTCACCACCCTTTGTTTGTGGCGGCCGCCACTAAAAACAGGTCTAACAAAAGATGTGGAACTATATATAGCAAGGCAAATCTCCTAGAGTCGTGTATTCAAATTTGGTACACCATATGTTGGAGGGAGGCCTGGGCTCCCCAGATGTTACAGCTTACACACAGGTAGCAGGGATACACCCTGGCCTTGAGTGGAACCACAACTCTGAACAAAAATCCTGTATACAAGCCGAACAGTTCTTTACCCCACTCCCACTCAAACACTTACTATGGCTCCCATCTCTTACGGGAGCCCCAGACCATTTCCCCACTATATGACTGGTGTCCAACACGGTGTAAAGAGTAACATCCCCTCTTCCCCTTCCCCTTCTCCCCACTGGCTAACAACCCGGGATTTTCCCTTGGGGTGACTGATCAGTGTGTGGACTCAATGAACTGTCCCCACCTAGAAGACTTATTCCATGAGGGCCCAACCAAGGGACATCTGACTAGAGAATTTAAATTGGTCATGGAAGAAGCTTATAGATTAGCACATGCATTGCACTGGGTAGGGAGTTGATGCATTCGAGACAACCTCTGCTGGGAGGAGACTCACATTGAATCTTTATTTAGTAATCACGTGCCGCACAGGAGTTTTAGATAACTTACAGACCTCCATTTGCATAAAAAACACCCATATATCACTAAATAGGAGAGAGAATTGACTAAAGAAATATCTGCAGAATCCTGGAAAACTATCTGGCAAAGAGCAACAAAATCCTCCATTTGCATGAACCATAAACACATCACATATAAAATACTCACACAATGGTATCTCAACCCCACTAGGCTGCACAAAATGTTTGGTAGCCTGAACACATGCTGGAAAGGATGTGGCGGACGAGGACAATGATACATACATGGAGGGTGGATCCACACATCCAACCTTTTTTTACGGGATATCCTAGCAGTCATTCACAGATGGAAGAACACCATCCTTCCACCGGAATCACTGGTGATATTACTGGGTCACTCAGGAGCACGTGCCCACACCCCGTGACCACGCCACTAGGGAAATTGATCACCCACCAGTTGACAGCTGCTTGTCTTAGTGTAGCCCCGATGTGGAGGGCACCAGGGGCTTCTTCTCTTAATATGTGGTAGGGTATAGTATGGTCCATTAATACCATGGTACAGCTGTTGGCGTTGATTCATGAATGGATGCACACATTTGTATCGATATGACGCCCCTTCGAAATATATATCAGAAGCACAGCAGTATCCTCCAGTAGGCCACTGGGGTGTGGAGTGCCGCAGGGCTCCTCCCTAAGCCCTACGCTCTTCAATGTGTACATGAGGCCGCTGGCTGGGATTGTTCGTCCGCATGGTGTTAATATCATCTCCTATGCGGACGACACCCAGCTGGTGGTCTCCCTTGCACAGAAGAGCGGTCTTCAGACTCCACCTGACCTGGCGGCCTGTCTGGAGGACGTAAAAGGGTGGATGTCGAGCTCATGCTTGAAACTTAATGATGATAAAACGGAGCTTATGCTCCTTGGCCCAGCAACTCCCTCTACTCTGGAGCTAATTTGGCCCTCAAGTATGGGCTCCCCCCCCCTCCCCAAAGATACTATCAAAAGTCTGGGAGTATGGCTTGACAAGTCGCTGAGCCTAAACACTCAAGCCACCAAAGTGTCAGCCACTTGTATTGGCCTTCTCAGGGTAATTAAAAAAATCCTTCCCCTCCTTCCATTCGAGGCCAGACAAATTGTCACACAGGGCTTGATCCAATCACGGCTGGATTTTAACAATGCCCTTTATCTTGGAGCCCCGGACTATACTCTACAAAAACTTCAGCGCACTCAAAACTGTGCTGCCCGGGCGCTCCTGGGAATCCCTCGGAGGACCTCAATAAAATCCGGCCTAAAAACTTTGCACTGGCTGCCTGTCAGGGAGAGAGTAAAGTTTAAGGCTCTCTGCATCGCCCACCAGACTTTCTGGAAAACGGGCCCAGAAATCAACTCTTCCCTGATTTCCCCATACCAACCCAATAAAATTCTACGTTCCTCAACTGCTACTCTTGCCACAATCCCTCGAATATTTAGATCCAGAGCAGGAGGACGCTCATTTTCATACAACATTGCCAAACTGTGGAATACTCTCCCGCTGCAGATGCGAAACAATACAAATCTCACCAGCTTTAGGAAACAGCTCAAAACTCTCCTGTTCAACAATTAACAGCCTTAGCGGTCAGGTTTGTTAGGTTAGCTTCAGCGCCTGGACGCCTCAGGGCAACTGCAGCGCTTTATAAACCTAATTTTCATTTCATTTCATTTCATTTCAAGTGAGATTGAGGTGGGGGGGACCACAATGGGCAGTCTCAGATGTTAAGCAGTTCAGGAATATGCAACTAACCCACCCAGACATTGACTCTCAGGACCATGATGCAGCTTGTTGAATAATGTTGGCTTCTTTCCCAAATATATGCAGGTCATGTCTATCGTGAAGTATTAGCTGGTTGCGACTGCATGTTTCACACTGCCAATGATTGGAGGATACGAAAGTGACCAACAGGTATGGAAACCGCTTTATTTCTATGTACACAATGCAAACCCCTGTTCCCCTCCAAAGATAACGTTTTTTTTTTTTTAAACAGTAAATATTTCACCTGTCTGAAATCAGCCATCTGCTCTTGAGGTATCTGATCAGAAGGATCCCCATGCAGCATTCCATCACTGGGGGACATTCCCTTAAGAAGTTGGTGAAGCAAGCTAATGAATCCAACGTCCCCTCCAGGGAAAGGCTGTGAAAATAGACTCAAGAGAGATTTTGGCCATCTACTGCTCCGAGGAACTCATCTTGGTGCTTGAGAGGAATGGGTTGGTATCAAGGAGTCACTGTCTAAGCACTATCTCGGTCCCAGCAATCATGCTTTTGAGCTCAACCTCCTTCACCGAAAGCATGACTATGCTCCTAAGCTTCTCAAAGCGCTTGTAGGAGGAGGACAAACAACGGGTGCTGGAGGTCGTAATGATCACAAATATTCAGATGTCGTAAACAGATTTCTACTCTTCCAGAGGATTTCTTTCGATACAATCTTGTACATCTGGATCCCCTGGGCTTGCAGGCATTACTAAAACGAATACTGGACCTAAAATGGGTACATTACTTTGCACATCATAAGGCATTCAAGATGATATCTCAAACTCAAGGGAGGTTAGGAGCACAAAATTGACCAAATACAGGCTTCTTAGTTCTTTGGGGAAAATGGTTATATTTCAATAAGAAATAGGTTGAATAAGAGAAGTAAAGATGATTGTTTGCAATGTCAAGGAGAAGGGGTCTTCATCATTTGACAGTCGCTATTGAAAAGTCTTGGTTTACAGTTGTTAGACTTTAGAAATGAGAAGAAGGAAAGCCTGTTCAGATATTACGCTTTTGGTTGGTCTACGCCATTGAAACTTTCTGCCCAGAAATTCTAGTTGATTAGAATACATGGCTCTCTGAATTATGGCAATGCCCTGTGCATGATCCTGCTACGCACCAGTAGTCAATGGAGACTTCTGGCTTCAGTCACAGAATCAAATTTCTTTCAGCCACAAACAAGACACATAGCATTAATATAAAGTAATTGAAGGCTGAAGATCTATTTCTTGAAGGCAGCAAAAATATTGAGTTGCCATAGTCTATCTTGGACTGGATGAGTGAATTGACCACTGGAACGCTGAGAGTTTTGTCTAGGAATGGAAAGATATGATGATGCATTTTCGGGTAAGAATTTTTTTTTTGTGGTATTCGCTACCTAAGTGGGTAGATCCAACTTAAAGTCAATGTGAATGCCTAAGCGTATCATGAGCCCAGTTACAGGTGGTGGCCACATGCAAATAGCCAGTTCAGATTTTCAGTTGTAGTTTTGGAAGAAGTTGACAGAAGTTTCCTATTTAACTAGAATTGAGCTTTACGTAGTTTGGAGCCATACGCCTTCTGCTTATGGCGTGGCTTAATGCCAATGTAGAACATGTAATTCTAATTGTGGGGACACTCCAAACATGTGCAACTTGGGATAATGTCTAGTTAGCAGCATACACAAACAATTTAGTACCTAATTAATGCAGCAAATGTGCAAAAAAATGTATCCATATATTAAAAACAAAGGGAGATAGAATAGACACTCGAAGAACACCTTTCATAATGCCTTTTGGAGAAGGGGAACCAAGTACACAATCTGTTTCCTATTTGTTACAAACTGATTTTAGCAAGGAAAGAGCTATGCCCTTAATGTCAATTCTCATCAATCTGGATATCAGAATACCGTGGTCAATGATTTCAAATTCTGCTGAGAGGTCCAGGAGCAATCAGGACGCTGGACATCTAGGGTCCATTATATGCGTAAGTCATCTTAGACCAAGACAAGTAGTTCGGTGGTCTGGCCATTGAAAACCCCACTTCCTAACAGTCAAGTGACTCATTAGCTGATAGAATGTGAATTTTTGTAGATGCTTAGGGACAGACGTAAGCCCTACGATTCTGTAAATCAGATAGTTTGAGAAGGCTAAAATCCTTTTTATAATATACTAAGCCCATTTAGTGATTCTGAAAGGTTTCTAAGAATGGGTTTAGAAATGGAAATTTAATGGGGCCTATTATGAGCGTCCCTTCCAAGTTGCAATTTATGCATCATATGTATTATTAGTTTATTTAAGAAAGTGTGATTATTGAAAAGAGTGAGAACTTGCTTCGAATATAATCACAATCCTTGTAGGGGTGAACCTCAAAAGTCACTAAGTAAATCTGTGCTGAACCCTCTGCTCAAGACCAGTCAGGCTTAACTTAGAGTCAATGTGCGAATTATTTAGGCAGCACTCACACAGTAATAAAGTGGCAATGCAAAACAAGAAGAATCCCAAACCAATTTAGAAAAACAGAGGACATTTTATTAAATAAATTAAACCAAAAGAACAAAAAGCCAAAAGACACGAAGGCCCACACCGTGTGTCTGGTCACGTCAGACCAGGACAAAGTCCAAGGTTCAAGCCAACCGCAATGGAGCACAGGCCAGGTACAAGACCAGGTTCATCCCGCTGATGTTTTACCTCCTGACTTGTGCGGGGGATGCGCGGTGCTGTGATACGTGGCTCTTCTTTACTTTGCAGCGGAAACAGTGAAGCCTCTAATCAGGACTTCGTGAGATGAGATGAGATGAGAGATGCTGAATCACTCTGCGTTGGCTCCAGTGAAGCTTTCAATTCATCAGCGAGAAGCCCCCTCTGACTCCAGCCTAAGGTCCAGGTTCTTGAGGACAGCACTTTGGTGCCAGGTCTCACTCCCACAGAGGACGGCAAAGGGGACCAGGTAGGGTCCAGTTTGGTCTGGTCAGCTGGAATGCAGGAAAGGCCTCTGAAAGCTTGTTATGTCCCTGTAGCTCAAACAGGAGGTCAGATAATTGACCCTTGGAGTCGCTGCAGGAGTCTTGGGTATGATGCAAACAGGTCCAATCTTTTTGTTTCAGACAGCAGAGCAGCCTTTCTTCTGAATCTTCTCAGGTCCAAGATTGTTTTGATTTTAGGTTCTGAGGGTGCTACTTTTATACCCAGTTCCAACCTGTGGGTGGGGATACCCCTTTGTTTAACCCTAAAACTGGTTCTGGTCAGTTCTTCCCTTTCCCCTGGGTTTTGCTGCAGCCTGGCTATTGAAACAAACGGCAGACAGACCCAACTGTGAGCTGCATCTGCCAATGACAGGGAAGGTCTCAGGTCTCTTCTGAAGTCTGGAACTGGTGAATACACAGACCGGGCTACCCTTTGAAGTGCAGTCAAGGCAGGAGCAAGCTGCCATCCTGTCAGGAAGACCCACACCTCTCCACACCCAGCTCTGTTGCCCACTGTCAGGGAGCAACACACATCAAGCCAGAGGAGACCCATTAACAGTTATAGGACTCTAGACAATGGCAGAAAGGCGCATTTGGTTTAGGCAGGAAAAGGTCAACTTTCTTAAAATGTCAGTTTCACACTAGTAATTTAAAATCTGAATTTACAGTTATATTGGATTTTGAATTACTATTTATTTGAGTCTTTGAACCAGTGTTCTAATTTTTTTTAAGTTGTCTTTTATTCAAAGATTGCACATCACAGTACAGATTGGCAGACAGAATCATAGAGCAGTGGAATTAAAATCACATGGTACCTTGCATTACAGGACGTCGGTGCCAATTGGTACAATGGTCTCAATTATTAGTCCATATGCACGACACTGGAATGACATGGCAAGACATACATCACTATGGCCAATGAATAAGACACATAACAATTAACCAACAAACTTGGCAGCAGTAGGCAACTGGGCATTGTTCCCCTAAGAGATCCTTGAGCAGTGGGCAGGGATCAACCATGCAAAGCCCTCCTAAACTTTGAGCGAGGTGCGATCTCACCTGGGTCGGGAGGACGTCTAATGCATGCGTGGGGTTGTAAGTGTTAGCGACTCAGGCTGCAGAGGAAGACAAGCAACCCATCTGTTCCACAGTGGCGGCTGGGGGTCTAACAGTAAAGCAACTCACACCCATCCCCCCATGCCCAACTCAGAAGCACGACCCATCCCGCACTCTGGGATCTACAGTTTCTCCTCTCCATGTACTTCACCCAGCCATCAAGAGTACGGCAACTCAGTCATTCAGTCAAAGGGTCACTTCCCTGTATCGATGCGGGGGTAGCGGATTCCACTATGCACCGGGAAGCCCCAGCCTCCCCATCTGACCCCCCAGTCAACAGCAGGCTCTCCAACATGTCTCCCCAAACTAGTGTTCTAGTTATTCCAAAACTGAAGTTATGCATTATAAGGTGAGTTTTAATGAAACTCAGTGTCTTTCTATGGGAGAATCAGCCTTACCACAGGAAAATTGACTTTGAAGATGTTTTACTGCCAGTACATGTAAAACTTTCAATATACATGTTTTACTTTTTAAATACCAGGTACTCTGCCCTCAGAGCCCTAAGGGCCTACCATTAGGGGTGACTTATAAGTATTAAAAAGGAATGTTTAGGGCTGGAAAAAAGTGTATGTTGCCAGATGAAAATGGCAGTTTTAAACTGCACTACAGGTTGTGAAGGAGGGTCTGAGACATGTTTTTCAATGCTACTTTAGCAGGTATTATCTGTATATGCAGAATTAGGCATAATTATGTGAAAAGAAGATCCTTCATTTAACGCTATATTTTAGCATGAAATGCATCTTTTCATCAATTTTTTAACCAAGAGCACATTTCGCGCTAGAAAAAGTGCAGAAAAATCAACAGCGCCATGCACAACAACTGCTCGCGTTCTGTTCTTCCGTGTGTTCACTGTCAATTGCTACCGTGAATGTCGCTCACTTTCATGACGTGGCCTAATGGCATGATTTAAAGAATTTCGGGTAACAAGTAGGATGTTAACTTACCAAGATAATGTGAATTACGCTGACATAATTTAATTTTCAGCAAAACAAACAAGATGATGGACGGAATGTTGCACAATGGCAAAACATTCACCCCCCAGTTTGTACCGCATAATTTAATTTTCACCCAGACCTGGTGTCAATAGACATGAAAATGAATTTAGTTTTGGCACATAGATGTACATCTAGTTTTACTGATTTTTCAATATTGGGTGTAAGTCTCTACAGGCCATCGTTCCATTCATAAAATAGGGTATTTCTGACATCTTCAGATTCCCCAGACATGTACATCCATGTGCCAATGCACCCCAAATCTGAGAGATGTCTAAGGTTTGGTGCCCAGGAGCTGCATTAGCACTTCCAGGTCAGATTGTTTGGCATAACATCCGCTCCAGGTGTTTTCATGAAACTATTAACATGTCAGACAGGTATGATTCATTCCCAAAGCATTCATATTTTTTTCACTTGGGCAACTGGCTAATTTCTTTCTCCTTTTTCTGAATATATGAAAGCAAATTGTGGAAATTTCAAACACCTCTACTTTTGAGTATACCTCCATAGGAAATGATGACCATGGATGCCAGCAGTGTATGTTGAGGAGCTAGTCTAAGAGACCATTGACCCGGTGTCTCTGTTGGGTGATAGAAGGTTTTGAAGTCATGCACCTTGATGGAAATTATGGCAGTCTAGGCAGCTCTTCGGCAGTGTCCACACCCTCTGGAAAGATCAGACAGCCCAGGTTTAAACCATCAAGAAGTTAATCAGATCTTGCATGAATCACTGTGGGAGGTATCACCAGATCCATGCCACAATCTTCAGCAGACTTGCCTATGGGTAGGAATGAATTTCCCATCTCTCACTGCAGCGTACCCTCTGGAGAGGGAAAATGGTCCTCTTGACCCCATGAGCCGAGCCTTTCCTTCTTCAACTGGTGTTTACCACAGCCCCCTCTTTTTCCAACACATTGTGGAGAATTTAGCCCTCTCCTCTACCATGGCTGAATCTTTTTGGGAGCACAGAGAATACCCTTATCCCCAGCTTCTGTAGTCTTCCTTCAACTCAAAGGACTTGGATGGATGCTCTTTCCCTGGAGTCGCCCCTGAGGTTATTGGATGCCTTTCCTCCGGTTCTGTTGACCCCCAAAGTACTTGAAAATATATAGAAGAATGAGACAGAGGTACTAATGGTACTTTGTGTTGGCCTGGACAGCTGTGGTTTCCATTGCTTCTATGTTTCTGCTATAAACATCATTGGGTTTTTCCTTTTTCTTCCCTCTCTCTGTAGAGCTCCTGCTGGTGCTGATTGCTTGTTAGTTTCCCTCCATTTGGGGGTTGGAGCTTGAGAGGTTGAGATTAACATCTTAGGGATGTTCTGTGATGATTTCAGAATACATTCAATAATCTAGATGGCCTACTCTACCCTACTCTGGAGAAGTGTGGCTCAATAGTTAGAGCAGCAGTCCCTGATGCAGAGGTCTGGCCCGGGACCAGGGTTCAATTCACGCCTCGGCGGGTCTTGGGCTCAATTTCCTTGGACCTGATAATTCTCGCCTCGGTGCCTATTCTAATCATGGGTCCAACTCTGGGCAATAGCTTGCTTAATCTCTACAATGGCCCCAACAACGCTGAGGATGCCTGGCTTCACCTTGGGGGTGCCCAGGAGTGGGCGCCTCACAAGTAAAAAGACAGGAAGGGTTCCACAGCAGTATTCGTACAAGCGCCGGAGAGACCCCATGTGGGGTGATTCGGGCGCTATAAAAGTAATACAACATTTACATTTAATACAATATTTACTCTAAAGGTTTTACACCTGGCATTGGAATACTTTTGAGAACTAATGTCTCTCCATGGTTTAGAATCCTCAACTTGTGACCTGGCCAAAGTTCTAGGTTTTTTAAAGTAGGTTCTCTGTTAGGGGCAGAAGTCTCCATACTTTGTAGTCAGTGGGCAGCAATATAGGCTTTCAGGGGAGGAGGAATACGGTGGTTTCAAACCTCTGCCAAAGTTTTTTTCTCAGTGAGTCCTGTAACCAGTACCTTTGCGGTGCCTACCTGTAGTCCTTCAGGTTGAGCAGGCTCAGTCTACTGAGTCTCTGAATTCTGTTAACCTTAAACTCCCATCATATAAGGTTCTGTTTTGCTGAGCTGTCTTTGAAGTTATAAGGATTGGAGGATGCTGCTGTTCTATTACATTTAGACCCTTTTGTCCAGTTCAGATAAGGTACGCTTACATTCAAACCTTCATTTTCTTCCAAAGAGTCTTTTGATTTATCTGAGAATCTGATTTTTACAATTTATCTTCCATCCCCTTCCTCCGAATGACATGTTAATTCTCTTGATTTATGCTTGTCTGTACAAACCTACGTGGACAAACCGGCTCCATTAAAAAAAGTTGATTCTCTTTTTTGTAATACTTCAGGCCTTATTGTGACTTAGGCTGTCGCAGAGCAGGGCCGCCATGCCGCCGCCCCACACAAGACTGCCGAAGCCATAAAATACCGCCCGCCAGAGTACGACTTTTAAAGTCTCTGGTGGGCAATTCTTTGGTGGCCCCACTGTGGTGCCTTGATAAAAGACACCGCAATGGGAGCGTCAAAGGCAATTTCTGCAGGGCAAGGACTATGAAGTCCATGCCCTGCAGGAACTGGAGGTCCATGCAGCCCTCTGCATGCACCCCATGGCACCAAGGCACAAGGGGGACCGCCACACTTTTCAAGGTGGATGCACCCCACCAAGCATATTGCAGCTTCAAGACTGCAGCAATACTGTCAGAGATCTCTGATCCCTCAAGGTTGTGGCGGTGCCCATGCGGTCCAACCACCCAATTTGTAATAGGGCGGTCGCACCGGCGGTGCCCACACTGCCACTGTGGCTACAGCAGTCCGATGGACCACCGTAGTCATGATAAGGCCCCTAGAGTGGCTTGTCAAGAGCTGCATTCTTCTTCTCCTACACTCAGTTGGTGCCTCTGACAGACGTCATCATGGCTTATCAGAAAGCTGGAGAAGGTCTTCCAAAACATGGAACTCACTTCCCATTCACCTTCGCCTCACTCAGAACCACCTAGCATTCAGAAAGCTACTTAAAACGTGGATATTCGACCAGTAATTCCCCACCCCTCTTCAAGCGCCTTGAGACCCTCTGGGTATGTAGCGCGCTATATAAATTCATTGACTTGACTTGACTTGACTCTCTCTGACCCTCTCCGCCTCTCCCCTTCCTTCCCACTTTTCGCTATTTCTTTTGCCATGTCTCCATATCTGTATTTGCTTTGCCAGCCCTCCCCCCCCCCCCCCCCCCCCTTCACCCCTTAGCTCTCTCATGACACTCTAGTAAAATGTAATTTATGAGACTCCTTATAAATTGCAGGCAGATGGGGCCCATAAACCACTAACTATATTTTCATTTTGGACTGGCTTTCCTCGGCATGGGCAGTCGGGCCAGTGGCAGTAGCTGATCATGTGTGGGGGAGGTAAGGGGGGTGCTCTCTAGGCCACTGCTTTCCCTCTTGCTGCCATTCCTTGTCTTCCTTTTTGTCCAGCCTTCGCCTTCTCTCTTTTAAGTTTCAAAAGATGAGTTTATTGAATACGAATGGAGAAAACATAAACATTTCATGTATTTCAATATCAAAAATTACATTAAGAAGAATATCAATAATAACATCTGGGCTGGAATTAACAAACAAATTATTACTATTACTTGCTATTTTACCCTAACTATACTCGTTTTGGCTTTATATCTATTAATGTTTAAGCCTTGCTTTTCTATTCCTGCCATAAGTATGACTGCGCCTTCGCTCTTAAGTTATTCATGTTCTTTCATTTTTATCATCCTCTCTCCCCTACTCTTTCAATCAATCAATCAAGAATTTGTAGAGCGCACTACTTACCCGTGAGGGTCTCAAGGCACTGGAAGAAAAAAGGAGGGGGCGCTACTGGTTGAACAGCCAGGTCTTGAGTAGCCTCCACATCTTCCTCTCACACCTTTTTCTATTCCTATCCTTTGGCAGAGGAGTGGGACAGATGCAGATTGGTGTGAAGGGCAGGCAGGGCTGGAGCTGAGTCAGTAGCATCATGTGAGTGGCGGTGACTACATGGACTGCAGTCTATTAGTGACATCAACCTGTCCCATGTGCGGGTAGGTAACAGCCTACCACTGCCCTCCTTCTGCTCCTCTTTCACGCTCTGCCTTTCTGGGCGCTTTCACAGCATGGCAATGATTGTACTGGGACCACTGCTTGTCTCTTCCCATAAATCAATCAATCAATCGTGATTTGTGTAGTGCGGCTGCATTACCTGTGAGGGTCTCAAGGCGCTAAATGATCCAGCGTACCCACCTGTGTTATACTGGCCCTCTCTTCAGCGTATCATGCATTCTCTCTCCTCTCTGCTGCACTGGCCCGCCTCCAGGTGATTGCGCCGGTCCTACACTTTAAAGAGAGCCTTGCTTCACGTTTGCACCACGCAACGTAGTTAATGCTTGGCACAAGGTTCTGAGTTAGACTTAGGAAGACACGCAAAGCCACAGTGCGTGTCTTTGAGTGACCTCATAAATCTTTAGTAGGACAACACCGCGCAAATCGCTGCGTCACCTTACTCAGCACAAGGGCGGTGTTCCATGGGTGTTGCGGTGGGTGTTCCAACGCAGCCCCTATAGGTTTTGACCCATTCGCAGATTTACAAAGGCTTGTAAACCTGGAAATGTGTCAAAATCTTACTTCTCCCCAGCGCAGGCGTAACAAAGAGAAATATGTATATTTCTACTTGTTTTTCCCTCTTTCTATGTGTGCTGCATTTTTTAGCACACATAGAAGGCGGAAAATGCCTCCATCGATTGTTTTCAAGCAGGAAGGTGACCTTTCCTGTACAAACACAATCCTGCCAACAACACAGGCACCCTTGCACCACGGTGCGTTGACTCTAGGCTGCTGAAACAGCATCAGTGCAGGGGTAAAGACAGGAATGCATTATATTGGAGAGCAGTTGTCCTACGCCACAGCCCCATCAATGAGGCCCTGGAGGTGCTACACCTTTATCAGATGCCACTGCAGAGAGGAGTGCGGCTGGGCTTCAGACGCAAACACATGAACACCTCCTGTCATATGTTCAAGGCAAGTGCCCTCCCATGTGCCCCTCCTGTGTGCCTGGTGGGTCTGGCACAGCTCCTGCAAACAAGGGAGACTAGGATGGGGAATTGAAATGTCTGCTCCTAAAACTCCTGGGTGGGGAAAGTAAACAAAATTCATTCACCAGCGGGTCACCCAAATAACACCACTGAAGGACCACTTAATAACACCGCCAGGGAGGGAGAGATGACATCACTGCACGCTGAGCTCTGCAGACCACTGCTGGGAGTACAATACACTGGAGTAGCAACCCGCGTTCTATGGAGGCCTGGGCTACTACACTCAGTGCTCTGTGAGAGCGCCTACTGCACATCTAGTCACTCTATGCAGATCCGCAGCAGGCCTAGCTCCACCTTTTATCCTTTTGAGGTTGATACAAAATACCATGAGCAGGGTAATGAAAGCACCTTTTTTAAACCCCCAAGTTATGCTATGTTTTGTTAAATGAACTTGTTGAGAGCTCGAATTCCTGTAGGTGTCTTGGCGCAATCTTCATTGAGCAAAAAAAGAGACGAGTCGTGAATTAAATAGCTATACAGAGTTGAATAACCATGGGCCTCATTTATGAGGCCATGCGTCACTTTTACGTCGCCGGTGCATCACTTTTTGTGACGCATCGGCGGCGTAAAACATGCCTCCAGTTGCGCACTATTTACAAAGTGACGCATCTAAGCAGATGCGTCACTTTGTGAACCCCTGCGCTACATTATACCTGCGTCAGGTATAATATATGCAGAGGGGGCGTTCCCCCGCAAAAAGCCTCGTAATAGTGACGCAGTGAAATCTATGAGATTTCACTGCGTCACTTTTAGGATGCTGTTGCGTCAAAATCTTGCGCCTGCCTCACAGCAGGCGTAAGACTGACGCAAGCCCTTTCATATGGGGCTTTCCCCATGTGAAAGGACGCATTGCTGCAGTTGGGTCACTTTTGTGACACACCCCAGCAATGCGTGACTTTTGCGCTTACAGATACGTCAGAAATTCTGACGTATCTGTAACTCCTTGCGACATGATGCGTCATACTGTAAATATGACGCATCATTGGTGTCGCAAGGAGGACGCAGTGAAAAGTGACGCATTGCTGTTTTCACGCAGCGATGCGTCACTTTACATAAATGAGGCCCCATGTTTTCAGAGCCTTTCTGAGAAGAAGAAGATTTGTGGATGATTTAATGTGGAGGGGAGCTTGTTCCAGTTACTGGAGGCACCCAGCACACATCTGCGGCCTCCCTACGACGCACGTTTGTATTTAGGCACAATCACTGATGTTGCTGTTGCAGATCTTAAAGGCCTGTTGGGGCTGTACCAATTAAACTTTTCTTCAGAAATGCGGGACCTTGATTATGTAGGGCTTTGTAGGTCATATTAAGCACCTCGAAAATAATTCTGGGCCTGATCGGCAACCAGTCAACTTTCCTCAAATGTTTGGAGATCAAATGGTGTTTTGGAATGTTCAGGAGTAGTCAGGCCACAGTGTATTGTAATATTTGCAGCTTATTGATCATGTATTGATGAGCATTAAGATACATTGCATTGCATCAGTCCAATCTGGTATCTGCCAAAGAGGTTACTAAACATTTTTGTAGGTGTGGTGGAATAAAAGGGAAAAGCTTTTTCATCTTCTTCAACCTATAAACAACTTAAGACAGAGACCGCGTTGGCTTGATCAATAAGGGAGAGTTTATCATTTATCACGACACTCAGATTGCGGGCTTTGCTGGATGGCGTGGGCAGGGGGGCATGCTCTTTGGGCCACCAGTCTTGAGAGTAGAATGAGGAGTCTGCACCGAGGGGCAGGACTTCAGGTTTATCTGAATTCAGCTGGAGACAGTTGTCAGACATCCAGTTACTAACAGTCTGCATGCATCTAGACAAGCAGACACCTTGGGCCTCATTTATGAAAAGTGACGCATTGCTGCGTGAAAACAGCGATGCGTCACTTTTTACTGCGCACTCCTTACGACATTCCTGATGCGTCATATTTAATGTATGACGCATCATGTCGCAAGGAGTTACAGATACGTCAGTATTTCTGACGTATCTGTAAGCGCAAAAGTGACGCATTGCTGGAGTGTGTCACAAAAGTGACGTAACTCCAGCAATGCGTCCTTTCACATGGGGAAAGCCCCATGTGAAAGGGCTTGCATCAGTCTTACGCCTGCTGTGAGGCAGGCGCAAGATTTTGACGCAACAGCGTCCTAAAAGTGACGCAGTGAAATCTCATAGATTTCACTGTGTCACTATTACGAGGCTTTTTGCGGTGGAACGCCCCCTCTGCATACATTATACCTGACGCAGGTATAATTTGGCGCAGGTGTTTAAAAAGTGACGCATCTACCTAGATGCGTCACTTTTTAAATATGGCGCAACGAGGCGCATTTTTACACCGCTGGTGGTCACAAGAAGTGACGCACCGGCGGCACAAAACTGATGCAAGGACTTCATAAATAAGGCCCCTTGGTCGGTCCATTCCTTAACAAGGGAGACGACGATTTGTGTGTCGTCCGTGAAGGAAGTAATGGCAAACCAAAAAGATTTGACTAATGTGGCCAGAGAGGTGACATAAATATTGAACAGCATGGGGTTAAGTGCAGACCCCTGCAGGACCACAATGAAAAGGAGAAGAATGGGGAAACGTACTTGTCCAGTGGGACTGATTGATCTTGTGATGATAAGAGCTCATGAGAATAAGTGAGAAACTAGTGTGTCCTTGTGTTATGTAAATGGAGCCAGGGAGGGTCTGTGGTGTGCTCTGCATGAGATGCCACCCTTTGATTAAGCGAGGCTCTGAAGGTGAGTGCACTCTTTGAAGTAAACTTAGAGGGCCTATTTCACGCAGGCAAACTTACACTTTTGTGTAAGTTTACGATTGTTTGCTATTCACAAAGGGATTTACGAGTAGTATCTTGACGAGTACGGATTCTCTACATTTAAAAAGGTATGTCATAAATATACTACACAAAAATCGCTCTGGGAATACCAAACAAATCGTAAACTTACACAAAAGTGTAAATGTACCTCTGTGAAACAGCCCCAGAGTTTTTAAGCTTGTTTTGAAGGTACTGAGGATTGATGAATCATTTCTGCATAGAGTGCAGTATCCCGCTGAGCTGATTCACTGATAGTGAAACTAATGACCTCCTGATTCTTGGAGATGGGCGAACACTGGCAGCTGGAGACTGGTGCAGGCCAGACTGCTGGCCCTGGCGTAGCTCGAGTGCCCTTCAGCCCGAAACAAAGAGGACCCTCGAGCCCAAAACGAGCCAAAGCTTCATGTTGATTCTGCCTAGCACTTTCAGCAGAGAGGAAGTGGTAGGGAGTGCCAGCGCTGGTGGTTGTGGTGACGGTCTAGTGGTTGACGCAGAGGCTGCAACCGGAACCGGAAGGGTTGCCATTTTAGTTAGCGGCCGGTGCTCCGAGAATAAATCCTACAAACTTACCAGTACTCGTCTACGGTGTATTTATTTACCTGCGGGGGCACTTTTACAAATGGCGACGAGGCGGGATTCGAGAAACAGCGAGGACCCTTGAAAAAATAATAATAGTAATAATAATAAACAAGTAAAAGAGCCTACGGTGGAATACATACCTCGGAGCACGGCAGAGGGAAAGCGCCACACCAGGCCACACGGGAGAGGACTCAGGCACGTGAGCAGCACACCAAGCCAGGGCAGCCATCGCACAGCGGTGAGGCGCCAAGCAGCATGGACATAGTGACAGAGGGGAGCACGAGGGAAAAGATAAGCCCATGCAGCGACCGGACACAGGAAGATAGGGCAGCACTGGAAAGAGGGAAACCAAGCGCTAAGCGACGCACCATACCCCAGAGTCAAGGGAGAGCAGGGGCGCCGCAACAGACAACCCCGCAACGAGAAGAGCAAAGGCGTGAAATGGGCGGACAGGTCTGAGGAGAACGAAAAAGACATAGGCCAAAAGAGAAGGAGGCAAGCAAACCTAGAATCCCGAGGGGCATCAGGCAGTGACGACGGCAGCCCGACCCCGGTGAGAGGAAGAGAGGAAAGGCAAGCACCAGGAAGCCCCCTAGCAAGGAAGCCCGCCTAGCAACAGCGGCCATGCCCAAGCGGAGCCCAGGGGCAACGAAAGGATGGCCGCACCCTCCACATCACTCACCAGCATGGTGCCTACTAGAGGAAGAGAGTGAAGCAGACTACTCCAGCCCTCGAAGGAAGAAGATACTCCTGCACAATCTAGGGCCGGAAGGCATAAGAGTATACAATAACATAGTGAAGGTAACAAGGCCAGCGACGGACACAGACGTGTTCCAACACACAATAGACCGATGCAACTTCTTCCAAAGAAAGCAAGAGAGCGGCGAGACTATCGACGAATATGTAGCAGCGCTACAGAAGTTAGCCTTAACATGCAAGTTCGGAGCACTAGACGACGAACTGGTGAGAGATCAAATCATCATGCATACATCCAACACTGCAGTACAAGAAAAACTGTGGGTTAACGGGGATGCGCCACTCAAGGAGGTATGGGCCTTGGTGAAGAAGGCTGAATTGTCCAAAAGATGTGCAGAGGCAGCCAGGAAGGACACGAGTAGCAAACAGACAGTATGTAGAGTGATGGTGAATAACAAAGGAGACAAACCCAAACAATCAGGACCACCCAGAAACAATACTCAAAGAAAAACCAGCAGAGTACTGGAGCAACGCAGAAAACGATTTGGGAGAAGAAATCAAGCTGCTACCGGTGTGGAAGCATCTCACACGCAGGAAACAACAAAGTGTGTCCAGCATTCAAAGCCAAATGTGCGTACTGCGGAATATTTGGCCATTACGAAAAAGTATGCAGACGGAAGCCCAGAGGAGCTGCGGTCAAGTATATCGACCAAGGTAGCGCAGACAAAGAGGAGGCGCAAGGTGGAGAAGAGCACGGTGAAGAGGTTCTCTATATAGAGGACCAAGTGCTAGATGTGGACTGCAAAGGTTCCAGTAAACCAGTGTTAAACATGAACATAGGAGGAGTGATGATAGACATAGTGGCAGACTCAGGATCGCCTATCACGATCGTGCAAAGGAAGGTGTGGGAAGAAGAATTCCAAGAGGTAATAAAGAAGGGACTACATCCCATGGACGTGAGGCCTGTCACCTACACGGGACAAAGGATACCCATGATGGGGTATTGTCCTTTAATGTTCGAATTCAGAGGACGCCAAGCCGAATGCCAGCTATATGTGTCGGAAAAGGGGCCTTCGGTGCTCGGATGGAAAGACCAAGGGGTCTTAGGCATAAAGCTCAATCCGGGAGGAGTAGAGAAGGTAATGCTGATGGACACGGAACAAAGCTATGAGGGAGAAGCGTGGAAACGACAGTACCCGGAGGTATTTAGTGGGAAGATAGGAAAATTGACAAAATTCACGCACATGATACACTTGAAGGAAGGAGCCAGCCCCGTGAGCCACAAGGCCAGAAACATTCCGTTCCGATGTCATGAAGCGGTACAAGAAGAGTTAGAAAGACTGCAGAAGAGTGGCATAATAAAAGCCATTGAAAGTGCGGAATGGCAATCACCCTTAGTGGTGGCACAAAAGCCCAATGGAAAGGTGACGTTGTGCGTGGATCTCAGAGAGCTCAACAAGAACATACTGGTTGACAAGTTCCCACTACCACGCATTAACGAGATGCTCACGAAAACAAAAGGAATAAAGTGGTTTTCCACGGTGGACCTATCCTCGGCATACCATCAGGTGGCATTGCACCCCACATGCAGTCACTTCACATCCTTCATCACACCATTCGGGTGCTACAAATTTGTGAGGAGTTTGAGGCTCTGAAAAAGGAGATGAGCGAGGCGATACCGCTCAAGGGGTTTGACCAATCAGCAGCATCTATACTAACTACGGACGCCAGCGACAGAGGGCTGGGGGCAGTGCTGATGCAGAAATCAAGCTTAGGAGATGTTTCCACGGTCTGTTTTGCATCCAGATCCTTATTGCCCAATGAAGAAAAGTTCAGTGTAATTGAAAAGGAGATATTGGCTGTGGTAATGGCAATTAAACAATTCAGGCAATTCCTATGGGGAGCTAAGTTCCTGGTACGGACAGATCATAAACCCCTGATAAAGGTGCTCACCTCCAATGGACACGCACACGCCACACCTCGAATAGCGAAGATGACGCTAAGATTGTTGGACTACATGTATGAGGTGGAGTACATACCGGGCCCCAGGAACAGGGTCGCGGACTTCTTAAGCAGAGCGACCGCCAAGGAGGGAGCGGACGAATAGGAACCTCCCGGATGGGAAGGATACATGATGGCAACAATGCAAGACCTGGAACAAGTCATTAGCGAGCAGGAATGGGCTGAGGCATACTGCCAAGATGAGACCCTGGAGGCAATCAAAGGGTATGTGACACATGGGTGGCCAGACAAAAGACACCTAGACAGCCAGATGAGGAAATACTGGGAAGTTAGAGAAGAACTATCGATTGGGGAGAATCCCACGTTCTTGTTGAGGGGGGACAAAGTAATTCCTCCCTAGAAGTTGGGTGAACACCTGTTGGCAATTCTGCATGAAGGACATCAAGGAATTACGGAAACTAAGGCATTGGCGAAGCAGGCATACTGGTATCCCCTCCCTAGATAGACGCCCAAGTTGAGAAGTATTTGAGGATGTGTAAATCGTGTGCCCGAGCAGACAAATCCCAAACCTTGATAAGGGCAACCTTGGGGAAATTTCCAACTCCTGGCAGTCCTTGGGAAATTGTATCCATTGACATTATAGGTCCCATACTCAACATCAAGGGTGTGCAGAAGTACGCCATAATGATGGTAGACAGGTACTCAAAGTGGCCGGAAGTGGAGGTAAAAGAGACAGTAGGCACGGAGGCCGTACTATCCTTCCTGAATGCGATCTTCGTAAAAGAAGGCATCCCCAAAGTGATAACCTGCGATAATGGACCTCAGTTCGTGTCAGCCAAATGGGAGGCGTTTATGGTCCGGAACGGGATAGTGGTAAAACATACCCCCATCTACCACCCGGTCGGGAATGGATTGGCAGAACGCTTCAACAGAGTGATCATGGGGACTATCCAAGCAGCAATCAGTGCGGGTCAAGACTGGGAAAAGGAACTGCCCAAAATGTTGTGGGCATACCGCTTCACCCCGGGGAGCACTGGATACAGTCCCTTCAAAATGTTGAGAGGAAGAGAACCTTTCACCAAGGACAATCTAGCATGGAGGCACAAGGTAGTACAAAGCAAATGGTCCCCAGCAGTGGTGAGAAGGAACATAGAGAAAGCAAAGGAGGTATATGCAGAGCATTACAACAAACGGCGTAATGTGCAAGGAGTGACCTTGGAGAAGGGAGGCTGGGTGAGGGTGAAAGTAGCGACGATGAAAAGGAAAGGAGAAAGCAAGTTCACACCACCCCTCGAGGTCGTTGAACCATACGCCAGATCAGCACTGTTAAGCGACGGGAAAGTGTGGTCACAAGACCGGATGGCGAAATGTAACAAGATTCTAACATGGGAGACGGCAATGGAAGAAGAACTGTACCCTGAAGAAGGCGCGGAAGAGCAAGGTAGTGAAGGAAGGGAGGAAGAGTCGAGAACTGAGAGTGAGCACGATAACATCAGGGAAGGTGAAGACAAAGGAACAGGAGAAGAGGCGTCCTGAAAGTAAAGCAGGAGGGAGATGAACAAGAGTAATCAAGAACTTGAGCAAGGAAGTCACCGTCAGAGGTGTTGGCAGGAGACTCCCCACAGAGTAAGCGATGGACTGAATGAGAAAGGGACGGCGAGAACGAGAGTAGGCAGAGTTGTAAGAGTTCCTAAGAAGTTCGAGGACTTTACTATGAGCATCAAGTAAGACTGTTCTTATGTTAATATTACTAAGTGTTGAGGTTGCTAAAGGGGGGAGATATGTGGTGACGGTCTAGTGGTTGACGCAGAGGCTGCAACCGGAACCGGAAGGGCAGCCATTTTAGTTAGCGGCCGGACCCGAGTGAGCGAGAGCGTTTCCCCGGCGCTCCGAGAATAAATCCTACAAACTTACCAGTACTCGTCTACGGTGTATTTATTTACCTGCGGGGGCACTTTTACAGTGGTGCCTGGTGCTATAGTCGTTTTTGACATTCCCGACATCCTTCTCCACAAATTACCTCGCTACCACCCTCCAACAGTAGGGTGACCAACTGGCATGGGTGCAAATGCAGAACGGTCAGTGTAATGATTCAGGACAAAGGGTCAAAATTCAGGACAAAAATTTGTGACAAAACATACGTTTTACAGAAATATTTGAGGAGGTCGCACAATAGTATAGACAACCAAAATAAATACAAGTCAAAATACTTTTATATATGGTTGAGACAGTCGTGCACTTCGCAGTTTTTCAGTATGCGCACAGCTTTGCAAAGCAACATCAGGCCCTTTCTGCAATCAAGATTTGTTCAGGAGAAGGCACACCACATGCTGTCACTATAATAGGGCCTATTGTCATTCTATCAGTGATAATTGTCTGCAGTCTCAGAATGACAATGGGCCAGTCCACAATCTCTGCGAGGTCTGGGAGGGGCTGCTGCTGGCAGCCTCAGTCTACAGATTAAAAGATAAGTGTGAGATGCCCAATTGGAAACTTTTAAACTCATGGGGCCTCTCGCAGGGGAGCAACATACCTTCCTGAAATTCCCCAATTTGATTTTAGTATGATGTCTGTAAGACGTCTGTAATTTGGGCACCCCAAATTACGGACTTCTCACAGACATCATACTAAAATAATGGACGGTCCATGAAATTTACGGTCGGTTGATGACCCTAGGCGGACGGTTGGTCATCCTCTTGTGGAAGGGTGTGGCGCCGCGGCTAGGGCGACTGATTCCGGAATCTGGGGATCACGTTCGATCCCTGACAGCCTCCAGTGCCTAGAGACCCTAACGGGTGATTGTGCGCTTTAAAAATGTGGATTATTATTATTCTATTATGCAACCGTGTCCCTCGCCTCTCCATTGCCCCTTCCTGACAAACATTACATTTTTATGCACTACTCATAGTTTACTCACACTCAGTTTTGTAATCTGCATGGTACACATTCTTTTATCCTGACATGTTTATTGTTGACTTAAAACTGCTGGAAGCACAAGGAAGTGCACATTCTGTTAAACCCAGAGAAATACAGAAAATTGTGACACAAAACAAAGCAGAGAGACAAAGAGCCTCAAGGAGTGAAATAAAGGGAAAGTCAGTGTCTGGTGGTGGATGAAAGAGGCCTTAGGTGGAATAAAGCCTGTGCAGCCTTGGTATTCAGCACCCCTAGCCTTCGAATGTAACGCAGACTGCTGAGCAAAACTTTGGGACCCCGGCTTTAAGGCATATATTTATGATTATGTGATGCAGCTTTGAAAGCCACCTTGCAACGCAGGAATGCACCATATTTAACCCCTTCCATGCTCATGACGAGCTCAGTTTGTAATGAGTCACAGTGGGGCTGTGCTCATGACTTGCTGAGCTCGTCATAACTGCCGCAGCCCTCCCACGCGCAGTTAATCCCCCACCTGTGCGGGAGAATTAATCAGTGGGCGGGTCTGTGAGTCATGATGAGCTGGGCTCTTCACGAGCACGGCGGCGCCACGGACCCTTCCCACACACCGTGGGGGAATTACCCCCGCGAAAGGGGTTGACATAATACAACACATTCCTGTCTATTCCCAGCAATGAAGCACAATGTGCTGCCTAGGACCAAGGCAGGCACTCTTGCAACATGGTGCAAGGGTGTCTGCGTTGCAAGCAGGTTTGTTTTTGTGCAGGAAGGGACACCTTCCTGTACAAAAACAATCCCAATGGGGATTTTCCTCTGTCTATGTGTGCTACAGAATGCAGCACACATAGAAAGCGGAAAAATAAAGAGAAATAAACATATTTCTCCTCGTTAAGCCTCCCCTGGGAAGACTAATCATGTTGGTGCATTCCCAAGTCTACCAGTAATGGTAAATCCGAGAATGCATCAAAATCCATGGGTCATGCTTGGTAACACCCACACAACGCCTATGGGACGCCTCCCTGGGGCAGAGTAAAACAAAGCAGATTTATCAAGCCACCTAGGGCCTCGCATAATGGTGGTTGCCTGGCTTGATAAATCGCACTTAAGAGTTGCACCACGCAATTCCCCCATTATGTGGGCCAAAAACAATGCAACCCTTCAATAAATATGGCTGTTTTTCTTTAGTAAATTAAGCGCATCCTGACTTTATAAATGTCGTAGAGCGGTGTGAATGTGCTCAGGAAAGGAGGTTGTGGTAGTGATGTTCAACACAGCCTTACGACCCATTTTCGACACTCAACAATGTCTTCACAAGCAGCTCATCGAAACTGCTTTAATTGAACTTAACTTTATATTGTTTCTAAGAATACTTCTTTTCAGCTTGATATAGTGCTGCCCGGAACACATATGGGGATGGAGGACCCCGTGTGAGCAGCCTGGGCTCCAAATCGGCTGCTCCGGGAAAGAGCCAGAAACCGGGGCCTGCTGATGGCCGGCTGAAGATTGTAGTGGCCGCTGGCCCCACTGTAGGAGTGGATGCACCACCCGTCCCGAGGAGCGAAGATTGCTGGGGCACAGCACGGCCCGCAGTGAAGGTTGGGGCTGGGCCTCAACAGGGACCCAGCACACTGGCGGAGGCCGTAGGACTCTCTCTCAACTGACACCCGCGAAGTGCCCTGGGGGGGCATCCAAAATAGACAGCTGAACTTCCCCCTGCGCCCCTTCCCTCTCCAATGTGATGGGCGAGGATGCCTGGTGTGGTAGAGGAGACCAGGCGGATCGCCCGTGGTGCATGCCAGCGGTCCCCCCCTCGCCAAAGGGCCTCCAGGCGAATGCACACACGATCGCACAGGCCAGATCCCATGATACACAGAGCCTAGTCAGTTGCACTGGGGCTGTTCCTGACCAAGCCCATGATAGCGGTAGAAGCCTGGGCGGCCAAGAATGAGGGGGGGATGGGCATTTTGGATACTGCAGGTAGACGCAGAAAGCTTTGGCCCATTAAAGAGGCTTAGACAGGGACACAGGAGCATCATCCCCCCCTCCTCCCAGGGGAAGGGAACAAAATGGGGGCGAAGGGCGCCCCCCCCCATCTTAGGCCAATAAATATGCAATGCCCAGGGTGACTATTGCTGAAGACGTAACAGCAGGAGGAACCCAGCAGCCGGCGGAGCCCTTACTGGAGACATCATGGGTGCGATCCAGGAGTTGAGAGCGACCCTGGAGTCCGAAATGGGCAAGGGCACAATCGAAGTGAACCTCTTGAGAACAGACATTAACAAGCACACCGAAAAAATAGCGGTGGCAGAAACAAATATCACTGAACTACAAGTTAGTACCAAAAAAACTAGAAGAGCTGATACAGCAACTCACGCATCATCACAAGGTGATGGCAGCAAAGCATAAGAACCAGGAGGCACGGGCCTTAAGGAACAACATCAGGGTGGTGGGAGTGCCTGTTGGGGCAGAGACTATTCTGGAAGACCTCATGCTTAACCCAACTGACTCAAACATCTGTTGAACTTTTTTTCTGTGGAAAGAGCGCACAGAGCACCAATGCAGCCACAAAAACCAGGAGCCCAAACGCGGGCCATTATTGTGAGGATCCTTAGCTTCCGGGGCCGCCACTCTATCCTACAAACGGCCCAAGTGAGGGGCGACCTGCCTATGAAAACGCATCAATTTGGTTCTTTTCGGACTTCACCCTCATGGTCCAGTGGCAACAACATACCTTTGATGGGGTCAAGAGAACATGGTGGACTGAAAACCTCAAATACATGATACTGTTCCCAACTAAGCTCAGAGTCCTGGGCAATGGCAAATCTTGGCATTTTACATCACCCATTGAGGTATGGGAATGGGTCAAAGGAGGGAGAAATATCATCTGGCAACTGTGGCAGGGACCAAATCGGTGGTGCTTCCCCTTGGAGAATCCACAATGAGGCGACAGCAATAGACCCTCTCTTGGGAACTGACACCCGGGAACCGACCAAATGAGGAGAGGGGCGGGGAGGTTACAGAGAAGTCCCATACAACATTGGTAAAAGTGGTGACTGCATCCAATCTGAGCGGCGAGAGGGACACTAAATGACTTAACAGGTAATGGGGATTCCTCTGATGTCCAGGGCAAGAAATTGAAGAAAAGTCCACATCTTAGACAGAACTCAAGATGCCTGTTTAATTAACTGATGCAATGAGGGCAGGAAGGCTACTGCATATACACAAGTGGCGGAGCCAGCCAACCCCAAGTTGTTAATATGGTTCTTTTTGGGCGACAAGTGTTGTAATTTGGCAGCGATTGGGTTAGCATTAGCAGAAGCCATCCTGTATTTAGAGGTTATCTTCTCCGTTTTGTGGAATCCATTTTGTATTTCTGGCAGCCATCTTGTTTGCCATGTGCTACCACATGTGTGCCATGTGCTCTGTCCTACCTTACTGTTGTTTGCTTTTGGAATCTGCCTAGAGACAGATTATATTTAGTTTCTTCTGCTTTGCACATGCTCAGTTGAGCTTGCAGCTGTCCATGCAGCTGCTGTTAGTCTGTAACTGTCAGGATGTGCTCACCAGAATTAGCAACTGTTAGCTCCTCCCACTTGTTGACTGTATGACCTTACATGTACCTAAAACCTTCTCTTGTACTTGTACAGCCTTCTTTTGAGCCCCTGTGTGGGTATATAAGGACCAAGCTCCTTCCATTCAGTGTGCTACTTCATACATTACCGAAGGGTGCTGTGTGAATTTAGTTCCACCTCATGAGGTTTAATAAATCTTGTATTTTCTATTCCAGTTTCTGTGCCAACTTCTATCCTATTGGTCTGAGGACTCTGTGCAGAGAAGGGCGAACCCCTAGCACTGGTAGGCCTTGCTGAGGCCCACTACTACAAACTGGCGCCCAATGTGGGGCTCATCCAAAGTTGTACTTACCAAAGCAAGGGGGTAGCTATCATGTTATGGCCAAGCTAGGAGGATATTTTCACTGTCTTCCACTATCGGGAGCCCCCAATGGGAAAACAGTTGGGGGTGCTTGCTATTCGAGCAGAGGACAGGAGCACTGGCACAGGGAGGGCTGCAGCACAAGGAGCAAGGGCTACATGTTATTGAACATTAGGCATTCCCATTGTTGGTATGGGCAGGCTACTGCTTGTATGGTTTGTTACTCTCCAGTAGCTTTTTTACACACAGGCCTGCTTCCTTGATACGTCAGCTGGAGGCTGGCCCTGGGCTACTCCACGTTAGGGTGGGGACCTGGGCCAGCAAATGGGGACGACTTGCTAGGCATGCTCCCTGCAGATGTTTGCACTGACTATGGTGATGCTGGGAAAGGTTGCAAGCATGCGCCGAGGGATGGGTCATTCAACACAATCCATTATGTTAACCTGGTTAGTATTCAGGCCAAGGAGCAAAGGCATGACCCCGGAAGGGATTTTCAGGATGAAAGATTGTGCTGGGTATCTTTCCAAGGGGCACATCGGGTTGGGCAGTACATCATTTTAAAGAACAACCGGGGACCCCCCTCATTTATGTCAGATCCTGCTTATTTGTTGTTTCCGCAAAGTTTGAGACAGGTTAACTGGCTGCATCTTGTTGCGGTGGATTTGATGTTTTGTTGGGTCAATTGATCGAGTACAGCCATTTTCGCATTGGTATATCTGGGTATGAAGGAATGCCAGGCAAGATTCTAGCAAAGGCAGTTAGTGGTACTTATGGGGTATGTGATGTATTATCTCACTGGCAAGCTGCCATGCAAGGGGACCATGTATGGTGCTGTAGGTAATTTTATAGGGCACAGCATACTATTGATAGGTTCGCACAGTGCTTTCTAGCAGTGATAAATCTGGGAGGTGTCGGTTGCACGGTTGCATAGGATTAGCAGGTGAGCCAATTAGGGGGCGGGCGGCTCAGTCTTATTTTGAGGTTCGAGCGCCATGACACAGCCCCTGTCAGGAGCCAAATCGTATGTTGCAGCCTGGCACTGGCTGTTGGTGACAAAGTGGAAAGAAAGACTTCCTGGGGTATTGAAAAGTGTATGGCAATTAGCCTTCTTCTAAAGAGAGTGCACTCAGTTATTTCCAATTTGTCGAACTCGGAGGTAGACAATAGTTTGCAGAAGCACCCCTGACAGCTTAATGAATAAGCAAGAAAGCATAAATCAAGCCGCCCTCGTTTGATTTGATTTCCTCCAATTTTCTGGCGAGGAAACTTTTGATGGTAAACAGTTGGCCAGTACTAGTCAGCATCTTGGATGGTCATGTGTATGCGCCAACCACCCTTCCAGTTGATCCTTTGGCCAGTGTGTGAAGCTAGTTGGCCATTCAGGTTTTATGCTTACTTTGTTGGATGGGCAATAGGGGGTCCAGCTGGTGCAGTGTATGTTGCAGGCTAATTCCAATTTGATGGAATATTCTCTGTTTGGAGGGGCACAGTCTGTGGTAGAGGTTGGGGGGGGCATGTCAGCCCCATAGACAATATAAGTAGTGGACAAGGACTCATCCCTGTTCAGACCTCTTGTTGGGGAGGGTAGAAGCACAGATGTGTAGCGTATTTGAAAATCCCTTGAAGGTACTACTTCCTTGGCGCAGTCTGATCAGTTGAGGATGGCGGAATGTTCCTGGTGAATTGTCTTGATCCAATGCCGAAGTGAGAGCCGCTAATTCAGGGTCAGAAGCATTGGGCGACTGCAGCACGACAAAGGTCTTTCAAGACTCTGGGAAAAAATGGTGCATGCTAAGTAGTCCTTAAGGGGAAACATCCTTCACAACGCAACTGTTACTCCGCACTACCATTACAACGCAACTTTTACAACACAAGTCATTACAACGACTTGCGCTGGGGGGCGCTCCAGTATAGGGAATAGGTTCATTTACTATCCAACACCTTCCCTACTATCCACGGGGGCTGGAGTTGGAATAGTAAATTAAACTATTCACTATCCAGCGCCCCCCAACGCAAGTCGTTATAACGACTTGCGTTGTAAAAGTTGCGTCGTAATGGCATGCGTTGTAACAGCATGCGTTGTAACGACGTACATCTTCCTTAAGGCCCCCCCCCCCCTTGCAAGGATGGAAAGCAGGGGTCACACGGGGGAACGAGCTATTAGATGCCAGTCTTTTGAGCAAATAACCAGCATGGAAGTGGAGGGCGGCTGCTGAGTTGCCCTAGCATTGTTTGCCTCGTTTCGGGGCCAGTGATGGTTACTTGTCAGAGTAAGGTTTGAATTCTTAGTTGCGACAGGTTGCCTTACTCATGCAACACGGCAATAAGTTGTAATTTTGTGGAGTGTTGGACTAGGTTCTACCTTACATGTCCAAATATGTGTTATGGTGCTTGAAGTCTGCCCTGGGATACAGGTTCACAGGCAGGTGGAGCGGCAGAACTGAAAGGGGCTTGGGTTCGACCGCTGCTCACAGGTTCAGGTCCTGCTGACATTCCCTGTAGTCAAAAAGGGCGTGTATTTATACACATGGTTCCCCTAGGGTACACACTGTCCTGTCTGCTCCCTGGTATTCTAGCAGAAGTTTGGGAGGGCAAGGCTTCACCTAGGGTGGTGATTGTCTGAAGGCGATGGACATACTCCGGCAAGTGCTATACACAGATAACTGGGTGAGAGGAAGTAAAGCGAGCTTGATAACTCTTACTTCCACCCGCATGGGCCCTTCTCGTCAGGAGTAGCTTGTCAAAGGTTTTGCTCTTTAACCAGGCAATGTTAACATTGCACCAACACCAAACTAATTGTTTTAGGTCATCCTGGGCGCATATACATGAAGGGCTGGGCGAGGCAGGTACCACGGATACTGGGTCATCCTCCAAGTTGCAGACTCAGCAGGACAGGCTAACAGGTGGGGCAATAGGAATCCCAAGGCAATTAAGGGGACAACCGCCCGTAAGCCACCCTGGGAGGGGTGGTGTAATTGTGCAGGCACTGGAACAGCTTCTGTTGAAGCAGCGGCAGGGGGTGGATGTGTCTCCCTTCTCACACCTAGGGTCTGACAGCTGGGGGGAGGCAATTAATCTGATAGAGCAAGCCACCTTTTGTCACGTCACTTTCTGTCGGCGTCCCCCCACTTCTTTTTTTTAGGACTTGTGCCCTGGCGATGACCCTTCCTTAATGTATGCAGCCGCGGTCCGTGCAGGTAACAGCTTTGGAGCAGTAGGGTCGGGGGTAATTCCGAGGGACGATGCAGAGAGAAAATTAAATAAATAATTAATTTTCCTTTGGCATCGTCCATCAGCATCGTCTGTCAAAATCCCCCCCACCAGACCTCTCCACTGTTATCTGCATGGGCCGCGGCTGAATGTATGTAACACTGTATCCTTGCTTGGGAAGCTGCCAAGTGCATTCATTTACCGAATTTTTATTGTAATGAAGGGCTCCCTGCATGACCCTGTGGTATGTAGGTAAGTAAGTAAGTAAATGAGTAAGTAAATTCTTTATTGTTCGGTTAATTAAAACCATTACAATTTGTGGCACACTGTGGTGTGATTTTAGGCAACTGCTTTGCTTCACACTACCTCTAACTCCTTGACAATCACGTTTCAGAGCGCCTTCGAATAATGCAAACTTCATGAAAGTTTTACATACATATTTAAAAACTATCGCTTCTAATAAATGTCAGTCATTATGGTAATGTTTAATATACAGATGAGAAAGTTTTGCATGTTCAAAAAAAAATTATACCTGAATAAGGCATTAAGGAAACAATATTTTGCATGGTTCTTGGGCAGTTTTTCCCACCCAGCTCCCAGACAGTGGGCTTGCATTTTCCCACCCTGGCTGCACCTATGGAGGATGCCGGGGTCAGCCCAGCACTTTCTCAGGGGGCCCCTTGTGCTCGACCGGCTCGTTAGGAGTTCTCATGAGCTCATCATTTGATATGCAAATTAGGCAGGTTGCCGCCAGGGCCGCCGGGACGCCTATGAGGACCGGAAGCTGCCCGTCAGCCCTATTGTGCGTCCGCAGTGCACTGCACACTGGCCACGGCACCACAAGCTGGGGCTGGCAGCATTGGGGGAAGGTTGTGGAGTGACCGCTGGAAGAATCCACGGCCCCTCCTCAAATCCTATTACGTAATCTGAGAGTAATACTGTGCTGGGATTTAAAAGAAAAACACTCTTTTTTGTTTACATACCCTTACAAATCCTCTGCTGCGCTGACACAGCAAGGCAATGTGCTGCTGTGAATAGTTCGCAAACTTTCGAGCCAGGACAATTACTCTCCGTCTTCGGCTATGCACCATGTCGTATGGTGTGATCCTGTGCACATCAGGCTGTCAGCCTCTCGCTCCGTTGCGGTGTGTAAAACAAGGTGCTGGGCTTGCAGTGGGCCGGGTCCCTTCGTGTGTCAGAGCTCCTCGAAATTAGTCCACGGACATTGAAACCGGTCGCTATCGGGTTCTATGGTCAAGTCCTAAACTTTCGTGGCAAAAACACTGCTGGATTGGGGAACAAAGCCTCTTGGGCCACTTTTGCGTCACTTTTCCCATATTAAAAATGACGCAAAGTCAGTGGTGCAAGTGCCTTGTAAATAAGCCCCTGAATGTAGAAAACGTTAAAGTAATGCATGTGGCCGATTTATTTCGTGATCATGTTGCACATTTTATTTAATCCTACATTCCCTGTGTCTGTTATTTCCAAAATATTGGGTTTCTGTATGTTTTTTTATCTCCCACATTACTCTTGTATGGGGCGACCAACTGCTATCGATGCAAATTCTATACAATGTATGTAAAAATACAGGACAAAAAGTTAAAATACAGGACAAAGGGTCAATTCAACTGAAACATCGGCGGTAGCCACTCAATATTATATTGAGCAAATAGACACCTAACACGAGTGTTGTGTTCTTTGGTCTGTGTAATTCGTTACCAGCATTGAACACACATTTATATGTAACTGGCCTTTTTTGAAGATTAAAAAATTAGGAATCATGCTCGCGAATCAAGACCTGGCCCTTAGGAGCAGCTTTCTAGGATTCTGCCTCTTTAAGTGAATGTTGGCAGCAGAAACAGCGCTCTCTTGTTGAACACAAACCCCAGGGCAGGGACACATTCTGAATACTCCAGGGTGGGAGTAACATGTGAATGATAACACACCAATGTCTGACGAGTGCTGTCTGAAAGGCTTGTTAACGTTTTACATACATCTCATATAGCATACTTCCCTTTTCACCAGATCGATCTAGGCAGCAACAGGAAGCTTACAGTCCAGCTGGACTGCTTGATGGGTGTGTATTAAAAGTGAAATATATAGGGCCCGATTCACAGAATGAACTTAACACTCAATCCTAAACTTACTACTATTTTGGTATTCACAGAATGCACTTACTACTTTCGGTATTCACAGAAGTTAGGATTTTGTCTTAAATTTGTCTTAAGACAAACTTAAGACAGACTTAAGACAAACTTAAGAGATACTTAAGACAGACTTAAGTTAGGATTTTGTCTTAAGTCTGTCTTAAGTCTTTCTTAAGTCTTTCTTAAGTCTGACTTAAGTCAAACTTAAGACAAAGTCCTAATTTCTGTGAATACCAAAAGTAGTACATTCATTTTGTGCATGCCAAAAGTAGTAAGTGCATTCTGTGAATACCAAAATAGTAATAAGTTTAGGATTGAGTCTTAAGTTCATTCTGTTGATTGGGCCCATAGGACCTGGGAAAGGGAAGGTGATCCCTTTCTCAAGTCAGGAGGGTAGAGAGGTTCTTCCACCTTATGGAAGGGGTACAAAAGGGATACGTCCTCCTAAATGATTACATATCAACAAAAAAAGTATCCCACTTCGTATATGTCTAACACAAGGGGCACTAGTTTCTTCAGGTAGCGCTCAGCCTTACTAAAGGCGGGGAAGGAAAGGCTGCCTCCCCGCATGTTAGACATATATGAGGTGGGATACATGGGTAAAAGTGACAGATTTTATACAGGAACTTAGAGACATTCTTGCGCCCCTACTGAAAAGAAATGCCACGAGTGGATTAGTCAGTTATCATGTTTAGTCTCAGTGCTTAAATTGAGCAGGTGATTTCCAGTGCTTGGCACCAGCACTTAATTGTCAGCACTGGCACTTAATTGTCAGCACCAGCGCTTGTGACAGTCTGCCAGAAGGTGGCGCTCACTAGCTAATTTACAGATGACCACAACAACAGTTAATTATTAATGGTATATTTTTAAAAAATTACTATTGCCTGCCGCCCAAGCCATTCTTATAGTGTTAGGGGCCTGAAATAGTCTGAACTGTCACACTTGTGTGATGATTAGTAGTTGTGTTGTTACTATCATTGGCAGCATATCAGGCGAATGTGACTAGAGGCCTCACACTTATTTTTTTACAAATTAAGCATTGTTTAACCTCTTTGGTGCTCATGACGAAACCAGCTCGTCGTGAGTCACAGTGGAGCTGTGCTCATGACGAGCTGGTCTTGTCACGAGCACTGCGGTGCCGCGTTCACCCCCGCACCGTGTGGGAATTACCCCCGCAGGGTAGGGGTTAACCTATACATTGACTAGAATCTTACAGGTGGAGCAATATTATAGGTTGTTAAATCAAACACAAGAGGTTTGTCTACCACACACATTCTGACCTTACATAGTGTAATTGTATTTAAATAGCACTTTCTACCCCTAACAAGGTTTTGATGCGCTTCATGCCGGCACCACGCTTCTTCTGAACCCAAGGTTAGTGGCTGCTCCAGTATTATTGATTATCGTTGGCCACTGAGATTGTTCTTGTTTGCCCAAGCAAACCATTCCATGCATTTGCTTACAATTCTTTGTGGTGGATTACATAATTCGGAGTTAGTTGTGCTGATAAGTGTCGGAGGGTGATGTGTGAGCTTATGCACGTGGTTGGTGGGATTGAGTTAATCAATCAGTATTTGTATAGCGTGGCTGCAACAACCTCTAAGGGTCTCAAGGAGCTGTGGGTTCATGGTGTGGGATCACGTTCTCTGTTCTTAATTGTTGAAAATCCAGGGAGGCTGTTCGAGGTCTTATCCCCAAGGTGGGAGAAGATGCGGCCTCCGCTGGGTAGCTGTTAGGGAGCGGAATCTGGAAAGGAGTTCCCTGGTAGAGTGGTTGAAATTCACTCGTTTCTTGAGGTACGCTGGTCCTTCGTTGTGTAGTGCTTTGTAAGCGTGGATGAGCAGCTTGTACTGGCATATCTTGAGCGACTGGTAGCCCATGGAGTTTAGCTGTAGTGAGGGGTGATGTGTGTCTGTCTTGGGAGGTCAAGGGTGAGTCTGTCTGCTGAGCTCTGGATGGTCTGGAGTTTCCTCATGATTTGGGAAGTGATTCCTATGTAAAGGGAGTTGCCGTAGTTGAGTCTGCTGGCGAAGAGAGCTTGCTTGACATTTCGCCTGGTGTTGTGTGGGAGCCGTCTGAAGACCTTCCTGAGCATTCGGAGGGTGAGGAAGCAAGCAGAGGAGATGGTGATTAACAGATGTGCAAAAGAAAATTAGGTAATTTTGGGTGGAATGAGTGTAACTTTCAGAGGAAAGAGAGGTTGTGTTCTTGTAAATGCGTTGTGAATAAATTGCTGAAATACAATAGTTGAGATTAAGACAAACATGCATGTGACAGTAGGTTGTGCTCATAGAGAAGAGACATGCAGAGAATGAAAAGGAAGGAGAGGCCTCTTTAAAGAAAGATGTAGTGGTGTCATTCCAAAATTTTAATTAATGGCAGTTTGTAATGCCAGATTTCAGGGATACAGTAGATATTTGTGAGATGCATGCAATTTGGGGATGCACGATTGTAGACAGGCACAACATTATTTGAAAATGCAGATTGTCCTATTGTGGGCATTTTTTATTAACACTAGAATCAGGTAAACAGTCTGTCCACTATTGGGCTCCTTCTAGACCGTCCTCCAGCCAGGTCAGGCGACCTGCTCAAGGTTTGGAACTGAAAGGTAATGGCTGGACACATATGTGACGAGATATGAAGAGCTTTAGGATGCACTCAAAGGAAGTAGTAACCTCAAGATCATAGCAATGTGAGGACATACATGGGCAAGGAATGTTCACACTGAAAAGGGGATTCTGCAGATGCTGAGTGGATGTTTTCTGGTGTTCATCCTCAAGGTTTGCTCACCGTATTCATGCAAAGCAGAGTGGGATCCATTTGGGGGCCTCTGGTTGATATCAGCACAAGATGGGGGAACAGGACAGGTTCCCAGGCAGTGGAAGTGTGTTGCCTGCATTCCAGTTGGAGGGCAGACAAGCAAACACTGGTGTGAGGAGGACACAGAGGCCTCCTTTAACACATGTATTTCTCTTGTTTGAGTAAATATTATTGAAAAACATTACCCTGAATTGCTGTTTTATTTTTTTTTAATACAAAGCATTATCAAACTGGAAGATAAATACAGCCAATGATTATGAGCTCAGTTACCAGAAGCAGTACGAATTATAACTTGGCGTGGCCATCAGTATATATTGTGGTCAGAAGTATACCTGGCATTGTGTTTAAAACCAAAATGTATTCAAAGAAAGAAGGTAAGTTTCCAAGGAAGTAGTCACTTTCAAACGTATCTGTCTTAAAATATGCAATTAATTTTATTACTGTCCCTATTTCATCTACACTGTTGAATTCTATCAGCTTGACTGTTAGAAGGTGGCCTGATATGCAGTGGTCACTATTCTAGTGAACACTATGTATCAGTCCAGCAACCCTTATTGATGATTGGTTGTAAGTCAACCTTATAGGCCAGCTATCCTAGTAGCGTGGATACGAGCAGTCTAAGGCTAAAGACTCGAGAGGGCGTGTTAAGCCAGCTGTTTACCACACATATACCCCTTGAACACCAAGTGAAAGGACACCACACAAGTGTTATGAAAATAAACAGTTATTTATTAAAGATCACAACAGCCCTGTACTCTTTATGAGGACAGGGTACTAAGCACAAACCAAAACTCTTACAAAAATACTTAAGTTAGCACAGTATATACAAATGCCCGAGGGGCACGGAAAACCATATACTAGAAAAGTGGAATGCGAAATTACTAGCAGGTAAGTACAGTACTAATAGGCTTTGGAATCGCTAGGACTTGACTATAGAATCGTTAGATTACTTCTAGGAGACCCAGGGGACTCGGGTGCAGTGTGTGCACTCTCAAGCGAGATGCGGGACAAAGTCTATGGTAGCTAGAATTTGCAAAGTTAGTGTTCTCGGGCGAACCCGACCTGGTAGGGAGAAAACGAAAGTAGATTCTGACCCTTGGATAGTGAGGCTATGCTGGGGCACCGAAATGCCGAAGTTACCTAGCCCAGGGGCTGCAGCTGCATAGGACTCAAAAGACATCGGGAATCCTCGTTGACGGACCAGGAGCCTGGAAGAAAGAAGTTGCTGGCAGGCGACCAGTGAAGAAAGTTCGGTGGATCCAAGCCTGGATCGATGGAAGATGACACCTGAAAGCAGAGGGGACCAAGTTCGAGACTACTAGCCAGTAGTCAGTGGGCACCAGGAGGGCACCGGATGGTAGCCACCTCGACAAGGCGTGTGGGTGACGCTGGGCTCGGAGATCTCACGGACCAGGAGGCGTTGTCGGCGACCAGGAAGGAGGATCGAGCTGTCCCACGAAGATAGAAGCTGTCCGCGTCGCTGGACCCAGGATTGGGCAACAAAGCATTGGCAAATTCAAGCCCACGCGGTGGACCTAAAATGGCGTCTGGAGTGGACCAGGAGGGTCCGGGGTGCCTCTCTTGAAGAAGGAAGCAAGGGCCCGTCTGGAGCAACCAGACCAGCAGCAGTGATGTCGTCGGGCGTCGTGCAGAAGGCCATAAGCCAGCCGGCTAGTAGCCACACAGCGCGGTGAGCACGCAAAAGCAGAAGGGCCCCACGCAGATCGTGGAGATGCTGGAGGGCTGATCTTCAGTGCTGGAGCTGCTCAGGGTTGGGGCTTCTCGGACCCCAAAGCACTCACCAGTGGAAGACTCGGTGGGCCTGTTACGAAGAAGTTGTGCAGTCTTGGCGATCGTCGGTCCCTCGAGGTCTCGTCGCACTCACAGTTCTCAGCTTTGCTGTAGAGGTGAGTAGAGGTCAGAGGTGCCAGGGAAGCCGGGTCTCGTCGAGCTGGGTCGTCGGATTCGTGAAGAAGGACTTGCAGCAGACTGCAGTGTTCTTAGGATGGTGCCCGCTTGATGCAGGGTGACTACTCCTTAGCCACAAGGGAGAATCTTGAGGAAGAAATCTTGAAGTCCTTTCGCAGAAAGTCGTGTCTTGATTCCAAAGATGATCTAATTTGAACAGGGGGCCCGCTCCCATCTTTATACTAAAAAAGGGGGCTGACCCGGTGACTAGGTCCTGCCTATGGGTGGGACTAGGTGGGGGGTGGTTACACCCCTCAGCCATGCCGGACTTCCCCAGGCCAGGGGCTGGTGTGCCCCTGGAACTGGTTCAGACCGGCCTATGCGTAGTGAGCACCGGGGTGCCACTCAGCAGTCACCTTCCTGTAAAGCCCTGCCTACCCAGGATACACAAAACCATGTCTGGGACGGTGCTAGCACCGCCCCTGACAGGAAACCCTTTGTCCAGGCTCCCCTCGCTGGAAGGACTCCCAGCTGCAGGGGGTCAGACTCGTGTCTGTGGTGGCAGCATCCATTTTGTGGAGCTGAGGCTTCAGTTAACTTTAACCGGGGTTCACAGTTACATACATGTTGTGTCCCTCTAGAAGGGTGGAATGCTAACCCCGTCGCCAGAATTGGCGAGGGGTTAGTATTCCAATTCGTATGACACCTTACTCGACATGTTTTGATAAAGCAATACCAAAGATAGCATTTAACCGCGAGGATTATAATGCACTTAAGAGTATATGGTATGCGATATCATGGAACAGCTATTAGGACTTGGTTCCGCAAGCTGCAGACAGGCTCAGCTCATGCCAGAGCACCATCTCACACGATTCCAAGCACTCTGCCTTCAGGATTGTCAAGGCCTGCCATAGGAGTGACTGATAGGAATCTGTGTGTCCATTTTAGGGTTAGGTATAGGTATACTACACCTACAGCAAAGCGTGTTTACACGACTTTGCCCCAGCTGTCATGCAGCCAGTTGTGTCAAATTTAAGAGGCCAGCCAGGGGTGGCATAATACATGCTGCAGCCCCTGGCAGCCCTGGGTACACCTATGCCCTGAGTTACAGGGTCTGATAAAGTGGCCCAGTACCAATTGGTAAATGCACCTAGGGTACATGTCGTAATTTAGAAAGAGAACAGCCAGGCTGTGGGTCTGATTGGCAGGCCCACAGCCAGAGAAAGTCGTAAACCAGTGAAACAAAAGCAAAAAATCTGGGTGATCATAGGATTGCAGACCCTACTCTCCTACATTGACTTTGTGAAAAATGTAGGCCTAGCAAAGGGTGGGGATAAGGTGCAGAGGAGCTTATTAGTCAACTTGCAAGATGAGCTAGACACATCCACTAGATTGTTGATAATAGCAGAAAGGCCTATTTGAAATAGTTTCTGGCAGATAATCCACCATAGATTTTTGGCACAATTGTAAAATACAATTACTCTCTTAGAATACGCACTAGAGTTAGTAATACATCAAATATTAATCAACAAACCAAAAGAATACCTTTAGCAGTGTTAGAAAGCTGAGCTGCCCCTCATTTCAATCAATCAATCAATCATCGCATTTAGCAGCATTTGAGGCTGTACAACCAAATTGTCATCTTTTAGTTATTTAAACCTATAATCTTTTTCTAATACAAAGCTAGCTGTAATTTGCAATCCCAATGGACATCTTCCTTTGCTACCCTTTTGCAATTTACAGGATGTGCTGGTCTGACCCACAACATGGTCAAGGGGGCCTGAGATAAAAATACAGGGGTATATTACCAACAACTAGCGATAATTATCGCTATGTTGGCTTAGCGGCAATATTTTTACAGCTGAGCTGCGGCGATTTTTATCGCTTAGGAACCTTGCTATTATCAAGGTTTATCTCCTAAGCGAAAAAAATCGGCCGAAATGCATGAATATCGCTGAAAAGTCAGCGATATTCATGCATTACCGAGCTAATGCTTTTAGCCATGTTATCCACCTACCATTGGATAACATGGCTAAGAACTGCTCAGGGGCAGGTGTTAACTTTTGGAGATATTCACGCTTAGCGCGAATATCTCCAAAAGTTGGTAATAGGAGATAGGGATGTTAGCGACTGTTTCCAGTTGCTAACATCTTGGCACGCCTACTTTGCATGTCATTAGTGATAAATATCACTGACATGCAAAGTGGGGCCCAAGATGGTCGCTATCTCCTACTAGCTGTCGCTAACTGGTGTTATCGACAGCTAGGTAATAGGGAGATAATTTTATCTCCGCTTTCTTGGCTTTTAAAGCCAAAAAAGCGGAGATAAACTGCCTTGATAATATGCCCCAATACAATATAAATCTCTTAAGAATGGAGTATTTTTTTTTCAAGAAACTCCACAACATCAGGATTATGAATGTGGTATCCAGTAGGGCTCTGTCTGGAAGAGAAGGGCTTCAGCTCAGCAAACACAGAAATCTACACTGCCAGATTAACATACGAACCCAGCCTTTGCTCTTCAATAGTGCTTCCAACAAAAGTACTCTGGAATTGTTCTGTGTTTCCTTCTTTTGCATGCTGTCAGCTAGAAACATGCAGTAAGAGCACTTTCAGGAACCCCGCCACTCTTCTGTACTCTCTCGGAACAATAGGTCACAAAAGGTCACAATAACGCACGCATGAAGTCATTCCGGATAAATAAAATGCAAATTGCAAAACCTGTAAAATAATTATAATTAAAAGTACATGGTGTAACAAAACGGTATTTGAAGGGGAAAATATAATTTTATTTCCAGCAGAAAAAGAAAGGTATGTTAGTGGTGTATTCATTCGATCCCTGCAGATCAGGCCGCTTGCCTTATAAGAAAAATCTATTCAATACACAGCAGCTGTTCAGATGGGCACCGACATTGTCCTGAATATCCTACGTTAGGCGTGCATATTTGAAGGTGCTCTCATGTGCCACAGAGGCGGGAACCCAGTGAAAGCTCGAGCCAGGCTTGAGACACATCCCTGCCTCTGGCTCAGCCAGAGGTCCTGGTGTTACCTTGTGTACAACATCAGTCAAGCTTTCATGTGACTTCTACCTGCCACCCACACTCGACCCTTCTGGGCAGAGTGTTGAAATAGAAGCATTCATGTTCGATGTAAAAAGGAGAGACAAATAACTACCCATTTATTGACCGATTTATACAAATTAAAACCAGAAGACCTGGGATTCATCTCAGCTTCCTGAGTAACCAAATGGTGTGATCTTCGGCAAATATTGTATTTTGCCGATCAACCTTTTACTTCATTATCACATATGAAATCTCCTTCAAATATGTACACTCAGAATACAAACTATACAAAAACGAGTGTGTTGATTTGTTAGACTGTAATACTGCCCTATCTATAAGAATATGCCAAGGCAAACCATCATGTCTCTAACGCAGCACCACTAAGATTATGTGGCTAGGGAGGTCCAAATTATGCGGCAGGGTTAAGTAACCTATGCGGCCAGAAAAGGCAAATTATACAGCGTAATGAGGTACATTTTGTGATACTGTTACTTCATTATTATGACATTTTTACATTTCTTAACACTGTTTGGGATTTGGTTGAACCGCATTAGTACCAGTTTCACACTCAAGTATAGCAATAAGCAACAGAAAGGTGACCAGTCAACCTTTGCAAAGGGCCTTCCACTGCACAGTAACACTTGCTGCAGTTCTAGTAACTTATCAACCATTTGAACTAGAAACATAGGGGCATATTATCAACGGCCAGCAATAATTATCACTGGCCGTTCTTAGCGTGAAAATTTGTATCGCAGGCTATCGCTAATAATTATCGCCATGCTAGCGCTGTATTAACAACGCATAGCGCAATGGCGATAAATATTCCAGCGATAGCGTTGTTCTCCATGGAACATCCCTCGATTTCCAGCGATGTTCCATGGAAAATGGTGATAACCTTGCTAATACGACCCTGTGGTCCTATCAGCATATTCGACCTCCAATATAAAGTATAGGTAAGTCAGCATTTTTGCAGACGTTAGTTTTTGGCGAAAACCGTGGTTTTTGCCAAAAACTAACGTCTGCAAAAATGCCTGGGCCTCCTTGTCAATATCGCAATGTGCACATCAGCGATACTTACAAGGTTGTTCTGCCCAGTGACGCCCCCTTGGCATCTCATTAGAGATGCAAAGGGAGGCGTCGGGTAAAAGGGTGCTAACTTGCGCTAATGCATGTTATCACCCTCTTGTTAATATGGGGTGAAAACATTATCTCCGCTTTTTTGCCTAAAGCAGAGCTAAGGCCCTTGATAATATGCCCCATAATTTTTCTTTGTAAACTCTGCAGATTATGCAGTATATGATTGGTTATCTGGTAAATGAGGCAAGTCTATAATTAAGAGAAAAACGCCTGGGGCCACACAATCACATAATTCTAATGGCCCTGCTCTTATGTCACAAATGGCATTGTCTCCAGGGCACAGAAGTGGGCATGAATGGTTCCAAGTTCATATTTAAATCTGTTTTAATAAGTACCTCTCAGTGCAGAGACAGAATGTGACGGATTTAGGTCAAAGCTTCTGCATGTTAAGGAAATACACTTGTTTGAACTTTGAAGAGATTTTATCACATATTACCTGATTCTTGTTACATGCATAGAAAACATATTCAGGACTCTGCTCGGGCATGGGCTCTGAGACCCTGCTCTGCTCTCGCTGCCTATTTGTTGGCACACCCACCTCTGAGATACTACAACAGAGGAGTAGGAACCTCCATGACCTCGGACCTGTCTACATCAACCATCGACTGAACTTCCACCAAGCCTCTAGACACCGGCACTCCTCTTCACTCGCACCCCCCCCCCCCCGCATCCGTCGCACCCACAGCGGCGGCCACTCCTTCTCCTCCATCTCTGCCAAGACCTGGAATGACCACCAGCTCCAGACAGCACCCTTGCTGGCGGACTACAGAAAGTTACTCAGGACCTGGCTCTTTGATGGAGACACAGCGCCCACATACCCCCAGGGGTGACATGTTGCGTTTTAAAAATGCTTTTCGATATGATATGATCACAATTTCGTCAAGCAGTATGTAGCTTGACATTTCAGTAGTGTCTCTACTCTATGTGTTGCTGTATTTGTACACACGCCACAAGAAAGCCAGAACAGTTAGAAATGTGCAAAGCAGGGTACAATAAGCCCGCTCACCTGCCCTGGAACCAGGGGGGGCAAAAGAGCCTGGTGTGCTTGGCACGCCCTAAAGTAACCCCAGGTCCAAGCACCAGGGTCAACAAAAGCATTCTGATGGTGGGGGGTTAAGAGCCCTAGGATTGGCTGATAACATACAAGCCAATCTAGGTAACAGTACGTGCTGTGGCCACAGTCCTCGGAGGCCATTGGAGGGTGAAATCCAGCCACAGCATTGGCTGTCACCCTACATTGTACAACAATTACGTACAAATTGCTTCCCTTGAAGAAGCCATTATGGACAAAGGACAGAGTCCGAAATTACGCACTATAAGTGTAAATAACAGATGGGTGGTCACCCTACCTGTGACGGAAAGCACTGTGAATGTGTAAGTCATTATTTTAAACTAGCATTACAAACACCATATCATAGTGTGATACAAAGCACACACAGTAATTAGGTTTAGGGTAGTAAAATGTTAGTAATACATATACTGTACTTAGTGCAAAATTTTTTGTGGTAACTGTCAATCAAAAAACCCACTCCAAGTCTCACTTGGAACACACTTACAATACCTCTCAAAAAGATTAAGGGCCCGATGTAGGTAGCCAAATACCGGTCGGTAACGGCCGGAATTCGATAATTCCGGCCATTACCGACCGGTAAATGAGAATCGAGATGTAAGTGACAAAAAAAGTACCGAATCGGTAAATACCAGTCGGTAAAACACCGAATCGGTATTAAACTAATCGGATTTTACCGAATTCATGTTTACCGATTCGGAAAATAAGAATCAGTAAATATCCGAATCGGAAAATACCGAATTCATATTTACCGACTCGGTAAATAAGAAGTGGTAAAAAAGGCCTGTTGAGATGTAGCAAATTCTAAAAATACTGAATTTCACGAAAATCGGTATTTAAGAATCGGTATTTACCATGGATTGGGAGCAGGTGGAAACCAGGAACAGGATATATAAGAAGACCCCAAAATGCATCAGTGCAACCACAATGGCGGCATTTTACGTTATTGCAAGGCGGCTACGGATACAGGCAGCAGGAGAGAGGGTCTGGCTAAGGGAGGAGCAGGTGTATAGGCAGAGGATCACCCTCTTCCAACTGACAGAAGCTGAGATCCTGCAAAGGTACAGACTCCACCCCAGAACCATCCTGGACTTGATTGGGGACCTCCACCCATATCTGGAACACCCAACCCCAAAAGCACATGCCATCCCCTCCCCATGTGCAGGTGCTGTGCTGCCTAGACCTCCTTGCCTCTGGTAGCTACCAGCACGAGATAGCCGCAGTAGGTGGGGTGTCTCAGAGCTGCCTGTCACGGTTTTTCAGGAAATTCCTACACGCCATGATGCAGAGGATGGAACACTACATTGAGTTCTCAGATACACCTGCAGAACTTGCTAGGACAAAAACCGATTTCTATCAACGCGCCCAGTTTCCGCACATCATAGGCTGTATCGATGGGACGCACATCCCACTATGCCCACCTGCAGCTACTGAACACATATACAGAAACCGGAAGTCCACACATTCTATCAATGTGCAGGTGATCTGCAACGCTGGCAACATAATAACGGACATTGTGGCCAAATATCCAGGGAGTACCCACGACTCCTACATATTCACCAACAGTGGGATATACAGACGCCTTGTGGCTGGTGATTTTGGTGATGGATACCTGCTGGGTAAGTATGTGCAAGGCACCCTGATAGTCCATGCTGAAGGAAACATTGAGAGTATGTGACTAATCAAAATTTTATTTTCCACCCAGTTAATAGTGCATATGCCCTGTGGTAATTTGTTCTCACCCCTTACCTGAACCCATCCACCATGAGCAAAAGGCGTTATAACATGGAGTGGAGAAGTGTGGCTCACTGGTTAGAGCAGGCAGACCCTGAAGCAGAGGTCAGACCCGGGACCAGGGTTCAATTCCTGACACGGCAGGGTCTTGAGCTCAAATGTCCACGGACTCTATAATTCTCGCTTCGGTGCCTGACCTAATCATGGGTTCACACTCTGCAACTCTGGGCATTAAGCTTGCTTAATCTCCACAACGGCCCCCCGCGGCGGGATGCCTGGCTTTCACCTTGGGGATGCCCTTTAGGGGCTATCTCACAGGGAAAAGCCAGGACGGGTTCCCAAGGCAAGCGCCGAGATGCCTCCGGGTAGTCGAGCGCTATATAAGAACATACACAAAAAAAAAAAAAACATGGCACACAGAACAACACGTTGCATGGTGGAACGCACATTTGGACTGCTGAAAAGTAGATTTTGGTGCCTCCATAAGAGTGGAGGTGCACGGCAATACACACCAATAATCTGTTGCAAGATAATAGCTACCTGCTCCATGCTGCACAATCTTGCCACCAAGGAGGGCACAGAGATTGCACTAACATATCATGAGGACATAGATGATGGGACTGTACAAGCCGATCACACTGCAGCAGGAGCAGCACCTGCAACAGATGGTATACTGCGACGCGCAGAAATCACCAACAGATACTTTTAATATAGTGATGACACACAGGCATGTTCATGTCTTGTAACACTCACTTTAATATGCACAACTGCACTATTCAAGATCACCAACATCAAAATAAATTCTCTGTGCACACTGGGTTGCCAAAGTTAAATTCACTAAGACCTGTCCTGTGTCCATAATGTTCCCTTAATGCTTGCGCCTGCGCGTGATGTTGAGTGAGCCACGGGGCTGGGGGTCAACCTGCGCAGTGGGAGCGGTATCATCTGCATGGAGTCTGCTGCTCCGACGAATGTCCGGAACAGGCGTGCTTGCTCCACTCCTGCTTGTGGACTCCTCTGTGTCCACTACACCCGTTTCACCAGCAGTGGCTGTCTGCTGTGTCAGCATCACCTCCATGGCAGAGGTCACCCTCCCCATCCCCCTGGACAAGTCACTGCAGCAGTGAACAATTTCAGTCTGCATGGTCACAGACCGGCGGCATAGCAGTGTGGTAGAAGTTGCCAGACGGTTAATAGACTGGTTCAGCTGCTGTACCTCGCCCCTGTACCTGCGCCTTTCTTGGTGGTCACTCTCCAGCCTGTCACAGAGGGAGCCCATGCGCACACCCATGTCCCTCACCCCCTCTGCCATGGACTCCATTCCTTTGCCCATTGCCTCCATTCCTTTGCCCATGGACTCCATTCCCTTCGCCATGGCACCTATCCCCGATCGATGTCTGACATCCTGCTGTTCAGGATGCGTACCTGTCGGTGCACTGCCAGGATCCCCTTGGCCTGCATGCGCTGCACCCTCACCATTGTGGCTTCCAGCCCAGCAAATACACCCTGCACATTCTGCCCCTCATCCTGCTCACGTGCCCTACGGCCACGGTCTCTTGCACGGCCATTTCCCATTGACCCCTGTTGGCCTGCGTTGCTAGCCAGTGGTGGTGTGCTAGGTCTGGGTGCCTCCACCACTTCCTCATCAGAGCTTTCCATTATACGTAATGGAAGTACGTCCTGCCTCCTTGGTCTCACATGCACAGGGGACCCCGAGCTCGGTGTTGTGGCACCTGCAGGTGGTGCCGGAGTCTGTGTCTCGAACAGCAGGGGCGACAGTGACTGGGCAGTGGTGTCTTGCTCCGTTGGTGTAGGTGCGTGCGTAGTGGTCGTGTCCTCTGGGACAGTGCTAGGTCCTGCTGTGTCTGTTGGTTTTTCCCTCTGTGGCGTTGTTGGTGCACTTGACTCTCCTCCCTGCGCTGCTCTGCGCGATGACTCTCCTGTGGAGAGACATGGACAATGATCAGATGTGTGTTCTCATCACACTTATTCCTGCTACACATTTTATTTTGCCTCAACTGGTTGTGTATGGGGTGTGTGGCATGGCATGCTGTGTTCAGTGTTAGCAGCTTTGATGTATGTACCTATGACTACAACTACCATGATGCATTGCTGGTGACTACTGTCATGTGTGCTGGATTGTGAGTGAGTCACCCACATTGGGGAAGGGGCCTGGGAATGGGTGGGGTACATGTATATGCATCTTACCTTTCTTCCTTGCAGCTCTGTCTGAGCTATCAGCATACCCAATCCCGTGTATGTTCTCTGGCTCCATGATGGATTCCACAAGCTGCTCCAGTTCTGTGAGGCTTGATGCACGGTTCTTCCCCCCACCTGTGGCTGCTGATTCCTTCCTCTGGGTGGCAAGCTTCTTTTTGGTGGTGATCCTCAGATCATACCACCTTTTCTTCATGTCATCGATTTCGCGATGAGTCACTCCCAGGGCATTGACTTTGCTCTGTTTTGCCAGCCAGGTGTTCCTCTTTACAGACTCTGCTACTTGCAGAGACTGTCTCCCAAACAGCTGACTGTAGTGCTGCACGACCTCCTCCACCAGCACCTGGAGCTCTGTTGGGCTAAATTTCACCTTCCTCTTTCTGTCTCCTCCATCCTTTTGTGCCTCCTGGGACTCCATGGGTTAGCTATGCTGGGCTCAGTGCAGCCTGCTCCTCTGTCTCACCTCCAGCTCTCTCTGCAGTTCTGTTGCTCTGCACCTGCATGGGTGTGGCCACCTCCAGGTACTGGGGTGTGGTACTTGCTTCTGATTGGTTGGATTCTCTGAGGCTTTGTTGTGGGGTGTGGTGGGTCTCCCTGATTGGTTCACTGGCTCACATGTCATGTTTTCGAATCTTCGAGATCGGATTTTACCGAATCGGTAAATACTGAATCGGTAAATACTGAATCGGTAAATACCTATTCGGTAATGTCCGATTCGGTAATGTCCAATTCGGTGTCTCCCATTCATTCCTCTGGGACTGGAGGCCCATAGGGGTGAATGGGTGTTACCGATTCGGAGATTTCCAAATCGGTGATTACCGATTCAGTATTTACCGAGTGTGGATACCGAATGATACCGAATCGGTATTTTTTACCGAATATTTACCTACATTAGGTTTTCCGGTTCATAAATACCGATTCGGTATCATTCGGTATTTACGAACCGGTAAAATTAATTTACCTACATCGGGCCCCATATCTTTGTCATCAGGAAGCTTCAAGTGACTCCGTCAATTGAAATTGAAATTAACCTTTCTCTTTTAGCAGAAAGGCTCAAATGATGAATAAATGTCATCCGTTTAACCAAGAGTCACGGACAATGGACAAGAGGGCTTATTTGCGGACAGTCTGAGCAAAGTACAACGGGTGCTCACCCTACTCTTGTATAGTACATACTTTGAATTGAGTCACTTCCACATGTTTATAACCTCATTATATATATCATGCAAAGAACAAATCTATGGTCTCATGTTTTTTACTACACAATGCAGCAGTGTTTGTGGGTTACACAGCTTATTGTACTCAGCAAAGTACAGAGAGTATCACTGAAAACATGGTAATATCAGGGAAATGGTTCTGACGTGCCTAACAACCTTCCTATCCTCCCCTGCATGCCCCCACTTGGGGGTCTAGACACTCTCCATGTATCTCCAATTGTGGTTACTCACTCCCTTTATGAGGAGACCTAGGCATGCACAGTTATTGTTTGAAGCTAGAATGTTTATTATTATTTTTTTCTATGGTATCTAGACATCCTTGAAAACGTGACCATTACGCGATGCCCTGTGGTCCATTAAATGCTAACCAGGATACAGCTTCAGTGCCCATACTGTGCTGTATTGCTGCAGTTGTTAAAATGCCAATAAACAAAAGTGTTAATTATATTCAGGGAAATCAACAGTAAATACCTACCTAGTAGACAATAAAACAAACCCACAAACAGCCAATAAAAACGCCCCCCAAACTGACGTGTCAGCCGAGCCTACTGGCACAGCCAAATTGCTGTATAGGCTAGTCTGGCATCATGTTCAGCTAACCCCATTTAGCACCAGCTCTCATATTGAAGCCTATGTGACTGTAAGACAGAACTACTCAATGGCCGTGCAAAGGACAATACCACTGAAAGCACACTCAGATGGCCATCAGTGGTGCAACACGTTGCTCTCTTGCTGTTGGTGTCCAGCCTGACCTGCTAGTCAACAGTTCCAATCTCAGGATGGCCCAGCCAGCCCTTCACTCTACTGAGGTTGATCATTTGTGTACAATTGAAGGGGGTAATAGTGTCCCTTGCACTTTGCAGAAGCAGCATGGCTGTGGAATGAAGTGCCATATAAATATATTAGAACACTGGAATGTTGGGAGCTCCAATGAAAACAATAGAGTAGCGCCGGGTTTATAATGGCTGGTATAAGCCTGGAGCTCCAACATTCCAATGTTTCCTTGATCACAGCTCTGGCTGTGAACAAACGCTTCAGGAAGCCTGAGGGTATTCCAATCCCCTCACGCTCCCAAAAGGCTTTGTTTTTTTTTGTTCGAACATTCTGCCCTTTAGTGGCAGAATTTTCGAATCGCCTTATTGCCCTTCTTAGCTGCGCTCTACCAGCTATTAAAGTCCCTCTCCCTTGTTAAAGCCCCTCTCCTTCGGCTCAGGCCTTTAACGCTGGAGAGGACCTTTAATAGCCGGTATAGCCCTCTACGGCGGGCTATAAGGGTATATTAGAACATTGGAATGTTGGGAGCTCCATTGAAAAGAATGGAGTAGCTCTGGGTTTATAATGGCTGGTATAAGCCCGGAGCTCCAACATTCCAATATTTCTTTGTTCACAGCTCTGGCTGTGAACAAAGGCTTCAGGGAGCCTGAGGGGATTCCAAACCTCTTGCACTCCCTGAAGGCTTTGTTTTATTTGTTAGAACATTCTGCCCTCTAGTGGCAGAATGTTCTAATAGCCTTATAGCCCTTCCTAGCAGGGCTATACCGGCTTTTAAAGTCCCTCTGCTTTGTTAAAGTCCCTCGCCTTCGGCTCGGGCCTTTAACGCTGCAGCGGGCCTTTAATAGCTGGTGTAGCCCGCTACAGCAGGCTATAAGGCTATAATATGGACTGTAACAAGCAAGCCCTCCAGAAGTCTATATGGCCATCGCTGCCATTGACTGTCCGCTAGCAGGGCCGCACTATCAAACATGGCTCATGAGAAATTGAGGTCGCAAGAGCTTCACCGCAGCCCAGAGGCGCAGCCATGGCCTTGTAGCTGTGATGCTCAGACAAGACAGTGCCAATCATTTCAGGGGCAGAAATATTCAGTGAGGGACATGCCAGATAGTGACAGTGACACAGTCTGATACTGACACAGCCAGAGAGTGACATAACCAGAGAGTGACATAGCCAGATACTGACATAGCCAGATATTGATACAGCGAGAGAGTGACTCAGCCAGAGAATCACACAGTAACACAAGCAGATATTAACTCAGGCAGATACTTACACAGCCAGATACAGGCACAGGCAGATAATGACACTGCTAGGTAGTGGCACAGCCAGCTAGTGACACTACAAAGGAGTGGCGCTCCAGGGAGTGACACAGTCAGATTCCGACATAGCCACAAACTGGCACTGCCAGATAGCCAAACAGCCAAATGCCCACACAGTCAAAGAGTGACTCACATCCAGATACCGACGCAGTCAGAAAGTGACACAGCCAGAGAGGGACACAGCCACTGGTACTGCAACATGTTGGCGCAGCTAGATAGTGACAAAGCGAATGCTGCCATAGAATGACGCAGCCAGAGAGTGACAAACAAAACAAGTGACACAGCCATAGAGTGACATAGCCAGAAAGTGACATAGCCAGAGAGTAACACATCCAGAGAGTGACTAAGCCAAAGAGGGACACAGCAGATAGTGACACAGCCAGAGAGTAACACAGCCAGGTACCGAAGCAGCCAGATGCTGGCACTGCAAGGTATTGGCTCGGTCAGATAATGACACAGTCAGAGACTGGCACACCCAGAGATTGACACAGCTAGAGATGGACACAGGCGGAGAGTGACACAGCCGGAGAGTGACACAGCTGGAGAGTGACACAGCTGGAGAGTGACACGGCCAGACAGGGACACAGCCAGAGATGGACACAGCTAGAGAGTGGCACAGCCAGAGATGGACACAGGCAGAGAGTGATACAGCCAGAGATTGACACAGCCCGAGATGGGCACAACCAGAGATAGACACAGCCGGAGAGTGACACGGCCAGCGATGGACACAGCCTGAGATTGGCACAGCCAGCGATGGACACAGGCAGAGAGTGATATGGCCAGAGATTGAAACAGCCAGAGATGGGCACAACCAGAGAGTGGCACAGCCAGAGGGTGGCACTGCCAGAGATGGACAGAGATAGAGAGTGACACAGCCAGAGAGTGACACAGCCAGAGATGGACACAACCAGAGATAGACACAGCCGGAGAGTGACACGGCCAGAGATGGACACAGCCAGAGATGGACACAGCCAGAAAGTGGCACAGCCAGAGGTGGACACAACCAGAGATGGACACAGCCAGAGGTGGACACATCCAGATAGTGACACAGCCAGAGACTGACACAGCCAGATGTACACAACCAGAGAGTGACACAGCCAAATATGGACACAACCATAGATGGACACAGTGAGATGCTGACGCAGCCAGAGAGTGGCACAGCCAGAGATGGACACAGCTATAGAGTGACAAAGCCAGAGTATTAGCCAGATACTGACCCAGCCAGAGAGTGCCACGACCAGGGAATGACACAGCCAGAGAGTGACAAAGTCAGAGATGTACACAGCCAGAGATGAACACAGCCAGAGAGTGACACAGACAGAGATGTACACAGCCAAAGATGAACACAGCCAGAGAGTGACACAGCCAGAGATGTACACAGCCAGAGATGAACACAGCCAGAGACTGACACAGCCAGAGATGTACACAGCCAGAGAGTGACACAGCTGTAGAGTGTCAAAGCCAGAGTATCAGCCAGATACTGACGCAGCCAGAGAGTGCCACGACCAGGGAATGACACTGCCAGAGAGTGACAAAGCCAGAGATGTACACAGCCAGAGAGGAACACAACCAGAGAGTGACACAGCCAGAGATGTACACAGCCAGAGATGAACACAACCAGAGATGGACACAGTGAGATGCTGACGCAGCCAGAGAGTGGCAGCGTAGCCAGAGATGGACACAGCTATAGAGTGACAAAGCCAGAGTATTAGCCAGATACTGACGCAGCCAGAGAGTGACACAGCCAGAGATGTACACAGCCAGAGAGTGCCGCAGTGAGATACTGATGCAGCCAGATACTCCGGAGTCATGCAGTGTGAGCTTCACGATCAACAAAGAGGAGGGTGACACTGCCAGGGCAAAGGTCACCAGAAGCCAGGACTATCGGAATGTCATGGCAGTCTTATGAAGAGGGAAACGTGCCTGGAGGCGTTCTATGGAATTATTACACGGATATGTTACCATTTTAACACATGGTGACAATGGGAAGTCTGTCACTGTGGGTTCCGCACGGGCCTCCTGCTCTTTTGAAAGCAGAATCCATTCAGAATGTTATCACCAACAATGAACCATTGCGTGACCCTCTTCGACGCTGCCCCTTAAGTCTACGCTTTAAAGGCAGCCTTTACTCTTTCGTTTACTCTCTTCACACTTCGGGGAGTTGGGAGTACCTGGTTTTAACAAGAAACACTCCAAGCCGCATAACAGTTCTGTAAGTATTCCACTCGGAGGCACTTTAAAACTCAGCCCAGCAGACTTTCGTTATTTCAAAAGATTTTATTAAGAAATTTTAAGATACAGTACAGAGTGTTATGTTTATCTAACCTGTGGTTGGTTCTAATGTATTGCACACGCTCTATGTCTCTGCACGCGCGACAGAGCAAAGAGACATCGGAAGAGTACAGGTCTCAGACCAACAGCGATACAGATTCTGATTCTGATGACTCTGTTTATGAAGATGTTACGTCTCAGGACGTCAGTTGTCAGGATGAACCTACTGTGAGCAGATTTGGAAGAGTAGTCAAACCACCAGCTAAGTTACAAGATTACATTTGTGATTAGTTGCGGCTTACCCTCCTCATCCTCATGCCTCAGCCAGGCATCCATTGTCTCTCTTGTTGTTTTGGGAAGGGAGATGTGTTATGTTTATCTAACCTGTGGTTGGTTCTAATGTATTGCACGCACGCTATGTCCCTGCACTTGCGACCTGCCAGTGCATTGTGACGTCAGGGTGTTCTACCTGACCACCGGCAGGTTGACAGTTTAGAAGTGACAGTTACTTGAGAGTGGTGACTGCAGTTAGACGTACCTTGGTGTTAGGTGTATTCTACAATAAAGACTTTACCACTTACCTGCTTGACTGGTCATCTTTACAAGTTGGCGACGAGACGGGGATCCTGACACCACGAAGAACCCACCAGTAGCCATCTAATTTATTGTTGGGTACGTCCGAGACTGCAACGATTTGCCATCTCATCTTTATTCCGCGTACTAGAAGTTGAAGTTACGCGGACTCTCCAGGATAACAGCTGTCCCTACATGCTGGTATTGCATGTGGCATTGTGTCGTGAATCGACTGGCGGCGTTGCTGTATCGTGTTCATCTCAGGAACACCCCTGGAGGCAAGAGGTCTGGATGTCGTTCTGAACACCGTTGTCCACGGGTGAGTCAGAGTTTTCCCAGCTGCTTGTATCGACCCTGCGCGCTGACAGGGATTTATGAAGTTCCACCCCTCCGGTACGGGTTGGGGAAGTTGTGGGAGATGTGTGACTGAGCTCCGGCGCTTAGGGGGATCACCATCTAGAGGTCTGGTCGCTCTAGATCCACCGTCGGAGCAGTTCTTCATCGTCCTCCTTCCACATCCCCTGACTGTTTTTGTGATCTGCGAATGCGTGGGGACACACAGTTGTGAGGAGATCCTTCAATCTGCGCATTGTTGTGCCACGTTTGCATGTGGAGATCGGAGAGGAGCGAGCAAGTTAAGTTTCTTGTTTTTGAGTAACGACGTCGAGTTTGATTACCTCAGCGTGTGTCGCCTCCCTGCGTAGACACGACACATCCTGAAGAGAAGGTTCCTGTCAGGTTTGGGTTGTGACGTCAGTGAAACGCAGCGTAGAACGACGTCGGCGGCCATTTTGAAAAAAAAAATCGAAAGCTGCATTATTGTGCTTGTCATTTTCACGGTGATACGCACACCAGGCAAAAGAATAAAAGAATCGTCAGTCACAGCGTGAATAAGTGTTTGAAAGCAGTTAATAAACACTAGTGTCCTAAGGAGTTTGGAATCGCGTGTTGCTCATAGCGGTGACACGCTCAACATTGAAGTTTGTCCTTGGGAAATTAAACTAATTATTCAGATACACGTACGGTTCCACTGACATTGGAACAAAGGTATTATTGGAGTGATAACAATAGTTAAAGGATACTAATAAGGACATAAAATAAATAGTAATATTCTTTTTAGGAAAGAAATAGTATTTACTAGGAAAGGAATTTTACCCTCTACATTCTGAAAATATATTGTTACTTTTAGGCATTGACTATCCTCTGGGTATGTAGCGTGCTATATAAATTTATTGACTTGACTTGACTTGACCCTTACCTTTCATACCATCTACAGGGGATGATGCCCTTAAATGGGAAGAGTGGAGGGAGTACTTCGAAAACTATTTATCCACTTTTGAGGGAGAGGAAGAATTGACTCCAGAGAAGAAGAAAAAAGATTCTTCTTCATTGTTTAGGCGCTAAGGCTATGAAAATCTACAATCGCATCAACAAAAGAGCAAGACCAGGAGATGTTTATACTATTGCACTAGAAGATTTGACAATGTATTTTAAGCCTACTATTTCCATTTCTGTCAATAGATTCACATTTTTTCAACGCAAGCAAGCACCGGAAGAATCTGTAGAAGATTTTGTTGCTGCGTTGAAAAATTTGGCACTCACGTGTAGATTTGGGGCATTACATGACGAGCTGGTTCGTGACCAGGTCGTTATGAGATCCTCAAATAAACATGTCCAGGAGAAACTGTGGGCTAAGGGCGAGTTACCATTAGAAGAGGTAGTAGAAATAGTTAAATGTACTGAGTTAACAGGAAGGTGTGCAAAGGCTGTTTTACAAGAAGAAAAATCCTCTACTGAGGATAAATCTATGGTGGCAAAAGTGATTAGTTCTAAGAAAACAAATAGCAAGCCTATTTCAGGGTATGTACAAAGAAGACATTCAAGCCATAAAGCTAAACTTTCAGATGACAGGAGGTGTTATAGGTGTGGCAGTAGATACCATTTGGCTAATGACAGATCGTGTCCAGCGGTGAGACAAAAATGATCTAATTGTAGTATGATAGGACATTTCAGTGCATGTGTCCTAAGAAACAAAAAGGGGGCAGAAATGTAAAAGCAGTAATTTATGAAGAAGAAGGAAATTGTACATCTTCAGATGAAGATGATATGAATTTGTTTGTGTTGAATGTGGAAGATGGGGCAAACAAAAAGAAGAAACCTATTTGTGACATGAACATTGGCGGGGTGGAAATGTCAATTGTGGCGGATTCAGGCTCGCCATATACAATAGTCAATGAGGAAGTATGGTTAGAGAAATTTGTTCCAACCATTGGGAAAAAATTGAAGAACCCTGATATTTTCCCTAAGACATTTAATTATGAACCTATTGAAATGCTAGGTTACAGGGAACTAGAGTTCAAATTTAAATCCCGACAAACAGTTGGCAAACTGTATGTATCTAAAGTGGGTCCATCGGTGTTGGGGTGGATTGACCAAGGAGAACTAGGTATAATTCTTGATCCAAACAGTCCGGATCCGGTTCTCATCTTACAAACAGAGGAAGAATGTAATAACTTCTTTAAAAAGAGGTATCCTAAGGTGTTTTCAGAGAACATCGGGAAACTGGAGGGTTTTGTACATGAAATTAAACTCAAAAGAGATGCTGTGCCTTGTATACACAAGTCAAGGAACATACCGTTTTCAATCATTAGTGAGGTAGAAGATGAACTCAAGAAATTACAAGAGGAGGGCATCATTGAACCTGTTGAATCTGCCGAGTGGGTTTCGCCCTTGGTTATCGCGAAGAAACCCAAAGGCAAACTCCGGCTATGCATTGATCTACGCGATCTAAATAAAAACATTCTGGTGGATCAATTCCCTTTACCAAAAATTAATGAGATGCTGTCCCTTACTCATGGTGCCAAATGGTTTTCAACAATTGATCTTAGCTCTGCTTACCACCAGGTGGCTTTACATCCCAAAAGCAGAAGCCTAACCACATTTGTAACCCCGATGGGGTGTTTCAGGTTTAAGAGAGTACCATTTGGACTGGCCTCTGCTGCGGCCATGTTTCAGAGGTTAATGAGCGAAATATTCAAAAGGGAAAAAAATCTATTAATTTTCCAGGACGACATCATGGTAACAGGCAAGAGTAGAGGTGAACATGATGCAAAACTTAACAGAGTCCTAGGGTTGCTAGAACATCATGGACTTACAGCTTATCTACGCAAATGCAAATTTGCTGCAAATAAAGTCACCTATTTGGGACATGAAGTTGATGGGAATGGCATAAAACCAAAGAAAGAGCTGCTATCAGCTATTAGAGAAGCCCCCTCACCAACAAATAAGGAAGAGGTAAAAGCATTCCTAGGCCTATCAGAATTTTATGCCAAATTTGTAAAGAATTTCTCATCGAAAACCTTACATTTAAGAGATCTCATAAAAACAGAAAAATAAATTTGAGTGGAATGTTGCTTGCGAAGAAGCTTTTCACAAAATAAAAGGAGACATTTGTGATGCCCCACCCCTTCAAGGGTTTAACCCCTCCTTAAAGAGCATAGTGACAACTGATGCAAGCAACAAGGGGTTGGGAGCAGTTCTATCACAGATTAATGAAGAAGGAAAAGAGGTTACAGTTGCTTTTGCCTCTCGCTCTATCACAACCACAGAAGAAAGGTATTCTGTGATTGAGAGGGAGGCACTAGCGTGTGCATGGGCTTTGAACCTTTTCAGGCAATACATTTGGGGATACAAAATCACCCTTAGAAGTGATCACAAACCCTTAGTAAAAGTTCTTTCAACAAAGGGTCTTCAAGTTGCTTCCCCCCATTTGTCACGTATTTCAATGAAATTGTTAGAATATAACTATGAAGTTGAATACCTTCCGGGTGTGAAAAACAAGGTGGCCGACTGTCTAAGCCGTTTACCTTTACCAGTAAATGAAGACCAGGTTCAAGACATTGACACTTTCTGTGTAGCTAATGTCACGGCAGAAGTGCCATGTATCTCTGGGGCAGAGTGGTCAGAACATATGGAAGAAGATAAGGTTCTACTTGAAGTAAAGGAGAAAATAAGGACAGGTTGGCCTGAAAAAAAAAAAAATACCTTCTCTTTTGCGTCCATTTTGGGAACTATAGAAGGTGATTTGATTTTAAGAAATGGAAAGGTTGTTCCACCCAAAAGTTTACGTACTAAACTTCTGGATATTTGCCATGAGGGGCACCTTGGTATTGGTAAAACTAAGAGTAGAGTCAGGAATTCTTACTGGTGGCCTGGTTATGACCTAGAAATTGAAAGAAGTGTCAGGGATTCAATCAATCAATCAATCAAAGACATTTATATCGCGCACTACTCACCCGGAGGGTCTCAAGGCGCTTGGGGAGGGGGGTCTGCTACTGCTCGAACAGTCAGGTCTTGAGCTGCTTCCTGAAGGCGAGGTGGTCTTGGGTTAGGCGGAGGTGGGTCGGGAGGGAGTTCCAGGTCTTGGCGGCCAGGTAGGAGAAGAACCTTCCTCCTGTTGTGGCTCTACGGATGCGGGGGACGGCGGCGAGGGCATGGCTGGTTGAAAATATAAAAAATACAAAATGATTGACACAAAATAATGGTGTCTAGGGAAGCGACAATAAATTGGTTTCTTACCCTGTATCAAAAAAACGTATTGAGTCACTGTGGTTTGGGTACTTTGTGTTGTTCACTATTGATATTAGGTCTAGCCCTCACCACATAAAGGACCTAACCCCTTTTGTTCCTCCCGTCTGGTTGGCGCGGTCTCTCCGGGTGATCTTGTAGCCCTCCGGGATGGCGATGGCGATGTCGGGCGCTGAGGAGGCGTTCATCCATGTTTCCGTGAGGAATGCGACGTCTGGTGATGTTGTGTCGAGGAGGTTCCAGAGTTCGACGGCATGTCTGTGGACGGAGCAGGTGTTGAGCAGGATGCACTTGAGGTGGTTGCTGCTGGTGTTCGGTTTGGTGGGTGCTGGTGCCGTGCAGGTCCGGATGCAGGTGAACTTGCAGGAGTGGCAGCTGAAGGGTCCGTGGGTGCGTCTCGGGGTGGCTCGGTAGCATCCCGGGATTCGGCCGGTGTTGAGTGCGTTGAGGGTGGCGGCGTCGTATGTCCGGCGGGTGGGCTGGGGTCTGCGGGGGCCAGGGGTCCTGGCGCTGGGCGCGGTCCAGGCGCAGACGGGCGCAGACGGGCTTACCTTTGGCGCACCTTCGGCGCTCAATCGGTGCCCCCGCTGCGCGCGTCCGCTCCGCGGTCACTCCGGGGGCGTCATAAGAGAGGAGCCGGGAGGGCGGGTCAGCTGGGTGGCGGGAGCGGGGCGGCCAATGGGCAGGAGGGGGGCGGAGACGCCGGAGGGCAGTGGTGGGAAGGGAGGACCGGGGGCGGCTCAGCGGTGGCTGGGTCGTCCGGCGGCTGGGCAGGGGGCACACAGGGGGGTACAGAAGGCAAAAGGAGGGGAGAGGGGAGCACAAAAGTCAAGCACACAGGGCAACAGAAACAGGCTAAACAAACGGCGGAGTGCAGAGGGGGAGGCAAAAGTTAGGACAACAGGCGAGCGGCAACAGGGGAGACACGGGGGAAACAGGTGGCGAGCTGCAGGGCAAGGAAGGCAGCAGCAGGAGTGCGCAGTCAGCAGGGCAGGATGCTGGCAGGTAGCGGGCAGGAGCAGCGGTGTGGGGGCGACCTCACCTGGAACAGGCTCAGCGGTCGCTCCCTAACCCTACGGATTGTACAGCCTGTGAAAACTCTGACAAGACAAAACATACATTTAGGCCACCCCTTCAACCCCTGTCTTGTCCTAACATGCCTTGGGTCAGATTGGGTATTGACATATGGGGGCCCATTCGAGAACAAGGAGAAATGTTATATCTAATTGTACTGGTAGACCATTTCTCAAAGTGGCCAGAGGTTGAAGTGGTGCAAGATGCTGATGCTAAAAGTGTTGTAAGTTTTTTGCGAAAGCTATTCCTAAGAGAGGGCCTTCCTAATTGCATGGTGTCGGACAATGGCCCACAGTTCACGTCAAAAATATTCAAGGAGTTCCTGAAGAATCATGGTATAGAACACAAAACCACGTCTGTTTATCATCCTGCAGGTAATGGAGCAGTAGAAAGGTTTAATCGGGTGATTAAAGGCATAATTCAATTGGCAAATCAGAATGACATGTCATGGAGAAAACAACTAATAAAGAACCTTTGGTCATTCCGGGTTATGCCATGTGTATCCACAGGTACCAGTCCCTTTGTACTTTTGAGAGGAAGGACCCCCATTAATAAGGATAATGTAGGTTGGGCTACCCCTAAAAGAGAGATGTGGTCTCCAGAGGAGATACAAGGGAATGTACGAAGGTCACAAACCATAGGAAAGAAATACTATGACAATAAGCATTCATGTAAGAAGGTTGACATCATAGCAGGTGACTATGTGAGAGTGAGAAGTAACAGAAGTACTAGCAAAGGAAAAAATCACTACTCTCAACCATTGGAGGTAATGAAAGTGTTTTGTAATTCCGCTCTTTTGAGCGATGGAAAATCTTGGCATTTTTCTGCTTTATCATTATGCAAGGAGGGGAAAGGAATGATTGATTTTCAATCTACTCCTGAAAATAATGAGGTTTCCTGTTCTCAAGACTATGATTAGATTCTAGACCGGGAGGAAATTGAGGGTTCTCAACCAGGTGGTACCAACATTGCATCTTTAGGTACAAATGAAGTATCTTCTGGAAGTGAGAACAATTCAAATGCATCACGTGTGTAAGACAGTTGTAGTAGGCAGAGCAAAGAGACATCGGAAGAGTACAGGTCTCAGACCAACAGCGATACAGATTCTGATTCTGATGACTCTGTTTATGAAGATGTTACGTCTCAGGACGTCAGTTGTCAGGATGAACCTACTGTGAGCAGATTTGGAAGAGTAGTCAAACCACCAGCTAAGTTACAAGATTACATTTGTGATTAGTTGCGGCTTACCCTCCTCATCCTCATGCCTCAGCCAGGCATCCATTGTCTCTCTTGTTGTTTTGGGAAGGGAGATGTGTTATGTTTATCTAACCTGTGGTTGGTTCTAATGTATTGCACGCACGCTATGTCCCTGCACTCGCGACCTGCCGGTGCATTGTGACGTCAGGGTGTTCTACCTGACCACCGGCAGGTTGACAGTTTAGAAGTGACAGTTACTTGAGAGTGGTGAATGCAGTTAGACGTACCTTGGTGTTAGGTGTATTCTACAATAAAGACTTTACCACTTACCTGCTTGACTGGTCATCCTTACACAGAGAGTATTGCAAAGGTGTTACCGTTGTTCCCGGCGCCTTCTGGTTACAATAGGCTTACTTTGCATATGCTTATGTTGGAGGTGTTCTGTTACGACCTCAGTGGAGAGAAGAGGGGAAAGAGAGAGAAAAGAGAAGAAGGGAAAAAGAAGGGGGGGTCCTCAGTAGCTTAATGTCTGCCGTCAGCCGTGCTTGTGCTCCTGGGCTGTATGCGGGACCTGTTTGGCCGTGCGCCTATGGGGGTTTGTGTGACCCTAGATGTGCATCTAAGGATGCCCACATCCCATTCTTAGCTGTGTGGTTGGGCGAAAACCTCCCTGTGATGTTGTTGGCTCCTCTAAGGAAGCTTACTCAGTTGACCCAGCTTCTGAATGTGGCCTTGGCTGTATTCTTCCAGTTAGCTAGGATGGTTTTAACCGCCGCGGTTACTAGCAGGTCTACCAGGTCTCTGTCTTCCCTGCATCCTAGGTCTGGTGCCATGAATGCTGTTGCTAGTCCTATAAACCCTGGTTGTATATTCCTTCCTATTACTGTGTTTATGAGGTCCCTCACTTTATCCCAGAATGTTTTCACTTTGGGGCATTCGAAGATGAGGTGTTGTAAGTCCCCTTTTGTTCTGTGGCAGTTCCAGCATGTATCGTCTTCCCTGATGCCCATATCTGCTAGTCTAGCTGGGGTCCAGAAGGCCCTGTGCAGGAGCCAGAATTTGGTCTGTGCCAGCTGCGGTGTTATCTTGTTTTTTGTGGCTGAACCCCATACTGTCTTCTTCTCGTCTTCACAGGTGTCTGTTATACAGTGTTTCCCAGAATCCCATTGTTTTGGCATTTAGGTTAGACGTTTTAGGGCGGAGAAGTTTGTATATGTGCGATGTCTGGTGTCCGATCTTGTTGAGGTTGCTCATGTATTGTATAATGGTGGGCGTTGCTTGCGTGAGGTTCGCCTTCGCTATGGCTGTCTTGATTTTAAGGAATGTGTATAGGTCTATGTCTGGGAGGTTGTGTGCCTGTTTGAGGGTGTGGAATGTAAGTGGGGTGTTGTTCTTTTCTAGTTGTACGGGTGTGTAATCCCTTTCCTGCTGCTCCAGACCAAGTCACTCAGCGTTTGCCCTCTGTATTGTATCCTGGTATTAAGCCAGATTGACTCCCACTTGGTGGCTTTGACGCTTTGTCCTCTCTGCTTGTCTACTCTTAGCAGTGCTTGTTTAGTGTATTTGATGATGGGGTTGTTGGGCTGCCGGGTGTTTGTTCGCTGTGAGTATGGCTGTGGGGTTCATTCCTTCTAGGATACCCCTTTCTAGCTCTAGCCATACCGGCTCGTCATACCGGGTAATCCTTGTTTTGCTAGGCAGGCAGTTTGGAATATTTTGAAATTCGTGATGTTTAGTCCGCCCATGTCCTTGTTTAGTCGCAGTTTCTGTAGGCTAATCCTGGGTCTCCTTCGCTTCCATAAGAATTTGTTTATCATTTTGTCAAGTTTTTTGTGAAAGTCATCTGTGGTTGTTAATGGGAGCATGCTTAGAGTGTAGTTGATCACTGATGTTACCATCATCTTAATGGTCTCGACTCTGCCCCACCAGCTTATGAATTTGAGGGACCACGAGTCAAGCCTCGCCTTCACTTTCTTTAGGGTGGCCTCCTCGTTGTGTTCTAAGGTCGTTTTCAGGTCGCTGCTGTGAAGAACCGGGTTTTCAAATACCCAGCAGCGCCAGGGACACGCCCAAAGTCCTCTGGGTTCCCTTGCCTTGGTATACAGAGAGACGGAATACTTCTAGGTGGCGTCAGAGATCAAATTTATTAGCTGCAGCTAGTAGCAGAAATCCCAGCAATACAACACGGTGTACAACTCAAGAAACTGCTCAATTTTACTAAGGCGAGACATCCCTATTTATACATAAAAAGGTACATTTAAAATGCACGCCCCTGCACCAAAATTCAACCAATAGAAAATACATGACATCACACAGCATCATACAGTAAAGCTCTTTTTACAGTGTCCCGACCCACAAGTTAATATTTAGGTATATCTAAATAATAATCTGGAAGGCCCGAACAAACCCTTAATTGGAAGCGTAACCCATGAAATGAAGAAACAGTAAAGAAAAGTAGTTTCAGATAATGTGCAAGATAACAAAAACGTAAAAAAACTTAACAGTTAACAAATGTTTAATGGTGATTGGGAAAGTAAATAACGATCTTGCAGGGAAATTGGCTTGGCAGGGTCAATTCCAGGTGAAAGGCCAGCTTCTAAAATTAACTCCAGCGCACGAAGAAATCCTTAGTTAATGTATATATGATCCACAATAGGTCAGACTGCTTTGCTCACAGACAAACTTCTGAGGCCTACGCAAAAGGCAACACCAGATGGCAGTCACGATGCATGGCAAAAACCCATGTTTACAAAAGAAAGTCTTAAGGAAAGAAACAATTTAGATATTGTTTATGATAAGATATGTGCAAGGAAACTAAAGGTTAACGAGGTCCTGAACAGTGATTGAAAAACTCAGACAACGATCAGCTAGTGAAACTGGTTTTGCAAAAGGTCAATTTCAGGTGAAAAGGGTTACTCTCTCTGAGGTTCATGCAGAGTCTGAAAAACCCAAATTAATATATGCACAAACTCAGAAGGCAAGGCCTCTTGTTTGTTGGGCCTACTTCACGGGCCTACGTGAGGGCAAGACTAAAATGGAATCAGGTTTGAGAATTACAGAACCACAGACCCTCCTTTTGCCATTACATAGGCAATAACCTAAACTCATGTCAATCTGAATCTAGGTCTATATCTATCCTCATCAGGTCATCAAGGTGTTGCTGTAACATCATCTTATTATCCTTCACTTCTCTCGGGACTGGTCTTCTCACACAGATCGTAGCACAAAGACTACAAATGGCGGGACCACACTAGATGCATAAACAACATGAGAAAAGGATAGCCAACGCCATACCAAGGAACATCAGAATCTTCCATCCCCATTTGGAAACGACTCCCATAACCATCCCATCAACGACCAGTCTCCTTCGTCCACATGAATAGACTCAGAGATCTTATGTAGTCTAGAGATGGCTCGGTACACTGTCGGGGCATTATCTGGTATGAAAACGCAGCAACTAGATCTAATCACTTTGCATACCCCACCTCTATCTGCAAGTATAATATCTAAAACAAAACGGTTCTGTAATGTCATAAGGCGATCCGCTGGAAGCTCAGCTGTAATATTGCTAAGGGCACCTGCAGTCTCATTTATAGTGGCCTCAACCACTTTCGTAAGCTGACGAATATTCCTACTATTAGCCATAGGACCCCAAAAGCGTAGAAAACCCTTAAAGAAGTCTCCAACTTCTTGTGCGACAGTATCTTTCGCATTGATTATACCTCTACCATATCTTGTCTTATGGTAGTCAAAAACAGCAGTGTATGTAGGGGAAAGCAAAAATGCCACATAACATGTGCCAGAAAAATCAGATGGCAACCATGTGTATGCTCTATCGTGACAAACAAAATACGTGCCTTTAGCTGGCACAAACGGAGGAGATTTCTGTGATGTATAAACGTATGTGTGAACACACACACTCTTACCAAGCTGAGCTCTCGGATTCTGACCATTACCTTGCAAACAAAGATGACCTCAGTGGGGTACAATCCAAATAGGAGGAGACCTTTGCTGCCTTTCTTTCTCCGTCAAGCTAACACTATATGTCGTCTTATTCCAACCGACATATGCTCGCACCTCATCTCTAGGGATAGCGTTATACGCATCGATACCTCTAATCATATCAACTATTCCCCGTATCAAGGCATTATTACTTGTATTGTCTTTGACGGAACGTACAGGAGAGGCTTCATTCGCATAGATAAACATTGATTGGAGTGCCAAAACTGACCCGTTAGGCGAAAAAGGCAAAACCAAATATGGCATTCCCTTATCTGTAGTATGTGGCATAAGACCACACACCCAACAATTTGTGGTATTTATGACTAGCTGATGCTAATGCAACATCTGTATAAACAAATTTTTCACAAATTCTGATCTTCGTGTCTGTTCATGTTCAGGTAACGTATGAAACTCATGTGGAGAAACAGTAGAAAAAGAAAGAGTAGGTTGGGAGGTAGATGTAAGTGGCAATTGTGCGACATAGAAAATCCAACCCACACAAGCTAACGTAATATTCACAAGCATAAGAAAACACATTATTAAAAAACATTTGCTACGAACTAATATACATATGTGGACTTTAGAATCTACTTTCCTAACACATTTATCAGATTCCCGAAACTCCATTCTCTAACGTGCTGCTCACGGCAATTTTCCTTCTTCACTTAAGTGTGCGCCAAGATCGCACTAACGACCCTGGACCACAGACCTTGTTTCAATCCGCGGCTCACCCCTTAAGAACTTCCTACCGTGACCATGCAGCTGAGTCCGGATGGTGACTCAAAAAAGGAAAAAGCAAAAAAGTTTCTTGAGGTGCCAAAGTGTAAATTCACTATCTAAAAAAATATTCCAGTTTCACGTTTATTTGTCCATATGTACAGTCTTTCGCGGTCTTAGATCGTAGCGTTCTTTATGAGGTACAGTTGGATCCTTAAATAAAAGTTCCGGATTGGTGGTGTCAATCTTTAGATGAGGAGGCACAGCAGCTTGCAGAACATCATCATCCTCGCGTTCCGACCGTGTCCATGTCAAAAGAGCATCACTAAATGGAACAAATCTAGGAATTTTTTCACATTCAGATTCGGCTATACCTCCCCTCACCCACTTGTCATATGGTAAGGGCAATGGAAATTTTTTGCAATGGGTGGCATGCACCCAGTTTTTCTTGCCAGCTACTCTAACAGCAGTTCGAGTCAGTAACAAAACTAAATGCGGTCCAGTCCACCTCGGCTCCAAATTCTTTGTTTGTTGAAAATTCTTTGTGAGAATATAATCGCCGGGTTGAATTGTGTGTCCTTTCTGCATTTTTGCTGTGACCTGGTTGGAGTTGGGAGCTTGGAGTTTGCCATCAGCCATCATCCCACTTCTTGCGGAACCCGCTCCGCGGGTCCCGCTGCGCTTGGAGTGCTGCCTGCCGTTGTCTACAAGGGGACGCTGAGGGAAGGATATTCGTAGGGGCTGCGAGCGAGTGCGCGCGCTGCACTGGGACTGCATATCCCAGGAGCGCCCGCCTGCCTGCCTGACTTGCTACACCTGGGCCGCTCTCCCCGACCCCTCCCCCCTCTCACCGAGCGCTTATCAGCTGTTTCTTTGGTTCTGGCGAGTGGGACGCCTTTCTGCATTTTTGCTGTGACCTGGTTGGAGTTGGGAGCTTGGAGTTTGCCATCAGCCATCATCCCACTTCTTGCGGAACCCGCTCTGCGGGTCCCGCTGCGCTTGGAGTGCTGCCTGCCGTTGTCTACAAGGGGACGCTGAGGGAAGGATATTCGTAGGGGCTGCGAGCGAGTGCGCGCGCTGCACTGGGACTGCATATCCCAGGAGCGCCCGTCTGCCTGTCTGACTTGCTACACCTGGGCCGCTCTCCCCGACCCCTCCCCCCTCTCACCGAGCGCTTATCAGCTGTTTCTTTGGTTCTGGCGAGTGGGACGCCTTTCTGCATTTTTGCTGTGACCTGGTTGGAGTTGGGAGCTTGGAGTTTGCCATCAGCCATCATCCCACTTCTTGCGGAACCCGCTCCGCGGGTCCCGCTGCGCTTGGAGTGCTGCCTGCCGTTGTCTACAAGGGGACGCTGAGGGAAGGATATTCGTAGGGGCTGCGAGCGAGTGCGCGCGCTGCACTGGGACTGCATATCCCAGGAGTGCCCGCCTGCCTGCCTGACTTGCTACACCTGGGCCGCTCTCCCCGACCCCTCCCCCCTCTCACCGAGCGCTTATCAGCTGTTTCTTTGGTTCTGGCGAGTGGGACGCCTTTCTGCATTTTTGCTGTGACCTGGTTGGAGTTGGGAGCTTGGAGTTTGCCATCAGCCATCATCCCACTTCTTGCGGAACCCGCTCCGCGGGTCCCGCTGCGCTTGGAGTGCTGCCTGCCGTTGTCTACAAGGGGACGCTGAGGGAAGGATATTCGTAGGGGCTGCGAGCGAGTGCGCGCGCTGCACTGGGACTGCATATCCCAGGAGCGCCCGCCTGCCTGCCTGACTTGCTACACCTGGGCCGCTCTCCCCGACCCCTCCCCCCTCTCACCGAGCGCTTATCAGCTGTTTCTTTGGTTCTGGCGAGTGGGACGCCTTTCTGCATTTTTGCTGTGACCTGGTTGGAGTTGGGAGCTTGGAGTTTGCCATCAGCCATCATCCCACTTCTTGCGGAACCCGCTCCGCGGGTCCCGCTGCGCTTGGAGTGCTGCCTGCCGTTGTCTACAAGGGGACGCTGAGGGAAGGATATTCGTAGGGGCTGCGAGCGAGTGCGCGCGCTGCACTGGGACTGCATATCCCAGGAGCGCCCGCCTGCCTGCCTGACTTGCTACACCTGGGCCGCTCTCCCCGACCCCTCCCCCCTCTCACCGAGCGCTTATCAGCTGTTTCTTTGGTTCTGGCGAGTGGGACGCCTTTCTGCATTTTTGCTGTGACCTGGTTGGAGTTGGGAGCTTGGAGTTTGCCATCAGCCATCATCCCACTTCTTGCGGAACCCGCTCCGCGGGTCCCGCTGCGCTTGGAGTGCTGCCTGCCGTTGTCTACAAGGGGACGCTGAGGGAAGGATATTCGTAGGGGCTGCGAGCGAGTGCGCGCGCTGCACTGGGACTGCATATCCCAGGAGCGCCCGCCTGCCTGCCTGACTTGCTACACCTGGGCCGCTCTCCCCGACCCCTCCCCCCTTCTCACCTATTCGTGCATATATTACGGGCCCTGCACTTCCGCTGCGCGGGAGCGCGCGGGAGGGCGCCGGGAGAAGCCCGGGACAAGGGCGGGACCGTCTGTGACCGTCCGGGGCCGCAGGAGGCCGGGCTGGGCCAGCCCTTTTCTATTTACAGGCTTGATTACATTTACGTTCTTATTTGTCTCCTAGGATCAGTTAGCTATCCGATGTCATAAGGGTGTTAGCAACTATGGCAAATACCTTAAATACTTCTGCCTTATTGACTTCTGTGGGGGATGCTGAAACTGCGGTGATGGGGCCTCTAGATTCGTATTTTAAGCGTCTGCCCCAAGATATTGACAGGGAAATTGCCTTGGCGGAAAGACGCGCTGGTCGAAGGTTATCGATCGAACTGATGAAAAACCCCCTTGAAAAACATTTAGGACAAAGTTTCCCTGCATTAGTCACCCCGTTATCATCTACAGTATTGCCACTTACACAAGAAACACTGTATGATATATCTGTATGTAATGAGCTGTTGGGTGCCTCTCCTATAGATACAGTGGTTACCGCCCTATCATCAGAGCATCCAAAGGCTTCTAATATTGCGTGCATAGGACAAAATGTTACACCAAAAGCAATTGTTCAAGTACACGCTATCAAGCCCAAAGTATGCTCAAAGAGGAAGAGGGTTACAACTTAAAAAAAATCCATAGTTCCTAATCCAGCAAGGAAGGTCAGGAAATTGGCAATCAAAACGCCCTTAATCGATGTCCGAGATGAACAACTAAGTGGGGTAATAAGGGGGGAGGAATTGGCCACTGTAATAGATGTAGAAAATCCTAAGATCCTGGCATCACCAATAACAGAAATAACCCCCCCTACTACAGCTTCTCAAGGGCAAATGAGGATTTACCCGGAACATTTATTGGATTTGGAAAAACGTATACGTTCCCTCTTAAGTCCCCTTGAAACCAAACTGGAGAAGTTAGCAAAACAACTTGACCATATTGAACAAACCAGTTTGGATAATTTTTTCTCAGTAAAATCATTAATTAAGGCTCAGAACAAGTCGGACGAGATTGGGCGAGAAAATAATCCAGTTCAGCAGGTTTTGAGGGCCACAGGGGCCGAGTTGTTACCCGCTAAAGTAAGTGGGGTTTCCACTCAGCAGAAACAGGGACTGAATAATAATAAAAAAAATCTAGCAGTACCCCGACCACCGGTAAAAAATAGCGGCCCTGAGTGTACTAATACCAACTGCACTAGCACAATGGCAAATAGTATTAAGGATAGCATAAAAAACTGTGCCCCTGTGGCTCAGAAAAAGAGCTCATCCTTACCAACTACTATGGCCTGCGTCCAGGGGACACTGATAGACATAGATAAAAACCCTGCTATAATTTTTGATGGTTCAAATGGGCCGCCTGTCTCCCAGCCAGTAAATAAGGGTGGCTATGTAGGAAATGGTAATCACACAACCGGTGGAAATATTGCTAGTACGGCCATGGGAAATAGTGCTCCTGCGAGCGTTGCTGCCCCAGAACGCTGCCCACCAAATCCTTATGCTAATAAACCTCCAACTCGGACTCCCCCAGTCCAACTTACCCCTGATTCTTATCCATATGTGGCCATTCTCACCAATGTTCCCCCCCTACCGGATGGCCAAAGGGAAACTTATGATATGTTAAAAAATAAAGCCATGCACTGGCTGCGGGTAAATAGACCCCTGCCAGGAGATGTGGATGGCTTGATCATTGGGGTCAGAAGGGTCAATTGGATTGGGAACACTTTTAAAAAGCAGGGGGGTGAGTGTATCATAATTAATTTTCAAGACCCAAGGGTAGTAGGGATAATTACAAAACCTGGATGGAATATTAGCATTGGTGGGATTGGCGTTGTGGATTTGACCTTTTTCTACCCAAGACCTCAGTTATCTTACCCAGGGGGGAATGAGCCAGGGAGATTTATTTTGCCACCACGGGTAGAGGCTAGCTCTCTCCCTGCCCCCTTCTTGCGTCCACATGATGGTTATAATCAGGTTTATAACCCTGATGGTGGCGCAGGGTACCTGAGATGGGGATATTGTCAAAATTTACCAACGTTTCATAACACAGGCCCTATTATGGATTTGGTTAACCGTTTTAATCCTTTAAGCGATCTGAACACCAACGGTTGACTACCCACACCCTTAACAGCACCTACAATAGTCATACCCGAGAGGGTAACCTCCCTATCATGTTCATTTATGACCTGGAACGTTGCAGGGATAAGAGCTAAAAGATTGGACCCTACTTGGATACAACATATTTCTAAACATAAGGTCATAGCTCTGCAAGAAACATGGGACACCTCACTTTCTTTTCCCCTAGATGGCTTCCTAAGTTTCATAGTACCCGCTAGTACCAGTAACGCGGGGAGAGCAAAAGGGGGGCTGATCACATTTTTTTCTTTAGACTTAGCAGGAACTTTTAATTTAATGAACTCAGGTTCCCCAAACATCCTAGCGATAGAATGGTCAGTCTCACCAAGCTGTACCATACTAGTAATTAACTTTTACAATGCCTGGGGTGGACCAAATGAATTGGAACATGTGCATTGCTTGGAGAACCTGATAAATAAATACAGTCAGAACTCAAACACTCCTTTCGAAAAATTTTTAATGGGTGATTTTAATAGCCACAAATGTGATTTGCTCTGCCAATCACTAGATGCAGACACTCCGGCTGGAGCCTGCATTCCTCATTTTGAACACACCAAAATCGGGGAGTCTCTTGATTTATTGTGTGCTAGTTTTAATATATACGAACCATACAAAACTGCTTCTAATGAGAAGGTCCCCACTTTTAAAGGCACAACCAAGGGGACGATTATTGATTACATATTTATGTCCATAGGCTTAATCCCTAAGACAACTGACTATAAGGTTACTGTCTCACCCCATAGTGATCATAACCCTCTGTCAACTGTAATACACTGGAGTGACTTATGGCGCAGACAGGTGGATCAGCCCCGGGTTTGTGCCTTGGCGGTGCCCAGTGATCAGGGCAGACGGCTTAGATGGGGTATGGCTATGGAGGAACGGTTTATGGAAACCTTACTCCCCAAAATTGAGGAACCAATAGAAACTTGTCTTGACCAAACTGCCTCGAATCTTCAGGTTGTCACAGCTTTTAATTGTATCTGTGCACAAACTGTCAAGGATCTTATAAAACCCAAATCAAAGTACCCTACAATGCCTCACAAATGGTTTGATAGCAAATGTTCAAGGTCACATAGAGAACTGAAACTGGCTCTTAAGGCAAAGGTTAGGGATAAAGAGCTAATCTCTCATCTGAGACGGGTCTATAAAGCCAACGTGAGGGCAAGGAAAGATGAGATCAAGAACAATGCATGGAACGACTTATTCAATGTAGATGTTCTAAAAAACAGTAAACAGTTCTGGGAAATTATTAACCACCCCTTTTTTTCAGGGGAGAACAATCTGAATACAGATTGTGTAATTCCCGATGAGAGATGGGTACAGCATTTTAGCAATATTTATGGGGGTGAACCATCAGTCTGCTCAATTACTACTGAGATGGCCCAATGTGCAACCACAGTGGCATTTACGGAAGAGCAAGTCCTAAAAGCCATCATGGATACTACAAAAAATAAGGCTCCTGGCCCTGATGGTGTCCCGGCAGACTTTTTTAAATTCTGCCCAGTAATATGGAGTAAAGTACTGTCCAGAGTGTTTAGAGCAGCAGCTGAAGGATTCCTACCTCAAACATGGGCAACATCCATAATAGTTCCCATCTTTAAGAAAGGAAATCGGGAGGACCCCGGGTGCTATCGCCCAATTTCCCTTATCGACTTTACTTTTAAAATCCTAGGTAGAGTCCTATTGGTTCAACTAAGGGAAAATTTAGATCTGAACGGGGGACTCTCGAATATTCAATACGGCTTTCGCGAGAATAGAGGGACATTGGAACAATGTTCCAATCTTCATCTCCTAGTCTCTAGGTACACGGTGGCCGGGGAGGGGTCAGTTTATTTGGCCTTCATGGACCTTTCCTCGGCCTTCGACCTGGTGAATAGGAGTAAGTTATGGACTATTCTATTAGAGCTAGGCATAGAGGAGTCCTTGGTGGCATTTATGGCAAGGTTACACCAAGATCTCGAGGCAAAAATAAGAGTCACCAGGGATGGAAGGTGCACGGAAAGTTTTAAATCTGAAAAAGGGGTGCGCCAGGGTTGCATCCTGGCCCCCCTTCTTTTTACTATTTATATAAATGGCCTGGGGAAACACCTAGAAACAGGATTGGCTGACGTTCCCCGTGTAGGAGGAGCGCAGATCCCAGCCCTCCTATACGCGGACGATGCCGTCCTGATAGCTCGCACAGGGAATAGTTTACAGATACTTTTGGACCGTTTCGGTTCCTTTATGGAGAATCTAGACTTGAAAATCAATGTCTCCAAGTCCCACACTATGATTATTGGTCGTAAAGTGAATATGTGCCAGAAAAAATCTTTTATTTGCAAAGGGGAGATTCTTTCTAGGGTTCCAGTCTTTCCTTATCTGGGAGTCCTTTTTGACCAAAGAGGGTCCTGGGCCCCCCAGATTAAAGCAAAAAGTCTTAGCTTAGCACGATCTTCATCAGCTTTGCTGGCCTTTACAAAAAGACTGGGAGCCAAACCAATGGAGGCGCTTATTAAAATATACAATAGTAAGTGTGTTCCAATCGCTATGTATGGATCTGCAATTTGGGGCTATGTAGAGACGGTAAAGTTACAGAGGATAGAAAATGGTATCATTAGGAATATCTTATCTGTCCCTGATTCCACACCCACTTTCTCTATCCATGAGGAAATGGGTTTACCTTATATCTCCGACAAATTAAAATTAGCCCCCCTCCTTTTCTGGGTCAAAACATGGCTGAACCCCGAGCTGACGCTAAACCATGCCATCCTTAAGGACGTCATCGCAAGGGATAACGCCATGAGAATTCCCTGGCTAAAATATATTAAATCCACATTATTAATGTTGGGGAGGCCGGAACTTTTTAATGACCCAACTAGCATCAGGAGGGAGGATGTTAGTTTGATCAAGCAGATGTTTCTGGAGAGGGTTTGTATGGATAGAGAAGAATTGGAATTGAGGAAACCCATGGTGAAGGCACATATTGCTCTAACGACTTCGCCCACCATGGAACCCTATTTAAAAATTGTGACTAATCCTCTCCATAGACTCCTCTTAACTAAATTCAGGATGAACTTAATCCATCACTCTCTAGGAAATTTCCCGGTGTGGTCAAAACCTGATGATGGACCGCCATGCGGCTGCGACCAATTTTCAGTTCAAGATACCCTTCATTTTATATTCTTTTGTGACTTTTATAGCAGCGAAAGGAAAAAATATCTATTCCCTGTTTTGAAAGCGGCGGGCTTTTCTCAAGTTAAGCCAGCCTTAATCTTTCTCCAAATGTTAGCAGATACATATACCATGTTTAGTGTTGCTTGCTTTTTAACTGCTGCATTTAGATCTAGGAAAAAAAGATTACCCCGGATAGACCTGTCTTAAACACAAATTTGTTCTTAAAGAGAAACAACCTGAGGAAATGTAATCATTAAGCAGAAAACTTTTTGTAATGAGATCGAGTAATGTTGTATAGAAATTGTATTTGTGTTGTTCTATGTCTTTTATGATTTTAACAAAAATCGAATAAAGAGTATTTTGACTGACTGTATCCTGGATCCGCAGTTGCTGTCGGTAGACTGCCATAGACCTGTTGGTGAAGAACATGTGATTTAGCAGTCAAGTCATGTAAGTAATCCACCAACATAGGGTACTCAATACTGCTGTATTCTTTAGGACGAGGCACACCCCAAACAGTGGCTGGACGACCAAACACAATTACATACGGACTAAGTCCCACTCGAGAATGCACAGTCGTCCTTGTTGACAAAAGAGCCAACGGCAAGGCATCCAGCCATGTAAGACCAGTGCTCACTTGTACCTTAGCTAATTTCAGCTTCAAGGTACCATTGTAACATTCAACAAGTCCAGCAGACTGGGGGTGATTCACTGCATGGAACTTCTGATTTATTCCCAATCCAGCACATACTTTCTTCATGATTTGACCCACAAATTCACTCCCATTGTCCGACCATACAATTCTCGGCAAACCATACCTAGGGTAGTACTCTCTTAGCAAAACCGTGGCTGTAGACTAGGCAGTATTATCCTTTAGGGGGTAGGCCTCTATCCACCTGGAAAAGGCACAAACAACCACAAGGACATACTTCAAATTGTTGCATCTCTCCATATGTATATAATCTAGCTGTATCACCTCAAACGGATACGTCGGAGGAGCAAAATGACCAGCTGGAGTTGGAGTTCCCTTACCAGGATTATACTTCAGACAAATCATACAATGTTTCACCACGTTCTCTGCACATTTCGGAATTCCAGCATTCTGCCAAACTGGAGCCAACAACTTGCATATTCCCTTCAAACTTATGTGAGCCATTCCATGAGCCATTGTAACCACTGGGAGCACATACGCATCTGGCAACAGCCATCGCTGGTGTTCTGACAACTCAACCCAACAACCTGTCGAATCCAACATACCCGTAGTTTCTCTCCAAACACTCACTTCTTTCTCAGTCGCTTCAGCCTGAATCATTTTCACACTTTCTATTGTATCTTCACACATTCCACCAGCCATAACCCAATTAGCTGAGCCTGCAACATACATACGGCTCATCATGTCTTTTGCCGTTTCCTTCGCAACTTCATCCGCAAACGCATTCCCTCGACCAACATCGTCCACAACTTTCTTATGCGCACTACACTTCATAATTGCAATCGGCTTTGGGAGAGTGAGAGATTCCAAAACTTCATTCACCAACTGCCCATGCTGTATTTTGGTTCCGTGCGAAGTAAGGAACCCACGCTCTCTCCATAAACACCCAAAACTATGGGCAACTCCAAACGCATACTGGCTATTGGTGTAAACATTCACTCGCTTTCCTTCTGACAACACACACGCTCTAGTCAGTGCAATCAATTCTGCTGCTTGCGCAGAATTCTGTGGTATGCGTGCTGTCTCAACAACTGTATGTAAAGTTGTAATAGCATACGCTGCAGTCGTTTCACCATTCGGAAGCTTAAAACACGAACCATCTACCCATAGGGTACCATCAACATTCGCAAGGGGAGTATCCCTAAGGTCAACTCTAGCTTTCGTTTCTTCCTCTGTACGAAGAAAACAATCATGCTGTTCTTGAGGATACGTCTCTGTAGAGATCGGTAACAACGTAGCTGGATTCAGCACATTACATCTTTTAATGTGCACATGACTAGCCAACAATGTCAACTCGTAACCTGACAGACGTGCACTAGTAAGGTGCTGTGTCTTAGTCCTGTTTAATAAGGTATCCACTGCATGTGGGACCATCACAATCAACGTATTGTCCAATACCAAACCAGCAAACTGTCGGATAGAAACAGCCGCTGCAGCTGTAGCTCTCAGACAACTCGGCAACGCCTTAGCAACTGGGTCTAACGTTGCTGAAAAATACGTGCATGGATGCTGCTTGTCCCCAAATGGTTGTGTCAACACTGACAACGCACAACCTTCTCTTTCGTGCACGTACAACGTGAAAGGCTTACTATAGTCTGGAGTACCCAACAGAGGAGCCGAACACAATGCATTGCGTAGTTCAGAAAAAAAATTCTGACATTCGTCAGACCAAGGAAGAGGATGCGGAGTATCTTTCAGAGTCAATGCTAACAGAGGTTTCGCCAACAGTGAAAAATTGGGGATCCACTGTCTACAATACGATGTAATACCTAAAAAGGCACGCACTTCTCTCTCTGTGTGGATGGTACATTCATTTGCGCAATTGCTTGAATTCATTCTGGGGGTCAATCTCATTCCCTCCTTCGACAAGAGATGACCTAAGTAAGTCACTTCTTGGCGACAATATTGCAACTTTGAAGGTGACACTTTATGATGAAGGTTAGACAAATACCGCAACAAAGAAAGAGTAGCCTCTTTATAAATCTTTTCATCATCAGCAGTAATCAACAAATCATCGACGTACTGAATAAGAGTAGCACCAACAGGTAACACAAAACCGTCAAGCTGAGTTTTCAACGCCTGACTATAGATGGAGGGACTTTCACAATAACCTTGGGGAGCTCTCTTAAACCGGAAGCTTCGGCCTCCTAATGAGAAGCCAAAAATATCCCTACTCTCCTCAGCAATAGGAATACTGAAGAAAGCATTCTTCAAGTCGATGACAGAAAACCAAGCTGCCGAAGCAGGAATCAAAGTCAACAAAGCAGTGATATCAGGTACCACAGGAAACTGTGGCACGACTATCTTATTTACCTCTCGAAGGTCGATCACAAACCGGTACACAGGTGGCTGAGAAGCATCAGTACGTTTAAGAACAGGCAAAACGGGACTGTTACAAACATTACCTCTCGTTTCCTCAACTACACCCTTCTCAACTAGATCATAAACAATCGCTAAAAGAGCTCTCTCACCATCACTCGAGATCTTGTATTGGGGAATACGAGGTAGCCTAGCATTTGACTTAAGGGTGACAACATAAGGTGGAATCTGCAAAAGACCAACATCATTTGGACCTGTAGCCCAAAGTGTATCAGGAAGCGAACGCAATTCCAGTGGTAAACAATCCTTAGACAAATACATTGGAGAAATCACTTTCTTACCGAGGGTAAGTTGTACTCCTGAAGGAGAGCAATACAATGTCGCATATAATCTTTACAGCAAGTCCAAACCCAACAGATTCTCACCACAACCAGTCGTTAAAATAAGTGGAGCTTCCAATTCACAAGGGCCAATCGAAAGGGACAAAGTACTAGAAACCGGATTACGAACTGGGGCGCCTGAAAATCCTACTGAAACATTGGTCAAGCCAGACAAAGGTGCGCCAGGAAGTTTAGAGTGCATAATAGAACTCTTCATCGCACCAGTATCCAAAAGAAAAGGTTCTACCACACCTGATGTAACCACTTCAACATAAGGTCCACTCTGGTCTACTGGAACTGACACTACTCCCTCACTTTGTCCTTGGCTGTCCTAGTTATCATTATAACCAGAACTCTCACCTTCGACATAGTAATCCTCAACATAATACTGAGCAGACTGCCCACTCAGAACATTCTGTCTGTCAAAATAATTCGCAGAATTCTGTAGGGAAGAGGAACGCTCATTCTGGGGAAACACACCACGTCCCCTACCCCTAGGAGATTGCTGAAAACTACCACGACCTCTCTGACCAGATACACCATTCGCACGCTGTAACAAAGCCGGGCAACTATTCTTGTAATGCCCTTCCTCTCTGCAATAGGCACACTGATTAGGGCCAGGAAAGAATCGCTGAACATAAGGCTCCGGCTTCTGTGACAATCTCTGAAATTGTGGAGGTTGCTGAAACTGAGGCTGATTATGACGAGGCGGATAAGCTTGCTGCAAAAGAACTTTTGTCTTTAACTCTTTAGTTTTCTTCTCCACTTTATCCTTCTCATCTTTATCCCTATTCTCGTAATATTGTGCAGTAGCCAATATCTGGGCCGACGAAGAGACAGCCCATGAACTCTCAGAGTCCTTTAACTTATTAGAGAGTTCGGGAAGCAAATTAAAGACAAATTTATTCACAAACAACCTTTGACCACCCTCCGTACTCATATCCTGGCCACTATGATCAATAAACGTCTCTTCAAACCTAGTGAAGAAATCAGATACACTCTCGTCTTTCTTCTGCTTACATGCTGCTAACTTATCCCAATTCACTCGTAAAGCGGGCATCATCGTTTTCATCAAATTAATAATTCTACCTGGTAATTCTGAAACTAGAGGTTCAGGTTTGGCACCTCCCTCCTATCTACCATCTGTAGCAACAATATTCGCCCAGGTCTCACCTAATTCAGCAGCATGATTCTCATGACGAATCTTCGCCCACAAGGGTTGAGGGACTACATTACCCATCAACATATCGATGTCAGCTAAATTCATAATACACGCTTCAACTATCTGGGACAACTCCTTGTAATAACCAGCAGGATTCTTACGAGGGTCAGGTAAGGTCTGCTTAAGAGCCAAGACCTCTGCTCTCTTCCAAGGAACATGTACCCATACTCGCTGAAAATGAGCCGGAGCGGCCAGAATACCCTGATTTACATTAGCCTGAACTGCTTCTTTCCATACCGGAGGAACTTCTCTCATAGGGTACTGTTTCACTTTCCTCCTAACAGAGGAATCAGGTTCATACAATGTCTGAGGCGAAAGCCTAGATCTGAAAGCAAGTATCGTCTCTACGGCATCTGTAACATAAGATTCCACTATCATCCCTTTGGCAAAATCTGACTGAACATCGAGCACATCCTGCGGAATCAGACCCAACTCATTATCTTCCCATTCCTGACGCAGAAAAGTACACATTACATCAAAAACATACCTCTGCTTAGGTGGTTCCCACTGAAAGAAAACATCCATAACTGCTGGCAAATCATACCTCGGAGCATTTAACATCCACCTACGAGCAAACAAATCCAACACTGTCCATTCTTCAGAACTAGGAAGCTGACTACGACTCTGTTTACGTTCCGAAACAGGGGTCATATTCAGTGACCCAAACAATGGTGACAACAAATTAGAAACAGTTTCTGTCATTCGTTTTCGAACACAAGGAGAAGAAGCAGACATAAGAACAGGAGAATAAATATTCTGAGGCAAGGAAGGTGTAGGGACAAGAACAGTAGAAATCGAAGATGCAGAAGCAGAAGGCAAAGGAGTTTGAGGCAAAGCTGATAGCAAGGCTGGCGACCCTAGAATGGGTTGCGCAGGAGAAGGCAAAACCCTCTGTCGAGCACCGGGTGGCTGAACAACAGCAGGAAGTTGAACAACAAAGGGTGGAACAACCGGGGGTAATAGAGGCGCAGTAGCACACTGCACATAGGGAGGAGGCAATCTCAGTAAATGAGAGATCAAAGGATATTTTTCAGGGTCTTCCATCACTTTCGGAGGAGAAGACGGTAAGGCTGGATAACATTAATCTATGGCCATGCAACACTGTCTATCTAAGACTTCACTCGCATGCTCTTCTCCATCTTCCTTAAACTGTCTAGCAGCTTGTAGTACTGACAAATTTTTATCTTTCCTATCTCTCTTTGCTTGCTTAATTTCTCTCTGTTTGGCTTCCTTACGCCAAAGGCGGAAAGAGTCAAACATTGCCAGCCGGGCTTTCTTCCTAAATAGCCTAACTTCTAGATTGTCTAAAATCTCTGTTTCAAAACTACCATGTGGGGGCCATCGTAAAACACCATCCTTTTTAGTGTAGTGGACCCATACTTCATTATAAGTAATAGGGCCCACTCCGTGTTTTGAGTAGAGTTCATAAGTCGGAGTTCTAACCGGAGGTTTTGGACATGAATCCTCCAATCGGGAATCCCTGTTACTACCACAAACAAACCAATTACCTAATTTACCAAGACCAGGCATCTTGCTCACTAGTCTGGTTTCAAACTTCAAAGGGAATTTAAAAAAAAATGATACACTCGTAAATATACAAGCCCTTCGGCTTTGGGTACTGCAGCAACCAAATCAAAACCAAGGAACCAGACAAAGTCGTGGGAGCGACCCACTTATACTTAACCAAATATCTGTCACGCCACCAGAAGACCGTCTATTGTCTCGCTTTACCTCACAGAAAAGACCTTCGGTCCACGTCGACATGCAGGGGTCGATGAAGTGGGGGCCCTCCTCCAGAATTTCCTCACGTGGCTCCTCGCAATCTTCGGGTTTGGACCGGTACCACTGAAGTCGCCCCACGTTGGCAGCGCCAACTGAAGAACCGGGTTTTCAAATACCCAGCGGCGCCAGGGACACGCCCAAAGTCCTCTGGGTTTCCTTGCCTTAGTATACAGAGACACGGAATACTTCTAGGTGACGTCAGAGATCAAATTTATTAGCTGCAGCTAGTAGCAGAAATCCCAGCAATACAACACGGTGTACAACTCAAGAAACTGCTCAATTTTACTAAGGCGAGACATCCCTATTTATACACAAAAAGGTACATTTAAAATGCACGCCCCTGCACCAAAATTCAACCAATAGAAAATACATGACATCACACAGCATCATACAGTAAAGCTCATTTTACAGTATCCCAACCCACAAGTTAATATTTAGGCATATCTAAATAATAATCTGGAAGGCCCGAACAAACCCTTAATTGGAAGCGTAACCCATGAAATGAAGAAACAGTAAAGAAAAGTTGTTTCAGATAATGTGCAAGATAACAAAAACGTAAAGAAACTTAAAAGTTAACAAATGTCTTGAATGGTGATTGGGAAAGTAAATAACGATCTTGCAGGGAAATTGGCTTGGCAGGGTCAATTCCAGGTGAAAGGCCAGCTTATAAAATTAACTCCAGCGCACAAAGAAATCCTTAGTTAATGTATATATGATCCACAATAGGTCAGACTGCTTTGCTCACAGCCTAACTTCTGAGGCCTACGTAAAAGGCAACACCAGATGGCAGTCACGACGCATGGCAAAAACCCATGTTTAGAAAAGAAAGTCTTAAGGAAAGACACAATTTAGATATTGTTTAGGATAAGATATGTGCAAGGAAACAAAAGGTTAACGAGGTCCTGAACAGTGATTGAAAAACTCAGACAACGATCAGCTAGTGAAACTGGATTTGCAAAAGGTCAGTTTCAGGTGAAAAGGGTTACTCTCTCTGCAGTTCATTCATAGTCTGAAAAACCCAAATTAATATATGCACAAACTCAGAAGGCAAGGCCACTTGTTCGTTGGGCCTACTTCACTGGCCTACGTGAGGGCAAGACTAAAATGGAATCAGGTTTGAGAATTACAGAACCACAGCTGAAGAGGATGCCTAGGTACTTAAGGGGTTTGGTTTGCCAGGCTAGGCCAGAGAGACCTAGGACTGCTTTTGTTGTGTGGACATTCATGGGCTTGCACTCTGATTTGTCTCTGTTTAGTTTGTAGCCTGAGGCATGCGCGTATTCGTCTATGATTTCCATTAGTGCTGCTATAGAGGTTGTTGGTTCTTTTGTCGTTATCAGTACATCATCCGCGTACGCTGCTAGTTTCACTGTCTTGTCATTGATTCGGACTCCAATTATGTCTGGGTTTTTCCTTATCATTGCCAGCAGTGGTTCTAGCGCCAGCAGGAAGAGGGCGGGGAGATAGTGGGCAACCCTGCCTGGTTCCCCTTTCTAGTGTTAGTGTTTCCGACGAGCCCCCGTTCACGACCACCTTGGCTTTAGGTCGATTGTACAGAGCCATTACCATGCCCTTGTATTTGGTGCCTAAGCCAAATTTCTCAAAGCACCGGTCTAGGAAGGGCCAGGAGACTCTGTTGAATGCCTTCTCTGCATCTAGTGCTATCATGACTGCCTGATCTGCGCTGTGTGTTGTCTGGTTGATGAGGTGGCATAGGAGTCTGGTGTTGTCTTGTGAAAGTCTGTTCTTGAGGTAGCCTACTTGTGAGTTATGTATGAGGTGAAGCAGGAGCCCGTTTAGTCTGTTTGCTAGGATTTTAGCGTAGATTTTGCTGTCTACGTTGATGAGCGATATCAGTCGATAGCTCTGAGGGTATTGAGGGTCTTTGCCTTCTTTGGGGATCACAATGATATTTGCCTCGGCCATGGAGTCTGTCATTCGCCCTGCGCGGATGCAATGGGTGAAGACCTCAACCAGGGTAGGTTTTAGCTGTCCTAGGAATTTCTTGTAGAACAGCACCATGTATCCATCAGGCCCTGGCTCCTCGTTGATTTTGAGTGCTGTGATTGTGGTTTCTATCTCTGCCTCTATGATGTCTCCTCCTAATGTTTCTCTCTGTTCTGATGTTAGAGTCGGAAGGGTGAGCTTGCTCAGTAATTCCGCCCCTCCGTCCGCCTCTAGGTTTTTGTCTGCCTTGTATATCTCCTCATACAACTGTTTGAATACCTCTAGGATTGCTTTGTTGGTTGTTTGTGATTTGTTTGCTTTATCTGTTATGGCCGCGATCGAGTGCTGTTGCTGTTTTGCTTTCAGGTAGGACGCTAGCGCCTTCCCTGCTTTGTTGGCTGAGCATAGGTTTATGGATTTATAGTTATTGATCCATGTTCCCGCTCTTTCACTTAGTATTCTGTTGAGCTCATACTTTTTCTTTGTTAGATCTGTTAGTGTGTTCCTATCTGTGAGGTTTGCGCAGTGACCTGGTTCTAGATCCATGATCTGTTCTTCTAGCTCAGTTATGTTCTTGTTCCTGCCCTTGTTCATTCTGGCTTTGATGTTCATTAGTTTGCCCCTTATTGTGGCTTTTAGGGCGGCCCAGAGGATACCCTTGTCTACCTCCGTGTTGTCGTTGAATGTTAGGTATTCCTTAATGGCCTCCCCAATTTCCGTTATGTTTCCTGGGTGTTGTAGGATGTCGCTGTTGAGTCTCCATCTGCGGCTTGGCGTGTCGATGTGTCTCCCGCTTATTGAGAGGGATATGTGTGCGTGATCCGATATGGTGATTGGGGCTATATCTGTTTGGTCAATCAGGTGTGTGTGTGAGGCTGACATTAGGATGTAGTCGATTCTGCTGTATGAGTTGTGTGGGTTCGAGTAGAAGGTGTATTCTCTTGCTGCTGGGTGTTGGAGCCTCCAGGGATCCTTAAGTTGAAGTTTTGTGCAAATGTTATTGAGTATGTTATGGTTCTGTGTGTCGTGACTCAGTCTGTGTGGGTGCCTGTCCGTTGCCTGATCTAATACCTGGTTCATGTCTCCCGCTAGCAGGAGGAGCTCCTCTTGAGGGAGATCTCCTAGTCTGGTTCCTACACTATCCCAGAAGACCTCATCTTCTGCGTTTGGTCCGTATACGTTGGCAATGTGGAGGGTCTCCTACCCCCTCTTTAAGCTTGTCACCAGTAGCCTCCCTTCGCTGTCAGCATAGCTACTCTGCAGGGTTAGGTTCGCTCTTTTGCTTATCAAGGTGATGACCCCTCTTTTCTTCTGTATGGCTGGTGAGCAAAAGATTTCGCCTATCCATTTTGCTCTTAGGCGTTGTGCGTCCTCCTCTGAGAGTCTGGTCTCCTGGAGGACGTACACGTCGCCCCTCAGTTTCGCTAGGTAGTCTAGAGTCTTCTTCCTTTTTATAGGGTGATTGAGACCCTTCACATTGAGGGACACTACCTTGAGGTCTATGCTCAAATGGCTCTGTGCTAGGTTTGTCATGGTGGTTCCGTGTTGTCGCTGTCTATTCTGCGTGCTCTGGTTGCTCTCTTATTGCCTTCCATGGTTGGTCTGGCCCTACATTTTTACGTGCGCTGTTGTGCCGTCTAGGTGGACTGGCCTTTTGTACTCTTGCTAAGGTATCATCCCCCCGATGATAGGTGGTTGGGAATAAAAAGATAGAGTAAGCATGGAAATAAGAAAATGCATACCCCTGTACTGCTGGTGACCCCCTCCCCCCCCTCCGTCTCCTCCCCCCTCCCCCCGCATTTAGAACTGTAGACGTGCAACAGCAAGGGCCCTCCCTCCCCCCATCCTCCCGAGTTCGGTGTCATTAAGCCCAATTGTTCATTCAGTGTTCCATTTCGCTGGTTAGCTAGTTCCCGCAGTCCTGCTATCAAGAAGAGAGGGACTCAAACGTTAAAGGATATGTTTATGTATTCCTGCGTCTCCTTGGGTGCTGCCAGACTGTCAGCGAGGTAGGTTGTTGTCTATGAGGTAGAGCGGTTGTGGTTGTTCCCTGTGCGAAATGGTGTATGTAGGCTGGCCTGAGGTAGATCGTGGGTTTAATAACACTTGAGGCATTGTCCATCGTCCTTCGTTTAAACCTTTAACTTTGTTAGGTCGTCATTCCTCCGTTCCTCCCTCCGCCGCATCCGATGAGGCTCTTCTTTTGGCGCCTCCTGGGCTCTACGCCTCCATTTCCTCTGGTTCTGGGTCTTTCAGATATCTCCTTAGCTCATCAGGTTCATCGAAAATCAGGGTGCCTTGTCTGTCGGTTATTTTCATTTTTGCAGGCCCAGCAAAGCTGAAGGGGATATTTTCTTTCCGTAGTTTGTCTCTCATGGCTAGGAAGCCTTTCCTGGTTTCGACTGTATGTTTGGAGAAGTCTTGTGTTATGATGACCTTCTGCCCATTAACTTTGACATTCTGCCCTTTTCTTGCAAAGGCAAGGATTGCCTCTGTGTGGTTGGCGCAGCGCGGATTACATATGATTGGCCTTGGCCATCTCCCCTGTGGCGGTTTGTTTGCTGGGACCCTGTAGGCTTTGTCCACTTCAAAGGGTCTGTCAAACTTCAGCCCTGTCAGCTTGGGCAGAAGGTTTTCAAGTAGGGCTGCGCATGAGCCCGGAGTGTCCTCTTCCCCTTCTGGTACACCCAGGTGCCTTATATTCCCTTTCCTGCTCCGGTCATCTTGTTCCGCCAACAGCTTCTGTAGGCTGTGTGTTGTATTTATGACTAGACCCAGGTCTTTGTGAGCAATGTGCGTTGTGTCCTCTAGGTCGCTAATTCTTTTTTCCGCCACGTCGATTCTACAGTTGGTTTTGCATTGGTCCGCCCTTATGGCCGCCAGCTCCAGTTGCATAGTGTCTATTGTCTTTTTTGTGGCTTTGGCTAGCTCATTGCCTTCGTTAATTTTCTTTAGGAGTGTGTCCAATGTTGTTTCGCTTTTTAGGTCGTTTTTTAGCTTTGATGGCGAGTCTGGGGAGTCTTTCCTGACCTTTCTGGTGTCGTTGGCGTGCTTCTCATCTTGCCCTGCCATCGTTCCGACCCCCCTTTTGGCTAGATAGGTGTGCGGTCTGTCGTTTATCTGTTGTCTTGGCCGATTGCCTGTTGATCCCTTTGCCTTGGTGACCTTATGTGTTTGGACGGTATCTGTGCAGAATCTGCTTGGCCATCGAACTGTCCTAGTCCTAGTCTTCGCCCCCTCCAGTTCAGAGGGTATTCCAGCTTGCCTGGAGTAGTGGGTTTGTTCCTTTGGTCACGCTAGGTTGTCTTCTGTGTTGCTGTGAGCATCTGCTTAGCCTTCCCCGTATGGTTGGCTGTGGCGGGCTTCCCCCTGGGGTCTGGCCTTCTGGGGCTCCTGCACGGTCGGTTGGGAGCTTGGGTATTGCCTCCCTATATGCTCGCTGATCGGTGTGCGTCACCTGGCTCCGAGTGGCTAAGTTGTGTACTTTTCTTACCCCCAGTTGTTCCTTCAGCCTTGTTTACACACTACCCCCACATCGGGTTCGGGTCTGCTGTTCGATTTCTGAGGGCGCAGTGCCGTGTCCCTGTCACTGCACTGCTGGCGGTTCAGACTGCTCACGGTGTCGCTGTCCTCCTGGTTCGCTCACTAAAAGAGGTTGTTGTTATCTTGACCACCGGGGGTTGGTAGGCGTTGTTGTTCGCCCAGCAGCGTTCGTGTCTGTTTCGATTCTGCTGTTGCTCTAAGATGGCCGCTCTATTTGCAGGTTGCCTATGTCTGCGCGTTTGCGTAGGCGGGCACTGTTTGTAGTTGCGCACGAATACTTGGTTGCTTAGTCCGACTTGCCCACTGTTGTAGGGGACTTCCTCTTTCCCAGGTCACAGTTTGCCTTATTGCGCTATGCCTTATTGCGCTATTGCCTTATTACACTGTTGTGTTCTTCCCTAACCTCCGGTGGTTTGTCTCAAAATGGCCGCGCCCTGTGCGATGCAGCTTTCGGTTTCGTTCGCTCGCTCCTGCCGGTATTTCAGTTCGTTGGTTGTAGGGGCGCTTGCCGGTGCTTGGCGGTTGCTGCGCGATGCTGCGCCCGAGGCTGCTTTCCCTGTTGTCTCTTTATCTCGGACCTTATTGCCCGGCGTGTATCAGCTTATCAGCCATTGCCCCGTTCCAAAATGGCTGCCCCCAGTGGGGCTTTCGGTTTTGATCGCGCCTTGTATGGTTATCTGCCGTGCCTCTTTGATTGATGTGGCGCTCGCCTCAGCTTACCGGCTCATTCTTTCTGGTGGTCGATCGGCTCTGGCGCAGTTGCGGCCTCGCTCCCCACTCGCTCTGGCTCCGCTGGTCTCACTGGGCTCGGGGGGTAGTCTGTGGGCTTCTACGTCCTGTTCCTCGCTCCGCCATCTTGCGCTCCTCCTCTTCGCTCACTGTCCGCACCTTCTCGAGTCGTTTTCTCACACGTTCCTCCCTTCTGGCCCGGGCAGGCTTCACCCTCCTGTGCTCTGCGGCTTCCAACGCCTTCCCTTCTCTTTGTTTTGTGGTTTTGGGCTAAATCGCCGCTTTTTTCGCTGTTCGTTTGTTCGGGGTGGTGGTGGCTCATGTAAACACTGCGAGCCTCTGGGGGCAGCTGCCGTGTGTGAACATCAATGGACACAGGGGGTTGATTGATCAGAGAAACTGGCAGGGCTTGGAACAGGGAACTTGGATGTGCGGTGATCTCGCCCCTGTGGCAGACTAAGGTAGTTACCCAATGTCACGCACTGGGAGCTGGCACAATCTCAACACAATGCTGACATCCCTGGGACGTTGAGTGTTGCTCTCCCATGTGCATTGTGTTTCCTAACTTTGGATCTGTTTGAGCCACTTACACATTTTGTTGAAATTAGCAAGGTAACTCTTCAGACCGTAGAAGGCTTGCCAGGTGCCATGGGATATGCATCAGCCCAGGGGGGTGGAGCGAGGGGGGGGTATCGATACAGAGACCAAGCTTTCAAATCTCCTCGGGAAACACCTTTCAGACAAAAACTCCCCTTCTGACTCATGGCGGGGGCGGGGGCTAGATTAGGGGGGGAAAAGGTGCTCAAGGTCAAAATCCTCATCGGGTTGAGGCGCAGGAACCACAGCCAGGCACCCCTGACCAATCACAAGATGTGACTAGTCAGAAACCAATCTCCCCTGACCAATAGTTTTGAGCTTCCTGGTTCGACGTTCAACCAGGGAACGGGGCCTGGGCTTTAATGCAGCCTGCATGGAGTAGGGGGAAAGTGCACAGATACTGCACACTTAGAAGTGGGCAAACCACTCCTCTCCTGCCCTGCTCCGAGAGCAGAGCAACCCCGCCCACCCGCCCGTAAACTAAGCAGCACAGAAACGTAAAATGATAATAACTTAAAGGTATGATCATTTTATGTTTCCTTTAAATTGCACTGCTTAAAAGCAGTGGGGCGACGCTCCTCCGCCATAGCAGAGAAGCCGCCACTGGAGTTTGCACTATATAAAGCTAAAAACAATGGCACTGCGTGTGCAGTAAAGTCCACACAAAGAAACTTTACGTTTATTTGAAATTCTTGCAGTGCCCTCCACATTCTTCTCCTAGCATACATGCATGCACTTGAGCAAGACCCAGCACATAAGAACAAAGGGCCTCATTTATGAGGCTGTGCGTCACTTTTACGCCGCTGGTGCGTCACTTTTTGTGATGCACCAGTGGCATAAAAATGCACATTGTTGTGCCATATTTACAAAGTGACGCATCCAGGTAGATGCGTCACTTTGTAAACTCCTGCGCCACATTATACCTGCGCCAGGTATAATGTATGCAAGGGAGGCGTTTTGACGCAAGAAAGGGTCATGGAAGTGACGCAGTGAAATCTATAAGATTTCACTGCGCCACTTCTAAGACACAAATGCGTCACAGCAGGCGTAAGACTGGTGCAGGCCCTTTCACATGGGGCTTGCCCCATGTGAAAGGACACATTGCTGGATTTGCGTCACTTTTGTGACACACTCCAGCAATGCATCACTTTTGCGCCATAAAGATATGTCAGAAATACTGACGTATCTGTAACTCCTTGCGCCATGATGCATCATACTGTGAATGTGACGCATCATTGGTGTCGCAAGGAGGGCGTAATGAAAGGTGACGCATCGCTGTTTTCACGTAGCGATGCGTCACTTTTCATAAATGAGGCCCAAAGATTTCCCACCTTACCAGTATGGTTGGAAGTCCTCTGGTGTAGTGTACAAAAGATAACCTGCTTTTTATTTTAATATTCGGGCACAAATGTTTTCATATGCGGAGTTCCATGTAATGAGTGTCCTGACATGTGCCCTGCATGCTTGTGCCAAGTTGCTCTACTCCATGAGCATTCTAGGGACCACCCAGAGTGGTCCACATGCCAGAGAAGGATGCTGCTAACTGCTGGTGCATCACATCCTATTAGCGAGTTACAAGCCTCGTTACAGGAACCTCACTGGGGAGGTTGCCTTCTGTTGCTAGCTACTATAAGCGGGTATAATATGTTGGACCATTGACCCAAGACACCGTTCATAGAAAGGGCTGGTCTACTTGGACTAGGATCACTTCCTGGACTTGGTATGAAAGCTGTGACCTTCTCAATAAACTACATAAAGGCAAAATAAAAGCTGGCCGCTCTGATGGTTACCATGGACCAGTGACCAACTGTTAGGAAAATGCACTCGCTTATTATTCATTCCACTGAAAATTGTGTCACATTTGATTGGAAACCAGGAAATGGAAACTGCCCACATGGCTGGGTATGAGCCAGCCCCTTCAGTCAATTCGGTATTCACCTTTCACCTTTGGAGCTCTGCTCACTTTGCAGAGGAGGAGAGACCATAGGAAAAAATGTGGTTCTCTTCTACTTTGGGATATGGACGACAACCTCAATTGTCGAAAAACGTTGCTGATTCGGAAAGAACCAGCTGGAGGACTGCTCTGTGAGGAGCGGTCAAGCCATGTTCAGCAATAGCATAGCTCAGCATTCATTATATGGGCATGAGGGGGTTGGAAGAGCAATCCTGCCAAAGTTATGCAGCACCTGATGGCTGCCCAGCCAATCAATTGCTTCTCCCCTGAGTTACACTCCTGAAGGTGGCGCCCTTTCCATTCTGCCACTACCAAAAGTGCTCACTGACATTGTGAGCCTGGACACATCCCATGTGGCACCAAAGACAACCTGAGGGCTGAGGCACCCTTGCTGCTCCTGTGGGAGCCAGAATATTGTGAGGTCCTTCGGCCTACATCCCGCATGAAACGGCACCACTTCTGCACCTTAGTGTTGAAGCGACATGAGGAGCTGCTCAGATGTCTGTGCACAGCACCTGAGGGTCCCCCATTTGTCGCTGAGGACCACCGAAGTCTCAGCCTGATCAACTCTGCCTGTGACTGCTGCTCATTGGCTGCTGCTTGTTCTTTCTTCTGCCCACTCAGCAGCTTCTTTCTTGTTGATCAATCGGACCAGGTCGAAGAATGCGGTCCTCATTCGCACTCCCGTGAGGCCGTAAGTCGACAATTCGAGGGTGCAAACCAGGTATGGAAGGAAACACGATCAAACTATTCCAGTGCCAAACTCCCTGCTAAATGCACCCCTGCTAACTGCACCTAAAGGAATACAGTAGAGGGTAGAGTAGGTAAGATAGTATTTCAGAAGTAGGAGGATTGCAAATGCAGACTGTGAGAGATCAAGTGCATGCTTTGATAACTGCAAGTAAAGGTCCTATTTCTTTTTCTACTGCAAAGGCACTGCTTCTGCAACAGTCCTGCCCACTGGGAAAGAACAGCACTGTGCAGGGTACGGTCCATAGATCTCTGTCCATTCTGCAGCAGATGGCCCTGGAATAGTTCATAAAGGTTCTTTTTGTGACTTTTCCCAGGCCCCTGCTCTGGTCTCCACAGTTCATTCTGAGCCCCTCCCACCCCATGCATACTTGCTCCAAGCCTCTGATGGCCCTGTTTACAAACAAGGGCAGGAGGTCATTGCACTAATTGGGAGGCTTGCTGGCGACCCCGAGGCTGCAGCACTGAACAAACACGTCCAGTGGCCTTTGTACCTCTTCTCAGGCTCTATCATGGAGCGTGCTGGGGCAGGCACAGATTGCATTCTGCTGAACCGCATCCCTGTTTTCACAGAGCAGGCCGCCATGACAGTCAGGACTCCAAGGTCTTTCTTCTACTTTTACTAATGGTCAGCAAGCAATGTAAAAGGTACAGAACAAACTGGCAGGAGCACAGTGTGAACGAGTACATGACTATTGGACTGGTGCACACTGTCAGACCAAGCCTGGTTTGGCCATGCCTCCGCAGGGCTTGTGTATAGCCACTATTTCACACCAATGAAAAACAGACTCCATGGGGAATTTTTTTGCGCTAAATTACAGCTATTGGAATAATGTCCTAAACGTTCTCTAGGCTAGCCAATAGTTGCAGACCTCTGCATTAGAAAGAATCACAAAATATATGCAAATCTAACCTCACAGAACAGTCACTGACTATGACGTCAACACATACACATAGCAAGCATAGCACAGGCAACACTGTTACATAGTTTTCTAGCAGGATCTAAGTTAAGTTTATTGATTGGATTTGTTTATTAAAATGCACATATTACCAGTAGTCTTCTTGATGGTACTGGAATCAATCCACTGATGAAACATACAGCTTTGACAACATCAACAAAACAGATAATCATTTTGAAGTATACAACAAGAAATGACTGCTTATATATTGCTTATGTACCAGGCATTGGGTGGAGTTTCCAAGTTTAACCCCAGAATCTTCCATAGGCGGCAATTGCGTTTCCTCCTGACAAACCAGGGCACATCAGTGGGAACTGTCAGCCAGAGCACAGAGGTTTGGTGGGGACATTTATGTAAAAAAAGAGTCCCCAAGAAGCGAGGGGGCTGTGTATAAAAAAGTCCAATGTGTAGGACAGCACACCATAAGCAGAATCTTTTGTTGGAGAGGACGCCAGCATAGCTCTCGCTAAGCCTGTGTCATATGGTTACATTTTCCCAACCACTTGACAAGGCATATAGTGAAGTTTTGAATTCCCTCTGTGTTTCAGATCTTGGCAAACAAAAATGCAAGGTACTGGCACACTCGACATAGGACAGAATACCATCTTCAACCATCAATCAAAGAGGGAGGAAACAAGTCCTGCAGTAACTGGAGGTGCAGGAAAGGAGCACTGTAAAGATTTGTTCTCCCATAAAGTGATATTGATCCATGATAAAATCGAGGTTCTTAATTCTAGCCGCTCTGCAAGATAGTTTTCCAATCAACACTTGTCAGAAATTAGATGCCCAGGCGGAAAAGTCTTAGCCACGGAACAGAACTTTAGACTCCCCCACCCCCTTTCATCTTAGTAAGTTTTTGACCGTCCAGTACTGAATAGCTTCTGAAAACTCTTGGAGATCACCAGGAGAGTTGGCAGCGTGCTGGTTAAATCTAAGAATTGAAGGAGTGTCATCAGCCTGCACTGCAGAAACCCAACAGGTCTGATCAGTAGCCCCAGAAGATCTAATGGGCATATTACCAACAACTAGAGATAATTATCGCTATGTTGGTTTAGCGGCAACATTAATATCGCCGAGCTCCGCCGATTTTTATCGCTTAGGAGACTTGCTATTATCAAGGTTTATCTCCTAAGCGATAAAAATCGGCCGAAATGCATGATTATCGCTGTAAAGTCAGCGATATTCATGCATTACCAAGCAAATGCTCTTAGCCATGTTAAGAACTGCTCAGGGCAGGTGTTAGCTTTTGGAGATAATCGCGCTTATCGCGATTATTTTCAAAAGTTGGTAATAGGAGATAGAGATGTTAGCGACTGTGTCCAGTCGCTAACATCTTGGCACGCCCACTTTGCATGTCATTAGCGATAATTATCACTGACATGCAAAGTGGGCCCCTAAATGCCCGCTATCACCTACAAGCTGTCGCTAATTGGTGTTAGCGACAGCTAGGTAATAGGGCGATAAGATTCTTGCCGCATTAGCAGGAAAAATTCCCGCTAAAGCGGCGATAAGGCCCTTGGTAATATGCCCCTAAATTCACACTACCGGACCGGGGTGATGGGAAAGATGCAACCCAACATAATGTGTTGTAGATGAAAGGCTGGAAGGATAGCACCCAAGAGCCCAGTGCAGCTCCACATATTATGTGGTACATGGAAAGCTATAAGCGTGGAATCCAGACAGATAGTAGAGAGACAAGCGACAGTAGCGCATCAACAGACAAAGCTTCCGCAGCAAGCCAGCTGGCCAGTAGGTCATGGATGACCACATCAGATGAGGTGGTGAGACCAACACGCTCTCCAGAGTCTTTGATTGCTCTCAGCTTGTTCACTACCAAGGTAAGCCGGCCTCCGTGCTCTTTCAAGACCTAATCTTGCCTGGAACCAATCTAATGCCAGCAGCGTTTAAGACGATCTGGCATCCAGCAGGCTAGAGGCATCTCAGTCAGTGCTGCCAGGGCAGGTAGGTGGGTGACAGGCCATTCAATTGCCAAATCCCTGGGCATGGATTGGGTTTCTACAACATTCATTTGCAGGATCTGGGACCATTTCAGATTAACGGGAACATAGCGTGGGCTAATACTTGATCTGCAGACTTGATAGGATAGGCTTCAAGAGTGGTATGGCTTAGACACGATTACTATGCGTTCTATGCAGAGAACAAGAGCACTTAAGAATAAGAAGGGAAAACCTCAGACAAAGAAGGGCCGAGCATGTAATCAGACCTCAGCTGGTGAGGTGGATGTTGCTGCCTCCTGCTGCAGAACAGTGTGGAACAAATCATTGTTCCTAGAGAGAGAGAAATCACACTACAACAGTGGTCATGATCAGTAGACTTCCCTTTCAGTGCAGAGCTCTACTGCAGGCTATCTTTTTGTTTTCAGCAACATTCACTATACTTTAGCAAAGGCATTTGTCTCAAAGACAACACCCCAGTCCTTCTCTGGTGAATAGCAGCTGCTGTACTGTAGTTTCAGTTCTCTATCTGGTCAGAAGTAAGTGTGTTACTACAGCTGTTGCTTTTTATCGCAAGCCGTATTCCATCCTCTCTTTGATCAAAGGCACTCATTTCGGTATTAAAAAAACACTTTGGGGGCTATTCATAAAGGTAACTTACACTTGTGAGTAATTCACTACTTTTGACTATTCGCAAAATCCAAGTATAAAGTTACTCAAAAGTCTAGACTTACACATCCACACTCCTTGAAAAAGGGAGTCTAGCAAAACGTACGTGTTACAAATAGGAATTATCATTATTATAAGTTACTACTGCCAAAAAAGAATAGTAGTAGTAGGTTCAGCAACTTGACTCAAAGTGTAGGGAAAATGTAAAAAAGTTTATTAAGTTTTATAATAAATTAGTAACAAAATGTTTGGTTAAATTTTAATGTAATTCAATTCTATATATGTATTATAAGATGTAGCACAAAATTAAGAAAATCTATAGGACTATTAACTTTATTTTGAATTAAATATATAATCAGTGTACATATAATTCATGTAATAAAAATATTTCTCAGTAGTTTATATTAAAAACAAAGTGCCACCTAAAGTACAAAAAAAGTAATCATTAATCATTAAAGTGATGCATAGAATTGCAAGTAATTTAATATTTTATCAATAAATAGTTTTACACTAACTTACAAATTCAAAAAAGTTAAACTATTTTATAATTAAATAATACATGGTTTATTTTTCGATGTTTTTCCACATCAAATTATATTTGTTCATATTTTAACTGTTTTAAATATTTTTTTATGTAACTTTATTTACCATGGGCTTTATTTTAAGTCCCTACCCACATTTTTTCCCATGGTATGGTGTTGCAGTACCAGCAGTTGGCCATGTGTGGTGATGGATGTACTCCAGCTCTCAGGGTTCATTTGTCGCTATAGTAACTTTAAACTTGCAGTTTGTGAATAGCAATGGTTTTACTCTTTTGTGGGAGGGTGCAAGCCCCTCACTAAACTCCACCTTACTCCTCCCTAAATCCTTTCTTACTCCTCCTGATATCCCTCTCATTCAGTGGTAAATATATGTCCTTTTCTAGCCCCCTCCCTTGTCTGTCTCGCATTTTCTACTAAGTAGTTAACTTTCACGTGTGAGGATCTCCCCATAGAAAAGATAGGAGAGGTGGATATTTGCAGTTGTAGGTTTGTGAATAGCCTTTTATAGTACTTTAGTAGTACTAGTGCAGTCCTACTGAACATACTACAAAAAACTGTTTGTGAATAGGCCCCTTCATGTCCATGCTCATGTCTGCAGAATGCAGTGATTTATAACTAGATTACGGCTCCCGTGGAACACTTTTCAGGTGTCTCACATTTAGCACCCATGATGTGCAAATCCATTCAAGACAGCGTCTGGTGTTCATCCATTTCTGTACGAGCATATATGGTGCCAGCAATGTCGGTGCCATCTCCATGACGGAGACCAACAAACTTGGATGGACAGTTTCAGGCTCAGACCAAGGAGATCTTCACGCCCCCATAGTAAACTGATGCAGTAATAAGGCACCCCCAGTTGCTGATACTGTGGACTTTGAGGCTTATATGTTCTCAGTGAGGGCATGATGGTAACATCCATAAATTGAAAGACGTCATCTTCGGCAAAGCCCTAATTTTTTCAAAATAATTCTACAGGTGTCTGAGGATTATCAACTACTGTTAATGTTTTATATCTAACTTGGTCGCTTGAACTGAGCGACTGCATGAAGCACAGAACCTCTTGCTTCTGAAGCTTCATGCAGTCGCAGTGTTTGGTCAAGAGAGACGTGCTATCCTTCCAGCACACTAAAGAAGCCTTCTTGGAAGGAACCACCATGGAGTATGTTTCTTGCAACTAAGAGGCTGGCTGGTGGAGGACTTCACTCCCTGTATGAGATGTCCTACCTCAAAGACTAGGTAGACTGTTATATCCATAGATACATTTGATTCTCAGCTGAGGGTCTGACCTAAGTAAATGGGTCAATGGGGGCATTCACCAAGAGTGATGTTAGAATTACCTGGAGCAAGTTTGTATTCAAGAAATTAGGAGAGAACATCCCACAGAAACTATTGCAGGAACTTTCCAACACAGGTAAAGAAGATGTTATGGTAGTGGATGCCAACAAGACATAGCTGGAAGCATTTGACGGACAATATGAAACCATGACCTATAATATAAAAACAGTGCTCCTCCAGGCCAAGAACCCATGGTCTTGTGTTGACATGAACATGGATCATGGAATTATCACAAGCCTTCCTCCTGGAAAACTATGTAAGGCTTCACAGCACTGTGGGCCACACCAAAGTCATATTTTTATTTGTGATTATTTCTGTGGCTGATATGTCTTTGTGATTATTCCCTCATCTATACCTCTGATTGCAAAAGATGCCATGATTTGTATTAGAAGCACCCAGCTCCATTTTGTTTCACGTACAAGCACCTGTATCTCTATGACTGGCTCTATAGTCCTATTAGAAGGAGACTCCAGTGCTCGGGACAGCAGTTCCAAACCCAACATAAGTGAATGTCTGAATCCTCCTCTAGACCCTCACCAGCACCCTCATGTGCCCCTTTGACAGATAACAGTCTGTTGCACATGCTGCTTGCTTTGCAGCTTGAGCAGGAGTTTCATATAGAACTCTGTCTGGCCTTTCTCTGGCCAGGGGCAGGTTCTGTAGCTCTAGCATCCTTACTCTTGTAGGGGCATGGGGGCATGTAGCCTCCCCCCTCATCCCTCGCTCATAATTCTGTAGCACTAGGACGCCTCAGGGTAACTATCGCGCTATAAATCTTCTTTCCATTCCATTCCATTCCATACTCTACTGTAGATCTGGGCAGGTGTCTCACACATAGCAGTACTTGCCATTTTTGTGGCCTGTAGCATGTGTTGCATGTTAGCTGGACCTGGTATCACACACAGAACCCATATTCTTTCTCTAGTCTCAAACATGTGTGTCGTGTAGTTGGAACAAGTCACGCACAGAACACCTGTCGTTTCTCTGATCTGCAGCTGGAGCTGGCATCACACTCAGCTCCCCTGTCTTTTCTTTGATCCTCAGCATGTGATGCACTATAGACGGAACGCATCACACACAAACCCCATGTCCTCTCTGATCTCCTGCATGTGCTGCACTTTAGCTGGAAGAGGTATCACCTTCAGAACACCTTCCTTTCTCTGATATGCAGCTTGGGATGTACTGTAGATGGAACGTGTTTCAGATGCCACACGCTCTGTGTTTGCTTGCATTGCTGGAGTAGGCATCGAACACTGAACAACAACTGGTTTGGGCTTTTTAGTTGGGTGTGGCTTAGTTTCAGAGGCACAGTGAGCATGGGATCCACATCTGGGCAAACTCTTGGCCACTTAGGGTGTTGCATCCACCACTCAGAAGGTGACGGGAGGTTGCTGGCAGTAAGTCTAACCACTGGCAATCACTCAGTGTAGCATTTTAACCCATTATACTTTTGCCCATCATTCTACCTCAGTTTGGGTCCAGCCATATGCAAACCAGTCTTGACCCTGCTCCTCATGGGAACAGTCCATCCCGAACTGACAGGCCAGGTCCTCTCTGAACCGGAACACAAGCAATCCTAGACCAGTTTCACCCTGCGTTGGGCTCTTCAGTCGGGTTTAGGCTGGTGCACAAATGTATGGTGGGCTGGAATGCTGCCCCATGGAATTTGCCATTGTTTAGTCTTATTGAGAGCATTTCCACTATTATCTTTTGTTCATTTCAGGTCACACACAGAACCACTGTTTTTCATCTGTCTTGTGGCATGTGCTGCATTGTAGCTGGAACAAGTATTTCAGAAGCTGAATCCCCTGTCCTCTCTGTGGTCTGCAGGATATGTTGCATCGCAGCTGGACCTAGTACCACAAAAGAACAAACAGTCCATGTTCATGTCAAAGCCGTGGAATTCATAAGTGAAGAACTGGAGAGCATCTGCTGCTAAAGATCTGTAGCTGACACCATTCTGAGGCCAGATGCTGCATCTTGGAATCCATCCCTGAAAATCAGATGTGTGTCTGGTTAGCCACACCCGGCTCCAGACAGGATGGTCCAGCATTCGAGGCCAGACTCTATAATCAATAGCACATATTATACTCTCTCCGACTGCATCAAGGGAGATGAACAAGAAGAAAGTCTCAGCCATCGACACAGATAGGGACTTATTTCAACATAGGCAATACATAAGAGGGCACGCTAACATACCCAGTGGCTATGCTCTGCCAGTTGAGAAGAAACACCAGGGAGAGTCGTAACACACCATCCCTTAAAAAACAACTTAAACGTCTTCTGGAACATCCAGAAGTCAACAACCAAGCTGGCAGACAGACTGAACCAGAGGGATCAGGGTGCACCCACTGTGCTCAAAGTTCACTTGCCCTCAGTCAGTGGTGCAGTGCTCTATTTTATTGCATTGTATTTGCCTGTATATAGCGCTTCATACCCATGATGAGGTGCTGAAGCACTTCTATGAATGAGTAGCATGCTACTCCGTGGGAGAGCTGTGGAAGGAAGAGTCTGCCATGTGGCCTGTGGGTCGTGCTTTAATGTCACGCATGAAGACCTGAGGTGAGAGATTGATTTTCTTTTTTTGCTGTGCCTCGGCATGGGGCTGAAGTGAAAAGGATGCATAGCAGGATGCTTAAGTATTACAACTGTTATGGGTAAAGAGGGGGTGAGTGTAGCCTATTTAGGATGGTTTTGGGGTCCTGCATGTGTGGCAGACACTGTTCAGAACGTATTGCTTCAAGCGTGAGGCAGGTGTGTCAGATAGCGTTTAGGAAAAGTATGAGACTAGACAGAGTCATGCAAGTTTGCAAATATGCAGTGGAGAAGTGTGGCTCACTTGTTAGAGCAGGCAGACCCTGAAGCAGAGGTCAGACCCGGGACCAGGGTTCAATTCCAGACGCGGCAGGGTCTTAAGCTCAAATGTCCATGGACTCGATAATTCTCGCTTCGGTGCCTGACCTAATCATGGGTTCACACTCTGCAACTCAGGGCATTAAGCTTGCTTAATCTCCACAACGGCCCCCCTGCGGCGGGATGCCTGGCTTTCACCTTAGGGATGCCCTGTAGGGGCTATCTCACAGGGAAAAGCCAGGACGGGTTCCCAAGGCAAGCGCGGAGATACCCCTTCGGGGGTCGATTCTGGCGCTATATAAGAAACATAATAATAATATTAATAATAATAATAATAATATGTACCACCTTTGAAGTAGTGTATATCAAGCCCAGCAAACCATTTTGAGCTTAAGTTTGAATCACTGGAAGGAAGAGTCTCAAACGCTACCATTGGGAATGCATGCTTCTATTGACTATATTATAAATATGGTATTTTTATTTACTTCCAAGAGTTTAGCATCTCAGCCAAAATCTATGAATTGTACAAAAATGGTCAGCATATATGAATCCCACAGAATGTTCGTATAACTACTAGATTCATGTAGCACTGCTCCACACTCATGGGTGTTAGACCGCTTTACAGGGTTGGATTGGGACCAAAATTAGGCATGAGCACCGAAAGAAAAAGTGACCCACATTAGTGGATAATGACCTTTTATGAAACGTTGCTTAGTATCGGGAGTAATTTTGGGAAAACGCTCTGATAAACTAAGCTTTATAAACTTGTGGGGTCAGTAGCATTGGCCAAGACTAGACACATCACTAGACACACCATTGTTCCACTGCAACTAGCCCACAGGTCACCTCACCTAATCTTAAGGCAAATACATTTCTCTACTACAGGTGCCTAAATGTGTTAGTCACCTACTGTTCCTTTAATCTGTACTCCCCCCTAAAAGATCCCTGAATGCCCGGCATTATATCAGGTATAAAGGAGCAAGTGGTCCCTCACTGCGAATTAACTCAATGAAGATCATAAAAGTTAAATAAATTCCATGTCTGGGGAAATCACATGAAATAATACCAGTATTTATAAAATCTTGAAACAAACAAGAACATAAAAAGTGGGAAATGAACAAGAAAAGGAAAAAATTAACAGAGCTAAGACATTTTCTAAGTCACTACAGAAATAATGACTGAATGACGTTTCGATCCCTCATTAAAATCTGGGGATCATCATCAGGACTTAATTATATATGCCTGAGACATAAATAAATGCATAATAATGCCACCAATTGGGGTGATGAAATCCTAAGAGGGGTGAAGGTTGAGTACTTTCTGATAATCAATTAGTCTGTGAAAACCCACTTGAAGGGGCCGTGCGGAATAGTCAAGCATGTTGCTATAGTGTGATGATCCAAATAGAAAAAACATTATGTCCGCTTATGGAGCAGGCTGTGAACGGCACCGTGTTTGTGAACAAGAAGCTCCCCAGTACAACGGAGCTAATGTTATGTATTGTCAAGGAGAAAAATAACCGCTCGGTCTGCGAAAAATGAACAACTCTGTCCAACACCCTCCTGCATAAACTGACTGATCCATGAGGTCGCTAGTTCCTGTTTACGCCTAATCTTCAGGCCTATGCATTTCTTTACTACAGGTGCCAGAATTCATTAGTCACCTATTGGTCCCTTAGTCTGTGCTCCCCTCAAAAAATATCCCTGAATGTCCTGCATTATATCAGGCCATGAGACAGAGAGCTATGCGCATCCTTCGTGTCTGTAGGCTTCTGTTCACCCTCTTTCATTCTTATCCGCTCTCCTCTTCCCTTCCTTTCTTCCTCCCTTGATTTCCTTTACCTCTTTCAATATTCTTGTCATTCTTTCCCAGAATTAAAGTTTTTCGAAGTAATTTTTTTTATTTTAATTGTTTTGTGTTGTCAAAAACATTTTTCTTTTTGTTCATTTTGGTTGTTTGTGTTGTTTTTTTATTTTCGTTCAGTGGTGAACAGGAGTCTACTCCCATATTTTAAGATGACAGTGTGGGAGCGGGCACCTGGGGCTCGTCTGTAAGCATGGGCGGATTTCGCGGATCAACGATCCGCGAATTTGCATATCTGCAAAATTTGCGGATTCTGCGGATTTTTTTAATGGGGGGGGTCTTCTGTGCGAGTTCAAGTGCCTCTTGTGTGTATAAATGGTCAGAAACCGATCAGAGCAGCAGATGAAGAGAAAGAATCTCCTGGTCACAGGAACAGCACAAGGATTGCGCTCGTGAAAGTCAAGGATACAAAGGCCTCTATCCAGCATCACAGCTGATTTTCGACGGTAGATTTGGGAAGAAGGCACACTTGCCCAGCCTCGACGACGCTCACGATTGTTTTTGGGCTGATGAATGAGTCACTGAATTTGAGCTTCAACTAGTTCCAGCGGCCATGTGTGTGTTACTATGCAATCGCCCCGAAGGGCGCAGGGGTCCCTTGAGTGAGCTGTCCATCCATCATCCTGGGCTGTAACTATTTTAGGATGGCGCCGGCAAGCTGCCAGCGCCATCCTAAAATAGTTACTAAATTAGCTTCATCAGGAAGCACTAATAGATAAAATAAAGCAGTGCTTCCTGTTGAAACTAACTTAGTAACTATTTTAGGATGGCGCTGGCAGCTTTCCGGCGCCATCCTAAAATAGTTACAACAACTTCAAGCTGGAAGGCTTGAACTTTTGCCCCCCGAATCCGCCGCTCGCGGATTCGCAGATTTTTGGTAAATTTACGGGAGTTCGCGGATTGCGGATTCACCGAAAATCCGTGAAATCCGCAAGTGGAACGGATTTTTCACTCACGCTTACTCATCTGTCTGTGCTGGAGACAAAAGTAGAGTCTCCTGGATGCCCACGACTTACCTGTCTCCCTGCACAGGCCCTCTCAGCCCACTCCCAGGTAACATTAGTGCTAGTTGTGATGCTAAAAAAGATAACATCCTCTCCCAGTGGCTTCACTGTCAGGCTGAGACACTAGGGAGGGGAGGAGACCCACCACATGCTGTGCCTGCTCAGTTTGGCTCATTGTCATACTGCACAAGACAACGAGCCAGACATTATTTGGTGATGAAGCGGAAATTAATCACAAGGAAGTGGTGGCAAGTAAGTGGTGAGAACAATGCATGAGTCGTGCAACTGGACGGCTTAAATCCCGCAGACATGTGGGTGTCACATTCTTGTGTGACTCAGTAACTATGTCCTGATGTGCTTGACTAACTGCACCCTATGAATCTGACTGTCATATGTTTGTTTAAACAGAGCAGCCATCACTGGTGTCCTAAAGAGCATGTGATTGGCTGTCCTTGCAGTGAAAAAGTGTTTTAGAGCCTTTGTCCCATACTCTAGTTGACTGATTCTGAACTGTGTACTTGTTTGAGGGATTTACGACTGGGAAATTGCAATAACTGAATGCTAAGCGGATTCCTACCCAATTATTGTGATCTGCTTAATTTAAGAAACGTTACTTGCTGTATTACTGAAGTACACTAAGGCAAAATTAAAAACACAAAAAACGCCATGCGCGCATGCAGGGGGAGCTAGTCCATTTGGAATGCCAAGGTAGCAACCCACCGTCATACAACACCTTTTTATGGTTCAACTGTATGAGGGGAATTCTCTGCTTGCTATCACATGGGCACAATATATAAATGTGTGCTGCACATGCACCAATCAGTGCAGCATGTAAGATAACTATTCCTACACATATTCCCCTCTCTATCCAATCTGAAATCTGAAGTCGAGGATTAGAAGAAAGGGATTAGGGAGAGCGTGTTGGCTCCAACTCCAGCACTATCACCTTTTCTAACTGGTCAGATTTAGGTTGTACACCTGGGAAGGACAAGAAGAAGCTGTCAAAAATGACAGCTTCCTCTTCTTCCTGCTGCCATGCTAATTCCAAAGAGGAACCGAGCACCGAGGCAGAGCTGGGAGAGCATCCAGAGCATTGGTGCAGCTGTTGGCCATGTCTGAAAGTAAGTTGGGGGTGAGGATCCCTGAAGAGGATATTACAACCAGAAGAAATGCTCTCTGTCCTGGAGTTTGTTCCTATCTCTCATAGTCCTGGTGACTTGAATCTATATCTGAAACAACAAAAGGCCACACTTTTCAACTAATGTCTTAGAGACCCTTCTCTTTCACTCATCATAGACCTTGGCAGTCTGGGTCTCACCCAATAAGTAAAGTGTGCCACCCAAGTCGCTGGACACTTCCTGCACCCTATTTTCATCACCTTCTCCAACATAAGAGTTGACGAGCCCACACCAGTTTGCTGAACAGAATACTTCCTGATCAAGTTCCCCATCCCTATCCCGGTCCAACACACACACACCAACCATCCAAGATAATACCGCCAGTTCAAATTACCCTGAGAAGCTACCACCAACTGACCCGGACTACCAAAAGTGCCAATCAGGCAGACCCCCTCAATTCCAGCCATTGTGGAGGATTTCCCTTTACTAGCATCCGTTTCCAACTCGATAACCCTTTCACAGGACCTTTGCAACAATCTTTCTCAATTCTTCAAGAGCTAAATCACCACCATTTCCAGCAAATTCCACCTGCAATCAAACCCAACAGACCTCCCTTAACACCTCCCAATCTTATCCAAAGAATCAATGCTAACCAAATGGCATGTCATCACCCCAGAAGAAACTACTGCTTCCATGAAGTCCTTCCATTCAGGGGCCCCACTGGACCACCTCACCTGTGCCAGAGGACTTCAGTCCATCAGCCACTATAATTATACTCGTTCTAAGTGCCTCCACCTCTTCCACAATCTTTCCAGATGCTTGAAAACATGCAACTGTCCTCCCATTGCTGAAGAAATTATCTGCAGACTCTTTAACGCTCACCAACTACAGACTGATCACCATGCTGCCATTCCTGGCCAAGGTCTTAGAGACAATCATCAACAGATACCTCATTGAATACTGCAATGACCACCAACTCCGCAACACCACTCAGTCTGGTTTCAGACCCAACCACAGCATAGAAAATGCCCTCACCGCCACCACCGATGCCTTCTGCATTCCCCTGGAAAGAGGAGACATTGTGCCTTTCTCTCTTCCGGACCTCTCCGCAGCATTTGACACGGTCTCTAACCTCATTCTCACCCAATGCCTACACAACATGAGAATCCAACAACACACGCTCCCATGACTCGAAGGACCAGTCAGTCAGCCTGGCACCTTGCACCTGAGACGCCCGTGATCCTCCCTGAGCCTGACCCTCTTCAATGCATGCATGATCCTTCAAGCCTGCATCATTCGCTTGTTTGACATCAATATCCTCTCCTAAGCCTTTTTCTTTTCACCTGGACCAGAGGCCCAGTTGCAGAGCTAGAACAATGCCTGCATGACTGAAATCGCCCATTGGATGAAGACCAACTGTGTAAAGCTGAACACTGACAAGACTGAAATCGTGATCTTCGGGAAGAGCACATCACTGTCGGACACCATTTGTTGACCAACAGAGTTAGGACCCACCCCAACCACCCATGCCAAGGCCCTCAGGATTGTCATAACAGGAAACTCTACAGGACCACACAAGACCTAGCCGCCACCGCCTCACGCCACCTTTGATGATGCTGAGGAAGATTTTCAAATGGCTCTTAATCAGCAGCCAGACAATCTCCTGGTCACAAACAAGCCAGACAATGGTAACACCATCTATGATATGTGCAGGGCTCAACATAAAGTTCACCAGAAGGCTTCAGGCCATTCAGAACTCGGTGGCTAGAACCACTCGCAACCTCCCACGCCACACTCACATCACATCACACCTGAAGAAGCTCCACTGGCTACCCATACAAGAACTAACACAATTCAGACATACTTTCAAGGCACTACATAACAATGGCCCAGTATACCTCACCAATCGCCGCTGCTTTCCCAAACTTTCCAGACACTTCTGCTCACCTGGACTACATCCCACGCATATGCAGGAGCAGACCTCGTGGTCGAGCCCTCTTCTACATCGCTCCTGAAGTGTGGAACAACCTGCAGCGACACATAAGAGCCTCCTGCACACTTCTTGAAATCTGCAAGAAGCTGAAGGCTGTAGAGTAGTCCCACTAGGTCCTAAGATTGGCTAGACTCAACCTGATCAGGGCCAGGATACCCTCCTGGTTGATAGTTTACTCTGCTTAGCTTAACCTAACACATCATTACATAACATAGTGTCACATAACATCACCTCCACTTTCTCCCCACGCACTTGCAATTCAAATCACTTTATCAGCACGGACAAATTCATGCCCACCGGTTAGCTCATGGCAATGAGTTCTTTTTTTCCATCAACATTGAAACTACTATTTATCAAAATAACAAACAAACAACCATTAAAGGACCCTTGACACAATGCCAGACCTTGTTAGCTCTTCATACAAGAATCATCCCCCTATTCTGATCCTCATGGAAGTTTCCACAGTTCATGACACTGTTTCTAACTTATCATACTTGCAACCCATGCTTGCCTGGGCATCCAATAAAAGCACCTCGTACATCACAGTAAGGACGTGGAAGCAGTTCTGATCTTACTTCCAACCATCATGGAACTCCACACTTTTTCTGTAAACTCCCCTGCCAGCGATCCCCAAGCGCTATTCCTGTGACCCCTTCTATTCACCCAGCAGTAATACTACTAGTATACTTGGAAAGCCATTGCAGACTTGACAAGGCCAGACCTATTGGCTTTGCCAATGCTTGCTTACCTTTTTCCTGGGTATGGACTTCACTCACCTGTCAGGAGTGTGACGAGAACAATAATTGAGGTGGTATTTGCTCTAATTTAAATTTTGAGAATCAAGTATCAGCCAATTATAATGTGACTACGAAAGTCCAAAAATGTAATTAGTCAGACGAAAACATTTAGCTCACACATTTATAACCAGCCCATGTGCACTATAAGGTATTAGGTTATAAGCTTCCAGATGACTGAGATGTAACATCTCAACCTTCCTTGCAGATACTGACAGTTGCATATGTATGTTCTAATGGAGTCTGCTGGAGTAGGCCTGAGGCCACACTAATGGTAGCACAATCTTATAGAATCTGTAAACTCTACATACGTAGATGTAGAACATGAACTGTCTTATGGTAATTAAAGACAGCGGTGATGTACCTACACGAAAATATCATGCAGTGAATTACAGGAATCAGACTACATTGCGGTGTCCCTAACTGCAAGGCCTGACTTGGGAAGCCTATCTTTTATTTATTAAGTTAGTTTGCATTTTTCTATAGCGCTGAGAGTCATTGTTTGGTTACATCACAGTGCTGTGAGAGCGTGTACCCCTCTTGCAAATCATTCCCTTACATCCTCGTGTCTGGACCTTGCTGAATGTTCTCCTTTGTGTTGGAAAGATGACAGAGCTGATCTAGAGCTGGGCGAGGGTTTAAAATCATGCAGTTTCCATCAGACTTCAGGGTCCAAAATTAAAAATATTTTGTGTTGGGTTTGTAGTACGCTTTTGCTGCAACCCTGATGCAAAGTGTGGTTGGATTGCAACCCATCGTAACGCCAAGCTGTGTACTTTGCATCAAGGGGGTGGGTGTTCCATGGTTGGTACATTGGCATACCCATGTACACCCACGCAGACCACCCTTGGCTTTTGATGCTAAGCTCTATCTACAAAGATTTGTGCCAAAATCCTGAGCCTCCTTGAGGCCGGCGTAACCAGGAGAAATATTGCCTCTCGTTTTGCCCCCTTTGCATGTGTGCTGCGTTGTACCGCAGACATACCAAGCGGGAAACGCCTTAAAGCGTAGCTCTTGTTCTGAAAAGAACCCCTTCCAGCCAAACACCTATGTTTCTCACAAGGCAGACACGCTTGCAACTGTGGTGCAATCCGCATTGGTGCACGGCAGGAAAAAGGGTGCCAGCGCAGAGAGAACCGAACCATGCCACTTCTTAGTTGATACGGCGCCGCGCTTTCCCTTATTTGCAACGCAGCGCAGCGCAGCAGAACCCAGCACCTGTACTGTCTGCGCTGCGATGCATTCATTCTATGTAAATCTAGGCCCTGCCAGATCAGCAACACACGTCCATTAAAGTACGGTAGCGCGTAGCGGTGATGTCATTGGCAGTAATTCAGCCGGCGGTAATCCCGATACATTGTGCATTCCCGTGTATCTTGAAATCCATGAAAAGCTCTGAGAACAGACGGAGGCGCAGACAGCCCCGTCCATCCCACACTCCTGTTTTGTGTCTGTTTGGATTCTGTTTTCTCTTTGTTTTGTGTCTCCTTTAGATTTCCCACTCGGCCGTGGGAACCGCGCGGAGCCCGGGGCTGCTCGGGAGCCGGTGTTGTTCTGGGACGGGGGACACGGCGCGGAGATTACCAAACAAAGGCGCTGTTTTGGGAGACGTCACCTGATAAAGGATGCGCGGCTCCCCCACCTCCAGCCCTTCAGATGGGAACCGCGGCAGCCAGACAAGGACGCGCTGGCTAATAAGCTGCCCGCCTCCTAAACAGCCCTCTCCCCCAGCGGTGCGGCGGAGCTCGGCGTCCAGCAACACCACCCGTCCCGAGAGAGTCAAACCCCCCTGCAGCTTGACATGAAGGTGCCTCCTTTCACACCAACGCACAAGGCATGACATCGCTTCACACTATTGCACAAGCAAACACCCAGCAGCGCGCAATGAGCGGGCACTTGGGATGTAATGACGTCACATTTATAGAGTTACTCCTTTTTGTAATGCATGGGAGCATAAAAAACTGATATAGTAGGCATGTCCAGCCTAGGCCCAGGAGGGCCTGAACATATCAGATTTTCAGGGTAAAGATTGACTTTGTAGATGGATTCCATTGAGGCATTGAAAGTGAATTTATTATATCAAGAAATTAAGAAGGCGTGGCATAGATTTGACCCTCAGACTACGACGTCAGACAACACTACTATAAACACCTATCTCGTGTCCTTAGTACTAATTCGTTTAGACATCAAGATGGAATCATTGCACATGTGATTGCAGCACTGAGGGGTCTGGGAATGGGGAGCCCGCATGGACATCAGAGGTGGTCTGCCAGGGACAGCAGCAGGCCCCTCTGGTACTCCTGGTCCTGTCCCTGTAAATGTAATGTAAATTGATACTTGTGTAGCGCACTACTCACCCACAAGGGTCTCAAGGCGATTGTACGAATATCACTGTGGTACCCATCCTGGCTTTCCCTGTGAGGCGTCCACTCCTGGGCACCCCCAAGGTGGAAGCCAGGCATCCTTAGCGTTGCAGGGGCCGTTGTGGAGATTAAGCAAGCTATTGCCCAGAGTCGCAGAGTGGGATTCCATGATTGGAATAGACACCGAGGCGAGAATTATCAGGTCCGAGGAAATTGAGCCTAAGACCCGCCGAGGCGGGGAATTGAACCCTGGTCCCGGGCCAGACCTCTGCATCAGGGTCTGCCGCTCTAACCATTGAGCCACACTGTCACTCAGGAGGCATGAAGAAAGTGTCGGGAACAACTTGCTGTTTGTGATCCTTACGAGGTAGTGATGCTCCTTACACTACAAGCCACCATCGCAGTGAATCGACGCGCTACGTCATCCTGGAGACACAAGAAGGGTCTGTGGCATAAAGAGGTTTACATGTGATGCAAACTGATTTGAATCAGTGCACGCTCCTACAGGAGGCCTCTCTGGCACTTCCTGTGGGTCATCGATGAGGTTAAGTGGTGTCCTGATGAATATGTGAAGTGCAGCGTTGTTTTTTGTGATGTGGTGGTCGTTGCTGTAGGTGATGGTTGTCCAATGGAGTGAACTTACAATAGTCAGTCCTTGAGTGAATGACTGCTCTGATGAGGGAGCCTTTAGGATGTCGGTTTTGGGAAGTGGTGGCACCGATATGATTTGATATGATTTGATAAACTAGTATTCTTTAATTTAGAATCATAGATGAGAGATCAGCTATGCGGGATGCCAGATTTCAGTCTTTTGTCCAATGCGGTCAATATGCTTTTGCAACCCAACTCTGGATTGGGTTTAGGCATTCCGTGATTGGAGAGGAGCAAGGGTCAGTGGCTGGAGCATCTGTGCCAAAAGGATTCTAGTAGGTACTAAAAGACAAGTGTGTTCTAGGCAGCCGTGGCCGTGGAGGGAGTTCCGTGGGGCAGACAGGCGGGGCGGGGGAGGGGCAGGGTGAGGGAGTGGTGAACACAGGAATATGATGATTTCAGGTAGGTAAACAATTAAATTAATAAAACGAATTTCGTAGCGCGCCCTGCATCACATTTTGCAAGCGCGACGCAGCTCCAGCAAGGCTCGGGGGTACACCATCTGCACAATGCTGCGTCAAGACCTACGCCTGCTTCAAGCAGGCGCAGGGTTTTGACGCAGCATTGCCCTGAAAGTGACTGAGTGAAATCACTTTTAGGAGGCGTTCCTGCGCAGGAACGCCCCTCCCTGCGCAGGAACGCCTCCTTATGGCGCAGTGCTTTACAACGTGACGCATCTTCTAGATGCGTCACGTTGTAAATAGGGTGCATTGTTTGCGCCGCAGTTGCGTCAAATAAAGTGACGCAATTGCGGCGCAAAGAGGCGCAACGGCCTCATAAATCTGCCCCTATGTGTTTAGCCAGATTTTTTGGATATGTTGTAGAGCATTGTGGTTGCTGTGCATTATGTTGAAAAGTTATAATAAAAAGTATTAAGCATAGTTGTTACCGTTATAGTTACATATGAAGACGACATTTTATACAGCTGAAAAAAACCTGATTAAAAAAAGATTTTAACATAAAAAATGTCTTCTAGTATTTTTGTACTTGCACTGCTGGCAACTTCTTCCTGCCTGTTCTCATGCTTGGTTGTTATATATTTTTTTTGTTATGGGGGTGCGACACATAAATAACGGGGCAGTGGAGGTTGGAAAACAGTAATTTAATTAGAACACGAGCAGCGGACGGACACTAGGGGAGAATCAGCAGATGTCAGATTCCAAGGGCAGACTGACATGATGATGCTTAGGTGGTGCGCTGATGGAAAATGGTGGTGGTAAAAGATGTTTGGTGGGTGACACTATATGGTGTGGATTGGAGGTACGTTTTGGGATTGTGGAGTAGCGGAGTTGAAATATGTTGTTTGGTGTGTAATTATGCGGTGTGTATTGGAAATGTGTGGAGTGTGATTGTGTGGCCTGGAACTATGGTGTAGAGTGAAACTATGCTTAGTGAAATTGTGTCATGGTGTGGAGTGCATTTATGTTGATTGGTGGTATTGGTATAGAGTGCATTTATGTGGAGTGTATTTATGTTGCTTTAAGTAGAGTGGAATTATGTGGCGTGTAATTATATGATACTGAGTGGTATGTATTTATGTTGCAATGAGTAGAGTGTAATTATCTGGCGTGTAACTATGTCACACTGAGTGGTATTTTGTGGAGTGTATTTATGTTGCATTGAGTAGAATGTAATTATGTGGCATCTAATTATGCGCCACAGTGGTATTATGTGGAGTGTATTTATGTTGCATTGAATAGAGTATAAATATGTCTCGTGTAATTATGTGGTATTGAGTGGCATTATGTTAGTCTATTTATATTAGACTGCTCTGTAGAGATGCAGACCTGCACTCCTAGAGTAATCTTATACTCTTCTTTTTACTTTATTGTACTCCAATGTTGGCGAGCTGCCCCGCTGAGGGGTACTGCCCAATCCCCTTAAATCTAATATGCACTGTTGAGGCCTGGGAACACCCAGGTCTGCGAAGTGCTCTGCCGCTGTCCCTCAGGTTTCTAAAGTACTTTATGTGTTAAACCAATAACCAATGTATAAACAAATAATTCTAAGACAATATTATCATTGTACTTCAATCAAAATGTATTGTGAGAAGCTTTCATTCATGATCAAAAAGAATAATTGACAGTTGCAAATTGACTGCAATTCCAACTCCACAAAATGGTCACATGTTTCAAGACATTCTCAACATAAAACAAAAAAGCCCAATGCATTTCGGGTTCTTAAAAACCCTTCTTGAGGGGTTGATTTTCAAAAACATGTATTTTCACATTGCAAATTTCAGTTCCCTCCGGTAGGTGCTACAACATAAAAGAAAATTCCCAAGTGATTATCTTAAAGGTTACTACGAGGTTAAATACATATGTATGATAGGATTCGCACACGTAAAATGTAAGATTGATGTACCCAGTGCCAGAAAGAGTCAAAAGGCGAACTGTGTTCGTGTGCCCAAAAAGAGAAAGAAAAAGGCAAGTTTTTTATGAGCCGTTAAATTCAAATCCAAGTTCCATATATCCACTAATGTGAACTACAATCATGCTGATCTAAAAACACTTGAGGGCCCATTAGGATGTTGGGCGGATCACCACCGCCATGCGGGTGGTGGCAATCCGCCCAACATCCTTGCCCGCCCGCCACCCGCACGCCACCCAATCCTCGGCGCACCATAAACCCAAAAGTCTGACGGTGCATAAAAGACTCACCTCAACTTTCACCTTGCGCACCCTAATCATGCACGTGTTTTTAGATCAGCATGACTGTAGTTCACATTTATGGATATAAGGAACTTTTATATTGTAGCGCCTACCGGAGGGAACTGAAATTTGCAATGTGAAAATACACATTTTTGGAAATCAACCCCTGAAGAAGGGTTTTGTAGAACCCGAAATGCATTGGGCTTTTTTGATTTATGTTGAGAATGTCTTGAAACATGTGACCATTTTGTGGATATGGAATTGCAGCAAATTTGCAACTATCAATTATTCTTTTTGACCATGGAATGAAAGCTTCTCACAAGTACATTTTGATTGAAGTACAATTGAATTTGATTAGAATTATTTGTTTATAGATTGGTTATTGGCTTACACATAAAGTACTTTAGAAACCTTAGGGACAGCGTCAGAGCACTTCGCAGACCTGGGTCTTTTGCAGGCCTCAACAGTGCAGATTCTGTTTATGTTGCATTGAGTAGAGTGTAAATATGTGGCATGTAATTATGTGGCACTGAATAGTATTATATGGAGTGTATTTATGTTGCATCGAGTAGAGTGTTATTATGTGGCGTGTAATTAGGTGGCACTGAGTGGTAATATGTGGAGTGTATTTGTGTTGCATTGAATAGAGTGTAATTGTGTGGCTTGTAATTATGTGGTACTGAGTGGTGTGTGGGGTGTATTTGTTGCATTGAGTAGAGTGTAATTATGTGGCGTGTAACTACGTCACACTGAGTGGGATTATGTGGAGTGTGAGGCAGATAGTCTGGTCAGTTAAATCATCCCAGTGGGTAATTTGAAAGGACCAATAGACTATGGAGTAGATTTGCGAACGTCTCCCACAGTGCAACACAGAGAGTCACCTTGATGTGCTACGTGACAGGGATAGGGCAGGAATCCACTGTATTTAACCACTTGGCTGCTAAGGCAATATTTTACTTTTCATTGATTTTCCATTGAAATCAATGGAAAGTCCATGACGAGTTACCCTTGTCATTAGCGGCGAAGAGGCTAAGACAATACAGCACATTCCTGCATTTTCCCATGCGCTGACGCTCTTTTGGCAGCCCAGTGCCAACGCAGGCACACTTGCACCATGTTTGCTGAATAATGCAGCACACATAGAAAGAGGAAGTAACAAGGAGAAATAAAGATATTTCTCCCCCTTACACCTCTCCTGGGAAGGCGTATCTTTTTAATGCATTCCTATGTTTACTAATTCAGGTAAATCGGGGGTGGTGTCAAAATCCAGGGTAGTTGCCTGGGAAAACCCAGAGTAAGGTAATGCAGCAATTTGTGCTGTTTTCCTTTACGCCAGAGTCATTGAGCCACTCAGGGCCCCGCAAAGTGGCCTTGCATGGCTTTTTGAATCTTACTTGAGTCCCACATGTACCACGTTGCATGGTGCAAACATGGCGCAAACCGGGTCATAAATATGACCCCTCAGTTCCAACTGTGATATTTTGACCGGTGTGAGAATTCCCAACTCTTGAAGGTTAGAGACAGTGATCATAGACACCCCAGGCCCCCCCTGTCTATTAGACCAAAACAGGAATCTAGGATAGGGAGTGTGTATTAGCCCTGCAAATCGACTATCCTAGATGACTCGCATTGTTAGCTCGTATGAAATTTTCTGAGGATCTAAAATGCAGCAACATTATAATAACCGGGTGTTTGTAAAGCGCAAACTAATCACCTCTAAAGATCTCTAGGCGCTCAGGCCGTCGGGAAGATTAAGCAAGCTATTTCCCAAAGTCAAATGGTGCTGGGCTGAGCTGCCAACGGCAATCGAACTGTGAGCCCCATGCTCCGGAGTCAGCCGCCCTGGCTGCTGCACCACACCTCTCCCCTAACATTAAACTTAAGGGTATACTGTCTTGGTATGATAAGATACTAATCAAAGTGGTTGAGTGCTTAGTGATTTCACTTAAAAAAAATTACATTTTCTACTAAAAACCAAGCAAATATGCACCTGGCCTGACTGGTTTAACTCTGAATGTCTATGCTTAAAAAGGAACCTGAGAAACCTTTGACAGAATAAGGATGCAGTATTAAATGATGACAGGGAGGGGAAGATTCAAAAACCCAATTGAAAATGTTACCATGATTATAGAAAAGAAGATAGCGTATTATGAAGCGAACTGTGATGGAACATTATTAGCGTTAGCCTCAAAGGATACTAGGGAATTCTGGAAACTGGTCAAGCAAGGTTTAAATAGGAATAGAGATGCCCCAAGCTCTGTGATTACTGAAGAAGAAGGGGTTAGATATTTTTAAATCAGAACTGTATATATATAAAAAATGAGGTCATCTTTGGGGACTGGACAGGCCCGTTGTGGATCTTGTATATTATACTTCTATATCAGTTATAAAAAAGACTTTAGCTGATATAAACCTCCCTAGGATGGCAGAACCTAAATTCACCTGCAGTAATTGTCAAAACCAATATCTATTGGTAGGCCAATTTATTTCATCTAACATTTAATGCCTTCCCTGAGAGTTGAAAAGGAGCAATAATTAAACTATTTTTTTAAAATTATGATCCGCTTGATCTAAAAACGTATCGCCAATTTAGTTTAATTGATGTAGGAGCGCCAAAAAAAACAAATAAAAATATCTTACTTTACCTGAAGTACTGGATCACTATCAACAAGTTAATACCAGCGACGGCTCGTGGAGGGAGTTACGGTGGGGCAGGAGGGTGGGGAGGGGGAGGGGCAGGGTGGAGGTTGCTAAAAACCGGCATATGGATAATTGCAGGTAAGTAAACAATTTAATTAATAAAACGAATTTCGTAGTGCGCCTTGCATCACAAAATCCAATGCAGTGCGAGCTACGAAATTCGTTTTATTAATTAAATTGTTTACTTACCTGCAATTATCCATATGCCGGTTTTTAGCAACCTCCACCCTGCCCCTCCCCCTCCCCACCCTCCTGCCCCACCGTAACTCCCTCCACGAGCCGTCGCTGGTTAATACCTATTGAGAAAGGTGGATTGAAAGAGGAGCATTCGACCATTGATCGTTGTTTTACCTGCTGGGCGGTGGAATGGAAAGTGATTGAAAGATGAGGGACCCTGTTCTGTTTTGTTTTTGATTTTCCATCAGCGTCTGATCTGGTCAAAAGGAGTATTGTAGTGAATGTCTCTTTTTACACATTCACCCCCACATTTATGGACTGAGGAGGCTGCGTTTTCGACTCTGAGAGTGCACTGAGGCCTGCTAACCAGACCTCAGTGCTAGTGTTCGTCACTCTTAACCCTTAAAAAAAGTATGTTGAATTGCCTCTATCCAATTGGCAAGTACGGACTAACTTACAAGTCCCTAGTCTATGGTACTCAGGGTACCCATGGCATGTAAGGCACATCTTCCACACAGGGCTGCAGCACTGGTTGTGACACTCTGAGTGTGACAAAGGACACAATGTCTGCCTGTGCTGAGGTGAAGAGAAGGGCTTATGCAGCAATGATGGGTCTCCCTGAGTGGGTGTAAATGTAAATGTAAATGTAAATGTACATGTATTTATATAGCGCATATCACCCACATCGCAGGCATCTAAGCGCTTGCTTAGGGAACCCGTCCTGGTATTCCCCTGTGAGATAACCCCGGCAGGGTATCCACAAGGTGAAAGCCAGGCATCCCGCCGCGAGGGGCCATTGTGGAGATTAAGCAAGCTATTGCCCAGAGTCGCAGAGTGTGAACCCGTGAGTCGAGTAGGCACTGGAGCGAGAATTATCGAGTCCGTGGAATTATTGAGCCCAAGCCCCGTCGAGGCGGGGAATTGAACCCTGGTCCAGGGCCGATCTCAGCTTCCAGGTCTGCCGCCTCTAACCCCTGAGCCACACTTCTCCACTCCACTAGAGCACAGAAGACCTTAAGCGAAAGTCAATGGACTCTGAATATTGAAAGAGTGGACCAAGTCCATAGTACCAAAAGAAGAGGGAGGGAGCCTGGGAAGGCCTATTCCAAGAGTCCACAGAGTTGGGAGGAGCCTGTACCTCAGGGGGAGGGCCTAATCTCCACACAAGAGGGTGTTGCCTTGAAGGACTGGCCTGAGCTGGCAGAACCTCAGGGGCCAGGTGGTCCCTCCAGAGAGGACTTGGGCAAGAGACAAAGGACTCATCCCACTCTTGGGGGCCAGAAACAGTTGGATGTCAGACAGGTGGAAGGAGTAGTCAGTGGTACCCATGAGTTATACTGGGAGGAGGGAATCCTGTACAGTGAGGCAAGGGACCCCAAACCAGGGACCACCTGGAGAGTGGTGGTCCCTCAACAGTACAGAGAGTTCCTCTTTAACATAGCCCATGGCATCCCCTTTGTTGGATGTCTGGGGCAGACCAAAACCAGGGAAAGGTTAATCAAACACTTTTATTGGCCTCAGATGTCAGAAAAGATGAAGGAGTTTTGTCTCTCCTGTGATACCTGCCTAGCCAGTGGTAAGGCAGGTAGCAAATCAAAGACTCCCCTTATACCACTTCCCTTTGGGAACTCCATTTGAAAGGGTAGGGATTGATACAGTTCGTCCCCTAGACCCACCTACTGCCTTTGGGCATAGATATATTCTGGTGGTAGTAGGCCATGCCTTTAGATATCCAGAAGACATACCCGTTAGGACAGTCACTGCTCCTGCAGTAGCTAGAGCCCTACTTACCAGTTTTACCAGAGGGGGTTTTCCTACGTAGGTAATCTCAGAAAGATGCACAAACATTATATTTGCCTATCTGAAAGCAATGTGGGATGACCACACCTTACAATCCCCAAGGTAATGGCCTTGTTGAAAGATTTAACATCATGATTACGGGAAACTCAGGATTAAGCCTGGGCGGAGAGTACAGAGTGGTGCTCTGCTTAGTTCCACAGAGTTAAAAAAACTCTGTGGAAATACACCCGCTCCTCTACGTGCCCTACCCCCTCCCAAAGCAATTACAAATAATTAAAAAGGTACTTACCTGCCACGTTGTCCTTGGCTGACTCCTCCTCGCAATGGGTGGTCTCACCTGCCTCCTCATTGCACTGAATAACCCCTATGTTGTATGTTTTGTTGACCAATGCTTGCTTGCCGCTGCGCTTAAAGGTATTTAAAAGTTCAAAAATCTGTATCTCCGGAAACCTCTGGTGGATTTTGATCATGAAGGTCTCAAAAAATATGCTCCATTTGTATACATTCTTGTTGTGTCACTTTTTTTAAAGTTTTAAATACTTTATTGTTCAGTACATAACATAAAGAAAAATTTATAAATCAAGCCTTTAAATCATTGTTGCAGGAATATTACACAAAAAAAGGCATAAATCTACAAAACCACTTAAATTTCATATCAACATCTCCATATGTTGTAACATAGGCTGCCAAATTTTCATCCCCAATTGTTTCTTCCGCAGTGGTTTCATTCAATACAGACTGAATTCCAAATTGATTACATTGTAGAACTTCGCACGCCACGTTTCATATGTTGGTGCCTCTGATTGAAGCCACATAGAAGCAACAGCAGTAGTCATAAATAAAAGATAACAAAATGGGTAGCTACTCTGAGTGGATTCAGATCCCTCCCCCACACCTACTAGCATTTTCTCTCTAGGAATACACAGATTAACCCCTGTAATCTGTGACAAAAATTCTGAAATGCTCCTTATAAATTGTCTTAAGGTTAAACAATCAAAAAATACATGTACAATGTCAGCTTTCTCCGCCGAACACCTGAAGCATTTCCCGTCATGAAACCCGCCCCACTTCATCATTTTGACAGGGGTGTAGTATAAATTAAACACAGTTTTTTAATCTTGAGTGTGTAAATTCGCAGTCAGTATTACTTTAATAGCCATGTCAATTGATTGTTGTACATAAAAGCCAGTCTTCCCAAAGCGTTCACACCACTTTAGTTCCTGCATCACAATATCATCCCGTTGAGTCTTCAACAATATATCATACAATACCCCAATCTTAGCTCTTTTTTATCAGAGCCTCTATTAAATCTTTAGATATTATAGGCGTGTATCTACAATGTTAACAATATAGTCACGAATTTGCAAAAATTAAAAAAAATCATTCTTAGGTAGCTTATGTTCTTCAGCTAAATCTGAAAAAGAAACAATAATCCCATCACTATACACGTCCCCTAGGCGTCGGATCCCCTTATACCTCCAAATAGCCATCTTTGTGTCCCAAAAAACCAAAGGAAATATTTCCGTGGAATTTTAAAGGCGTGTAATAACCTATACGACTTATAGATATAATTTTACTTATCAACTTCCACGCCTTATATGCAGCAACAGCGATTTTGAATCGCGTCCTTTTAAAATAGCTTGATTCATAAAACTTAAGTAAAGCCTCGCTCGCCTGATTTTCCATCAACATTTGATATATATTCGGAGCTTCAATTGATCCCACTTCTGTCCCGATCACCAAAAACTGCATATTCTGCAATAGACAAACTAAACAATAAAATGTAAAATTCGGCACTCCCCACTCCCCACCCCCCACGTTCCAATGGTAATGATATATACTTTGATGCACAGCAAATTTTCTTCTGGCCCCATATGAACCTATCTGCCAGAGACTGTAACTGCAATAATTGTTGTTGTGTGAACTCTAGCGGTACCGTCCTAAAATAATACATGACCCTGGGGAAAATACACATTTTAGAGCATTACATCATCCTACCAGTGATAGGTGAAGACACTCAACTTTTTCCAGTTGTCTTTTTGCCGATAATATTATATAGCCCAAATTACTTCTACAATCTCTTGGATTGACAATCTGATCTTTATTCCCAAATATCTCACTTCTGGCGTAACCCGAACTTCGCCAGGACAAAGTCCCTCAGTACAGAAAACCTGAGTTTTAGAAATATTCAATTTATACCCGGCAACTTCCCCGAAATTTTGCTTCTGATTCTCAATCTCCCTCAATGCTTGCTCTGGATTAGATGGTATTGCCACTATATCATCAGCGTAAGCAAGGACACGTACTTGATACCCCCCCACTACCATTGACTGTATGTTATGTGTTGTTTCCATCAATTGCAACAATGGTTTTATATAGATAGTAAAGAGTAAAGGCGAGCAGGGATATCCCTGTTGGGTCCCCATAGTTATATATAGAAAAGATGACTCCTGTCCCATTGCACAAATTCTAGCCCGTGGTCGTTTATAGATAGTTTGTAGCGCTTCCAAAAATTGAGGTCAAAAACCCATCTTTCTCATTGTAGCCCAAAGAAATGACCACGATATGCGGTCAAATGCTTTTTCAGCATCTAAAAAAATTAAGCCTATATGCTTTTGCTATACAGTAGCATAATCTAACAGCGCGATCACCCTATGTAGATGATTAACAGTACTCCTAACATGTCGAAAACCATGTTGGTATCGAGATACCAGCGGGGATAAAACTTGCGCCAGCTGAGTTGCGAGGATTTTTGAATATACCTTATTGTCAGCATTGATTAATGATATGGGTCTATATGACTCAGGCAGCCTAGAGGTTTTATCCTTTTTTTCAAAATCATAATATTGGCGTCGTCCCATGATGGTGGAGGGTCCCCATGTTGAGCCGCTATAAAAGTAACCAACATATCTTCCTTTATAATAGAAAAAACGAAGCAGTATATTTCCAATGGAAGTTTGTCTGGCCCTGTCACTTTCCCTGATGCTAGTCCATCTGGTGCTTTCTGTAGTTCAACCATAGTGATCGGGGCTTCTAAATCTTCACGTTCTTCTAACACAAGTTCAGTTAAATCAAGATTCTGCAGAAACTGCACAATATTCTCCTGCTCGACTGGATCTTGAGTATATAACTCTTTGTAATAGGCGTGGAATACATCCAGTATTTCTTCTATTGTTTATCCCGTGCTTTTTGGAGAACACTGTTTTTTCGTCGGAAGTCGGAAGAGGAGGAGTTGCGTACTGCCGCTGCTGTTGCCGCTACCACATCTGCTGCTCCGCGGTTCGCGGCTTGACTGTTGGGTCTTCTGGTGTTCCAGTGTGACTCTTGTGATCCTCTGCCAGAGTCCTGCTCGATTCTGAGGGCCTGGGACCGCCGCCCGGGAGCCGCCGCCGCCTTCTGCAGCCTCGCGTCTCACGCCTCCTGCCTACTCTACCTGGTGCCGCTGGTGCCAATTGTCCTGCTTGCTGCGGTCCAGCTCCGGTTTCAGCACAGGTCCGTGTTGCTGGAGCTGCGATCTTGCCGCTGTGCGAGCGGCAGGCTGGCTGTGTAGTTGGCCTCATCGCTGGAGCGCTGGGTGGCAGTGCGGGATTGCGGAATAGCAGGATTGCGAGGAGGAAGGAGCAGGCGAGGAGCTGACGATCGGACGGGCTGCTGCTGCTGTTGTCTGAGGACTGCTGACTACAGACTACTGACCGCTGCCTCTGTATCAATGCCGGCGCAGGCAGCCTGCGGTAAGGTGCGAGTGGGCAAGCTGCGTTAGGATCCGGGTGGGGTAAGAGCAGGGTCTGCAGCACGACCTCTGCTTTCAGAGGTGTCAGAGTACTGTGCCTGGGCGTGGCACGGAATCGGCCCAACTAGGGGCCCGATTAGGATCGCGGTGAATCTGCATCCTCCGGGCCGGCGGAAGCCACCGCCTGCCCGGAGGATGCGGATTCACCACGGAGGACACAGAAAAGACCCCCCGCCAGATTAGGATGGCTGGGGGGGTCATTTTTCCATCCGCCGCTTTTCCGCCACGGTCGCATAATATGGTGGTGGTGTCCATCAGATCTTACGGTCAGCACTTAGGAACTGGGTATATGTCCGGAGAGTTGTGGGGATTCAATATTATAACACACATGCCCCAATTTGGGATTCCCCGGGAACTCCAGAATGCTTGCAGGATCAATTGTCCCGGCCATTAAAAACAGCTGGCTTAATCAGATGGGGAGATATCTGGGTTAACTCAGTCCTTATGGACTGGGATTAGCTCATGTCCCTGACCAACGGGTCCTTAACAAGATTCAAATTTGACCAACTTTCTGCATGGTGGTCTAGGGAGATGCTAGAGTTTGATGATGAGAATGGGATTCTTGATTCTGTCTGTAGGGAAGGACTTTGGAAACGAGAGCTCTCTTGTTGGTATAGGTTGTTAACAGGGCAAAATAAACGTTATATTCAGAACTGGTGAGTCTTTGGGGTAATGTGATAGCAGATAGTCTTGAAGAAACTCAAAAGATTTGGGCAGATTCATTCTCTATGTCTCAGAGTCTAATAAAACCGGCTAATCTTAGAAGAAACCAACTGTTTACTGCCTACAGGGTATATTGGACTAAACTATCTAAGGTTACGCTAAAGAATTATTGTTGCCCTAGATGTAAACTCCCAGCAGCAGATGGTCTACATATATTTCTAGAGTGTCCTGAGATTACTGATTATTGGAAAGCTGTCACTGGTTTTTTAGAAGAAGTTCTATCAGTTTCTATTACCTGCTCCCCAAGATTAGTCTTTTTTGGTTTGCCAGCCGGATATAATGTTAATAGTTTTGCCTCAGAATTTATCTTTTATGTGATGGTTATAGCTTGGAGAGAGATCTGTAGAGAATGGAAGTCTGAAGCCCCGCCTAGGTTTGCCGACTGTTTAAGAAACATAATGTCAGTCAGTAAGCTAGACATGGCATGTCAAGAGGTGAGCGCAGAAAGGGTGTGGTCGGCACTGGTGGCCTGGCTCAATATATAACGGCGGTCCAATGATTATGCCAGAGGTGTGTGGGTCCTTTCCTCTTAGTTCTACGAGGCGCTCCATCGGAAAGAACGGGAGTAGGAAAAGGAAACAGCCTACCTCTGGGAGACTCCTGTTTGCTGCACGCTGATTCCAGGGCAGTAACAAAGATCGACAGTGTGAAAGGCTTCAGGAGTTCCCATCTAGAGTATATATCATCAGGTGGAATGTATGAGGACAAAAAAAAAAGCCATATTAGGATGCTGGCGGAGACATGCTTTTCCACGGCGGGTTTTCCGCAGTAGAAAAGCATGTGGAGTTTGAGTATGGGGTCCCGTTGCGGGCCCCTAGGGGTGTTGGGGGTACACATTGGGGGATACCTATGGTACCCCCCTGCCTTTGCATGCAAGAAGCGGCAGACACCACGCGGTGCCTGCTGCTTTGTGCATGCAAAGGAAAACAAGCACATTTAACCTTGCGGCGGGTGCTGCTTGAAGCAGCATCCGTCGCAATGTTAAATATAGGGGATGTGACCGCCAGGGTGGCGGTCACATCCTAATTCCAAGGGAGGGAACGCCGCAGCCCCTGCAGACAGTCCCTTCACCTCGGAGGTGGCGGACGGACGCTGGTCCGTCCGCCATCCTAATCGGGCCCTAGGTTGGGTGCGTCTGTGGCACCCCAGTGTGATCCAGTGCTCTCTGCTCCTGCTCCTGACTACTTCCCACCCCCACCCTCACTCCACGGCAACAGGGAAAACATCCACTTGTTGTCTCACAGCCTCACAAACAGAGTTCAGGCTACTGACAAAGGCCATGGGCGGCAAACTGAGTTCACCCCAGCCGCCTCCATTAAAAAAAGTCAGCAATACCACTGAAGTTATCAAGCATTTTTTAATCGCACTAGACCCTGACCTTTCTAAAATAGAGCAAAAAAGAACTAATTGAGGGGATAAGACGCCCCAGCCAACCAGGACCAACAGTAGGCGCCGCCTCCATTAAAAAAAGTCAGCAATACCATTGGAGTCACCAAGCACTTTTTTAATCGCACTAGACCCTGACCTTGCTAAAAGAGAGCAAAAAGGAACCAACTGAGGGGATAAGACGCCCCAGTCAGGACCATCAGCAGGCGCCGCTTCCACCAAAATGTCAGAAATACCACTGGAGGCACCAAGTTTTTTTTAAACGCACTAGACCTTGACCTTGTTAAAAGGAAGCAAAAAAAGAACCGATTACTGTATGATTGGTCACTTGCAGTTCTCACCTAAACTTTCACCAAAAAAGCTAAGGCCCGCCGTTCTGCCTTGCTTGCACTATCTTGACTACAGCTGAGTAAGACAGTTTAAGGAGGCATAGAATGTCACTACACTCCATCAAAATAATTAGCCCAACCTTAATGAGTCTTGAAATCAATCCTTCACAATAGGGGAAACAGTCTGCATAACACTTTAGTTGGAATCTACTCAGTGAATCTATTCTGCACTGTATATACTTGCTGGTGGATAGCCCTTCTCCATACCATTGCGCACACCGAGGCATGCAAGAAAATCTGCACTCCCCAGTAATTTGTTCAAGGAAGCCACTAGAAATGCGCTCAGGAAGAGAAAGAACTGTGGGTACTCCAAAAAAACATGTCCGAAAAAATTAAGCACCCAAAGTGCTAAAAAAGGCTAGAGCTAAAGCTCAAACTAAGGGGGTGAATCAGACTCTAATCTCTCCAATAGCTAGGATGTTTGAAAGATCCACAAAAATCCCCCAGAAATTAGATTTTATGAGAGATCCAACAACAGTACTCATGTCAATGCAACTTGAACCTGAATTTAAAACTCTACTGACCCCAATCAAGCCAACAAATGAGTCGAAAGAGAACTTAGTTTTACTCGATGAAGTTAAAGTAGATTGGGTTTTCGACCAAACTAAAGACCAGCAAGGGAAAGATCGTGAAGGACAAAGTAATGTACATACAGAGGAAACAGATTTACTACAACTAGGAAATCCTCTGAATCAAATAATCTCACAAGAAATTAAATGTAGAGTGTCGGAAAAGACAAGGATGGTCGTAATATCAAAGGATTGGGATCAAATTGATAACATCAAGAATACATACAATGGAGGATTTCCGCTTCCAATAGAAGTTAAAATAGATATTAGAGAAAAAAGGGCGAAGTAGTCAACGAACAAACACTGGATTCTAAAGCACTTCATAGAAAGGCCAATGAGGAGGACAAAATTAATCATATATCAGGAAATTGTCAAGAAGGCCCAATGGGATCAATTAAATTGGAATATGGCACAACTGGGCAAATAAATGCTGGTGGAGAAAATACAACAGTACAAAGATATGAAATCCGAGAACAATTAGAACAGGCCGCTAGTAATCAATTAAAGATACCAGTTAGAACAAATAGTCCTTTAGGAAGTAACGAACACACTATTTTTGCAAATGAACTTGCCATAAATAAATTGAGTGTTTTTACGTCAAAATACGTATCTGAACCTACAGATAAAGAAAGCAGTCATGATGATACCTATATCACCTGAAGCTGTAAAGAAATATACATGGACAAAAAAACAAAAAAACTAGAAAATCAGGATCCAGGAACCATATGGGACATATTCTATCAAACATCAGTACTGACCCTTGAAGCGCTAACAGCGCAATCAAATAAAATGGATATTCAAATAGACATACTGGGAGTTATGGCCAATGCAGTTGCCAGGATTGAGAATAAATTGGCGGAGCTGAATAATCTCATAATAAAAACACAAAGGGAAGTTGCGCCAAGTTACATTGAGTGCACATGTGATCCCATAATTAATAACATAGTAACCATTCCAGAGGTTGTGAAAACAATCTTGGAGGACATTAAAGATATTGTCTGTACAAGAAAAAAGGATTACTATAAGGAGGACGGTCATCATCCTAATACAAGGGAACTTACATTAGTAGATAAAGCGGAGCAACTGGAAAAAATGAATACCAAGGATGCTAGTATATCAAGCATGGCAATACAACAACATTTAAATCAAGATAGAAATAACATAAAAGGTAATAAATTATTGTTGGATTCTCCACAAGAATTGAATAAAGAAGGCTCAAATGTCGACAACTCAGTAGCCTTTGAAATAACAAAAAGACAGAGAAAAAAGCTACGTAAAGCAAGAAATAAGGCAAAAAAGGAGAGTTCATCAAAAATTGGATACACCAAAAAAAGAAAGAGTAACAACAATAGATATCAAAATGGTTTTAAAGCCAAACTTAATTGAAGTAGGAGGAAACCTAAGGAAAAAATCTATAGATAGTAATGATACTGGGATGGAATCTTCAAATGCCAAACTATCTAGTGATGGAAAAGAAAAATATGATATTTTTGCTAAACCAATGAACCCTCGAAGCAATCAAATATTGGCCAGATTAAATCTAAGTACAGCAGCTGAAAACTCCAACCAAACACAGTCTGCTTCCGGAGCCTGTTGCTTGTGAAAGTCCAGAGACGGTGTCCCAACAACTGTGTGATGACACTGCTGGGTTCTTCTTGAACAAGATCGGCTCTATCTACCAAAAAATTGCCCAATCTATTAATTTGGTCGATACTAGTGATCCCTCTCCATGCCCTCAGCTCGAGACTGTTGATTCTGGCCCTACTAAACTGTCCTGCATTCCTGAGATCAGTTTGGACGATGTCAATTCACTGATTGGCACCATTAAATCAGGTTGCCCGGCGGACCTCGTTCCTGCCCGAGTGATGCATCTCATAGGGAACGTTCTTAGTCCCACTATTCAGACCCTGATTAACCGCTCGTTATCTGAAGGCTTAGTTCCACTGGAGTGGAAAAATGCCCTGGTCAAGCCTATAAGGAAAAACACCTCTGTTCCTTGGTCTGACATGTCCAATTTGAGGCCCATCTCCCTCTTGCCGTTTGTCGGCAAACTGATGGAGAAACATGTCAACTTTCACCTCTCCAGTTTCATTGAGCGGACCGGTTGCCTGGAGCATTCCCAATCTGGGTTCAGGCCAAAGTATAGTACCGAAACTGCTCTCCTTTCGGTCATGGATACAATACGTATGTCCTTGGACAGGGGTCTGTCTGTGGTGTTGGTGCTGTTGGACTTGTCCGCAGCATTCGACACAAGTCAAGTCAAGTCAAGTCAAGAGATTTGTATAGCGCACTACATACCCAGAGGGTTTCAAGGCGCTTAGGAAGGGGAGGAGGATTATTTGTCAAATATCCACGTTTTAAGCTGCTTTCTGAATGCTAGGTGATTCTGGGTGAGGCGAAGGTAAGCGGGAAGTGAGTTCCATGTTTTAGCAGCCAGGAATGAGAAGGATCTGCCTCCCATGGTGGTCTTGTTGATGCGAGGTACAGTGGCGAAGGCTTGGCTGGAAGAGCGAAGTTGGCGGGAGGGGGTGTAGAAGGACAGTCGGGAGTTGAGGCAATCTGGTCCGATGTCGTAGAGTGATTTGTGTGCGTGGGTGAGCAGTCGGAAAGTGATCCTCTTATTGACGGGTAGCCAGTGGAGGTCTTTGAGGTGACCAGAGATGTGTTCGTTGCGTGGGATGTCTAATATAAGCCTGGCTGAGGCGTTTTGGATTCGTTGTAGTTTCTTCTGGAGTTTAGCGGTGGTACCTGCGTAGAGGGTGTTTCCGTAGTCCAGTCGGCTCGTGACTAGAGCGTGGGTGACTGTTTTCCTTGTTTCGGAGGGGATCCAGCGAAATGTTTTTCTGAGCATGCGAAGAATGTTAAAGCAGGAAGAGGATACGGCGCTGACTTGTCTGTTCATTGAGAGTGAAGAATCCAGGATGACGCCAAGGTTCCGTGCGTGGTCTGTCGGGATGGGTGCTTTTCCGAGGGCTTCCGGCCACCAGGAGTCGTCCCATGCAGAGGGGGATGTACCTAAGATGAGGACTTCTGTTTTGTCTGAGTTCAGTTTCAGACGGCTTTGTTTCATCCATTCGGCGACTTCTTTCATTCCTTCGTGTAAGTTAGTTTTGGCGGTGCTGGGGTCCTTGGTGAGAGAAAGGATCAGTTGAGTGTCATCCGCATAAGAGATGATGTTGAGGTTGTGTTGGCGGGCGATGGCTGCGAGGGGGCTCATGTATACGTTGAAGAGGGTGGGACTGAGTGAGGATCCTTGAGGTACACCGCAGATGACTTCAGTGGCCTCTGACTTGAATGGTGGGAGGCGGACTCTCTGGGTTCTTCCGGTGAGGAACGAGGTGATCCAATCCAGTGCTTTTCCTTGGATTCCGATGTTTCTGAGGCGTTGTAGAAGGGTGCTGTGGCAGACTGTGTCGAAGGCTGCAGAAAGGTCGAGGAGGATGAGGGCGACTGTGTCTCCGTTGTCCAGTAGTGTTCGAATGTCGTCTGTTGCTGCGATGAGGGCGGTCTCAGTGCTGTGTTTGGCTCGGAAGCCAGATTCTTCTAAGAAGACTAGAGGAGATCGGCCTAGAAAAATCAGCCCTGGCGTGGTTCACTAGCTTCCTTACAGAATGTACCCAGCAGGTGAACATGGGCACCTTCAGTTCCATTCCTTCTAAAATCACTAGAGGAGTCCCCGCAGGGCTCCTGTCTTAGCCCTACGCTATTTAATGTTTATGTTGCCTCTTTGGCTAATATTATGAGGTTGTACGGGTTTGTACCCATTTCATACGCAGACGACACTCAGTTGTTGTTTACCTTTAAGACCTTCACCCCTGAGGTAAGGCAGGCCTTCTCGAGTGGCATGACGGCGGTCGCCAGTTGGATGGCCAACAACTTTTTCCAGTGTAATGTGGGAAAGTCAGAAGTCATGTTGTTCGGGGAAGCTAAAATCTTGTGGACCCCTGACTGGTGGCCTACTAGTTTGGGAGAGGCCCCCTCCCCTAAACAGGTGGTGAAAAATCTGGGGGTCCGCCTTGACCACGACCTCACACTTGCACATCACGTCAACGTCACGGTGGGGTCTTGCTTCCATGTCATCAGCCTCCTTCGGAAGGTGTTTCCTCTCCTCCCGACAGCTCGAGGAGACCTTGGTTCAGGCCCTCGTGTTGAGTCGCCTGGACTACTGTAACGGTCTTCTCCTAGCGGCCAATGAAGGCGTATTAAACAAGCTCCAAGTGGTACAGAACACCGCAGCACGCCTGGTGACAAATGCCCCCCCAGAACTCCATCCCGGCCCCTTCTTAAACTGCTCCACTGGCTGCCCATCCGGAAACTGGTGGAATTTAAGACCTGCTGTGTGGTGCACAAAAGTCTGCATAATCTAGGGCCGTCCTATCTAGCTGAAAAATGTGTCCATCATTGCCCCTCACGCAACCTGCGCTCTAGTAACCAGTTGTTACTGCAGATTCCCCATTTCAGCAAGACCAGACAGGGAGGACGTGCCCTCTCTGTTATGGGTCCACGTCTATGGAACAGCCTTCCCTTCTCCCTTAGGCAGTGTACCAGCCACTCAATCTTCAGGAAGAGTCTTAAGACCACTCTGTTTCAGTACTAGAGCCTCCCTCTCCTTGCACTCTCAGACAGCACTGCGCGGAGATACACCGTCGGGTGTGATTCCGGCGCATTACAAAACCATAAATAAATAAATGGGTCCATGAAGAAGAAGCAAAACGCAAAGCCAACAGAAACGGTTGTGTAATAAAAGATCTCACTTCTTGCGACATCCAAAGTGAACAAACTAAAAGTATAACAAAAGAAATGATGCCATGGAATATACCGGAATTCAGAATAACAGTGCATAATCAGAATGCCTTGCAAATTCACAAAGTCCCAACAACCCGGTACCTAACAGAGCAAGATCAAAAAACATCACCCAGTCTTGTTATGATTACAAACCAAAAAGAAGATATCCCTGTGGGAAACAAACTGGGGGCTGATAAAACAATGATTAATTCTTGGAATATAAAAAAATGACAGATGAATCGATGTATACAAAAACTCGAAATACTCTAGTAATTGAAAGAAGTGGACAGAACAGGCGAATCACCTATGAGGAATATGGAACAACAGAGGTCAAAAAAAGTCAAACAAGGCTTCTAAAAAATAAGCCTGCTCAAATTATCTTTAAACCTCTCTATGAATCAAGAGGAACACATGACATCCTAAATAGAGGATATATCCTCCGACTAATGAAAACTATACCATCACTTGAAAAGATAACATCTGAGGATATTGAATGTGTAGGTTTTCAGCTTGACCCCGAAGGAAGGCATCCATTAACATTAGTGACAGTAGCCACCGGGTCTATAGCGGACTTAATCTTGAAAGAGTGCGGAACCCTCCATAGTTGGGGGATACTAATCAGCCCACTGCCACCTAAGGTCTATCCAACACCATTCTTAATTAGAGGAAGGCCATCAAAACAATCACAACTTGAAAAAAATAACCCTGTTTATTCCATATTTAAAAATCCCCTGGGCAAAACAAATCCGGAAGGAAAAAAGGGTTTAATGTATTAAAGATAGAAAACATAAACGGAGTGAATGAAAAATGGATCACGACAACTTTACACAGTAGTAAGGAGCATTGACAAACCTCATTACAGGCAGACCAACAGGTACAGAGCGTGGTCACTTCGATAATAAAGCTTTGCTCATGGAATATAAAGGGGATTTGTAAAAAACTAATTGATGCTCAAATACATGGATTATCAAATAACAATCAAATAGTACTATTGCAGGAAACATGGGCAATGGAACCATTTATGCTAAAACACTACAAGGGATACTTTCAGCCTGCAATCAAATATCAGAAATTTGGACGTCCTTGTGGTGGTCTAGCAATATTTGTACAGATTGATCGAGAAGCAAAACATCACCAAATACAGACGGATAACCCAAATCTGCTTGCGGTAAAGCTACGATATGAAGCCTGCAAAAACAGGTCATACAAAACTCTAATCTTAGTAAACATATATATACCTCCAAAACAGGCCTCCAAAAAAGAGATGTGCGCCGCTCTCAATAATTTCCTACCGGAGCAAATCTTGGAAGAGCCCTTAGTGGATTACATTGTAACAGGGGATTTTAATATAAACTTGTTAATATCCTTCATGCGGGACGACTTTGTTCAGTCACAAAATCAACAATGGGAAAACTCGGAACCAAGAATGGAACCCAGAACAACTAATAAACAAACAAGAATAGGGAGACATTTTGTTATGGACATGGAAGCTCTGGGACTCAGAATATATAAATGGTAGCTTCTCAACGGACAGTCCACCCCCTTGCTCATTCCATTCATGTAACGGTAATTTACGTGTTGACTAGACACTGACATCGTTGTGTACTTTCAATAAAGTGAAAACCTACCGTTTGAACAAAGTACCGGACAGTGATCATAGTCAACAAACTATCGAGATAAGGTTATCCTGTCCAAAATCTCAAAAGTATCAAACGATGCAAGGCCAGACCTGCACCATCAATTACAGGAAACCTATATGGAAACCCCATAATGCTGAGGAGACTATGGCAAAAGCGAAAAGTTTAGTTGAAGAATGTGTTAAAGAAACATGGATGAGAACAGTAACAGACCAATGTGAAAAATGTACAGAGAAGATAGTGAGTTATAATGAACAAACATCGTGCGTAGAAAAAAAAACGGCCCAAAGTGAAATATGCGAATCTAACATCTACCTCTCATATACTGTAAGAAAACTCAGACGTAGGCGAAATAGACTTAGGAAACAGTTAAATAAGTTTCCTTTTAATGAGGAACTACGGGTATTACTAAAAAGCACAAATTACAATCTGAGGAAATTAATGTGGGATGAAAAAAATAAAGTCAGGCAAGATCTGTGGACAAAAATCTACCACGCTAGTTCTTTAACAAACTCACGGAAGTTCCGGGCATTGATTAAAGGTCTAGCAAGACCAAACTAACAGGCTGTAGGGTCTGTTTTAACTGAAGAAGAATGAGTGACATTTCTTTTAAAACATTTAAAATCAAGAAACCTCAATAAATAATCGATGTACGAATCGGGAAAAGAGGATGAAAGATGACCTGGAAGGCGACTATGAAATTTATATAAACAACTCACAGGTGGCCAAGTTGATAAAGAAACAGAAGGATGGGGCCCTGGTCCCAACGGTATTCCGTTTGCACTATACAAGGAAGCACCAGAATTCTGGTCTACTTACTTGACCAATGTCTTTTGTGAGGTGATTCCAAAATCATGGAAAGGATCGCTAATAACACCAATCTTTAAGAAAGGAAATTGACAAATGCCGGAAAACTATCGGCTAATTACTACCTTGCAAGACACGGATGCAAAATTGTTTGCTGGAATTTTATTGGTGCCTTTAATAGAGTGGGCAAAGGAGAACCAGGTATTGCCCCCAAATCAAACAGGCTTTATCAAAGGCCTTGGAACATCTACAAATATACTAACATTATCGGTATTAATTGATATGGAAATATTAGGAAAACAGCCCTTATATATTTGTTTCGTAGATTTCAAATCTGCTTTTGATTGTGTTGACAGAGACCTTCTGTGGGCTAAATTAAAAAAACAAGGAATTCCGGATATTTTGCTAAAAATGATCAGGCTTCTGCACTCTGAAACCTGGGTAAGGGTGAGGATGGGTGATGGAAGCAAACTAACTAATAAAATTCCTACAACAAGTGGTCTTAAACAAGGGTGCGTTTTGGTCCTCTTACTTTTTAATTAATTTTTACCTGATCTTTCTACTATGTTTAACAAAATCAATGCACATCCTCCAAGGTTAGCATACAAACAGATATCCAATTTGTTGTATGCTGATGACGTCATACTCTTAAGTCATACCAAAATGGATTGCAACGATTAATTGATGGCATTTTTAAGTATTCAAAAGCAAATGGGTTGGTAATAAATGAAGCTAAGACCAAGGTAATGGTTATGACAAAAAATGTGCGATTCAAATTCAAACATAAATGGTTTTTGGAAGCCAAAGAACTGGAACAAGTTTCTACCTACAAATACGATAATGGAAACTTCCTGCCACAAAAAAAGGATATTACAAGTAAAGCAAACACCCTTGTCGCAGCATTTAGAATCATTCAGAAAACCATAGTAGACCTGTCTTATCACCCTTTCCTAAAAATAATTGCTGCAAAATTACTCCCTACTTTAACATATGGTAGTGAGGCAATCAATGGAAAAGATGCTGAAATCATTAACATTGCTGTCGCTAAAGCATATAGAGCTAAATAATCAACTATATGCAAGGAAAGTACAATTACTGAAAACATGGAACAGAATAAAAAATGATCAGGATAATCAAATGTCTCGTTTACTGTGGCAAAAAGTAAAAAAATAACACAAATTTATATGTCTGTTCCTATCTAAATAGGTCAATAGAAGAATTTGGTGTAACATTAATTTGGAACAACACTATCACACAGGAAAGCTTCAAAAAAATGATAAATAACCTTCCCAACCACCTTTTCTTGATAAAGGACAACGATATGTTAGTAAAAAGAAATCATGCATGACCAATCGTAAACGGATTCAAGATAAAAAAGATGCAAAAATATTTAGAAACATTGTGGACCAAGAAAAAGAAGCAGATTTTTATTAAAGCTAGATTCGGTTGTTTGCCTGGGCTATGTCACTTATTACCATGGAACAGACCAGAAGAAGAAAACCTATGCAGGCTTTGTAAATTAGGGCAAGAAAACATTATGCATTTACTGTGTCTCTGCCCGGATCTGGAAAGTGAAAGAAAAACTACAAGAGGAGACTGTTTAATATACGCAGTGTAAGAACATGTGGGCAAACACTGATCGCATGTTTAAACCCTTGAGACCTACCAATGAATTCAGCTTTTGTGAAATTCCTACGAGCTGTAGTAATTAAATTGGAGGCTTTTACTTGAGATATTTATGGATTGAGCCACAATGTATAAATTATAATCAAGTCTTTGAAAAAAATGCTAAATGATCAATTGCTTTATAACTTAATATGTATGATATATAATCAAGTTTTTGGATATAAATTGGAATGACGAATTGATTTTTTAAAATAATTTTTAAATGTTTTGATATTTTAGCTACCTTTGTAAGATTTTAATTAATCAAACAAAATAAAATAAACTTGAAACTTGTCTCAACTACTCCCCCTTTACCATCTTCAAGAATTTCAATTCACTGAGCAACTTGTCTACCCCGCATTCTCTGAGCTAAACATCTACCAGTTGCTTCCCCATATTCATATCTTTCTGCCTTGTATATTTTGAACTGAGCGGCATTTTCCTGACTCCACACCCCATTAATCTTAGCCTTACAGCATGCAGTTTTAGTTTGTGCATCTTGGCTATCAGCATTGACCCTAACTGCATGTATAAGTTCCCGCTCAGCTATTTTTAAGTCCTCGAGCAGGCCCAGTATACGTTCCTTCTGTCGCCTCTGCTTAGCCCATCCATAGCTGAGTGTTTCACCCCTTAGGCCGGCTTTCAGTGAGTCCCAAACCATTGGTAAAGTGTCTGACCCTCTATTACTCTCCAAAAACGATGTATGTATGTATGTATGTATTCCGGTCTTATATAGCGCAAAACAATGATGTGGTCCAATTGCTGTGTGGCCTTCTTATATCATTGTTTGGTGTTTTTACATGCTTTACACATTGTTCATTTGTGAAGCCTTGCTGTTCGAAACCACAGCTTACCAGGGTTGAGCTTAAGGTCAACAAATAAGCCTGACTGGACCCAGTTTTTGGCAGAGTACTACACAATTAGTCCCCACAGACTTATGATACAATGCACCCAAAGTTGTTGGGGATGAATATCCTGGCTGCATTAGTGGCTGTGATGTAAGCACTAGATCAAGGGAATTGGGTCAGGGTTCACGCAGCTACAAATGGTGCCTGGTCAAGGAAAATCCCAATTACGAACAGCATGCGACAGGGATGCATTCTTGCCCCTGATCTATTTGCTTTATATCTGGCTGATTTGCTAAGTATCTTAAATAATACATACTCTTTCTGCCCTACAAAGGAGGGTTGTCACATGCTGTGTTTATTGTATGCAGATGACCTTGTCATTCATGATGTGACTCAAGTGGGACTTCAAAAGAAATTGAACACTTTTATACAAGACAAATGATCTAATAATAAATATAGAGAAAACAAATATATTGGATATGGGGAAAAAATCAAACCCTGAGTGTGGTCTATCTAGGAGCTAATTTTAGAGGAAACCTTGTCATGCAAGTATTTTGGTATGCTGTATAACACAAAAACACACTGGAAAACACACTTAAGGCACTTTAAGAATTAGAGTTCCTACTTATCTGCGAGAGGCTTCAAGAAATTTAAAAGAAATTTTGGTGGTTAGTCACCCCACGACCACTGCTACAACACTACAGTCCCTCCACAAATGCTATATGACAGTCATTATGAATTTTGGATCAATATATGATTGGAATAAAATGGAGGGTATTTGTCTTAAAAGTCTATTATGCCTTCCCCCATTGACTATCGTACAAGCAATCCATGTAGAAATCGGCGTAACTTTATGTAACAGTACTGCTGCAAATTTAATTCTGCACTTTTAGCATAGAATGCAAAGGGGTTCGAAAGTAAGAGTAACAAAGCTGTGTGTGGAGAGGATCTGCCAGAGCGAGCTGTGTTGGGCAAGAGATATGGGGGATTGTCTTAATGGTCTGGCCCTCACGCTTAACCTAGAAAATAAAAAAAATTAGACAATACCTAAACAAGGAACTAAACAAAAAGTGAGCTATAGCATCTAGGGCCAGAGATTTGAACTATCTTAACTCAAAGAGTTCCACACAATTGTTAGGAACCTTATGGCAGGACTGTATATCTTTCACATATCACTTAGAGGTGCATAACCTAGTGAAGCGAGAGAGCTCCTGAAATTTCTGGTAGGGTTAAACCTGGGATTCGCACTCTTAGTCAATGGGAAGTGCCTGATGGATAAAGAACACAATTATGAACATGGATTAAACATAAACTCCAGTGTGCATACCCTAGTGAACTGTTCATGCTTTGACGGAATTAGGCGTAAATTCATAAGACAAGTTTTAATTGAGTAATGCATAAATGGATAGGTTTTAGCATCTTTGAGTAGTTCAAAACGTATGGGGTGAGGTACTGTCTGTCTGTAACTGAATTTTTAATCATTAGTTTTAATGGGAAAGTATTGCTTCTATGTATGTGAAGTTTTTATAATATAATTTAAATTGTCATACTAAGAGGCTAATTTATGAGCCCCTTGCGCCGCAGGTGCTTCAATATTTGTGACGCAACGGCGGCGCAACCTGATGCCCCATATTTACACGGAAGCGTAAAGACACAGAGGGCCCCATTAGGATGGCGGGTGGGCTTTGACCGCCCGCCATCCTATCGGAAATCGGGGGGACGGCCCGCCAGTGGCGGGCACATCCTGTATTTAAAGTATTGTGGGAGCGGAGCTCTCTGCTCTGCCCGCCACAATACTAAAAATGCTTAGCAGCATTTACGGAATCAAAGCGGCAGGCACCGCGCGGTGCCTGCCGCTTTGATTATGCAAATGCAGGGGGGTACCACAGGTACCCCTCCGTGTGCCACCCCCCTTTGGCCTTCACTCCGGGGGCCCACTGGGGGCCCCCAGAGTGAACACCGCCTGCCTTTCTGTGGCGGCATTGCCGCCGCGGAAAGACATTGCAAACTTGCCATTGTAATATGGCTGGCGGTGTCTCATAGACACCGCCACCATATTACTCATTTTCCGCCCCGGCTGCAATGCGACCGGGGCAGAAAAGTGGTGGGCGGTGTTTCTCTTCGTTGCGGTCACTCCCGCCATTGTAATGTGGTGGGGGGGAAAAGGGTGGCGGGCGGTCATTTCTGTCGGGCGGATCGCCACCGCCACCATGGCGGTGGTGATCCGCCCGACATCCTAATGGAGCCCCAAGTGTGGCTTTTTGTGTCCTTATAAGTATGGCCCCTTTACATGCAACTCTTTGCGCGAAAGGGGTGTGCCATGGGTGTTGCTGTGGGTGTTACCACGCAACACCCATGGCTGCTACCACATTTCTAGATTTACGAGAAATTGTAAACCTGGAAATGCGCTAGAAAGCTACATCTCCCCCGGAGAGGCGTAGGGAGACACAACCAGTAGAAATGTTTTCATTTCTCATTGTTTGTTTCCTCTTTCTATCCATGCTGCAATGTGCAGGAAGGGGCACCTTCCTGCACATAAACAATCACTAGAATAAAATTACAGTTTTCAACGACTAGGTGTTCTGCATTAAGCAGCACACATGGAAGTTTCAAAACATCATTTCAGATTGTTTATGTGCAGGAAGGGTAACCTTCCTGCACATAAACAATCATTGCCCTTAACGCAGGTACCCCTGCACTGTGGTGCAAGGTAAATTGTGTGCCAGCGCAGGGGAGAGCAGAGGAATCCGTCATATCGGTGTAGATATGACGCATCCCTTTGCTTTGGAATTAAAGCAAAGCGGCGCACCCAAACGGCTTACGGCACTGAGCTGCGTTCATTCCTTGTAAAGCATGCACTAAATATTTTTTATTATGCATCCTATGAAAGTTTTAATTTTATCATATGTGCTGAATAACATGTAAACAATACTTATTATCAGTGCTATTTTATCCTCTGGATTAATAGACCATGGTCTAAATTAAAAAAGCACACCCAAGCATTGAGATATGAGGAAATGTGTCCCTGGAGACAAAACAGCATTTCTAAATACAGTCAATAAGCAAGGACCGACTTAAAAAGGGAATTCAAGGTTGGAAATACACAAACCATGAAGGTTGATTACAAAATGTTGAGGAACAATAAAAGAAAAATAGTAAATTGCAGATGCAGCAGAAAATTCATTATAACACTTAGAAGTCATTGCCATGTAGGCCATCAAAAGTAAAATAATATAATAATGGGCAAAATTCTGAGAAATACTTAGGGCCAGATTTACTAAGCACTTGCACTGCCCTTGCGTCACGTAATGCAACACAAGACAACACAGAGGCTTAAGTGACATTTACCAAGCCACCCAGAGCTCCCCTGCAAGGCCCTGCATGGCTTGGTAAATCCAGGGTAGCACAAGGTACAATTTGCACTGCCTTGCATTTCTCTGCATTGGGCATGCATTTTATGGGTGGAGAATGGGTTCTCGCTAGCATCGACCCATGGATTTTGGTGCAATCCCAGATTTACTAAGTGTAGTAAATATGGGTTGCGTCAAAATGCTACACCCGGCTAACAAGAGTTGTAATGAGGCAAACTATCTTTATTTCTCCTTCTTATTTCCTTGTTCTACATGTGCTGCATTCTGGAGCACATGTAGAAAAGGAAAATGGACCTAAGGATTGCATCGAATGCTGGAAGGTGTCCCAACTAGCACAAAAACAATCCTGTCTGTAATGCAGGCACCCATGCATCATGGTGCAAGTGTGCATGTTTTCCTGCCAGGCAGAACTCAGTGTGCCAGCACAACGAGAGAACAGGAATGTGCCATATGTTAGTAAATACGTTGCATTCCCTTCTCTCTCTATTTGACGCAGTGCAGGAGGATGTCTTGCTTGTTTGTGCTAAATGTTAATAAACGTGGGCCTAAGACTCAAGTGTGCAGCAAATCAGTAAGAAATTGGACAGCATTTGTGGCGACTCAGGAAAGATATTTGCTCACCTCAAAATTCAATAGTTTAAATAGAGTTTTCTCGCATAAAAAGTACAGGATGTGCAAAGTCAGCATGGTAAGATTATTGTGCGGTAAATGCAGGATATGCTCTTGCAGGCTGAAAGTCAGGTAGCTAGTCACATACAATATTAGTTACAGGTTTTTGGAAGAAGTTGTAGTTAGATTTCAGGTTGAGAGTAAGCACCACACCAGGAGCAGCAACGTTGCTGCTCAGCCCACTCTGTCCAACTGACATTCATTCAACCAGGCACACATCAGAATTCTATTTACATCACAGTCACTCTGGCGCTAAGCAACAGGGAACTGGGAACTATGCATAGTGTGAGTGCAAAACTTCCTAGGCAATTATTCAAGAAAACAAGTAAACAATTTTCAATCTGTCGTCCTCTGATTTAGATACACAAAGTGTCAAATTGTTATCCAAGGGCCTTTCATATGTTCCCCACGCTTATGTCAATATTTTTGAATTGCATCAAGATATTATCTCTTTCTTTCATAGGATTAGATTAAAAAAGTTTTTCTATATGAATGATGACCAAGATAGTAATTCAAATGTACAGAGGCAATTATCATTGCCTTCGACTTTTAGCCCTTCATTAGATCAGTTAGGTCCAGAGGTGGCAGCTTTTGAGTTGGTAGTCCTCCAAAGAATAGAACAAGCTTTGCGCTTTATACCAGAACCACTATATAATCTAGACAGGGAGGAATCTGTGGCCCTGAAGTCATTTAGACATAACAAAGATTTAGTGATAAAAAGTTGTGCTAAGGCTGGATGCATAGTTATCATGGATTCGGAAAAGTATAAACAGAATATGATTACTATGCTGAATGACAATACTACTTACTCTAGGATAAGTTATAATCCCTCAAACAAAATTTCTAGAAAAATTCAGCTTTTAACCCATCAGGTACTAGCATCAGGTAATATTACTGACAAGGAATATGACTTTTTAAATTAAAAAAAGGCAAGAAGGCATGTATCTATGGCCTACATAAAATACATAAAAGTATATCCAATCCGCATTATAGACCTATTGTCTCCACAATTGGCACCATTACTGAGTCGTTATCTAAATTTATTGATTTCCATCTGCGACCGCACATTTCTAAGATTACTTCTAATATAAAAGATACTTGTGAAATGATCAATAAAGTGGAGATTTTAAGTTTTAACCCTAACAGGGATATTTTAGTGACTCTCGACATTGAGTCGCTTTACAGTAATATCCCGTTGAAAGAAGCAATACAAGCCACAAATTGGTTTATTGAAGAATATGACATACCTTGTTCAAAGGATTTCATGCTCGACTGCCTAAATATAGTTTTAACAGAGAACATCTTTGAATTTGGAAGTTACCTTTACCGTCAAATCAAGGGTGTTAGTGTGGGCGCGTCAGTTGCACCGTCCATAGCGAATATATACATGGCAGCATTCGAGAGTAAGTTTATATATAACGAAGTGGCCCCCTTTTTTTAGTCTGTTTCCCATTGGTCCAGATATATAGATGCTTTCTTTTTTATCTGGACCAATAGGGAGGACTCATTATTGGATTTTTTAGACTGTCTAAACATGACAGATCAGAACCTCAGATTTACTGCTCAGTATAGCGTAGATAAAGTTGAATTTCTTGACCTTCTAATAAGGCATGAAGATAACAAGCTAGTGGTAGAGTTATATGTGAAGACTACTGCACAAAATACCTTGCTTCACTTTAAAAGCTTTCATCCTAGAAGCCAACGTCAGAGTATCCCCTTTTCTCAATTTTTTAGAGTTAGAAGAAACTGCACGAACCTTGTCGATTTTGACAGACAAGCTTCTGTAATGAGAATTTTTTTTATAGGGGTTAACCACATAGGTTGATAAGTGACTTATACAAAAGAGCGAGCTTTTTTGACCGTGATCACTTGTTAAAATCCAAGACTACGAAGGAGAATGTACAGCTGGTCTGTATTACTAAACATTCCACTTTGGACAATAAAATCAAACAGATCATCAATGCCAATTGGCATATCCTAAATAGTAACCCTACTCAGACGAACAAACTACCCAAACCTTTGTTTGCACACAGACGAAATAGAAATATCAAAGATTTATTAGTCCATTCACGCTTTGAAGATAGGTCAATTGATTTGAGACCTGTCCAGAGATCGATAGCTAACAATTTACCAGGTAAAGGAACTGTGAAATGCTCCTCATGTAAATCTTGTAGTAATATTCTGGAAGGAGAATCGCTCACATATAATGGTTTTACCACTAGTGCCACCAACATGTGGAATTGCAAAACAATGAACACCATTTACTTCATTTTATGCCCCTGCTCCTTGGGCTACGTGGGCGAGACTTCAAGACCAATCCAGGTGAGAATGACTGAGCACCGGTCAGCTATTAGAACAGGCAAAATTCAAGCTCCGCTAGTTAAACACTTTAAAGAAAAAGATCATTAACCAGAAGACTTTAAGTGGCGTATTCTGGAAAAAATTTGACTAGACAACAAAGGAGGGTGTAAGATACGTAAGAAAAGGGAAGTATATTGGATTTTCACGCTGGATACATTAAAGAATGGCTTAAATAGCGATATTCCGTGGGAAAATGCAATAGTCTGATCATATATCTTACTTTTTACATATCTAGGGGAACTCGGGATCGAGGCAGAGCCTTACTGATGGGGAAATACTGGCACCCTCCCAGGAGCATATCATGAATGAAACTCACCAGACATAGCAGGGTTGCTCAGAAACAGAGTGAAATGTATTTATTGGTACCAAAAGCATGCATCATTGCTAATTAGCAAGGAAGAAGTTAGATCTGCCACCTTAGGGGCTCTCAGACCGCTTCTTCCCAGAGTGACAAGTTTCTAGGTATTATATACTGTATGCAATGCCATGTCAGCGGAACTTAGAATAAGGCACCAAGCCAAACATGGCTGACATGGATGTGCAATGTCTGCACCATGCAAAACAGCCAGATATGGGCAGTCCAGAAAGGCAGGCTCTGCACTGTGTAACATTTGCATATCATGTAGTCAAGACAAGCAAGGTGACCTGTTAGTGTGTACAGAATAGCTTGTTGAAGCTTGTCCAGTCAAGGTCAGATAGGAAGCCATTTTGAGCTCCAGGCCTCATGTTAATGTGATCTTATATAAGCAGGAGATCTTTGGAAGTGCATACACATGAATTTATATGGATATTCATATATATTTTGTAACAATCCCCCCTTTTGGATATACCTATCCAACATTAATGTAAAACCAAAATATATATATATATCTATATATGTAGGAAACATTAGTTACATATTTTTGGATGGCATTACACAGTCTTTGCATAAAATGCATATATTGTCACATTGATACATCTTGATGATATCAATATTATATCAGCAGGCTGTTGTGATACCAGTAGTAAGTGTCCAACAAATATTGTCTCTGTGCAATGCATAGTGCTACAGTGACATTCTAACTCAGTTCCAGGGCACCTTTTGCAAGTGTCAGTAATTTAAAGGCACTCAGTAAGCGGTCGTCTGCTTCTCTTCCTGGTCTGCAGTCTTGTTCAGGGGCAGTGTCACGGACCTGCCCTGCGTTGTCCTCTTCAGTCTATTTTTCTGCAGGTGCAGGTGCAGACCATCATGTGTACTTCACTCAACAGCATCAGTAGATGTAGATGCCGTATCCCTCTGACACTTTATGATGGGCCCTCATGGATCGTAGAAATGGTCTGGTCTGTCCTCTTCTTGACTGCTGTGTTGCTCAGGTCCTCTGGTGACTGATGGTCATCTCTTTCTGGTACCGTCCTCTCAGGCGTTGAGGCGCTGCCTTGCGTCTTTTCCCCTCAATCCATTCATGGCGTTCGTTCACCGTCTGTGGTCCAGTCCACCTAAAACTAAAAGAAACAGCTTTTATTTTTCTCGCAATGACCATGTATCCATAATCACCTTGGAAGCCCTTGCCACATTGCAGGCAGTCCTAAATTCAGAGCCTTAGGCCATTTCAGGAATGTTCCATCGGTTACTTTTACTAATAATTTATTTTTGTATTTTTATTTTTATTTTGGAGTTCATTTACTCCTCCTGGCCTCAAGTTGGAGGGTGGTATGGGGTATGCATGTTATACTTTATTCCCAAAACCAACCTCTTCAGCATAAATGTAGTCACTAAGTGATCTCCTTTTTATCTCTATTTATGCCCTGTTGGGTCCCTAGCCTTGGAGAGATGGCTTTACTGAAGTGCTGCGCCCCATTTGCTGCATTATTCTTCCCTGTTGGATACACCTCCATTCATTTTGAAAACATATCCACCCACACCAGCAAATATTTAAATCCATTCACTGGGAAGCAACATGCATCTGCGCATTCCTCCTCCCTTGTGCAATATCAGAGTGTCCCTGCTCTAGTCTTTTAAGGGAAAGTAACATACTGCGTGGGGACACAGGCATCTGTCTCATCCTGGTAGGCCCATACTCTCTTCATTATTCAGCTCACATCCATCATCAATCCTTCCTCTATGTTCATCTGTTGTTGGAGACCATTGTTCTTCCTTTACATTATCTTACAACAATTGTCTCTGAATGAGTTGTATTTTTGGAATGCTTTATTCATTAGTCCCATCTGCACTGGCTGTAACATATTTTCATTTAATGCTGTGTCAGCAATGGCATCATCTTTGGCTAACTTAATATTAGCTCCTGTGTATACTTCACATTTTATTACCGCTATCCTAGTGTACAATGGTATTTCTTTTCACAAGATCCTTAATAAAGGACCATTTTTAATAAGGCGCCCTCTTTCTGTTATGAATCTGTGATACTTCCACAGCTGGCCACAAATAAGAACTGCAAAGCATAATGTGAGTCAGTTTAAATGTTAACAATTTTACCCTTGACTAGTATTCAAGCTTTTGTCACAGCATACAGCTCATCTTATTGGGTAGATGTTCCAGGTGGCAGAGCTGCACTTCAACTATTGCTATGGCATACCCTGCTCTGTAGTCAGTGTCTATCCGTCTGCTGGAGGAACCATCAGTGTACCACTCCTATAGTCTATCTTTTTTAATGGTGTCTAATCTTGGCGGGTGCAGTTTTCTACAATCTCAACACTAACTTACTTAGGGGTCATATCTTTTCCTAAGAGAATGTATCTATTCATAATAACCTATTGCAGGTAATACTTTTGACAAATTAACAGGTGGGCATCTTACATGGTGCCATTATAACCTGTGTGCCTGCTAGCAGAAAAATATGGTGTCGATCCAGACAGCAACCACTGCACCAAATATGGCACCTAGACAATACAGGTATAGTCCAACACAATGAGAGCCATCCTCTCCACCATCACAGCTGCTGACCCCTAGTCACCGCAGAAAGCAAAGTCACATAGTTGTGTCCCACAGGCCTTTCTTTTCCAGCTGTGTCAGCACATCATTGGCAGCATCACTTCATTTGCAATGTTATTTTGCTCTGAAACAGAGATGGAAAGGCATTTTGTAGTCAGGCAGTCCAGCAGTCCCCATGAAGGTGCAGTACACAATGTCTCTTTCAATTTCTTGAAACACTTTGCAAGGTCATTTTGTAACAGTCATAACATCTGCATTCATTATCCATTGGTGGCAGCAGTTCATTATCCCCAGGAAGGACATCATTCCTTTCTTGGTGGGCAGGAGCTGAATGCCCTGAATTTAATTCTGTCAGGTGATATGCTGCGGGTACCTTGGAATATCACAAAACCCAGGTAAGTCATCTCATTTTGGCAGCACTGGCATTTTGACAATGAGGCTTCTCTTCTCTCCTGGAGGTAGTTCAGCAGAGCTACAGTGTATTTTGTCACAGTCTTTCACGGGCCTCAAGTGATGGAGATGTCACAAGGAGCTTATCAGTTTACTGCAAGACAATGTACCGCCTTCCAGGCATAGGTGGCCCAAGTCTCTCTTTACTGCCTGCGCATTGACATTGGGACTCACAGTGAACATAGTGGATTTGGTATCTCAGTATGATGGCAAAGAGTTTTCCATCCAGTGGATGGACTTTAATGCTAAAACCCACTGAGGAGAGAAAAATACTCTGCCTCTACAGGTATAAATAATAGTATTGTACTGGTGTCAGGCACAACAGGCTCTAAGGGGACCACAAGTTCAAGGTAATCACTTTATGGGGACAGCATGTTTTCACCAGCCTCTCTTTTTTTTTTTTTTAATTTATTTTAAATATCACTTTGTTGTGAGGGCATTATATCCTTCGGTATCAAGTTCGCACTATATAAAACTTTATAATCAATACATTTATCCAAAACCTCGCCGTTCCCTATATCTATAAACTTCTTGTTAGTTATGTGTACATCCATCCATTTCCTTTTCAAATGTAACAAACTGCAGTCTAACAGCAGCATTCATCATCTCTCAACACATCCATACGTGCACTACAGAGGTTGTATACAACAGAGAATCCTTACTGAAGCTGTAAGCAGTACTTGTCCTGTTCTAACCTATCGTTAGGTATTTCTGAATAAATTCCATTTATTAAAAATATATATATATACTGTTGCAAAATTATATTTATTCATATTTAAGTTGTGATATGTATCCCTTTATCTCCCACGTTAGTGGAAACATCTTCCACTTTAGTGGAACCATGAAATTCTCCTTGGACATGTCTGATATCTTCATCCTGATACACTGTGCCACAATAAAACTGATACCATACTCTTATCTACTCTCTGGTATCTTCGCTGCACCCCTGCCTTGATAATGTTATTCAGTGGAATAAACCCACCCTGTATATCTCTTGCAAAGTTATTATTTCTCAAAAAACGGTTATATCCCCATCTGCTCCTAAAACAATGCAATTTATCCTTTTAGCTAATGGTACCTAAACAGATCTTTGGTGTCCAATGTGGTTCCAGGAAGGCTAATGTGATATCCCTGATATTATTACCATGAATTGAGAAATAATTTGGGCCTTAATTTCCCTAGGTACATTATATATTTAGACATTATTAGAGCAAAATGTAAATTTACCTGTAGTGTTGTACCCCACAATGGTAGAATCAGGATTTTTAATTAATACAAAGGAATTTAAGTTGTTTAAACTACTCTTCAACATTACAAGCTTTCATAGTGTAATGTAGAAATCACATACTGTCACAGTGGCTTAACCTCAGATACAAAATGCTCAAAACTCCCTGCATGGACAGACTTCACGTTACTTGTACAGGACTGCAAACACTTCTGAAATTATTTATTTTAATAAAAGCACCTACAGCAGGAAAATTCCAAACTGCTCATTCTACAGGCATTCTAGTGGGTACATTTTCTTCAAGATCCAAACTATGCAACATCAGCTCTAATAAGCAGGGTCAGCTTATTTACACAGACTAGCTAATAAAGCAATGTAGACTACTTATCCTCTCATTAAAACATCAGACAGGATGGGCTTTAACATAGCATATACATATATATATATTCATTTTATTAATGATAATACTTCTTAAAACCGTATTACTGAATCGCCAATTAAATGTCTCATGGCTATTTCATAGACAGTTTAGACAGGCTCAAAAGAGATTGAGAAAAGGAGAGAGCAACCACATTTTTTCGTACCCGTAACAGGAGCTAACCACCATGCCCCATTTTGAAAGTAGAAAACCTGAAATATTTTTCACTTCTGTCAACATGTATATGTAGAAACTGGGCATAAACAAACTCTTAGGAAGTAAATAGCATATTTAAGCAGCATTTCCCTTAGCATGAGTGCATATAGTTCTTGCTTTGGCCAAAACCAAAGTACGTAAACTTCTCATTCTCTCCCTGCTTGCCATCTCCTCTTTCAAAATTTTTAAGAGGTCAAAATGTCAAAGACACCCCTTGCTCTTGAGCCCTTTTAGGCTTCTAAATGTGGACCTCGACCTTCTAACCTATTAGCAGCTGTTCTTCCAAGGCGTTCCCTATGTGTGTTATTTGTTGAAGGAAGTTCTCCAGAAGCAAGACGAAGGGTCCGTGCCTCTGTGGTGATTTTTTAAAAGGTACGATCACATTGGAAAGTATCTCTCGAGAAGTATGGCGGAAAAATATTGCTGCTCCGCGCCAGCACGCCCATATATCTTTCTTTTAAGGTAGGATCTTTATTATTTATTTTATTCTTTAGCACCGAGCCCCTCCATCACCCCAAAAAGTGGCTCAAAACGTCTCAATTTTCAGAATGCCATAATTTTCTCCCGGTATTCTTGTGCATGAAAGCAAAAGATTGCATACATGCAGGTCTCTAGAGCTACTCTGCATTTCTTTTGAAAGCCTTTGTATTTGACACTGCAGCCATTAGGCCATACTACATTTTAAGTTTGTCACTAAGAGACAGTAATATTGGTGTTGTTAGATAAATTAATATCCACACTTTTCATGTGGTGCAACAACATATTTTAACCAGTTGGAGATACATTTTAATGTTCGCATTAAAAATCTGGATATATACTTTGATATACTTTGCACAGAATAATTTTCAACAGTGCTAAATATTCCAAACCAGTCTAAATCTATTAGCATTTTTTATTTTACAGCAGCTCATCCTCTGTGCAGCCACCCTGAGCAGCCACCAATTAATGTGAATGCCTTTTAATATGTAATATCACGTATCTAAGGATATTCAAATCTATTCCACATCAATGTATATTTTTTATGTTTGTTATGTCCTAGTTTTGTAGAATCACACAAATTCTTTTTCCTCCGTGAGGCCTACTTTTTCTTATTTATTGCCTTTTTCCATGACACAGCAATGGTGCAGCAAAAGCACCCACTCAATCTCTGTAGTTAGAATTCTATCTCCTACAGAGCAGGAGCTAGCCAACAAATATCTCCAAATACAACAGGATGTAGAGAAAGCACACAAAGAAACATTTCAATTAACTGCCATAGATATACAATACAACAATGGTATAGATATAAGTGAATCAATCCCATATTCTCCTCCGCACTATCTTGCTCCGTGCTCCTAAACACCCCTCCCTTCACAAATCTATTAAAGCTTGACCCCAGGCCCTGCACTGCCCTTTCTGTCACGTCCTGGGCCAACAGCTGCTGCCAAAATCTTCTTATTCTACAGAAGGTTATTCCAGTGAGGCTATGTATAATGCTCCTAGTAACATGAGGATGCATGCTAGTATTTCCCAAAATACTTATATTGGAAAATCAGTTTAAGTAGTCTAAATACATTTATAAGAAACAATATTAATAAGCATTGCCAAAGCCAGTAGGTCTGAAATTGGAGGTCTTTTTATTTATTTATTTATTTTCAATGCATGACTTTTTTTAAGCATTGTTTTTCTAAACCCATATCAGTGTTGTAGCTACTGGGATCTCACCACTCTAACAAGCATTGGCAAAAGCAAAAATCGTTTTTGGTCTCAAAAGTACTCATTGCCACAGGAATTCTGTGCACTGTACAAAACTACTTTGTGGGTCAATATGCTCCTTGTGCAAGAGCAGAATACAGTCACTTACAGTGATGCCAGCTGAGAGAGAGAGTGACAGGCATACTTTTAATATACACAAAAAGTCATGGCTAACGCCAGGCCTAATTAAAAGCCCACTTATTAAACAAAGTCTCAAAAAGTGCAGGCATGGTGTTTATCCTTGCACATATAGGCCAAGAAATAGTACTCCTAGAAAATATTTGTGAACTGCATTTTTCCATGAGCATCTCTGCATGTGTACATTTGCTCATGTGAAAATCTAAGTGTTTCCAAGTTAACTTTTCCTCCAACCACTTTTTCCTAACACTGGAAGAACTTTTATGTCTGCCACTGTCAAAAGTACATTTCCAACCCCTCTCATTATGAGAATATTTTAGAAGAATTGGTGCAAACTCTTAAACACGCAAGTCACTAGGTTTGTACAGACTCAAAAAAGGCATTACAACCCTACTTTGTACTTGCTTCACTGTCCATATTACTTTACTTCATATTCTTACCTTCATTTGAATTTTTCTCTCCTGACGGTCTTTTAAACAGCTTTCTAGTGTGCTTACCATTATTTTCATCTGAGATCCTGTCTTGTGATGTCTGCTTTGTACTTACAATGTGCGCTTACCCTGAAAGATAAATTTAAAATATCGCCTGCAAAGAAAAAGTGTTTAGGGCAATTTCTTTCTTTCATGCCGTAATGCTCTTTATTTTTATATAAATCATGAAGCATATACGTTCAGTACTGAAGATCAATAACCTATTCAAATGCAGTTATTCATCCATGACATAACTATGCATATTTCAAAATTATTCCCTGTGTTCCGGTGCAACCAGCAAATCAGAAGCTCCACTCACTATATTCTGGGAGGGTTTCTTTTTGTGGGTAAAATTAATACCCCCTCCTAGCAGAGCTCTCCTGAAATGGATTTTATAAAACTCCCAAAGAGTCTAGCCATTTGTCAATATTTATTGACATAAAGTAACTTAGTTACTTATCAGTCACCTGCTTCACTACTTCTTATATGAGTAGGCACACGGTGACCTGTTAGTGTGTACAGAATAGCTTGTTGAAGCTTGTCCAGTCAAGGTCAGATAGGAAGCCATTTTGAGCTCCAGGCCTCATGTTAATGTGATCTTATATAAGCAGGAGATCTTTGGAAGTGCATACACATGAATTTATATGGATATTCATATATATTTTGTAACACTTACTATGGACACTATTGTGTTCTTGGCAACTCCAAGACAGGATTGTGTCCCTTAGCTGCCAGGACATGATGATGTCCATTATCGGTCAATACGGTGTCTAAAATACCTATACATACAGGAGTACTGTCTTAGTTAGCAGTGGAGCCATTGGTAATTAAGCACAAACATTTTGTGTGTTTTCTTATTAATAAAATTTACGCTGAATGTCCAATAATAAGAAAATGAAGTCCTCCCTCAATTTTGACTACCAAAACAAATGTATGTGCATAGCGTGATAGGCTAAGGTGATTAATAGCCGTTTATATTACTTGGTAAAATGTAATTAGGAGTTAGCTAATATAGATACTGTAATGCTGTGAATTAATAGAAGCATTAGTATGCCTTCCCAAGAGAATTAATTTTTTCCATCGGTAGGAGAAACAATCAGTTTGGATTCTAGATTTTGCCGCATTTTGTTAATATAAAGATTGTCCGATATATCATTACAATTACATAATAATCTTGAAATTTAGAGATCATGATGTCGTTTTTATTAATACGATAGGCATGCGCAGTTATCTGTTTTCATCAACAGAGCAGACGGTAGGCGGCGAAAGATTTGAAATAGTCCTCTTTCTTTTTCAATGCCGCGATAGCGATACCCTTTAGATGAAATAGCTCTATAAGCTACAATTATGGAAATCCTTTTAGTCTATGTGGACAAAATACATCCAGAAGGTAATATAAAAACTTCCATCCTTTAGGAAAATATTATAATATAAATTTCGGATTAATACTTAGGTACAGAACACATGATCGTTTAACATCCTCACGTGCTATTTAAAGCGACCATAATGCAGTAAGAAGTTGGTACTTCCTTTGTATGACGTAACACGCCAGCGACCATCTTTTGCACCGCTCCAGGCAGCATCGGCTAAAGAAATCAAAAGATAAGCCATGGAGCTCGAGCGTTTAAAGGCTTTCGCAGAAATTATTGCCAGCCTCGTAAAACTCGTCTTTCTTTTACTCTTACTTTAACATTTTAGACTCATATATCCTGAGACTGCACATTTCTTACGAGAACGGCACCATTTTATCATATCGCCTGCATTTCACGTTCTCAACCTGTTAACAAAACAGCAGTAACCTGGACCTTACGGGCTTCGGCTGGCTTTTTAAATATAAAAGGTAACGTGAAGACATTTTCTCTCTATATATAATTCTTTTGACTAACAAAGCACTTAGAATTATTACTTCAATTTTATATGGTTTTCTTCCATTAGGAGGAACACGGTAAATTGTTCCCGTTTTTAATATATTACATTCTCGCGACGGAAGGACTTTGTGCTATCAGGTACTATTCTAGTTATTGAAACTAAATTAATCTTTTTGCAGATAAACATATAAAATTGTGGTTGAGACGGTTTTATATCATTCAACCGTTTATACATAGTTCATTTTCTCGTAGGTCTTTATCATAGACCAATAGATAGGTGCGGTTAACCCCCACAAAATATCGGGAGTGGAAACATCATTGGACCCTCTATTCCATATCAAGACCCTTTTGAAGGTATTAGTCTCTACAGCATGTAATGTTAGTTGCCTATTTTCTAGAATCTGAGCTATAGATAAGACTTAGACAGATTAGTTCATACTGAGCTTTTTCGACTAGGTGCCAATTTTAGATATCAGACTAAGGTTTGGCCAGAGAACACAATAGGGCCTCTTCACTATCATGATAACTCTTACCAAAATGTGCCTTTTATTAGTTTTTAAAATTTAAGAAAAATATAAAACCATTGAAACAATGAAATATAAACATGTAGATAATAGATTCAAAACCAAAAATTACATTTTAAATTGTTGTCTACATTATTGTGCGTTTTAAAGATATCCTGTTTCCATTTCATCTAAAGAATGAATTTTTGTGAACAAACCACAGCTAACAGGTCATCCGACGCATTAGGTGCTTAGAAAAGGCAACATTTAGAGAAGAAATAAAATTATGTAAGTGTTTTTATCCATTCTGAACTGTCCTGATGAAGACTAATAATATTGGTCCCTCCATGCATGTTTATATGTCCATGAGGAGGGCGATCTGCTGTTCCCTTTTATGAATATGTGATCCTCTACAGCTCCATGGGTGTACTGTAGGTGAGGCGCACTTTTATGGAGAATAGCGTTTCTCGTTAGGAATCATTTTTATCATGCAAGCGAATGTTCGAATACTGAGGTTATTCGTGCATGGCACCACCACTAGAGATCTTGATGAATCTATACAAACATCTCCTGGTATAATATGATAACTCAGATAATAAATATCCTTCAGGATGGAAACATGATTTAGTATTAAGGGAAGTTGATGAAATGTTAATGTCTTTATGATTAGTGTTGTGATAAAATATGTTAAAAATTAAAAGAGATCTAGGTGATGTTTTTTTAATTATGTAAATTGTGTATAATGACATTGAATGTTATTTATTGTTATTAACAGGTATGTGTGTGGCTCCTGAAGAAGGCGTTGTATACGCCGAAACGCGTGTCGATTGATTTTTGCCACCAAGTGTATAGATATAATTGCTGTAATTTGTCCTTGTTTACCGAAAGGATTGAATTTTTAACATTGTGTATGTTTATGTAATTATGTAGTGTACATAACAGTAATTTTCTTATGATGATATCATTAAATTGAATGTCTTTTTACAACTCCTTTGTTCTTTGATGTCTTCCCTTGTTTACTTGTTTTCTTGAATAATTGGGTAGGAAGTTTTGCACTCATATTATCTTTCCCTGTCCTATGAATTGAACGATTTACTGTTCAGGGGGTCCTTGTTTTTTACACTTTGAGAATGCATAGTGACAATCACAATTTACTACACATTGCTTCACATTTTCACTTCAAAAATGTCACATAACCCTATCACCTTAGCACTAACCCACTTCACAAATGTTGATTGACCTATCTGATCTAATATCGTCTGGAAGTGTTAGAACAATCTAGTTACAAAAACAAAAGAAACCCACTGTGAATATATGCAATACAGCATGCGGGCAGGAAGCACCATAGACATTGTAGCAAAATGGTTTCTTCTAGCAGGCTCTTCAAGAACAGTTTCATTTAGGAATAAACAATTCACATCTATTTGCATGTTGTGTCAGGAAAGAAATATAAACACAGAATGAACATCATGATACAGCATCCATTTGGAAAAGATGGTGTTGTGACCGTACTGAGGCCTAGTTAGCCTGAGCCAGAAAAATACACATCACCACATAATGATTTTTTAAGGTGTATAAGTCTCATGTAAGCATACACATGTGAATTAAGAGTAGAGTGACTAATATTAATTAACTTTTTAGTTTAAATGTACAAAAACACCCTCACCTCTCTGGGAGATGGGCTGCCTCATTTAGGATATACAATAGTGCAACCTGAAGATGCTGGAGGGGTTTGTAGGCACTGCTTATTAGCAAGGAGAATGCAAGGCTGTGGTATGTAACTTTAATATTTTTGCCTCCTCGTGTCACTTGTATTGTGCATTCCTACTTGGACTGTGGTCAGGTGATTCTGGAACAATTGATGGTTTTCTGAACTTTTCATTTGCTGTACTGCTCCCAAACCATCCGATTCTGTTCCTTGTCATGGGTTTAACCTTTTTTGGAAATTGATCTTCTCACATCAAACTACCACTTTTGAGTGAAACCTGGTGACAAGCATTCCTGGTGGTTCTTACAGTTTGACGGAGCATCTGACACCTCCAACATCTACCACCATCGCTGTTGTGGACATCACTACATCAGCAGCTTCTTGGAAAATGGGGAGCAATGCTTCTTCTCTTTTGCTTCAGCACTTGTTGAAAAATGTATTAGCTTTGTGTAAAGTTTGAACCTAAAAGGTGAAAGGGCTTGAGTGCGCGTGCAAAAGCTGTTGGTCTGCACAGTGGACAGCTCGTGTGTTCTCAGTGACATTGAATAGTGACATCTAAGCATGCCTATCTTCCATAAGCAACTGCTCTGTAGGTGTGACGCAACACAAGATTGACCGTCTTAGATGAGGATATCTATGCACACATCATGACCCTACAAGCACAATTAAGAAACAGCTGAAGAAATTGTGTTGGAAAGAGTTCCTTTCTGTGTTCATCAATTTAATTTATTCAGGTTTTATTTTCATCTAACAGTATATTATTAATGCACATTATTTGTGAATAACGTTCTCTCATTAGCTGTGTACTGGAATACTTATTTGCCTGTAATCGATTAATCTCATTGGAAGTTTTCAATTTTGAGATGACATCTGCTCAGCAAGTCATATAACCTCCTCCTTTTCTTCACCAAGCAGGCAGACCTGCATTTAAGTGGAGACTTTGGTTGTATATTGTTAAAAACTATTGAGTTACTATTTATGCCATGTTATATGAAACTCTTGGAATAACATCCTTACCTTTCGGTCATCTATGACATGCTAGTCAACAACTATTTCACAATTCCCCTGACGTAGAAGCTTCTCAAGGTCAGTTTATTGCCTGGGATGAATACTGTGAAGCAATAAAAAAAGGATGCAGAGAGAAAATGAGGAACCTGGTGTGTTACTTGAAAAAAGCATCATTTTTAAAACAGGGCAGTGATAACATTGATAAGGGGTACCTTGATGTTATTGGCAGCCTCTTATTATTTTGAGAACCGTGAGGATATTTATATAAGGGACCAATTCGTTTTCAATTGTTTCTCGAGAAAAAATCAAGAAAGACTAATAAGTTGCAGAGATACAATTTTACCAGAAGTCTTTGATATTACTTAAGGTGTTGACCGGTCAGTGCTTTCTTCAAAACCTTTAGCCCGCCTGGAGAGTTTACCCTTTGTGAACAAGGGTAATTGAGGCTGTGCATGTTTGTGCTGCAAATCCAAAAGAAGATATCTAGAGGCACTAACAAAGGGGCTCATTAGGATGGCGGACGGTCCTGCGTCCGTCCGCCACCCCAGAGTAGGAGGGACCGTCCGGAGGGGCAGCGGCGGTCCCTCCGTGCAGATACACGGATTGCGGATGCACTCTAATTAGGTATATAGATTGTTAAGTAACAAATTCACAACAATTAAAACACCAATTGACGGAAGTGACAAAACTCTAGCAGACGAGTGAATCTTGGAGTCTTTAATGCAGAATACAGCCAGCCGACACGTGTTTCATCGCCTTCGCGATTCCTCAGGGCTAGATGGCCGTGTCAAAGTCAAAAGGTCGCTAAGCTGGTGATAATTCCGACCCAGCCGAGCCCTTGACCAGTGGCACTCGGTATGAGTGTAAGCAGCAACGATTACAATCCTTGTTTATATTTGTGGGTATCGTGAAGTCTAAAGGGGCTCGGAGGTCACCCGATATATTTCCCATAGACGGGTTTTATCCTGTTCTCGAAACGCGTGCTCTGTTAGTATTGCGAGAGGATACCGGTTGCGGTTCCTGTCAAGCGGACCCCAGGCCGTGTGCGGCTCTCCAAACGTCTGTAGCGGGTTCCCCTCACCGAGCCCGGAACACTACCGGAATCACTACCGGATTATAGAACCGGCCCTGGGCCTTCCGGGATTTATCTGGAGGCCATTAAAACGATTCAGGTAATTTTAAGGTGGATATAAGAAGAACAAACATACCCACATAAGTGAAACCTTTCCCACATATACGAACTGGGACTCGCTAAGTGGTGCTAGTAATAAGACACGATGCACTTTTAGCAATACCAATAACGTTAGGTAACCTTATAGTGGAGATAAGATGAATAAATATACCCACATAAGTGAATCCTTTCTAATATAGACAATATAGTGACCCACCAAATGGTACTAGTAATAATACGTGATGCACTTTAGCAATACCAAAATTGCCAAGCACCTCTCTTTTTTGTAAAACAGCACCAACCACCAAATAATATAGCTTAGTAATAATGTTGTTTTGGAAAAATGCCTTGCATGAAAAATTGGGATTGCAAAAAAGTAATTTTGTGTTTCCTTTTAGAACTTGGTCCTGAAGAAGGTTGTCTATTGTTTACCTGTAACCGAAACGCCGCGTCGACCCATGTTCCTGATGTTTACTTTATGTGATTTTAAATGCTTTTTTATGAAATGTTTAACATACCACATGTATGTTTTTTAATGATTTGTTATAAATTGTGTTAATAATGTGTTTTCATTTGAATAAATAGACAAAAAATATATATATATTTTTCCAAAAACTATTTTCTGATTTGTTTTTTACATTTGATGAATTGTGTGCTTCATTGTTATAAACTTACAACTGTTGGTGGTCTAATGAGTACAATATCTGGCCAATGTTCCGTAATTCACCCCTTGGTAATCTATAGAAGTGTGTGATTGGTATTGCTAAACATCGTAAAACGTATAAAAATTACAGGGTATTACTATTCCATTTCTTACCCACCCAGTGGTAAAATCTGTGGGACATTTTTTGGATTTCTAAGTTATCTCCCCTGTCCCAAAGTTGACAGATAAGGGGGCCTCCTTTTTACTTTCTTTGGTGTCTGATAGACACCGCCGGCCATGTTAGAGCTTTTCCGCCGCGGTCGGAAGGCGACCGCGGCGGAAAAGCGGCGGACGGAAAAAATATCCCCCAGCCATCCTAATCTGGTGGGGTCTTTTTCCTGTCCGCAGCGGTTCATCTGGATCCTCCGGCCCGGCTGTGGCTTCCGCTGGCCCGGAGGATGCAGATTAACCGCAATCCTAATGAGCCCCAACGTTTGTATCCATTTGTTCCAGCTGTGGGTCTAGAACTTGCGTTGGAAACAATCCTAGAGCTTGTAAAATGGTGTACCAACTGCAGGAAGATGGACCATTCAGTAATATGGTGGGAATGAAAACCCAAGATTATGTTGATAGGCGGAACAGAGTGGTTTTGACCAATGATTCGGGTGCATGTGGACTGAGTGAGAAGAAAGTAAAGGCCCATTGCCTGAGGCATCTACTGCTAATGTATCTTTTGTTTTATATCTCTTTGTTGATTTTATAGTAATACAACCACACAATGCACATAGTCCTACTCCGACAGCATAGAACCCGTACATCTAGTCAGCTGCACCCATCCAATTCACAATTATCATGCAGGACTAACATCTAGGAGTCCTAAACAGGCCCTACCGTTCTCCCCAATAATCATAATAAAGTTGGGGTGGGTGGGGATGGGGACTGGCATCACTGAGATATCAGAGAAAAATCAAAAACTCAAAACAGAAAATACACAAGGTACCTCGTTGCATTCTGGTATCGAAAAGCTCTCTACGGTGGCTCTTCCTAATCGGGGATTGTCCCGTGTGAGATCCTATTGTGTTTTTCACCCTGTTCAGGGTACCCCCTTCCTGCCACCTTCCTAATGATTTTGTCAGGCCTCATCTGGTCAATTACTATCTGTCCTATATGAATCGCTGGAACCCAGAGATCCTGCACACCCCACATTGGTCCCATCAGAAGAGGCACAGGCAGGTAACCTCCCCATACCAGAGCAGACATTCACACTCAAAAAGATTCATCCTTCACCTGCCTATCCAGGTTAATCATATTTGCATCCCATTTTGTTATGCCCAGCCATAATCCCGATTATTTGCTGGAGTTAGCAATGGTTGTCTGCTCCGCTGTATAGTATACACAGCCCACAATGGGCTCAACTTTCTCTGCAGTGCCTAATGCAGCACAAAATGTACAGGGGCCCAGATAGAATCTATCCACAAGGGTCACATATGTGCTTAGCTTGCCCTAGTTATACATGTCTCCCATATGTACGATCCTATGTCCACTGCCTACTGTCAAACCGCATGAAAATCTCTTGTGTCTATGGGAATGACCACAGTAGGAGTTGCATTGCAAACGGTCACAAAGAGCTTCTTCAACTCAAGTATTTAATCCAACAGGCCTTAGTGACCCTGGGCTGGCCTGAGTCCAGCGAAAGGGGAAAAACAACCATTCAACAATTTTTATGTGTCTCAGTGCATATGTGAGCTCTTTGGGCTCAGGTCCCCATCTGCCCTGGAGCCATCCCATTGATTCCTGCAGCTGTGCTGTGGCATAGGACCATTCATAGTTCCAGGCATTCAGCAGGTGGCACAGTCATAGAAAATATAAAATTGCACCCAAACCAGCCCATTCCTTGTTTCATTGCAGAGGAGAGCAGTGGGTGCAGAGGCGGAAATCAGTGCGCAAAGGAGTACCTTTATTTCCATTTGGCTGTCCGCTTGTGTCCACTGCTGCTGCTACAATAATAGGATTGAGTTAAAGTATTCACTTCAAAGCCTGCCCTGTAAATCCATGAAGGGTGGGCAAAGGGTTGCCTGCCTTAGCATGGGGCAATTGCAGGCTCTCATGGGTCGAAATGGATCCGGGCACCACAAAACGTGTCCCTCGTTTGTGAATAAGAGAGCTAATAAATAAGTGGCCCATGCTGGTAAATTGAGCAGTTTTAAGCTTGTATAAGTGTTTTGCAAAGCATGGAAGACTGCATGGATTTGAACTTGCACCTGCAGGCAATATTTCCTTTAATGCAGGCAATGTTTCCTTTGATTTCAGGGAAATCAACAGTAAAAATTGGCTAACAGGTGATTAAGCAGACCCACTAAGCAGCCCAAAACAAAAAAAAGTCCAGCACACTGACCTGCCAGACCTGGCCATGATCGAGCACCACCAGATTGGCCAATCCGACCCTGGTTGTCACCTAGCTGGCATTTGTGAATAGCCAAAAGTAGCAGCGGTGGGTGATGGAATTAGAAAGTGGTGAGGTTATCTCCTTCAAGGGTCGTTCTGTGTTTAGGGGGGGGGGTGAAATTTCAAAATCAAAATAAGACGAATTGCATCTTTATTAATTTCTTTATAAGCTTTGTGCTTTTTATTAACTTAGAACTTTTGATTTCTTTTAGGAAAAAGCCATTCCAGAGGCCCTTAATTCGGGTTGTAAACAGCTTCTATATCAGTTAATGGATGTGTTTAGCAGGGGATGGGCTGATACTGTTTGACAGCAGTTGCCATGTCATGTTCTGCACCCCATATTCTGGGCAAAGCCCCTAGTGCCCCCAAAACTGTCTTTGCTTGTCCTTCTAAAACATGGTCACTTTTGTATCCCAGATGTCTTTTTCTGCCACAGCAACCACTTCCTCTGCTAGGCCCCGTTTGGACACCAGCCCCACCCACACGTTGTGCAACTTATCCCTGCTGTCACCTACCTCAGTATTTCTTGGCCCTGGATGCAGCATCAGGAAACTCAGCCAACAGGAAGGCCAGGTGAGTTCAGCTTCAGTACATCAAGAATTTTAACAGGACTTCAGGACAAATCATAGCAAATGTAGATCATGTTATGAGTTCACCAGGGACGCAAAACACATGGTAACTGGGCCCCAGAATTAGACTGAAGGGCCAATATTTGCTGAAATGGAACCAGGAAAAGTAAGGTATTCACTTGGAGAGTCTGGTATTTTGGTACTTAATGATGGTGAAAGGGTGTTTTAAAAAAGAAATAGCACTTACCTTATAAGGCTGCCGACTCTCCTCCATTGTCGTTGTCGTCTGCTTGATCTGGTCAGAACAAGAAGCACAAACAGTCTCCCCTAAGGCTGCAATGCAGTGTTGTGATTGGTCTGAGTGCCGTAGTTCGGTGCTCACACAGGCAGTGGGAGCCTGTGCATGTTCCCCTCCAGGCTATGCATCACAGCCTGGTGGGGAGCATGATATGTGCGCATGACTGTTTGGCTGGCACAAGAGGGCCGACCAAACCATTATGTGCACTTAAGTGCACATATTTCCTCCTCCTGCTGGGTGTCTTGACAGCCAAAACCTGCTTCATTGTGAAACAAAAAATAATAACAACATTGTGTTGTTATCATTTTCTTTTTCCTTCTTTGCACTGCTAAAAGCAGTGGGGTGACCTCCTCCGCCTTAGCAGAGGAGCCGCCACTGAAAAGTAGTACAGTTACTCAAAAGTGTAAGAGTAAACCTCAATGTATAAATTACTTACCTTTGTTAAGAGCCCTGGTAAATTTGACTCCACTCCGTTTTTCAGGGGGTGCCGATGCTTATACTCGGATTTTGTGAATAGCCAAAAGTAGTCACATTACTCCAACGTGCAACAGTAAATTACACATGTAAATTACTCACAAGTGTACGTTACATTTGTGAAAAACCCAAGGAGAGTATGAATACATCCTTATAATATTTCTCACCCTACTAACATACTGACAGTGCATGTAGCTCTGGGTACAACATTTGCATTTCCCTTTCATTTGCAAGATTATGCATATTGAATCTCGGACAGAAAAGGAAAATAAGGAAACCTTTTTGGGATACATCACATCACGCAAGCAGCCCATGGTGGCTCACATTTTATTGAAAAGAAAAAACACATATCAAGGCAAATTTAGCAATAACAATAATCATGCTTCCATACATTAAGATTGAATTTCCCACTATTTGTGAAGTATTACTATAAGGTTTGTGAGATTTAGAAAATTACAGCACATTTTTTCCAAATAATTATTGTATGCCCTAGTGTATATAGCGTGTCCCTCTGAAATTTTGAAAAACTAAATTTAGTCAGAATCACACTCATCAGGTTCTTGTTCCTTCACAAAGCCTGTCTTTGAGAAGGATGGCAACTATTAATATTCACTGCAATTCTGACTCAGATATTGATCCTCCTACAATCAATCGATCAATCAATCAATCAATCAATCAATCAATACTAGTAAAGAGCAGCTTATCACCCCTGATGGTATCCAGGTGCTGTGTTGTTGCTCTTAGGCGAAGAGTCAGATGTTGAGTTTCTTCCTGAAGTCTGTCAGTGAGGGTGATGCTCAGAGGTGGAGAGGGAGGGCGTTCACCCCCTCTGAGCCAACCTAGGCGTCAGGACAGCTTACTACTAGATACTTTCCATGAGGGGGCAAGTGTAGAGGTGGGCCGGAGAGAAGCAGGGCCCTCCTGAGTGCACAGAGGCCTGTGATGGAGTGAACGGAGTGGAATGCTGCCGGGGGCCTGAAGCCCAGGTTAGCACACCCAGGCAAGGGAATTATTCCTACCTCCCATGTACACACACGCTTGCCCTCAAGGGCTTCTGCCTACTAAATGGGTAAGGGATGGTGAAACAGAACGTAGTGTTCGCCCGAATTGAGACACCTTAATGTATACTGACCTCAGCAGGCTACCATCCATGTGATGGCTGTGAATCCTAATGGGTCGCAAAATGAGACTTACCTCATCAAAACAGCTTCATGCATTAGGAATACCGATATCCTAATTGCAATTCAGAGAGAATCACACAATTAGGAAATCTGTATTTCTACTGTTTGTACATCTGGCCCTTAATCTGTGGCATCAGAAAGCTTCAAGCGATTCCATCAATTAAAGCCAATACCGGCTTCCAAACACCCTTTGCATATGCAGATTAGCTAACTGTGCACCTTTACATTTCTTTCAGGTAAGCAGGCACCCTGGCAAGAAGGATTGTTTAGCAGTCTGCCTCGCCCTCGGTTTCACAGCACTTGAGACACCCTGCCTTATATTTCAGCTGAAGCATTTCAACTATGGAATTAACCATCCCAACAGTTGCATTTTCACAAAAAGTAGGGAACTATTTATTCTAAATTTTAAAAAAGTATGGACACGTCGTGCCCCTCAGATCCCACCCAATTTGACCACTGGTTCCCTTGCATACACAGTACAGGCACAATACACAGGTGCAAACTTCTGTAAACACATGCACAAACCCATACAAAGAGTATAATGTATTCATCAGCCTTGCAAGCTTCCCTTACACAGAACTGCTGCAGTGTGTCCAGGAGCAGTGCACACTTTCTCCAGGTAGAACAGTTTAAAGCAAAGACAACATTGCATTAACACAACCAGACAAGCAGGAAATAAGAATACTTAGAGAGTGAAAAATGTTTCAGGTTTCAATAAGCCAACTGTTTGTTCGTTGAGAAGCTCCCAGCAGCTGTAATAAACCAATTGTAGATGGAAGATGGATATACAAGTATCTTGCAAAAACCATGGGTAATATCTCACACAAGGTTTAGGAAATATTTTTGAAAACTCTGCATGGTACGAAACACAATACAGAAGCATAGACATAATATATGTGTTCACCCGAATCCTTTGTTAGATTAGCAGGTAATTTGATGCTCCTTTAAGTCATGGTTTCCCCTGGACAATACTCCCAGCTCTGAGTTTTCCTTTTGTAAATCCTCATTAGATTTACTAGCTCAATGCAACTTCTACTGTGGATGGTAACCAAGACAGAGGCTCGTAAAATGCTTTAATTTGTGAATAGGAACGCCCTGAGCTGTAAACAGTTTAGCCCACTGTCCCCCCTCCCTTCAGCCCCCCACCCCCAGTGCATGGTCTCACAATATGGAAAATAGAGCCTCCCCTCTGCACATTTAAAGTTCTTTGTGTGGTTCTCTTCCTTTCAGATGATCTTGTCAGTAAGTTATGGCTATATACAGACTTTCTTGGGTGAATCTCAGGAGGGAAACACATTTCTTCTTAAATGTGCATTCACATTTCGAATGTTTGTTTGTTGTTTCTTTTCTTGTGCTTTAATTTTGAAATGCCTCTTTGTAAAAAACTTTATTTCGGCCGATTAGGCCATAAAAGTGCATAATTTAGCATTCCCACGATACATACAATTTATACAATGATTACAATGTCATAATATGTACATGGTTAAAAAAGAAATAAAACAGAAAACAAGAAGTAACCAATATAAACATTAAAAATACAAAGTCGCTGTGGAGAACCAGGTGTTCCTAAATAATCCTCCCTTATACATATTTTAATAGCAATCTTCCCCTAATGAGCCACATAGCATTTAAAAAGCGAGATACCGCAAATACAATTACAGGTTCGGTATCATATTTTAAAACTCTGAATGCCACGGCGCAGCGGATAAAGCCTAGGTTTTTACATAGGTGAATTACCCAGCATTTGCGGGGTAATGCATATGCCGGGCAAAAGAATAACAATTGCATCTCAGTTTCATCTGTTTGTTTACAACAGGGGCAGAGACTCAAATTCTCCCGAGCCCGTGAATAAAGTGTACTCTGCCAGAGGTAGGTTCCCCCATCTAAATTGTGCATACAATTTCCTCGCCATGGGTGGCTGAATGGCATCCAGAAAAGGTTATTTTATATACATCTCCTTTATTTGAAGGAACTCTCTGGTCAACCTACCCTCATTGGTACTCTCGTGTAGTAGCGACAGATTTGATTGCCTAAGCTGTTTCACAAGATCCACCCTCGATATTGTTAGGCACGATAACTCAGGGGACAACCAGAGATCAGGTCTCCCAATCTGGTGGGCCAGGCTTTTGATATGGGCCAAGCAAGGTGTTTTACTAGTCTTGAGTCTGGGGAGAAGCTCTTTTAACTCTTCTTTGAAAGAACTCAACTCAGGAGTTAAGCATAACCTCCTCCAGAATGTCAAAGGCCTAATAGCAATCTCTTGGTTGATTGGCCTCATTCCCAAATTCATGCGAAGGGGAACCAGTGGGGTACTGCATGGTAAGCCAATGAGTTGACACATTAAGGTATTTTCTAACTTCATAAGGTCTTTGGTGGGGCTATGCCCCCAAAGTTCTGCCCCATACAAGGTAGCCCCACTCACTTGCGCCTTGTATATCTCCACCAGAGGGGCAGCTGGCTTAAACGTAGATGATGTAAGCATTTTCAATATCCCCCCTGATGTCTGGGTGTGCCTGAGCCGTGCTTTAATGATCTGGGAACCCCACCCAAATTGTTCAGACAATTTAATCTCCAGGTAATCGAATGTCCTTACTTTTTTGAAGTGGAATGCCATTTAAGGAGGGGTTGGGACGCATGGTCTTTGGAGGATTAAAGACCATAAATTTGGTCTTAGATAAATTTATCTCTAGACCTCTCCTATTACAAAACTGGGCCAACCCATCCAGGGTGCGTTGTATGCCGACTGCTGATTTGGACAATAGCAAAGTATCGTCTGCGACATTAACGCCGGTATTTTCCCAGTGGCCAGTTTCGGTGCATCAGTTTCTTTTATATTATTTAGAAAAGCAATAAGCCCATTGATATAAAGACAAAATAATGTGGGGGCCAAGACACAGGCCTGTCTGACCCCCTATCTGACAGGGAAGCGTGAGGAAAGTTCCCCAAATTTGCCACATCTAACCTGGGCATAGTTTTCTGAGTGTAGCCTCATTAACACATTGAGAAAGTAGGACGGACACCCAAGCCCATAAAGCACCTCCCACAGGTTATTTCTGGGCACAAGATCAAAGGCGGGCTTCAGATCAACAAATATAAGATAGAGGCTGCCACCCTCTATCTTCACCGTTTTCCAGAAAAGTAGCTGTAATCTGAATAACTGGTCCACGGTGGACATGTTTGATCTGAAGCCCGCCTGATAAGGGCTCAAAATTCCCTGCTCCTCCATCCACTCCTGTATACGGCACAAAAGGCCCCTACCCATCAGCTTTTGGGTGTTATAAATTAAGCTGATGGGTCTATAGTTGATGGGTAGGAGAGGGCAACCCTTTTTCAAAATGCAAACTATTTCTGCGCCTTTCCAAGTATCTGGAGGATTCATGCCATTCAGGATTGCATTAAATAGGACACTCAGATCTGGGGCCCAAATAGTGGGTTCTTCACGAAAGAGGTCCCCCGGAAGTTTATCGAGGTCCGGGGCTTTTTTGGGGAGTAAGCTGGTTAAGGCGTTCTGCACCTCCAGGAGCGTGATGTCCCCACCTCGCCCCTGGTTCGACTCCAGATTTTTACTTGGAGACTCTGTGCTCAGGTGGTTTTCAACATCGCTATCAAACAAGGCCCCAAAGTGTGACTCCCAAACTTCGGGCCATATGTTAGGCTCTATTGCTGGGCGTCCCCCCTACTCACCAGAGCTAACTAACCTCCAGAACAATTTAAAACCATTAGCTTTAACAGCTCTCTCCAGAGCCTCCCACCTTTCAGTTTCCCACTCCTTCTTTGCGTTATGCAGGGTTTTCTGTGATTTATTCTAGCTGACTTGATAGGTGACCTAACTTTCCCTTTCAACGCAATTAAAAACTCGTGTTTTGCTTTACAGCAATTGCTAGTGTACCAAGAGCATTTAAGTCTCTCTATTTCCCTCCTAGAAACTTCAGGGTGGAATACATCTGTCAGGGTTGCCACTAGATCTTCATGGATTATTCTAACCTTATCCCTGTCCATTCCAAGTGGCTCCACCCTGTCCCAACGCGCTCATTCTCTCTATTAGTGGTACTACCCGCTGGTACATCTTTGCCAGTTTGGGAGAAGACTGCCGGACATGATTCCATGTGATTTTCTTCCGGTTGTTGGTGGTTACTAGACCATCCCCAGTGGTCACCGGCTTTGGACCCATGGCAGCAACACCCAAAGTCCCCAGCTTCAATGATACAATCAAAGCATTGTGATCACTATCCTGCCTCTGTTGTACCTCGAAGTCAAGGACTTTCTCCCAGGTACTTGTTTCCATCATGATGTACACAATGAAAAGCAATAGATAGAAGGTTGTAGGCTCGCGCTCTATTGTCAACAGTACTAGGTAGAATTATTAGAGCTGCTACTAGGGATAGTAATGACGTCTATCTATCGTCATAAATAATGTAGTAAACCACATTAACAAAATTGTATACAGTGTATCCCGAGCAGAATCAAAGTGTGTAAAAAACAACTATTGAATAAAACATCATATTCCAGAGTAGGTGTCAGTCTTCTTCTTTAATGTTCTTTACAGCATCTCTTTGGATTGCTAGCCAACACGTGTTTCGTCGATAGCAGTATATGCATTTAGACTTCATCAGGGCTAGATTGTATAACAGAGACAACAATTACAAGCTAAATATGTCAAATAATACATTGCTAAAAGCAATTTAGAGAAGACAAGCTTTAATCTAAACCTCGTCACAGCATTGTCACTACAAATGACAGGAGCGCTCAGAGCCAGATTTCACCTTTTTATCAGTGTGGTAGATTTAAAACAACAACCCAGTGTGAATCCACCATTTTCAAGTGAACCAAACAAAAAAAGAAAAAAGAAAATCCTACTGTTATTATGAGGAAAAGAAGTGAAAAGAAGGCTTGTAAAACCCTGAGCAAAAGGACCAAAATTAAAATACATTAAAGTGAAAAAGAAAAGAATTTTGAAAGAGCATATCCAGCCAAGTGCTATTCAAGAAGTAAAATCCAGATGCCTCCAAACCCTAGATGGCTCACAAAACGTACAAAAGTGAAAACCCGGAGTCAAAGCTCACCAGTCTGTTTATTTGCGAAACTGGCGTCACCACTAACTTTCTGTTCCAAGCGGCGTTATGTATAAGCTGTACAACAAGCAAATCATGAAAAAGAATTTTACCATAGGAATTGCAACTCGACCCCGGAGTGACATTAACACTCCCACTTCTATATCTTATCTCACTTTGTAACAGATTCAAAAAGACCAATTCTCAATACTCACTAAAGATCGTAGTCAAACAGTTGAGTCAGTGAAGAAGTAGCACCTTTATTAATATTAATGAACGAAACCCTCGTCAGGGCAAGTCCAGTTTCCACATCTAAAAAAGCCGGTTTAAAGAGAAGCAAAGTTTTAAAGAGTTTCTTAGTGGAGTAGTTAGATAGTTGCAGAGAATATTTCAAGGTGGCGAGCGGAGATCCACGAGTTGCGGAGGCCATGCGCTTACCTGCTGCAGCGGGACGCATGGACCCCATAGTACCAACGACTAGGAAGGCAGTGTGGCCTGCACGACATGTGGCCTGCGATGTGTGGCTGCAGCGGTGTGGGCGTGCGCACCGCCGTGGCCAGAGGGGTAAAAAAGAAACAGAAGGTATGCACCAGCGGCCCCAGGCCCAAGCGAAGAGGGACAAAAGGCGTGGAGTGCTGCTCCCCGCTCTTCAGTTTATGGAGGGAAGGGGCAGGGCCACAGTGGGGAGGGGGAACAGGCATAGTGAGGGGGCAGGGCAAGGTGTTTTGGAATGGGGAAGGTAGGGGGCCGACCTGAAGTGCAACAGCAGGGGGGGCAGACATGGGGTAGTGGGTCAAGGGTGAGAGCAGCTGGGGAAATAAACTAGCAGGATGGTAAGGGAGGGTTTGTCCTGGAGAGGGGGGAGGGTCACAGCAGACATTGGTGGTAGAGGGCCCAGGGCGTGGAGGGCGTGGAGGGAAATGTGCAAGTGGAGAGGCAGACAGAGTCACGGTGGGGCTCTCCAGCATGGCTGTATGACACTACAACGTGGGCTATTACCACGCGTGCCATTACAACGCTGTTTTTACAACGAAAGTTGTTACAACGACTTGCGATGTAAGCGCTGGATAGTGGAATAGTTTAATTTTCTATTCCAACTACAGCCCACATTACAGTAGGGAAGGTGTTGGAATAGAAAATTAAACTATTCCCTATCCAACAGCGCCCTCGTAACGACTTGCGTTGTAAAAGCAACGTAGTAATGGCAGCGTGTGGTAATGCCCGTGTTGTAAAGGCTGCTCACCCCCAGCATCCTTGTAGCTGGGGGGTGGTTGGACATGGCACCCTGAGGGTTTAGGTTGAGGTGGTTTGAGGAGGACCGGTGAAAACAGGTGGCACAACGGGAGGCCAAAGAGGTGCCAGAAGCAGGAGCCTGGGAAGGGATAGAGGCTATGGGGAGTAGGCAGGAATGTGTCCCAGCATCTGCCATAGTGCGGCAATGCTGGAATGGAGTGAGTGGTGGAGCAAGAAGGGACTGTGAGGGAGGGCCAAACAGCTGAACGTATGCCCCCGGCCAAGGTATATAAGCGCAGGAGCCTAGTGTGATGGGGGGGCATTTAGCGGTTGTGAGAAGTTGGCCTGATATGTAGTGTTTCCAATTCTGGAACCACTGGGTATCAGTCCAAACAAACCCCAAAGATGTCTGGTTGTAAGTCAACCTTGTTAGACAAGCTATCCTAGTGGTAGCATGGACTAAGCAGCCTTAAAGGCTTAACTTAAGAGGACGTGTTAAGCGAGCTGTTTTACCACATACAATCCTGTAATCAAATGAAAGGACACCACACAAGTATATATTATAAAAATATATGTATTTATTTCTAAATTACTCCCCAGTACTCTTTATGAGGAAAGGGGCACAAGCGTTAAATCAAAAGCACTGTTTAGACATATAAAGTTGCACAATTATGGATGAGGGCGGGTGGCCACTCAAACCATATACTAAAAAAATGGTATAAGTAACACTTATCGAACAATGGTTAGGCCTAGGGCCTAGAGATTCGCTGGGAGCAGTCAGGACTAGCAATGATGAAGTCGGGAGTAGCCCACAGGAGACGGGTGCAGCACGGAAAGTGCGACGCGCACCAATGCACTGTCAATGGTGCGTAAAAGTCAGTTAAAGTGAATTAAAAGATACTTCCGCTGAACCTAGGAACACAAAACTTTAGACACAGACCCTAGAGGTGTGTACCAGTGTGGGAACACCGGCGTTGCAAAGTTACCTCACCCACAGGCCGTGGGTGCACAGGGTCGAAGTGGCGTCGAGTTTTGACACGCAGGCTCTTGGTGCTTGAAGCTGTTGCAGCTGCAGACGAGGTGAAGCAGAAGTGTCCGGTGGATCCAAGGGTGGATCTGAAGTGGTGAAGACCTGAAAGCAGAGGGGACAATGTTCAAAGTCACTGACCAGTGACCACCGTGGAACCAGATTGGAACCAGGCAAAGTCGGGTGCAAACAGGTGATCAGGGGTTGCTTCTCTCTGCAGCCACGTGGACACGAAGAGGTCAAGGACGTCCAGGAGTCGATCACGAGCTGTCCCTTGAAGGCTCTAGCTGATGGCGGTGTCGGCAACTCGATTGAAGCAAACAAGCCTTGGCTAATGCAAGCCACGGGGAAAATGAAAAAGGCTTAATACTCGGACCAGCAAGGTCAGAGCGGCTACTCTTTTCTACAGGAGCGAGGACAGGTCTGGAGCAACCAGACCCACAGTGTAAATCGTAGGTTTCGTCGCCAAGATGGCCGCTGACCACGTGACAAGCGGCCGGGATGGCGAGTCGAGTGGCAAAAAGCAAAAGAGCCCCACGCAGATCGTGGAGATGCTGGAGGGCTGGTCTTTGGTGCAAATGCTGCTCGGTTGTGGGGCTTCTCAAACCCCAAAGCACAGAGTCGAGGGTGCCTCGGGTCAGCGTCTCGGGGGTCTTTCAAGATGGCCGCTCCCACGTCTCTCGGTGCCTCCACGGGTCCCTTCTTTGCAGGGACTGTGGATCGGGCTGGGAGAAGTCTGGGAAGCTGGGTCTTGTCAGGCTCTGCACTCGGACTCCGGCGGGAGGCGGCGGCAAAGCAGACGTCGAGGTGCTGGGTGATGCCTGTGTTCACAGGGTGGCCCCTCCTAGGCCACAAGGGAGATGCTCTTCAGTCTTCTGTCATCAGAATGTCGAAGTCCAGTCGTCTTCTTAGTTTAAAGTTGATTTCAGGATGATCTGAGTTGCATTGGGACTGCTCCCCCTCTTATTCGAATCTGAGGGGTGGATCTCCTGCTAGGTCCCTCCCCTATGGGTGGGACCAGGAAGGGGGGTGGTTACACCCCCTTTCCTTTGTCCAGGTCTCACTGGAGCTGGGGCTGGGCTGCCCCAGAACCGGTTTGACCGGATTATGCAAGGGGAAGCCTTGTGCTCCCCAGGCACTGTCTGGTTTCATTCAAACCTCCCTGCTACAATCCACTATCTCCTGTCTGGGGTGGTGTCACACCTCCCTGTGACAGGAAATCCCTTTGTCCAGGCCTCCTCTGCTGAGTTTCGGTCAGCAGCAGGAGGTCAGACATGTGTCTGTGGCAGAAGCATCCATTTTGTGGATCTGAGGCTCTTTTAAAAATCAACCGCGTTTTAGCAAAAGTAACATGTCGTCCCCTCTAGAGGGGTGGAATGCTACCCCCGTCGCCAGGACTGGCAAGGGGGTAGTATTCCCAATCGTATGACACCTTACACGACATGTTTTGATAAAGCCAAACCAAAGTTGACATATAACCGCGAGGATTATAATGCACTTAATAGTATATGGTTTGGCATTATCCCGGAACAGCTAAGGGAATTGGTCCCGACAGCTGCAGACAGGCTCAGCTCATGCCAGAGCACCATCTCACATTAAACCACGCACTCTGCCTTCAGGATTGTTAAGGCCTGCCATAGGAGTGGCTCACAGGTTTATATGTGTCCAGATAGGTTTAGATATAGGCATACTATATCTAAGCAAGGGGTGATTACACCACCTTGCCCCAGCTGAGTGATCAGCCAGTTGTGTCAATTTTAGATAGCCAGCCAGGGGTGGCAAAAGATATGCTGCAGCCCCTGGTAGGCCTTGGATGCACCTATGCCCTGGGCACCTATAGTGCTCTGTACAGGGGCTGATAAGGTGACCCAAGCCAATCTAGTTATGCACCTAGGGTACATGGAATCCATTTTACAGAGAGAGCAGATAGCCTGGGGCCCTGATTAGCAGGGAACCAGGCCAACTAAGTCGAAAACCAGCTAAACACAAGGCAAAAAATCTGGGGTAACCATAGTCAGGTAGCCACCTTCCTACATAACCCCCCCCAAACGAAAGGAGATAAGGCTATCCTTGGCCAGGTAAGCCTATATTGCCTGAGTGGCCATATAAGGAAGTACCTGCACTAGCATGGGTACCCCCTGTCTCATGGTCCACTAAGCAGTCCCTCACCCTAGGGGTATTAGAGGGTCTCCACCATAGGGAATCACTACCTTGGGTGTGTTTATGCAAAGTTAAAGGCTGGTTTGGATATGGAGTATTGAAGTGAGGCTCCACTAATTTTGGGCTCAACTTCCTCCAATTATCTTCCACCATGTGGGCCTTTCTTTCTTCAACTGAGTTGCACTGAGCTCTCAGGGTCAACCTCTGGCTACCTAAAGCTGGAGGCTGGGTCCCTCTGTTTGGCTTGCTGGAGGGACAGTTCAGGTTTGGGCCCTTTGGGTCCCAGGTTTGGCTGTGCCCAACAGAATCCATCTGTGGGAGGTCCCTAACTGTTTTTAAGGGGGCTCCCTCAGGAGTTTTTAAAGTTTTCACCTTACTAGGCCTACTAGTTTTGGTGCCCCTAATCTGTTGATGGGGGTGCTTTATTTGACAGGAGGCCCTCTGGGTCTCACTGTCCTTCTTGTCCTCTGCAGCCCTGGGCTGACTGAGGCAAGGTAGAGAGGGGCAGGTTACCTGCTCCAGACTGGATCCCACCTGAGAAGGGTCCACTGCCATCAGAGGCTCTGTCAGGCCAGGCCTAACAACCTCTGGGGCAGTTCCTTCATCAGGGGTAAGATCAGTTCCCTGAGGAGGCTGATCCTGTCCTACTGTCTGGTGAGGGGGAGATTTCTCTTCCTCCTCCATGCTCTCAGTTTGGGTGGAGTGATCCATCATTTCAGGCTTCACAACACACATATCTGTTTGAGTTTGGGCTGTGGCCATCACAGCCCCACCAACCTTTTCAGGAGGAGACTCAGTTTGGGTTTCTGCTGTTATCATAACAGCTTTGCTATTCTGTTTTGGAAGAGCTTCTGGTAAAGATGGGGCAGAGAGTTGCTCAGCCCTACCAACCCTTTCAGGAAGGACATCTTGAATTGGGGCTATATCCAGTACAGCCCCACTAACCTTTCCATTGGAATTTACCATTCTAGAATGGATTTCCTGTTCAACCTCAGCCCAGGCTGAGATTTCCAAATCATTACCCAGTAGACAGTCTACAGGCAAGTTTGGTGACACTGCCACTCTCTTTGGGCCAATGACACCTCCCCAGCTGAGACTTACTACTGCCATGGGATGATTTGTTTGGATGCCATCAATGTTTGTTACCTGGTATGTGGCACCTGGTAAAAGTTGCTTAGAGGGGACTATACAGTCAGCCACCATGGTGATGCTAGCCCCTGTGTCTCTAAAAGCTTCAACTTTCAAACCATTGATGATAGGTTCTTGTCTATATTTGCTCAAGGTATTTGGGCAAACAGAGAAGTTGGCAAACCCCATGCCAGTCTCATAGACAAGATCATTTGGGGATGGGGACCTGGATAGGCCAGGGTCCCCTTGGGCTCCAAAAGTAAACCCACCCAGATTCCTGGGTGTGCTCCCACTTCCTGGGGGATTACTGCTGACAGTAACAGGAGGTGTTGGAGCTGGCTTTGGAGGTATGTTTTCTTTATTGCCATTCTTGGGACAACAGCTGTCTGTTTTGTAATGCCCAACCTGTTTACAGGCATGACAATAAGGCTTTTTCTCAGTTGATGAAGTGTCTTGGGACCCACCCCCCTTCTTGGAGTTTTGGGGCCCTGGGGAAGTCTTTTCTTTACTTTTATCCCCACCCTTATCTTGAGGCTTGGTAGACTCCTTCTTCTGGTTATTGTCCTGATTCTTAGGCCTAATCCTGGTTCTGACCCACTTATCTGCCCTCTTTCCCAATTCTTGGGGAGAGGTCAAATCTGAGTCCACCAGGTGCTGGTGTAAGAGCTGGTTCTGACAATTACTTAGGATCTGCTCCCTCATAATCAAATTATACAATCCTGTGAAGTCATGTACTTTGCTGCCATTTAGCCAACCCTCCAGAGCCTTAGTTGCACAATCAACAAAATCAGTCCAGTCCTGAGTCTGTGTCTTCTGGGTGTCTCTGAACTTTAACCTGTACTGTTCAGTGGTTAAGCCAAACCCATCTATTAGAACACTCTTCAGGACTTTGTAATTGCTGGCATCCTCATGTCTGACAGTGAGGAGCCTATCTCTCCCTTTCTCTGAAAAGGAGTACCATAAGATTGCTGCCCACTGTTCCTCAGGAACCTGCTGTACCATGCAGGCTCTCTCAAGAGCAGTCATCCATTTGTGGATGTCATCCCCTTCCTTGTAGGGGGGCACAATCTTTGTCAGGTTTCTACTATCATAGGACCTGGGTTTCTCTTTAGGAATATTGCTGCCACCAGTGGCATCTAAGCCACTTAATTTCTGTTCCCTTGCCAAGGTAAGTTTAGCTTGAGCCAAGGTAAGTTTAGCTTGAGCCAGAGCTACCTCCTCCCTCTCTATCTGGAGTTGGACAGCCCTCATTCTGGCCCTATGCTCTTTCCTCTGGGAGGGAGTCATCCCTCTTTGAGATTCTCTTGAGGCACTAGAAAGATGAGAGTCCCTTGATTGAGATCTCACCCTCCTGTTACCTGGGAGAATTTGGTTATGAGATCTGGAGTGGTGCTGGCCCTCTCCATTCTCATGTAGGTCCAGGTTGGCCTGGTTAAGCCTGGCAACCTGTACCTGGTTTCCCCTCTGATCCTGATCTTCAGGCTCTTCTAAATCAGAGCCTTCCTCTGGGTCTTCCTCCTCCTCCTCTACTTCCTCTGGAAGATCCTCATTCTCAGGGGAGTTTATCCCTTCCTCTGTTTCTAAGGGAGTCTGACTCACCTTATCTAGGTCATCCTTTTCTAGGAGAGCTACTAGGGAAGGAATGGTAGGGCCTCTGCCCTTATTTAGCCCCCTGGCTGTGCACAAGGCACTCAGGTCTTTGTGGCTAAGATTGTCATATCTGGATGTTGTCCCTATAGGATCAACTATTACAGGAGCAGAGCCTGAGGCTCTACCTGTATCAGACATGACTGCTAGTGAGGTGTAAGTGGTGCACTTACCTACACTAAGTGGTTTCCTACTGTACCTTGCTAGTGAGTTGTAGTCAGGGTGTGCTAATCCCTTTAATCTACAACTACTAAATTCAGTAGAACTTAATATGCTAAGCTTTTGATTTATATGTACCTAGAGGTACTTGATGTGATCTTTCAATTTGATAAAGATTGCAATGGTAAAACAAACAGCAAGCTCAAATCCGCACCGCTGCACACCAATGTGAGAAGTTGGCCTGATATGTAGTGTTTCCAATTCTGGAACCACTGGGTATCAGTCCAAACAAACCCCAAAGATGTCTGGTTGTAAGTCAACCTTGTTAGACAAGCTATCCTAGTGGTAGCATGGACTAAGCAGCCTTAAAGGCTTAACTTAAGAGGTCGTGTTAAGCGAGCTGTTTTACCACATACAATCCTGTAATCAAATGAAAGGACACCACACAAGTATATATTATAAAAATATATGTATTTATTTCTAAATTACTCCCCAGTACTCTTTATGAGGAAAGGGGCACAAGCGTTAAATCAAAAGCACTGTTTAGACATATAAAGTTGCACAATTATGGATGAGGGCGGGTGGCCACTCAAACCATATACTAAAAAAATGGTATAAGTAACACTTATCGAACAATGGTTAGGCCTAGGGCCTAGAGATTCGCTGGGAGCAGTCAGGACTAGCAATGATGAAGTCGGGAGTAGCCCACAGGAGACGGGTGCAGCACGGAAAGTGCGGCACGCACCAATGCACTGTCAATGGTGCGTAAAAGTCAGTTAAAGTGAATTAAAAGATACTTCCGCTGAACCTAGGAACACAAAACTTTAGACACAGACCCTAGAGGTGTGTACCAGTGTGGGAACACCGGCGTTGCAAAGTTACCTCACCCACAGGCCGTGGGTGCACAGGGTCGAAGTGGCGTCGAGTTTTGACACGCAGGCTCTTGGTGCTTGAAGCTGTTGCAGCTGCAGGCGAGGTGAAGCAGAAGTGTCCGGTGGATCCAAGGGTGGATCTGAAGTGGTGAAGACCTGAAAGCAGAGGGGACAATGTTCAAAGTCACTGACCAGTGACCACCGTGGAACCAGATTGGAACCAGGCAAAGTCGGGTGCAAACAGGTGATCAGGGGTTGCTTCTCTCTGTAGCCACGTGGACACGAAGAGGTCAAGGACGTCCAGGAGTCGATCACGAGCTGTCCCTTGAAGGCTCTAGCTGATGGCGGTGTCGGCAACTCGATTGAAGCAAACAAGCCTTGGCTAATGCAAGCCACGGGGAAAATGAAAAAGGCTTTTTACTCGGACCAGCAAGGTCAGAGCGGCTACTCCTTTCTACAGGAGCGAGGACAGGTCTGGAGCAACCAGACCCACAGTGTAAATCGTAGGTTTCGTCGCCAAGATGGCCGCTGACCACGTGACAAGCGGCCGGGATGGCGAGTCGAGTGGCAAAAAGCAAAAGAGCCCCACGCAGATCGTGGAGATGCTGGAGGGCTGGTCTTTGGTGCAAATGCTGCTCGGTTGTGGGGCTTCTCAAACCCCAAAGCACAGAGTCGAGGGTGCCTCGGGTGCTGCGCAGTCAGCGTCTCGGGGGTCTTTCAAGATGGCCGCTCCCACGTCTCTCGGTGCCTCCACGGGTCCCTTCTTTGCAGGGACTGTGGATCGGGCTGGGAGAAGTCTGGGAAGCTGGGTCTTGTCAGGCTCTGCACTCGGACTTTGGCGGGAGGCGGCGGCAAAGCAGACGTCGAGGTGCTGGGTGATGCCTGTGTTCACAGGGTGGCCCCTCCTAGGCCACAAGGGAGATGCTCTTCAGTCTTCTGTCATCAGAATGTCGAAGTCCAGTCGTCTTCTTAGTTTAAAGTTGATTTCAGGATGATCTGAGTTGCATTGGGACTGCTCCCCCTCTTATTCGAATCTGAGGGGTGGATCTCCTGCTAGGTCCCTCCCCTATGGGTGGGACCAGGAAGGGGGGTGGTTACACCCCCTTTCCTTTGTCCAGGTCTCACTGGAGCTGGGGCTGGGCTGCCCCAGAACCGGTTTGACCGGATTATGCAAGGGGAAGCCTTGTGCTCCCCAGGCACTGTCTGGTTTCATTCAAACCTCCCTGCTACAATCCACTATCTCCTGTCTGGGGTGGTGTCACACCTCCCTGTGACAGGAAATCCCTTTGTCCAGGCCTCCTCTGCTGAGTTTCGGTCAGCAGCAGGAGGTCAGACATGTGTCTGTGGCAGAAGCATCCATTTTGTGGATCTGAGGCTCTTTTAAAAATCAACCGCGTTTTAGCAAAAGTAACATGTCGTCCCCTCTAGAGGGGTGGAATGCTACCCCCGTCGCCAGGACTGGCAAGGGGGTAGTATTCCCAATCGTATGACACCTTACACGACATGTTTTGATAAAGCCAAACCAAAGTTGACATATAACCGCGAGGATTATAATGCACTTAATAGTATATGGTTTGGCATTATCCCGGAACAGCTAAGGGAATTGGTCCCGACAGCTGCAGACAGGCTCAGCTCATGCCAGAGCACCATCTCACATTAAACCACGCACTCTGCCTTCAGGATTGTTAAGGCCTGCCATAGGAGTGGCTCACAGGTTTATATGTGTCCAGATAGGTTTAGATATAGGCATACTATATCTAAGCAAGGGGTGATTACACCACCTTGCCCCAGCTGAGTGATCAGCCAGTTGTGTCAATTTTAGATAGCCAGCCAGGGGTGGCAAAAGATATGCTGCAGCCCCTGGTAGGCCTTGGATGCACCTATGCCCTGGGCACCTATAGTGCTCTGTACAGGGGCTGATAAGGTGACCCAAGCTAATCTAGTTATGCACCTAGGGTACATGGAATCCATTTTACAGAGAGAGCAGATAGCCTGGGGCCCTGATTAGCAGGGAACCAGGCCAACTAAGTCGAAAACCAGCTAAACACAAGGCAAAAAATCTGGGGTAACCATAGTCAGGTAGCCACCTTCCTACAGCGGTGGTCGGAAGAAGAGGGGTAGTGCAGCATTAAATGGATGGGGGAGAGGGTGACATATGGTATGATATATGGTATTTGTTAGGCTCGTGTATCACCCGTAGGTCTCGCAGCGGCAGCGGATACTCAAAGAACCATGGTAGATGTCTTATGAGAGGTGGAAAAGCCAGGTTTTAAGAACTTTGCGGAACCTCTTATGATCTTGTTCCAATCGGAGATAAAGACGTAGGGCCTTCCAGGTTTCAGGGGCCAATTTTGGAGAAAGCTCTGCCTCCATTCCTTACTGTGCACATTTTAGGTACTGCTAGGAATTGTTTACTGGTGGAGTGCAGGATACTAGCTGGTTGGTATTTTATTAGTTTTTCGGCTAGATATTTTGGCCCTTTGCAATCCAGGGTCTTGTGGACCAAGCAGCATATTTTGAAGTTGAGGTTTAGGACCAATCTGGCTGCAGTATTTTGAGGGACCTGAAGTTTTGACAACTGCTCCTCATTAATGGAGGCCAGTAGCGCATTTCCGTAATCTAAACGGCTAATGATTAGTCCCTGTACTAGAGGCATGCGGGACCATAGGGGAATCCACTGAAAGATTTTGTTGTAAGAATTGTCTGGCTTCTTTATTTGATTAAGACCATCATAGTTTAAAGAAAGATTTATATTGTCTGAATACAAGCAAAAGGATTCTAAAAAATATCATTTTTTGAATTATAGAAAAAAGCTGATGTTGTCCTGATGAAGACGCATTGTTTGCGTCGAAACGCGTTGACACAGAAAAAACATCTACTTTGAGGATCAGCCGTGGGAACCATCATATACTTTTTAACCTTTCCCTTGAAACTAGAGATTACTATAACTTGAATACTGTACTCTCATTTTATTCCTTTTATATAACTTTTGTATTTGATTGAACATGTCTATCAATTTTTACTAATGTGATTAAATTTTATGTATGACTATATTTGTTGTTTGAAAAATCTTTCTTTTGCTTGTGTTTATATTTACTATAATAATAAGTTGCCAGATGCTCTTTTTTCTATCAATTGTTTAGCCCTGATCCAGGAAACTGATCTTATTCAGGGGGTCCCTGTTTGATGCCACTGGCCACAGAGACAGACATTTTCAAGACTCTGGTGCCTGCGGGGATGTAATTGGTGGTAGAGTTTTTAGCCGTCTCCACTAGGAGTGCGTATAGTCAAGCTTGGCAGGAGTTTATAGAGGGAAGGGCAGAGAAGAGGGCGGAAGCTGTGGTTCCGTAGTTCGTGGGTCCGTGGTTCGTAGATTCTGAACCTGTGCAATAAAGGTCGTCGGATATAGACGATTTTGGTATCAGCGGACAGCAAATCACGAGTGCGGTGTGTACGAGTGTTTTCGTCATAATCGATCAATGAGAACACTACGTATTCAGGGATTTCGTTTGAACCCTCGGGTTCCATTTTGTGTACGGCAGCCATTTTGTGTGGTTGCCCTCACATAGGCCGATGACTGCGGCCGAACGGGTCCTAGGGACACGTACACCTTAGCTGACTCTTGCATGACCTGGCCGAACTGACTCCCTTGCCCGAGGCTGACCTCGCTGAGCCAGTTCCTTGTTAAGCAGCTGGTCAGATAAAGATCAAAGAGCAGGACATTGCTGAGTTTATGGTACACTGCACCCACCCTTCTATCTTGCTTCTCATCTGTTTCTGTTCCTTCCTTTATGGCTTAATCACTGATTTGGGTTGAGGTTTTATGATGGGTTTGTCCGGCCTGATCGAACAGGATATTGGAATGTGCTTGGTCATTTCTGGTGGGCTGGACAACGAAAAGTGGGATTGTCGTCATGCGCTACTTTTGAAATGTCACGTTCTTATTGGTCAGTTTGTATATAATCGATGCTAGCCTGGAATGTGATTTTTGGCATAAAAGACCATGCTCCGCTCATTGACTTTGTGCAGTCTCTACCGAACCACCCGTTTTGTGCTTCGTAGACCTCTGTTCCTGGTTGCAGCCAATAAACTTTGGTCTTTGACGTCATCAAGAAGTGTCCTGTGTCTCTGTTTGCCGAGGCAGGGGAATCCGAAGACATCGAGCGTTATCCCTGGCGCTGCTGGGTTCTAAAACCCGGTTCTTCAGTTGGTGCCCAACGTGGGGTGACTTCAGCGGTACCGGTCCAAGCCCGAAGATCGTGTTGAGCTTTGTGTGGAAATTCTGGAGGAAGGCCTGCCACTTCATCGACCCCTGTATGTCGTCGCGGTCCGAAAGTCTTTGCTGCGAGGTTCCCCGCCTTCCGACGGCTACGAAGGACTGCTGCCCTGACTGTCGCCCTGTCTTGGAGCCATTAGACGATTTGTAGAGTGAGACAATAGACGGGTCTTCTGGTAACGCCATGGACATTTCAGTTAAGTATGAGTGGAGCGTCTCCCCGTCCTTAGTTTTGTTTGGGTATCCTTCGGGATCGCTTTGATTTGGTACCTGTAGGCCCTAAAACAGAGGAACTCGTGTTTTCACGAGGCTATCGTTTTGAGATTTCCCTTGAAGTTTGAAGCTAGACTAGTTAGCGAAGATGCCTGGTCTTAGCAGACTTGGAAAGATATTTGGTTTTGGTTGTACTAGGGATTCCCGATTGGAGGATTCGTGTCCGGTTCCTCCGATTGGAACTCCGACCTATGAGCTCTACGTAAAACATGGAGTGGGCTCCATCGCGTATAATGACATATGGGTAAAATACACGAGAGAAAACGGTGTCCTACAGTGGCCCCGTTATGGTAGCTTTGAAACTGAGATTTTAGACAATCTCGAAGTTAAACTGTTCAAGAAGAAAGCCCGGCCGGCGATGTTTGACTCTTTCCGCTTATAGCGAAAAGAAGCCAAACAGAAAAAAATTAAGTTAGCGAAGAAGAATAAAAGAGAACGAGGTATGTCAATGGTGCAAGCTGCTATACAGTTTAGGGATAATGAGGAAGAACAAGAGAGCGAACATATGCTTAGGATCCATAAATTAGCGGTAGATAAGTGCTACCCAGCTTTGCCACCTAAAGAGCAAGAAGAGAAGAAAGATCTTGTGAAAGATCCTTTAATGTCGCATCTATTGAGTTCGCCACCCCCTTATGCACAGAATGCTACGGCACCACCGCCACCAGTTGTAGTTGCGCAACCTCCGGTTGCTTTGCCACCTGCGATTCCTCAACAGCCAGCTCTTCTTTCGTTGGTTACTATTCCTTTGGTGCAGCCTTCTCAAGGGCCGCCGACTTTGCTACCTCCTTCGTCAGCTATTCCTGTGCCTGTCCTGTATACTCCTCCTGTTCCGACTTTGGCTTCCTCTCATTCTGTTCGATCTCCTCCTCTTTTGTCACCTTCTCCTTCTGCTCGACAGAGAATGACTGATGTGGTAGCTGGTCTCTTTTCTCCTCTATTGGGTTCATTGGGTATGTCTCCTGTTGTCGAGCGTAGACAATCGCGTAGTCAATTGTCTAATGTTGATGAACGGACAGTGTTGGATCACATAGCGCGTAAATCGGTTTTGTATCCTACGCTTTATGATCTTGAGGGTGTTATGGATGTTTTCCATCAATGGGAAGCACCGAAACAACGGTACGTTTTCGATATGATGTGTTCTTTCATTAGTGAACAATGGGAAAATAGCGATTTAGGTCAAACTCCGCCTGAGTTGTACCGTATACATTCTGAGTTTGTGAAAGGGACCGTTGTGGGTCTCGAGATCGAGAAAGCAGTTGGGACGTTGTTGTCATTACGGAATGCATCTCCTTCTGAGCGACTGTTTGAGCCTGATTCGTCAGTTAGGAGAAAGGCGCGTCAATACTCGATGCGTGAGGTTCCTCCAGTTTGGAGACCTGCTGATGCAACTGTTAATCCGCCTATTCCTGCACACTTTCAGAGTGTCTGGGTACATGTTCCTTGGAAGCATCCTGAAGTTTTAGCGCTTAAGCAGACTTTGCCTGATCCGCGCCAAAATCCAGCAGGGTATTATAAGGAGTTAACTCAGACTGTGGGTTCATGTATCATGAATCTGGCAGATATAGATATGTTATTTGGGAATGTTGTTCCACAGCCTATCTGGAGTAAGATTCGTCACACAGATCATGCGCATGAATTAGGTGAGACATGGACTAATCTTAGGGATGCAGATAATAGACAAGTAGGTGGTGCTAAACCTGAGGATTTGATTACTGACCTTTCTGGTAGGATTATTAATTATATGAAGACTCTTATGCCTGAAGTGTGTGTTAATTGGGACAAGTTGTCTGCTTGCAAGCTGAAGAAAGACGAAAGTGGGTCTGATTTTTTCACGCGGTTCGAAGAGACCTTTGTAGACCACAATGGTCAGGATATGAGTACCGAAGGTGGTCAGAGATTGTTCGTCGACAAATTTGTTCATAATTTTCTTCCAGAATTGTGCAATAGGTTGAAGGATTCCGAGAGTGCTTGGGCCATTTCCACGTCAGCGCAGATTTTGGCTACTGCCCAGTACTATGAAAATAGGAATGAGGATGAGATATAGAAAGCGGATAGGAAGACTAAGGAATTGAAGACTAAAGTTCTTCTACAACAAGCTTATCCGCCCCGTAATAATCAGCGCGATTATCAGCAGAATCAGCAATATTTGAGAAACTAGCAAAGATACGAGTCTTCTTAGCCATGTTTTCCTGTTGGTCCTAATCAGTGTGCGCATTGCAAAGAAGAGGGCCATTTCAAGAGTAGTTGTCCGGTTCTGTTACAGCGCACAAATGGTGCTTCTGGTGAGAGAGGTCGAGGTGCTCAACAAGCGCCTAGAGGTAGAGGTCGTGGTCAGAATACGCGTTCTTTGCCTCCACAGAATTCTATGAATAGCTTTGATCAGCAGAATGGTGCGTCTAGTAGGACGGCTCAGTACTATACGGACGATTACTACGTCGAAGGTGAGTAAGTGAATGGTAATGATTGCTAGCACAGCCATAGACAAAGAGAGGGAGTTCTTTCAGTTCCAGTAGATCAGAGTGGACCCTATGTTGAAGTGATTGCATCAGGTGTGTCAGAGCCTTTTCTGTTGGATACTGATGCTGCAAAGAGTTCTATCATGCACTCTAAACTGTCTGGCTTAAAGAATGTTTCAGTAGGTTTTTCTGGCGCCCCGGTTACGAATCCAATTTCTAGTCCATTGTCTATTTCTCTTGGACCTTGTGAATTCGAAGCACCCCTCATTCTGACGACCGGTTGTGGTGAGAACTTGTTGGGATTGGACTTGTTAAAAAGATTGTATGCGACGCTATACTGTTCTCCGTCAGGAGTACATCTTACATTGGGTAAGAGAGTGATCTCTCCGATGTATATATCTAAAGATCGACTTCCACCTGACTTGTCTTCTCTCCCTGATTCTCTTTGGGCTACTGGTCCGAACGATGTAAGCCTTTTAGAGATTCCGCCATATGTTGTAAGGTTGAAAGAGAATGCTAGGTTGCCATGCATTCCACAGTACCGTATCTCGAGTGATGGTGAACGAGCACTTTTAGCGATCATTTATGATCTGATTGAAAAGGGTGGGATTGAGGAAACGAGAGGTAATGTGTGCAATAGTCCGATTTTGCCTGTTCTGAAGAGAACTGATTCTTCACCGCCTCCTGTATATAGGTTCGTGATTGATCTTCGCGAGGTGAATAAGATTGTAGTTCCGCAATTTCCTGTTGTGCCTGATATCACTGCTTTACTGACTTTGATCCCGGCTACAGCCACGTGGTTTTCGGTGATTGACTTGAAGAATGCTTTCTTCAGCATCCCGATTGCCGTAGAAAGTAGAGATATCTTTGGATTCTCTTTAGGAGGACGAAGCTTCCGCTTTAAGCGCGCTCCGCTTGGCTATTGCGAGAGTCCATCGATCTATAGCCAAGCTTTGAATACGCAACTTGATTTGTTGGTTTTACCTGATGGTGCTGCTCTTATGCAGTACGTTGACGATTTGTTAGTTGCTGCTGACAATGAAGAGATTTGTAGAGAGGCTACTTTGTCGTTGTTACGCCACTTGTCTGATTTCCATCATAAGGTTTCTCTTTCAAAGTTGCAATATTGTCGACAAGAAGTTATCTACTTAGGTCACCTCTTATCGAAGGAGGGAAGGAAACCCCTGAAAGAATTCAAGCTATTGCGAAAATGAGTGTGCCTACGACACAGAGAGAAGTACGTGCGTTTTTGGGTATTACATCGTACTGTAGACAGTGGATCCCTAATTTCTCGTTGTTAGCGAAACCTTTGATAGCTCTTACTATTAAGGATACTCCAAATCCTATTCCTTGGACTGACGAATGTCAGAAGAGCTTTTCAGAATTACGCAATGCATTGTGTTCAGCTCCTGTGTTGGGTACTCCCGACTACAGTAAGCATTTCACATTGTATCTTCCCGAGAGAGAGGGATGTGCATTGTCAGTTTTGACTCAACAGTTTGGCGATAAGCAGCGTCCATGTGCTTATTTTTTGTCGACTTTGGATCCGGTAGCTAGAGCGTTGCCGAGTTGTCTGAAAGCTACAGCAGCAGCGGCTGTTTCGATTCTACAGTCTGCTGGTTTGGTAATGGACAATACACTGATTGTGATGGTTCCACATGCAGTGGATACCTTGTTGAATCGTACCAAGACACAGCACTTAACTAGTGCTCGGTTGTCGGGTTACGAATTGACCTTGTTAGCGAGTCATGTGCATATTAAGAGATGCAACACGTTGAATCCAGCCACGCTGTTGCCGATTTTAGCTGAGACAGATAATGACACAGAACAACATGATTGTTTCCTTAGAACTGAGGAAGAAACGAAAGGGAGGATAGACCTTAGGGATACTCCTCTTCCAGAGTGTGATGGTACTTTGTGGGCTGATGGTTCGTGCTTCAAGCTTCCGAATGGTGATACGACTGCGGCATATGCTGTTACGACTTTGCATACGATTGTTGAAGCTGCACGTATCCCACATAATTCAGCGCAAGCAGCAGAGTTGATTGAATTAACAAGAGCGTGTGTGTTGGCAAAAGGAAAACGAGTGAATGTGTACACTGACAGCCAGTATGCGTTTGGTGTGGCTCATAGTTTTGGACGTTTGTGGAGAAAGCGTGGTTTTCTGACTTCGCATGGGACGAAAATCCAGCATGGACAGTTGGTGAATGAACTTCTTGAATCTCTTACTTTGCCATTGCAAGTAGCGATTGTGAAATGCAGTGCGCATAAGAAAGTTCCGGATGATGTTGGTCGCGGAAATGCATTTGCGGATGAGGTCGCGAAAGAAACTGCAAGAAATGTGATGAGCCGAATGTATGTTGCAGGTCCGGCGAGATGGGTTCCAGATAGAAGCATGTGTGAAGATACGATCGAGAGTGTGAAATACATCCAAGCTGAAGCTACAGAGAAAGAGTTGAATGAATGGGGAGAGAGTAAGGGTAGATTGGATTCGAATGGTTGTTGGACTGATTTGTCAGAGCATCAAAGATGGTTGCTACCTGACGCGTATGTGCTTCCAGTGGTTACAATGGCTCATGGAATGGCACATATCAGCGTGAAAGGGATTTGCAAGTTGTTGGCCCCGGTTTGGCTGAATGCTGGAATTCCTAAATGTGCAGAGAATCTGGTTAAGAACTGTATGGTGTGTTTGATGTGTAATCCTGGTAAGGGAATTCCAACTCCAGCTGGTCATTTTGCTCCTCCAACGTATCCATTCGAGGCTTTGCAGCTAGATTTCATCCACATGGAGAGGTGCAACAACCTGAAGTATGTGTTGGTGGTTGTTTGCTCTTTTTCTAGATGGGTGGAAGCTTACCCTTTGAAGGACAATACTGCCTTGTCCACGGCGAAAGCCCTTATCAAAGAGTTCTTCCCTAGGTATGGTTTGCTGAGATTGATCTGGAGTGACAATGGGAGTGAATTTGTGGGTCAAGTGATGAAGAGAGTGTGTGATGGGTTAGGTATTAGGCAGAAGTTCCACGCTGCAAATCACCCCCAATCAGCTGGTTTAGTCGAGTTCTATAATGGCACTCTCAAATTAAAATTGGCCAAAATCCAAGCGAGCTCTGGTTTACAATGGCCAGATGCTTTGCCCCTAGCTCTTTTGTCCACTAGAATGACTGTGCATTCGCGAATGGGTTTGAGTCCGTATGAAGTTGTATTTGGCCGCCCGGCGAATATTTGGGGTGTGCCAAGACCGACAAAGTTCAGTGAGATTGAACATCCTGTGTTGCTCGATTACCTGCATGAATTGATGGCTAAATTGCGTGTTTTACACCAACAGGTTCATGACACTCTGCCACAGCCTTCGGAAGATCCAGGTCACGCCATCGAACCTGGGAGCTGGGTCCTTATCAAGAATTTTCAGCGGAGCAAGAACGAGCAGCCCCGCTGGACAGGACCCTTCTTCGTGTTGTTGTCTACACGTTCCGCAGTACGAGTGCACGGTAAAAAGAGTTGGATCCACGGCGTACACTGCAAAAGGGCTCCTTTGCCTTTGTCGTACGACCGGTGGGTCCAGAAGGGACTTCCAGATTCTGAGACTGAGACCGTGCCTCGTTTTCTGCCATTCAGCGATGCCAGTTTGATTGGAACGAACACTGAGAAAGAAAGTGATGATATTCTTCAAGAAGCTGGGCCTCCTTTGAACCGTTTGAACACTACTGAACCTGAACTCTTGTTCCGTGAACAGACATTGCCTGGCAAAGACCGTTATAATTTGCGACCAAGAGTCGCAGGACTAATAAAAAGATACATTTCTTTTTTTATGATTTTTCTGTTTGCAGGTGAACTCTCCTCCGAGGAACTACTTTGAATTTTGTTTTTCGAACCGCCTTCCGGGTTCAGCTGTAGGGTCGCGGTTGACAAGTCTTTGGAGTGCAAGCCGGAGCACTAGGTCGAAGGTTCTGGTTGCCCTAAGGGATTTGCTCTGGGCTGACAGAGGCATTCCTTAGCATAGAACACCCTACCACCGCGAGCAGCATATTAGTGAAGATGGAGTTTTTCGAGATGGAGAGACCTGTTCAGACAATAAGCTTTAAGAGCAAAATTTGCAAACTGATGACTCGAAGACGATTTTTGATATTGTGTTTATTCATGTTGCTGAGCTTAATAATATTTTTAATTGGTTATGTGACGTTCTCTTTTAAAGTGACGCTCATTCCCACTGTACAACCTATACCTCCTCCCACTATTTCTTCTCATTCTTTTCACCCTCTGCCCGAACATGAAATAGTTAGAAGATTGGAATTCGCTAACAATTCCTTTATTCAACTTTTGCACCAACACCAGCTTGTTATGAACACGACAAATTGTTGGATTTGTGGCCTAATGCCCCATACAACCGATAAAGGTATTCCGTACTTGGTTTTGCCTTTCAGCCTTAATGGTTCTATTTGGGCATATAGAACGATGTTCATTTATGCCCATAGTGTCTATCCCTAACGTTCTGCGAAAGATAATCCGAAGAATAGTGCTCTGGCCAAGAGTATAGTCGATATGGTTAGAGGAACGAGTTCGTATGAGACTATTCCGAGATATGAGAGACAACCATACATTGGTTGGAATGTTACTGGATATGGAGTTAGTCTGAGTGTTAACCAGCGAGCGAAAAGTTCTCCACCGATTTGGATAGTGCCCCATCAGGGCCGCTATTGTCTGCAAGGTAATGGCAAGAATCCGAAAGCTCAGCTAGGGAAGAGTGTCTGCACTGAGACTTATGTATTTGCGTCTCATACTTCCCCAGCGTTCCTAGCAGCTAAGGGTACCTATTTCATCTGCTACGACAAAGCGTATACATGGTTGCCCCCTGACTTCTCGGGCACATGTTTTGTTTCTTTCCTGTTGCCTCCCACTTTATCAGCTGCGGCAGATTACCATAAGATGAGAGTTGCTAGAGGTGTCTTTAGCAAAGAAGATACCACAGGGCAAGAGTTGGGAGATTTCTTTAAGGGTTTTCTGCCGTTCTGGGGACCAATGGCTAACAGCAGGAAAATTCGACAGTTGACGAGAGTGGTTGAGTCCACCATAGTCGAAACTGCTGGTGCCCTTAGTAACCTGACTGCTGAGCTCCAGTCGGATCGACTTATGACACTTCAGAATAGAGTTGCTCTTGATGTCATACTTGCGGATAGAGGTGGAGTGTGTAAACTGATTCAATGAGCTGCTGCGTTTTCATTCCAGACAACGCTCCGACAGTCTACCAGGCCATTTCCAGACTACATAAGATCTCAGACTCTGTACATATAGACAAGGGAGATTGATCGTTGATGGGATGGTTTTGGGGATTGAGATCCACATGGGGATGGAAGATTCTGATGGTCATTGGGATGATCTTAGCTATCCTTTTCCTGTTCTGTCTCTGTGTACAGTGTGCTCCTGCTATTTGTGGCCTCTGTGCTACTTCGTGTGCGAGGAGACCTGTCCAGAGAGAGGTACTAAGTAGTAGGATGATGCTACAGCAACATATCGATGATCTGATGAATATAGACCTAGATTCAGACTGACATGGGTTTGGGTTTATTGCCTATGTAAGGGCAAAAGGAGGGTCTGTGGTTCCGTAGTTCGTGGGTCCGTGGTTCGTAGATTCTGAACCCGTGCATTAAAGGTCGTCGGATATAGACGATTTTGGTATCAGCGGACCGCAAATCACGAGTGCGGCATCATAATCGATCAATGAGAACACTATGTATTCAGGGATTTCGTTTGAACCCTCGGGTTCCAGTTTGTGTACGGCAGCCATTTTGTGTGGTTGCCCTCACATAGGCCGATGACTGCGGCCGAACGGGTCCTTGGGACATGTACACCTTAGCTGACTCTTGCATGACCTGGCCGAACTGACTTCCTTGCCCAAGGCTGACCTCGCTGAGCCAGTTCCTTGTTAAGCAGCTGGTCAGATAAAGATCAAAGAGCAGGACATTGCTGAGTTTATGGTACACTGCACCCACCCTTCTATCTTGCTTCTTATCTGTTTCTGTTCCTTCCTTTATGGCTTAATCACTGATTTGGGTTGAGGTTTTATGATGGGTTTGTCCGGCCTGATCGAACAGGATATTGGAATGTGCTTGGTCATTTCTGGTGGGCTGGACAACGAAAAGTGGGATTGTCGTCATGCGCTACTTTTGAAATGTCACATTCTTATTGGTCAGTTTGTATGTAATCGATGCTAGCCTGGAATGTGATTTTTGGCATAAAAGACCATGCTCCGCTCATTGAATTTGTGCAGTCTCTAGCGAACCACCCGTGTTGTGCTTCGTAGACCTCTGTTCCTGGATGCAGCCAATAAACTTTGGTCTTTGACGTCATCAAGAAGTGTCCCATGTCTCTGTTTGCCGAGGCAGGGGAATCCGAAGACTTCGAGCGTTATCCCTGGCGCTGCTGGGTTCTAAAACCCGGTTCTTCAAAGCTTATGAGTGTGATGAAGATGTTGTTCAGTTTATTTTGTCATTGATTAGCAGAGGTCTGTCCAAGGTCACAATTGCAGGCAAGGTAGCAGGGATGGCATTTAGGGGCAAGCTTTGGTGGTTTATGCGCCTTCAGCGGGCACGCTGGGCAGACGTATCCTTGAAGGAGGGTCTGGGGTAGTCTTTTGCAACTATTGTGGATGATGAGACGACTATGTTGTGATTGTGGTCTGTGCTACACCCCTTTCAGCCCAGGGTTTGGATTGGGACATTCAAATGTGGCAGGTATTTTTCTCACCGAAAGATGACAGCTCTGCTCACAAGCAGGAGGGCCACTGGGCAGATTCATTCTCAGATCCAATTGTGTGACCACTTTATGTAAATGAACAAGACCTGATTTGCGTAGATGCATTTCTCACAGCCAGCACTGTATTATCTAACTTGTAACATTCAAGAGAAGAAAAGTGTTACCATGTTTTACGTTCTGTCCCATTCCAAATATTTAATTAGATATTATTTTGAACACTGTGCGTCTTGTACATTTATGTCTTGAAAATGTATTTATGCTTAAAACTGTTGCTTTAAGGCTGTGTGTGGGTTATTTGAGAGTTGGCCTACATTTGGACTGATATCTGGTCCATGTTGGCTTTATTTTGGGCATGTAATTGAAGAGCTTTGGATCTGGAAAAACATTCCAATCTGGCACCACTAGTTTTATAGATCCTTTGGAGTTTCTGCATTCCTCTTTATGCTTATTGAACCTCAACTGAAAAAAACAATGTGATTTGTGAGAATTTAATCACAATCAGTGTTTTACAAGAAACATTCCATCAGACCTGCATTTTCCACAGCAATTACTGTGTGTGAAATGTTCTTCTAAAACGAAGTTTGTCAGAAGTTTAACTCGCAAAACCTTGCTTGAATGCCAGCGTGAGGGCATTTTTAAACCCCTGAAACTTTAGGTTTGGCTAAATAGGAAATGTCTCACAACTTCATAGAAAGTCCAGAACTGTGCACAGCCCTATAGATAAGAAAACATATTTTGGCAGTGTGTTTTGTTATTGCCCAGCTGGAATTTTCAACACGAAAGCAGGAATCTGTGTGCATGTTAACACACATTCTAAAGCACAGTGCTAGGTTTTATAGTAACACAAAAATGCTTAACATTTGTTTGCTACAAATTATAATCTGGACATTGATCTGCGATGCATTATTTCCACTGGTAGTCAGTAAGGCAAACACTATATTTAGAACATTCATTCACTGTGCCACTGACAGAGCAATAGAACTGAAAAAATTGTTTGTTTGTCACTGCTCTGGTGTAGGAGTAGTAATTCCAGAGCTTGATGCTGGGGTTCTGGAGAACGCTGATCTGCCCCTACTTTGGATCTGCAAAGACACTTGCAAAGTGGTGGAAAGGCAGCCGGTGGTCCTCTATCTCACCGCCCTCTTCCACCTTTCTTGGATCGCCGTTAAGCCAATGGGTGCAGGGGATGTGGTTATCGCTCTGGCGGCATCAGCCCTCTGTCTTGTAAGCCCCTGGTCATTCCAGACCCATGATTGAAGGACTTTTTATCCACCTTGGCGGACGTCTCTCAAAAACTGGCTGTGATTATGGCGCCAATTCTCTGTTCTCTCCATTGAGAGCTGAGAGCACAGCTTTGTGTGGAGCGGTGGAGGGAAGTTAAAAATATGGTGATGGAGTAGCTGAATGCAAAGTATTGAAGCTTTCAGATATAAGTATATGGTGGAGAAGGGTGTTCGTGGGAGCGTGACAGAGCACCAGGCTGAGCACCAGGTAGCGAGTACTGATGATTGGTCAGATGGTTTTGTTTCAAATATTTGTACAGGGAAGGACAAAGATGGGCTGGACCATAGAGGTAGAAGGCCGGATGAGATTCATCTTGGACTGGGGACCACAGATAAACAACACTATGCCTGACCTGAAAGGAAGGTGCAGACACCAATGACCCTCTCACCATTTGGACACCGGAGGCCATTCATCGTAATACTCAGGCTGCATTGTGAAATGCCCGCGTGAGGATCCCACTCTGGCTCAGATGAAAGATTTAATCTGTGAATGGGGAATCTCAAAACTCACAAACTCAGAGATTAAGAGTCACTGGAATGAAGTTTTTCTTTACAAGGTCCTCTCAAACCCTTCCCTCGCTGGACCCCTTGCGTGATGGTGGTTCCAAACCACTGGTGAGGAAAAGATCTAACCCTAGCCTATTTTGCCTGGTTTCTTATTAACCTAGGCATTGCTGTTGCCATGACCTAGAGCAAAACAATGTTGTCTTCCCACCATTATACACAACATGGATCCCTTCTGTGACGTGTGCCCTGCTTTCTGACTTGCTTTGAACACTTTAAGTCAGTTTTAAAAAGACGTTTGTATGCTATGTAAAGTAGGGTTTAGCATTGATTGTTATTACACCATCTTAATCCTGCGTCACCAACGATTATTTGTAGAGATGGGCGGCACACGCGGAGCTTCACTCCATGGGGAGTGTAGTGTCCTGCTGGACACGTTCTAGTTGTTATAATGTAAACCTACACTTTACACCCACCCGCCACTGGTGTCACGAGTCACGTGACCCAGTCAATAAAGGGGGCGGAGCGCACGTGCTCTGGGCCCATTCACTAGCCCACTATCCTGGTGTCTGTGTCTGATTACTAATACATAATGTGGGCCTAGCGCCCAACATTACATTGGCGACGAGGACGGAGCCGTGCCCAGCGTGCCACAACGAAGATTCAGGGGAAAAGGGGAGAGAAGTGCAGGGCAACGTCGCGCCACCCTCCCCCGCATGATCGTCGCCGGCCGCCGAGAGGCCCGTGAGGTGTGTGCCAAGCCCCGGGCCTGCATTCTAATGAGACAGTGACCGGGAGCCCTCCCCGCACCTCTCGAGCCCGCCGGACAAAGAGCGGACCGACCGGCGCCCACCCGCGTCGGCCGCGATAGAGTGAGCCCTGGCGCATGAGGAAGTCCACGCGGAGCCCACCCACGTGGATGAAGAGGTCTGCCGGTAGGAGAAGTGCCCCGAGGAAAGTGCGGACCGACCAGTGCCCACCTGTACCGGCTGCAACTGAGCCCCGTGAGGACGAGGATCGACCGGAACCCACCCGAGTCGAACCACGCAAAGCCCACCCGCGTGGCAAGAGTAGCCCGTTGACCGGAGGTGAGCCTAGGCGCGAGTATGGCGACCCACAGTGAAGCAAGGCCGGCGGAGCCCACCCGCAGCCTGCCTGCAGCGTCCCCTGTCCCCCGCCACGCAGCGTGGAAATGAAAGTGTGCTGCGGCGGCGGGGTGAAAGCGGCAATGGCAGAAGGGCGCAGAGCCCAAATACAGTACACCAAGCGGAGCCCACCCACATGAACAATGGACTTGCATGCTCCCCGCAGCGGGAACACAATCCCTGTCAGCAGCTCCTACCCCTCCCCGCACAGCCGAGGAACTGTGAGAGGCTGCGGCGGCGGGGGAGAGAGGAAAAAGTCAGCAGGGGTGCGGCCTTGTGTGAAGCATCAGAAAGTGACCAGCAGCGTGTGGAGAGCTGCCGGGCGCTAACACACAAAGCGGAGCCCACCCTTAGCGGTGGTGACACAAGCCCCCCCTACTCAGCCTGGGAAGCGACTTAACGCGCCAGCACCTGCTCTCAAGAAGGCAGAGTGCGCGGTTCACTGCACATGCACCCAGCCAAGGTGCATACTGGTAAAGAGGCACTCACCGGCATTAAAGTGAAGACCTGGTAGGGTTTGCATGAGTGTGCCTCAAGGAGCGGCCCATGTGCATCCAGAGAAGCAGGCATCCAGGAAAAAGGCCCCATCCATGAGAGGTACGAGCACGAGATCGGCATCACTGAAATACCGGAGTCGAATGATTTCAAAAGACACAAACACTGCCATCTGGTGGACTGTATCCGGGACTGCAACAGATGAAGCAATCAAGCATTGGGCAAACCAAAGAAAGGCTCCAGAGCCAAGGTAAGCCTGTAGCAACGCAACCTAGAGACTGGAACAAAAAGACTCTGGTTCGTGAGAGCGCAGGAACGCGCCAGTGATGGAGCAAGGATTCGCACGTAAAGCGACTTGCTCTCACTCATGAACCTCGTTTAACTTGTAATAATATTAATTCAACCTGTCTGTCATTTATTTCGCCTTTTTCCCCAACACGTGGGTGTCCCTAGGAGGCTTGCCTATGTGTCTTTTCATCTTATCCATGCTTGCACACTACTGAATGGCCGCTTTGCAGAAATCCAGTGTGCGCATGCGTCGGTCATACCCACGTGATGTGACGCACTCGCAATTTGGAGGGATGTTTTCGCTCATGCGCATTACTGCTAAATATGGCCGCTTGTCTTTAACCATGCTCTCTGCTAGCTCATGCTGCTTCTGCATATCTGTCTTTTCCGCACTAACCTTTAATGCTATAGATATTATAAAGTAAGGGGTGCAGTGAAGCATTTCATGGTATACAGTGTATTCATTTTTTCTGTGTTACTAATTTGTTTTCGCTTACTTTTCATGTATTACGCATCCATGGGCCTGGGTCGGGGGATTGAATCCATTTTGAAGCCCGTAAACTCCCCGCACACGTGATGAGGGAAAAACCCAACTGCGCAGAAGCAGAAACAAGCCAGCTGGCTACCGAAGCTGGGACGCTCCTGGGAAGCTCAGCTTCGCCCCTGGAGAAGATGCTGTATTACATCTAAAAATGATACAATGTTTCTTTCAAATGCGTACTTCATTGTCTTCTACCACACGTATGCCTGGGAACACACACTCCAAGGGGTGGGTACTGTCATTTGAATATTAAACATGGGAACGCAGAATTTAGGAGGTGACAATGACCTAACCACCTCTCTTGACCAATCAAAAGATGGGACCTTGTCCCTTGCAACATTTGTGGGTGGTCTAGGGGTCCCAGAACAGTATAACAAGTCTAGTTTAGCTTAGAGAAATTGTCCGACTTGTCCGAGTAGCAGACCTGTCACTGACCCTACGAACTCTATAGGTGATTGATACAAAGAGCTGCGGAGCACTCTGTCCATACTTTCCACAAACTCCAAGGGGTGGAAATAGTCATAAGTGCTGGCAGAGCACTTTGCTGGGAAACTCGAAAACCCAATCGGGGTTACTGGCGGATTCTGTGCAGAGAGGGGGTAACGCAGGCGTTGCATCCGAAGCTGCAGGTGTTGGTCGTGCCCTTTGGTGAGCCCAGTTCTGATCCAAATCCTGAGGGGTATCCTGTCCTGACTGTCCATGAGCTGTACCTGCTCGCCTACTGGCATTCTGAATCCTTGAGGGTCCTTGTCCTCGCCTATTCCCAAGCTGACCCGTGGCCAGGGTTAGTCTTCATTCCCGTTCTAGGTAAATATAAGAGTGGGTGTCCGTCTAACTATACTCTTACCTTTCCTCTTCTTAATAAAGCACTCTTGCCTGTGGTATTTTCCCTATCACCTTTTGAAAGTGACTTTTTATGCAATTGTTTATTAGTAATGTTCCACTTCTTTCCCTACCTATAGGATATTATTAAAACTGACTGCTTATTCAGCTTGTTCCATTGTCCCTTCCCTTTAGTATGGTTGCTGTGAACTTAGTAAGAATAGCATAAAGTTTAGGAATTAGTTTTAAGAATATTAGTGCACATATTAGGTCCTTCTCACGTCCCCTGCCTTAGTTTAAATTCGTACTGAATAGCATGTTCCCTAATGCTCATACCCTGTAGTGTTCCTTAGTACTCTATGGTGCTCGCCCTAATCCATAGTTACAATTTGGCTTTGATCCTGATTATTGATTTTCTGATTTGTATCTGCCTTATAATCATGGCATATTCTTTCTAAACTTACTCTACATAAAACTTTGAAAACCCATCAGGTGTCTGTGGTCATTATACATCCTCAAGTGTTAATAAATGTACTAATGCCCACATGCATCAAGCATTTTTGGAATCGCAAACGGTGCGATTCCTTAAAATCGGCCGTTTGCGATTCCAAAAATGCTTTTTGGGATGCATCATTGCTTTTTGTGTAAAATCGCTAATTTTGCGATTTTGGAAAATGCGAATGCATTTAAGGAATCGCAATTTTGCGATTCCTTAAATGCAATGCATCATTTTCTTAAAAAATTGCGATCTTGAAGATTGCAAGTGCAAATTACCACGAGGGGGAACCTCGTGGTAATTTGCGAAAAATGCTTAAAATGCTCAAATTTACATTTTAAACACTGTGATGTTACAGACACACATGTCCTTAGGACATGTGTGTGTGAAACATCCATTTAAAAAAACATTTCAGGGGTGCAAGGGGGGGTCCTTTGGACCCCCCCCTGCACCCATGAAATGCATCAACATTTTGCGAATTCCAATTTGCGAATTCGCAAATTCCCATTGATTCCTATGGGCCTTTTGGCCCATAGGAATCAATGGGAATTGCGAAATCGCACATTTGAATTCGCATAATATTTGCGATTCGGTAAAAAATGCGATTTTTACCGAATCGCAAATATTATCCACTTTCAATGATGCATCCCGTTTTGCGATTCCATATTTGCGATTCGGTAAAAATCGCAAATTTGGAATCGCAAAACGGGAGTTTGATGCATGTGGGCGTTTGTGTATAAGGTATTCTACTCCTTTTAGGAATCTTGTTACCTGTCCACTGCTAGCTCCTGATCTATCAGGAGAAATGTGCCTGTGGTAAGTCAGGTACATGAATAGTAAGTGGTGAGAAAGTCACCCCCTGGATTACTCATAGTAGCGTGAAAGACTCAACCGGTTCATGCAAACTCTGCCATCATATGCACGCCAAGGCCCAGTGCGTGGAAATTGGTATAACTTGTGAGTCGGGTGACCTGCGCGCTCTATCATTAATTTTCTGGTAGCAGTAGTATGGTTAGGACTAGTTAAGATAGGTAGACAAGATAGTTAATAAATAAACCGTGAAAATAAAATGTGCTGCTGAGATTTCAATGCTGCTATATTGATTACATTGCTTCAAATATTGCGCAAATGTTTTGAAAAAGTTTTTAAATATATGTAAATGATTTTTGCTTTGCTGCTATAAGTATTATATGTAATATTAACAGAATTGTCCGTAAGCGTTTTGTGTAGTCCGAATCCCCGGGGAAGTCTATAGCTAACGGTGAGCAGAATCCGGTTAGCTGATGAGGTCGCTTGTTGTGAGTTATTAGTGCATGGTTAGGAAGGACCGGAAGCACTAATTAGGATCTTTTTGTATTTGAATAAATGATAGCTACGAGTCCTTTTGTATAAAACTTCCATTGTGATATCACCTAGTAAGGGTCACATGCAGAAGGAGTAATAGGGTCTCCGAAGCTTGAATGGTAAGCAAGGTAGTCCGCTGGTGAAAGCCTGACTTAGTATATATCCCGGAAAGAAGTGGATAAGTCAGAGGAGTAGCAGGTTCTATATTGCTCGTGTGAGAGGTTAGGCAGAGAAGTCTATCCGAAGTGAATGAAAAGTAGACAGAAGTGGTTTACTTGTAGTGAGAGGAAAACCTTCTTTCTTTTTAGAACACTCAGACACAGCGGCGAACGTTTCATATTGTTGACTAAATTTAGCACTTGCACTTTAAGGAAAATTCAAAGTTTCCGTTACCTTGTGAAGGAGGGAGTCAGTCGGAAGGCTGCCCTGAAGTCACTCCGTGCCGCGCTGGTATTGGGCAAGACAGCGGGTGTGTAGTGGAGCTGAGATTGTAAGGGAGGGGTGAGTGCCGGAGCGTGAGACCTCGTCTTGCGAAAGGCCGCGCACCCATTGGACAAGGATTTTTGTAGTCACTGTGTTGATTGGTTGCTGCGAGATAGAAGTCGCGTTAGCATTGGAAGCACAAAAGTAAACAAAATTAATCAACAGGAGCTTGAGAAGAGTTTGGAAAGGTGTATGTGGTATCCTGAGTTGATACCTAATCCACAGAACTTAGGCTTCTATAAGGAACAGATTCTACGAGGTAGACCGCGCATAATGTACGGAGTTAAGAGAAAATTGTCCCTTGCCGAAAAGATTAAGAACTATTTCAAGAAAGACAAGCCCATACGAACTAGGGAGGGTGTGATCATTCCGTCGCCAGATACTCCCGCCTCTTTCATGATGTTTGATAAAGGGTATCATACCTGTGTATGGTTGGAGAATTGGGTAAAGTATACGGAGGATGATGGGATCTTAGCATTTCCCCTTGAGGGTACCTTTAATGGTAGAATCCTGTTTAATTTAAGGACCCGAATGAATGAATTGCATCCCCGACCCAGATTAACTCAATACGAGGCATTAGAGGAATGGGAAATTGAAGCCCTAGAACGGGACAGACCCAGAATGGATAAGGGATTGAGTAAGTGGCATCCAAAGGTCCAGAAAGAAACTAAAGAGAAAAAGATGAAGCAATGGAGACAGAACATGATGGTTGAAGGATTGTTTCCAATGTTTGGGGTACTCGAACAAGGGAAAGGGAAATGTACGGAGAAAACCCGCCACTTAATGGCTATGGGAGACTCCGAAGATGAACACCTAGAAGATTTATTGATGAAAAATCCACCTCCCTATGTTGCAGAAACAGACTCTTTGAGTTCCCAAAACCCATTTTCTAAATATCCTAGATGTCGGAGGGCCAGTGAGACAGATGTAACTGGTACAGAGAGTAAAGCCAGTGATAGCGATGGGTTTTGCAGACCTAGTTCCGCAGTTCCAAATTACCGTCCTTTTGGGGAAGACCGACCAAGTTTGATCATTCCGACTGCCCCGAATATTTACCCTACATTGGTACCCCAAGTAATGCATGACAATTCCTCAGAAAGGGTTTTGCGGGAGCGAGAAAGGGAAGCCCTGATGAAGCAGCGAAATGATTTAATTCAGACCATAGCCCAGATAAATCCCAGTCCGGATTCACTGACTATCCCGGTAACTATCGGTCCATCTATACCTCTTTACGGGGATAGACTGGCTAGTCCAAGAACTCCTATTATAACTCCAATTGTACCAACCCCTATTATTCCTCCCCCAAGAAAAGAGCCGCTCATAGTCGATGATCAAGAAAGTGAATGTGAGTCTGTGATCTCCTTAATGGATCTGCCCATAAGGGAACCTGGAACAAGTGTGCCAAGGGCAAGAAATCAGGCTAGGGCAAAGGAGGTCCTAATTGAAACCACTTCAGGGGTCAGGAGTGCCACTGTAGTTTCTCCAGAAGAATTGGATAGATGGACCAAAGAGTTAGAAAAGGACACACCCCAACCGAAACCCTTAGAGATCTATCGACTGAGGATAGAAATAGAAGAACTAATAGCTGGTAATGTGGGATTGGATAGATTAAACACCCTTAGTGAGGAAGAATTGCTGTTTATCAGCAAAAGCCTTACCCGGAACACCAGAGTGCTCCACGAGAGATTAATGGACACAGCCGCAGACATGGGAATTGATGTTAGTCGTTCTAAAGTCCTTCAGAAACCATGCAGAGCAGACTTTTCCGACAAAGACTTAGAGAACATGAATGTATCAGGAAAGCAAACCCAGAAAAAAGAATTACTGAAAATTCTACAGAAATGGGGAGATGTAGATAAATGGAAAACCCGGTGGGCAAAGAAAAGGGAAGATAGTAAGGCTAAAACCCAGACTTCAGAATATGTACTGAAAGAAGTAGGTCCCACAGAGAAATTGTATCCCATGAGAGAAGTACCTGGGGGAAAATATGTCCATGTCCCTTGGTCCCAACAAGACATTGTGTCATTTACTAATGACTTCCCAAAATTGCAGGAGAAACCAGTTGACTGGTACAGGCAGGTCGAACGCTTCATAAAGGTTCAGAAATGTTTGCTGAAAGACCTGGATCGTTTTTTTTGACATTGTAGTGCCTGTAGATTTGTGGACTGAATGCAAAATTGAAATTGATTGGCCCAGTGATGAATATGAGAGAGACTCCAAAACCGGAGCTCCCTCACCTGAAGTAATGAGGAAGTATGATCAAGTCATACAATACCTAAAGAAAAAGGTGCCCGCAAAAGAAACTGATTGGACCCGGATAGATAGAACTACCCAAGAGTGCGATGAAACCGTCCACTCCTTTTATGAAAGGTTACTACAGGTGTTCAAAACGTATAGTGGAATTGTGGAATTGATAATGTGGACATGAAGGACATGACCCATTTCAGTTATCGATTCGTGTTAGGATTAAGGCCTGAAATATCCCAGTGGATTCGAGATAATAAAATCAGTTGGCAAGGCAAGCCCATAGATGATGTCCTCAAGTATGCCAAGTACTGCGAGGATGAGATAGAAAACAAGAAGAAAGCCCTCAAGGAGAAGGTCATGTGGGCACAAGTAAAATTGGCTGAACAGCAAGAAAAACAGTTAAGTAAATTGAATAATAATAATAATAATAATAATGCACAAAATCCCACTGCTGGGGGAGGAGGGAAACCCCGGGTAAAAATGAGTCGGGAAAAATTTCCCTGTCACGGGTGCGGTCAGATAGGGCATTGGAGAGACGAGTGTCCGCATTTGCAGGCTGGTAATGCCCCCGTAAATGGTTTAAATCCACAGGTGCAGAAAGAGGGGACACGAAAGAACAAACAACAGGTAAAGCTGCCTCCGTTGCCTCGCGCTCCTAGACAGAATTATAAGAATCAGGCTCAGCAGAATGAAAGGGCCGAGGTATGGGAAGGAGAGAATGAGAGAAATGCAGCAATTCCGCAGTTTTTGTTAAATGATTCTTTCCTCTGTGATGATCAAGATTGACGGGGCCTGAGGGGGGAGGACAAGGAGTGCGTACTTGGCGCCTCCTTACCGGTAGACCAGACTGGACCATACATTGAAGGAAAGGTTGAAGGAAAAGACGTCACCTTTTTGTTGGACACTGGTGCTACCCGTTCCACTGTGAGAACAGTGGATGTTCCTAACCTACCCCTCTTGGGAGAAGCTATCCAAGTAGTGGGTGTTTCAAATCAGATAATCAGTACTCCGGTAACTGAACCAATGGAGATTTCCATAGGGAATTTCAAGGAAATGCACAGATTTGTAGTCTGTGACTCCAGTCCCGTGAACCTGTTAGGACGAGATTTGTTGTGCAAAATGAATTGTACCATCTTTTGCACACCAAACGGCGTCGAGATTCAGACCCCAGATGAAGATGGCCTGTACAAATTGATGTTAGTAAGACCAGACACAGAGATTAAGCTCCTGTCCATTAAAGACTTACCTGAAGAACTTCAACTAAAAGTGGTACCTGAAGTGTGGGATTTCACTGGAAGAGATGTAGGCTTAATGGCAAATGTAGACCCAGTTAAAATAGCAATAAAAACAAATGCTGTTTACCCAAGAACAAGACAGTATAAAATGAGTGCAGAAGTAAAGGCTGGAGTCGCAATTGAAGTAAAGAGGTTGCTGGAAGCAAACATCATACAGGAAGTAATGAGCAGTCCCTGTAATTCACCCATAATTGGAATTAAAAAGCCTAGTGGAAAGTACCGGGTAGTGCAGGACCTGCGCAAGGTAAACCAAATTGTTGTACCTTGCTGTCCCATTGTACCCAACCCCGCAGTAATACTGTATCAGATTCCTTGGAATGCGGAATGGTTCACTGTCATTGACCTGTGTCATGCATTCTTTTCCATCCCATTGCATCCCGAAAGCAAATTTCTTTTTAGTTTTGAATTTGACAGCCACGTCTATGTCTGGAATCGTGTCCCCCAGGGGTACACTGAAAGTCCATCGATTTTCAACCAAATCCTAAAAAGATGCCTTGAATCTTTAGTACTGCCCAGAGAGTCTGTTTTGGTACAGTACATAGACGACCTTCTGGTGGCGTCTAAAAGTCAAACTGACTGTATCACCGATACCATTGCCTTGCTGAATCACCTAGGGAAGGGAGGACATAAGGTATCACCAGACAAATTACAGTTCTGTAAGAACTCAGTGAAATATCTGGGGCACCAGATAGAGAAAGGGATTCGAAAAGTCACTACAGAAAGGATCAAGATAATTCGAACTATGGAACTACCCAGAACCCAGAAAGAAGTAAGAATGTTCCTAGGAGTTGTAGGGTACTGCAGACAATGGATTGTGGGATTCGCAGCTCTGGCCAAGCCCTTGATAAAAATGACCAAGAAGGGAGTAGAGGACCCAGTTAGTTGGGACGATGAAAGCATGACCGCTTGGGTAAAATTGCAAAATTGTCTGTGCTCAGCTCCTGCATTAGGAATGCCTGATTATTCCAAGAACTTTGAACTGTTCTGTGACACGAGAGACAATTGTGCGCTCTCAGTCCTAACCCAGGAACATGGGCTGATCAGACGTCCCGTGGCCTATTTTTCGGCCACTCTAGATCCAGTGGCTGCTGGATTACCAGGATGCCTGAAAGCAGTAGCTGCTACTTGCGCTAGTCTGGAACAGAGTGAAAATATTGTTATGGGACATCCTGTCACCGTATATGTTCCACATTCAGTTGTGATCTTACTGACCCGAACAAAGTCTCAGTATCTCACCCCTAGTCGGCTGACTAAGTACGAGAGAATTCTTATAGGTGCTGAGAATGTAATCATTTCCCGGTGCAATGTTCTGAACCCTGCAACCCTGTTGCCCATTCCTCTGGATGTAGAAGCAGAAGGTGAAATGGAGCATAACTGCATAGACTTAACAGAATTTAGCACCAAGCCACGTCCTGATATCAGAGAAATAGCCTTACTTGATGAGGATATTATGATGTTTGTGGATGGCTCATGTTTAAGACATGAGGATGGAGGTCTGAGTGCTGCCTATACTGTAGTCACATTGGCGACAACCCTGGAAGCATCTTACCTATGCGAAGTAAAATCTGCACAAGTAGCAGAGCTAATCGCATTGACAAGAGCTTGTAAGCAGGGGAAAAACAAAAGAATAACTGTTTATACTGACAGCCAGTACTGTTATGGGGTTGTTCATGATTTCGGCCAACTATGGTTACAAAGAGAATTCATGACTTCCTCAGGTACCCCTATCAGAAATGGAAAGGTGGTACAGAACTTACTGGAAGCAATCCAATTGCCCAAATAATTGGCTGTGGTCAAGTGTGCGGCTCACAGAAAACCGATACGCTGACCAAATCGCCCAGTACTGTGCCCGATATAAAATGTCCCTCCAAATAAAAGCATGGGGGGGAGGAAACAGCTGCCAACTTATGGTGTTTGAAAGTGTATCTACATGGGAGGAATTGAGAGAATTACAACAGGCAACAGACAGGGAGGAAAAGGACAGATGGGAGACGGATGAATGCAGAATCAGGAACGAGGATGGTGTTGGGGTTAACCAAACTGGTGTGCCTGTACTACCAGACAGTCTGGTAGCCCCAATGGCCAGAATCATACATGAACACACACATATTGGGAGGGATGCCATGTGTCGTATGTTTGAAAAGGTATTCCATAACTCAAAATTCAGGAACACAGCGGATAAGCTTTGTCAGAGGTGTTTAGTGTGCCAACAATTCAACGCAGGAAAGAAGACAGTAGTGGAACAAAGTACGATTGGAAAGGCTGAAGGTCCCTTTGTTAGGATGCAGGCGGACTTTATCCAATTGCCTATGTGCAAAGGATATAGATATGTCCTGGTCATAATTTGTCTGTTTTCTAGATGGGTGGAGGCCTACCCAGCAAAGAAAAATGATGCCATAACTGTAGCCAAATTACTACTTAGAGAGCTGATACCTAGATTTGGAATTCCAGAGATGATTGAAACGGACAGAGGTGGGCATTTTTCAAACGAAGTCCTAAAGGAACTCTGTAAAGCATTTAAGATGGATCAAAGGCTGCACTGTGCATATCATCCAGAGGCTTCTGGAATAGTTGAACAAGTGAATGGCACTATCAAATCCAGACTAGTGAAAGTATGTGATTCCACCAAAATGAACTGGATAGAAGCTTTGCCCCTTGTACTGATGAGTTTGAGAAGTATTCCGAACCGAAAAACAGGCCTGAGCCACCATGAAGTACTAATGGGAAGAGTGATGCGACAGGCATGGGTACCTGGACACAAACTGCTAAGTATTTCTGATGATTTGGTGCTAGAATACTGCAAGCAGCTGGGTGACCAAGTGCGTTCTATCTCTCACCAGATTGGAGAGACTGCTGTCGAATGGCCTACGACTCAAGCACATAAACTGAGACCAGGTGATTGGGTGGTGTTAAAGAAACACCCCCGGAAGAGTTGGCTTGGACCAAAGTGGGGAAAGCCAAGACAAGTGATCCTTGTCACCACAACTGCTGTGAAGTGTGCTGGCGTACCGAAGTGGATCCATGCCAGTCACACGAAGCGGGTAACCGGAGAAAACGCGACTGAAGCCGAAGGTAGTCCAGCTGAGGAGACTCCAGAAGAGGGTCCGGATCTCGCTGACATCGAACTACCGAGCACAAGTCAAGACGTTGAATGGTTCCCTGCCGACGATCAAGTTCTCGATCCAATAAGAACAAGAAAATATTCCTACCTAGATAGTGAGTGGGATAGTGAAGGTGAGACAGAATTAGAGGACGAAGGTCAGGTCATCGAGACTCACACCAAACCTGATCAGGAAATAGGCCAAGTAGGGACAGACCAAGTCATCGACACTCCTCCTGAAACTCCAGGAACTGGAAAGGGACAGATAGTGATTAAAGCTGAAGTTCATGCGGAAGAAAATCAAGGGGTCGAAGAGCATGAACAGGAACAGATAGAAATAGACGAACGTGTTCAGGAAACAGAGTCAAATTCACCTGAAAGTAAAGATCAAATACAAATTAGACCTGAACAAGGCCAGCTTAGAGACCAGGCAGAAGAAACTTATGAAAGACCTGGAACTAGTCAGACAGGAAGGGAAATAGACACTGCCGAAACAAGAGTGCCACAACGAAGCAAAAACAAGAGAGTTCACGAGGAAGGTCAAGTTTCCTCAACCACTAAAAGCCACAAGAAAAAGGGTGAACCCCGATACATAAAAAGACTGAGACTAAGAATCAAGACAGTTGAAGAAAAACTAGAAGACCGAAAAAGGGCTGCCAGTGAAAGAAAAGAAGCCCAAGTCCAGTCCAACCGACGAAGTTCACGAGTAAAGAGACAAAACAAACTGTATCGGAGCCCTGAATGGACTTACTTGGTGTTGGAAGAAATTGACAAACCCAACAACAGTGGCAAGAGCGACGAAGAGTCAATTGCTGATCGGAGCTCTGACGAAGACCCTCCTTGAAACAAACCTGAGTGAGCCTCTGGTATAAAGAAACAAAGAGGGGACGAAAAAGCCACCTGTAAGCTATAATGTCTGATTCAAGTGTAAATGGAAGATCCAAATTTAGTTGTTGCAAAACCTGCTGTAAAATATGCTTATGTAGTATAGCAATGTTAATAGTGATATGGATAGGATTAACAGTCTTTATACCTTTTATGGTAGGTAAAGACCCTAACTTGTATCCCACTAACCCAATGACTCTAGACACAGAAGCTGTACAGACTGAAGAAACACCACGAAGTGTAGAAAAACGTGACAATGCAGTTAGTCTGAGACACACACGAAATGACTTAGAAGCATCAGATGAGGGTGGACTACATTTTCACAAAATGAAAAATAGAACGCAGTTAAATGTCTTCGCTAATCTTTTAGTGCACTATGTAGAAGCTATGGAAATAGAAGATTGTTATGTCTGCATGAACCTACCCACTTCAGTAGCTGAAGGCGTGCCATATCACCATTTACCCCTGACCTACGGAATTTCCTGTAGTATATTAGCAAGCTTATTCTATAGAGGCACTTTACAGTACTACTACTCAAACACTGACGTAATCTTTTCTGAACTCCCTATTCGAGGAAACCTGAACCTTGTACATATCAGAAGCGAGGCAACCCGCTACATGGGAGAATATTTCCTGACTATAGGTGACATAGACTTAAATGAAGCTAGACAAGCTAATCTGACCTGTTCCTTGCAGGAGCAGGAAAAGATGTTTTTAAAAATGGCAGAAAGAAGGAGAGAAAAGTTTCAGAAAAAGGCCAATGACGAGAAGGACAGAACCCCTAGGTGGGCAGAAAATATGGGTAGCACCTCAGAGGGCGAAGCTGCTCCTGCTTTGTTACTGGATTTTGAACGGAAAGGGAAACTCTGTCTTCATAGAGAAAAGAATAGCTATTATAACAATGTATTCATCGGTTCCAGCGAATGCGAACATAATTACAAGGTAATTGGAGGTTGGGGTTTCAAAAATGGGTCAGAACCTGTGTTTCCCGGAATTTATTATATATGTGGAAACAAGGCTTATTTTAAATTGCCGGATCACTGGTATGGGAGCTGCTACTTTGGCATTGTTTTCCCGAAAATATACCATGTGAATGACGCTGCTGGAGGCAATGAAGAAACTAATGGCTTAGCGCGTAGTAAACGCGAAAGTGTAGGAGAAATAATAGGTGATATTTTTAGTGCACTGATACCTGGAGTGGGAGTGGTTCTGAATACTCATCGAATCTGCAAACTGTCTACAGTAGTGGATCGGTTATCAACTGACACTGCTGCTGGATTCCTGCTGGTCAATACTGAAATGGTTGCGATCAGATCAATGGTTTTACAGAATCGTCTTGCTCTTGATACCTTATTGGCAAAAGAGGGCGGAGTCTGCAGGATGCTGAAGGCGCAACATTGTTGCACTTACATTCCTGCTAAAAGCGTTGAAATTAAGAAATATGTAAGAAACATAACTAATTTGGAAAAAGAACTCAAACCATTAGAGGTTGATAGTGCCTGGAAGAGACTGACTGATGGTCTCTCCTCTGTAGGTAGTTGGTTCTCTAACTTAGGTAAAAGTCTTCTATGGAAAATACTGATGCCAATAGCTGGAATAGGTGTGGTTGTACTGATCATATTTATCTGCTGCAAATGTCAAAAATGCAAGAAAAAGTATACTGTGAATAAGAGAGGAGTGAAGCGTAATGTTGATGAGCTAGAATTAGAAGAACTGAAGAACGAAATTTACAAAAGAGCTAAAAGCTTCCATCCTAATAAGGATGCAGAAAGAAAGCTCAACAACAAGTTTGTGGAAATTGAAATGAGTGATATGCAAGAATGAGGTTGGCATCTGTTTCCATTTATAGTGATGATAGCAAATATCATCAAAGAGGGGATTGATGGAGCAAGGATTTCTCACATAAAGCGACTTGCTCTCACTCATGAACCTCGCTTAACTTGTAATAATATTAATTCAACCTGTCTGTCATTTATTTAGCCTTTTTCCCCAACACGCGGGTGTCCCTAGGAGGCTTGCCTATGTGTCTTTTCATCTTATCCATGCTTGCACACTACTGAATGGCCGCTTTGCAGAAATCCAGTGTGCGCATGCGTCGGTCATACCCACGTGATGTGACGCACTCGCAATTTGGAGGGATGTTTTCGCTCATGCGCATTACTGCTAAATATGGCCGCTTGTCTTTAACCATGCTCTCTGCTAGTTCATGCTACTTCTGCATATCTGTCTTTTCCGCACTAACCTTTAATGCTATAGATATTATAAAGTAAGGGGTGCAGTGAAGCATTTCATGGTATACAGTGTATTAATTTTTTCTGTGTTACTAATTTGTTTTCGCTTACTTTTCATGTATTACGCATCCATGGGCCTGGGTCGGGGGATTGAATCCATTTTGAAGCCCGTAAACTCCCCGCACACGTGATGAGGGAAAAACCCAACTGCGCAGAAGCAGAAACAAGCCAGCTGGCTACCGAAGCTGGGACGCTCCTGGGAAGCTCACCTTCGCCCCTGGAGAAGATGCTGTATTACATCTAAAAATGATACAATGTTTCTTTCAAATGTGTACTTCATTGTCTTCTACCACACGTATGCCTGGGAACACAAACTCCAAGGGGTGGGTACTGTCATTTGAATATTAAACATGGGAACGCAGAATTTAGGAGGTGACAATGACCTAACTACCTCTCTTGACCAATCAAAAGATGGGACCTTGTCCCTTGCAACATTTGTGGGTGGTCTAGGGGTCCCAGAACAGTATAACTAGTCTAGTTTAGCTTAGAGAAATTGTCCGACTTGTCCGAGTAGCAGACCTGTCACTGACCCTACGAACTCTATAGGTGATTGATACAAAGAGCTGCGGAGCACTCTGTCCATACTTTCCACAAACTCCAAGGGGTGGAAATAGTCATAAGTGCTGGCGGAGCACTTTACTGGGAAACTCGAAAACCCAATCGGGGTTACTGGCGGATTCTGTGCAGAGAGGGGGTAACGCAGGCGTTGCATCCGAAGCTGCAGGTGTTGGTCGTGCCCTTTGGTGAGCCCAGTTCTGATCCAAATCCTGAGGGGTATCCTGTCCTGACTGTCCATGAGCTGTACTTGCTCGCCTACTGGCATTCTGAATCCTTGAGGGTCCTTGTCCTCGCCTATTCCCAAGCTGACCCGTGGCCAGGGTTAGTCTTCATTCCCGTCCTAGGTAAATATAAGAGTGGGTGTCCGTCTAACTATACTCTTACCTTTCCTCTTCTTAATAAAGCACTCTTGCCTGTGGTATTTTCCCTATCACCTTTTGAAAGTGACTTTTTATGCAATTGTTTATTAGTAATGTTCCACTTCTTTCCCTACCTATAGGATATTATTAAAACTGACTGCTTATTCAGCTTGTTCCATTGTCCCTTCCCTTTAGTATGGTTGCTGTGAACTTAGTAAGAATAGCATAAAGTTTAGGAATTAGTTTTAAGAATATTAGTGCACATATTAGGTCCTTCTCACGTCCCCTGCCTTAGTTTAAATTCGTACTGAATAGCATGTTCCCTAATGCTAATACCCTGTAGTGTTCCTTAGTACTCTATGGTGCTCGCCCTAATCCATAGTTACAATTTGGCTTTGATCCTGATTATTGATGTTCTGATTTGTATCTGCCTTATAATCATGGCATATTCTTTCTAAACTTACTCTACATAAAACTTTGAAAACCCATCAGGTGTCTGTGGTCATTATACATCCTCAAGTGTTAATAAATGTACTAAGTGTATAAGGTATTCTACTCCTTTTAGGAATCTTGTTACCTGTCCACTGCTAGCTCCTGATCTATCAGGAGAAATGTGCCTGTGGTAAGTCAGGTACATGAATAGTAAGTGGTGAGAAAGTCACCCCCTGGATTACTCATAGTAGCGTGAAAGACTCACCCGGTTCATGCAAACTCTGTCATCATATGCACGCCAGGGCCCAGTGCGTGGAAATTGGTATAACTTGTGAGTCGAGGGACCTGCGCGCTCTATCAGTAATAGAGCACAAGAACTCCGAACACATATGAGGACAGCACAGCAGGACAGCATAGCACTGCGCTGCGCAGGTAAGCGCAAGGAGTGAAGGAAATCCACGCACAAGGAGGACGACAGAGCGACGACGGAGCAGTGGCACAGACCACCGGATTCACTGAGCCAAACGGAGACCCACCAAAGGCCACAGGTTGTCGTTGCACCGCAGGAAAAGAAACGGCAGCACCACAACAAGGAGGCACGGTGGCTCCGGACTTGGCACCAGGCAAGTGCGACACAGTGAGGAAGCGCAAAAACCGCCGACACGGTCCCAGAAAGAAAGCAAGCACACCCCGTGGGGTAACGGGGAGCGACCTGAACACGAAGAAGGTCCAAGGAGAGGTGACGTAACCGTCCTGAGACAGCGAGCGCAGGAAGAGTGCGCGAGAACATTGCCACGCCCGAGGGGCACAAAATCGCTACACTGCCTTTAAGGAAAAGGGGACGGCGCAAGAACGCGCCAGGAGTGAAGCAACTCCACCGAGAACACATAAGAGGACGCGCAGCGTGTGCGCCCAAGAAAGCAAGAAGCACAGCCATCAGCGCACGAAAAGAAAGACCAGGCACAAAGGTCAACGGAGCGGTGACGCAACCCTCCTGAAGCACTACACCGACACCAAAGCAAGTACCCCACATGGGAACGCCAGCGAAAGTCACAGGAGCGGTGGCGCAACCCTCCGGACACAGTGAAGCACCCGAAGAGCGCGGACAACAGCGAGCCGAAGCAAAAGCACCGCAAGAGGCAAAGTGCAAGAACCACACACGCTCGTCAGGACAGTGCAGAACTGCGCATGTATGCACCAGGGGTGAAAGTACTTCATGCACAAGGACGTGCAATGAAAGAGTGTCGCAAGATCACTACGCAACCAAAGAAGGCGAAGCAACCAGGCACGGTTAACGCCCAAGCACATGAAGAGCGCAGAAAAAAGCGCGCCAACGCAAAAGCACTGCAACGGAAACAAGGGGTGATCCCAAGGGTCACGGACAGCATGAAGACTCACGAAGAGGAAAAAAAGCCGGCCACCCAGCCTGGTCTCAAGGAGAAGAACGCCGGCCACCCGGTCTGGTCGCCAGGGAGAAGAATCCGACCATCCAGTCTGGTCGCAAAGAAGAGAAAGCCGACCCTCCAGTCTGGTCGCAAGGAAGGTAAAACAGACCACCCAGTCTGGTCGCAAGTAGGACGAAGTCGCAAAGAAGAAGGTATAGCCGACCCCTGTCTGGTCGCCAACAAAGATGAAGTGGCAAGGAAAAGGGTGACGACCTAGCCTGGTCACAAGGAAGACGAAGCCAGACAATCGCATGGAAAGAAAAGGAGAATCCGACCAGCAGATGGTCGCCAGCGCAGAGAGACCTGGCAGGAGGTCTGCTCCAAAGACAGAAGACGTCCGTTAACCACATGCCCAAGAGAGTGTCCGGAAGAGGACCCGAAGAGACGGATGCAAAACCTACCAGAAACAGAAGTAACCGGAAGCAAGAAAGATCGCAACGACCGGTCCAGTCACAGAAGAGAAGAAGACAGTGTCTGAAAGCCAGGACAAGACCAGAGGGAAACAGGTGGAGTGCACACTGCTTGGAGAAGCCTGGTCAGGAAGATAAAGACAGTAAGGTGACCGCGCCGCGTCGCAAAAAGGAAGATGGAGAAGGAGTGGCATGGCGCCATGAAGAAAAGAGGAAAGGAGTCACGTGGCACGACGCCATCAAGAACAACAACATTCAGAAAGGTGAGGAGAGGTGTGACAAGTCTACACACCCACCAGAAGAAGAGGTGACACGCACCACAACACTGTGTACAGTGACCCACATGTCCAGGAGAACATTGATGGCACTAAGAATAGAACAGGCATCTTTTTACAAGTTCCTCCTGACAACTGGTCGACTACAGGAGAGTACAGGCTGGACCATTGGTGACACCTACCTTTGGGATTGAGCGGAAGATTGGATGCAGATAGCGCTCAGACGTCCGGCAGAAGGAGAACTGACCACTCCACACCAGCCCGTGGATATCCAAGGGGCAAAGGCCTCAGGGACACTGGTGGCAGAGGGTCCCGACAAGAGAGATGGACCCACCGCCGTCTATCCTGCACGTCCTGGGAACAATAGGAACTTGTGCACAAAGACAGGAGTCAACAGCCACCCTCCAGGTGGAGCCACGGACTGCGAGGTAGTAACCTCATCGCCTCCTCCTTTCACACCCAGACTGTGGAGTTGGAGCAACGCTGCAGAGAACGCCCAGCCCAGCGGAAACCTGAAGAAGAGGGCCTCCGGGACATCTCGTGGCAGGAGAACAGGCGTCCCAGTGGGAAGGATGTCCTTCATCCACTCCCTCCTTTGCAATGTGAAGCCAAGCTGCCTACAGTAAAGAAACCCGACGGACTAGTATAAGACAACCTCCATCAAGTCTACCATCTGGTCATCCTGTTCGGCGTCACCCCAAATGCAAAAACTCAATGGACTGAAGAACAACTGCCAGGCGCAAGTCCAGAAGAGCACGCCCACCGAGGACCAGGTTGCAGAGCCCAAGAGAACGAACGTTTCACCTGAAAGTTTCCACCGTCGTCATCTAGCAAGCAGCGGAAGAGACTCCTTCTAAAGTTAGGAGATTGCATATTTTTATGTTTTTCTCCCACAGGTTCGGACTTTGCTTTATCTCAACTTGTATTAAAGTTTGGGAGGAATGTAGTGTCCTGCTGGACACGTTCTAGTTGTTATAATGTAAACCTACACTTTACACCCACCCACCACTGGTGTCACGAGTCACGTGACCCAGTCAATAAAGGGGGCGGAGCGCACGCGCTCTGGGCCCATTCACTAGTCCACGATCCTGGTGTCTGTGTCTGATTACTAATACATAATGTGGGCCTACCGCCCAACATTACAGGGAGTTACATAAAAACTACGCAACTTTCCTCGTAGTGCCAGCAACGGGCGGAAAATGTCCAAAATAAAAAAAATAAATAAAATAAGTGTCACACTGCTCACATTGCAATTTAGTGCAGGTATCGCCTAGCAGCGCTGAAGAATCAGCATGAACAGCACCATGTGGTACGCAATTATAATTATTTTGCTGCCACTAGAGCAGAAAATCTACGCACGAGGCAGAAAATCTACTCGAGAAGCGGCCCTCTAACCGGAAACGCGTGTGACCACCTGCGACTGCCCTCGTTAAAAAATCGTGCTGGGGAAGCCATATTTTGCTGGTGTTCGCCAGCGTGTAATTCTGTAGCTTCACAGCCAAAAACATTCCACCCAACCCTGATTATCTGACTATTCAAATCATGCGCTATTTTTTTCCATTACTTTTATGCTGCTCCATAATCTCCTGAGAGTAGAAAATGGCTTGTGTGAAAACTGGACCTGGCGCCCAAAATGACTCTACTTTCACCCAACACAATTCAGCAAGGGAACTTGCTGCGCTGCAATACATCAATGGAGAGACAAGAAATGCGCTGTACGTACTTACATATGGTGCACATCTGCTCTCTCCTTGTGTTGGAGCACTTGTGGCAACCTAGGGCTAAAGCAGACACCATTGCATCACTCCACAAGCAAACCTGTGTTATTGTCAGAATAGTTTTTGTGTGGAAAAGAATACCTTCCTGCACAAAAACTATTCTTAGAGGCTTATTCCTCTTTGGTTGAGTGCTTCGGAATGCAGCACACATCCAAAGAGAAGTCACCAGGAGAAATAAAGATATGTGTCCTTGTTACACCAGCCTTCTGTCTTGTAAGCCCCCGGTCATTACAGACCCATGATTGAAGGACTTTTTATCCACCTTGGCGGACGTCTCTCAAAAACTGGCTGTGATTACTGCGCCAATTATCTGTTCTCCCATTGAGAGCTGAGAGCACAGCTTTGTGTGGCTCACCGTTTTGGTGCAAATCCAGGTTTACAGACTTTAGTAAATTTGAGTTTGATTCTGAATATATGGGCAGATGCATAGGAATACCCATGCTCCACCCATGTAAAGCCTCCCTAATGCAAATTAATTCCCAAAGGCCTAAGCAAGGCTCATCACGTGACTTTAGAAATTGGATGAAGAATACCTTCGAGCTTGGATTTCCCATGGCGTTCTATGGAATCGACCATCCTCATGTAACGTGATTCCAAAAGGAAGTACACATATTACATTTAAAAAAAGACATTATCCAATGTTGCTGCCCACCCCACACCCTTACAGATATATTACAATTTTCTTGTGGTGTGAAAGACAACTGTTAGGGTCTTAGCTCTATATAAATAAATAGCACTATGGGGAATGACTTAGCAGAGACTGATTTCACAGAAGCTGTGGTCTTGTGTTAATATAATTATGTTATATTATCTGCATCACATCTGTTTGTGTTGCCCCTTTGTATGTTCGTTTTTGATGTCTCTTATGTGATAATCATTGTGAAAACTAACCACTAAACCGATACAAAGGAGTCATTTGCTCATCCACATAGAGTCGAAGTCTCATGCAAATAAGGAACTCATTTTGTCCTTAATAAATATTATTAAAGAATGGGCATGGGCAAAAGACCTTAATGGCATGCTGTATGCATGCAACCTTGAACATAATGCACATTTAGTGGGCCTTGCTGGGTGTTGCTTGGGAGTGCAGAGTGTGTCCAATGAATCTGAAACAAATATGCATCCATAGACTTCCAGTTTACTGCACTCATAGTGGGACCGACTGGTCTGAGGTCTATTTTAACGCCAGGCTTATATTCCCTCTATACATTTTCTGAAAGTGGTGAGAGCAGCAGTGGTACTGTCTTAGTGCACTAACTGCACGTGATGCACAGGATTTTTACGGAAATTCTGACTTTCAGGGGCAGTCAATGAAAATTCAGCAGGGGGGTGGATATGTGGTAAAGCCTCTCTCGATTACTACCTGAGTGCAGAACTGAGAATTCCGTTGGGGCCCTGATTACGAGTTAGGTAAGTACCATGTGGAAATTTCAAGTGGCCGGAGGGCGGAAATTATCTGTGACAGTCTGCGCTTTATAAATTCCGACTTACATTACATTACTTGTACTTGTAACAAGGTGGGCCGGGTATTCTTCACATTTGTCACTGAAACCCCGTCTGCCGGACTCTAAATCACGGCCTCTGAGAAAGTGGATTAATATTTGGGTTGGGCGGGTCCTCCACCACAAGAAATAAGGTAGCAATTCTTGTTAGGTCCAGTAAATGTTATACCTGAGTACAACCCCATGTGGCTATGGTACAGGGCATACAGGCTTAACTAAAGGAAATGTGTACAGCATTTAGAAGTAACAGAAAAGTTAAATGGTCAAAAACACAACAAAAGAAAATCCTACTCCAATTTTTTTAAAATAGCGTATTACTTATTGAACAAAATGGCACCAAAACGACAAACGTTCAAAAAGGCAAACTGGTGATATGAATTTTTAACGTTTTAAATAAAAATAGCCCCTTAAAGTGGTAAGCATCAACCTTGTTCATCTGTTCATCTGGAATTATCTTTAGGGAGGAGCTGAATATTACTTAACTGGATATAGATGAAGTCTCCTGTCTAGAGTTTTTTGGCTTCTCAGCCAGGGATGATGCAGGCCAGGTCGCATCGGGTATGATTTGTTACAGACCTCCAGGCGCATTGAATGCACACCAACAACAAGAATTGATTAATGTTATCAGCAATATGGCGCTTACGCATACTCGGTTAATAGTGCTGGGGGACTTTAATTTATGGGAAAATGGAAGTTTGGATACAGCTTTTAATAACATAGTTCAATCCTGCGCTAATCTGGGCATGAAACAATGGGTGATGGAACCAACACACAGGGGTGATCATATTTTAGATTTGATTTTTGCAGAAGAAGGCCTTGTCAGTATGGGGGCTGTTAAGCCAGTGGGGTGAACGGATCACCACCTCATTCTGTTCAGTATCCAGAGCCTGAACGGAATAAGACCTGGGGATAGGAAAGCAAGAACGCTCCTTGGACGAGATTGGAATGGTCTTTTTAAAAGAAATATAGAGGCTGACAGCCCCGTGTTTCATATGGAGGCTCTGTTTAACTCTGAGAAGCAGATAACAGAGAACTATACAGCATTCTCCGAATACCTAATTAAGGAACTGGATCAGCTCGCTCCAGTCAAAGTCATTAAGAAAAGAGGAAATCCATCTGCCCCTTGGTACACGGAGAGACTGAGGAGCCTCAAGCTCTTGTGTAAAAAGGCAGAAAAACAGTGGAGGAGGGAGTATTTGGAAGAAGCTGGAGGTGCACAATTATAAAATACAGACTAGAAATATCCACTGCCAAGGCAGAATATTTTGCATCCATTATATGAAAGAGCTCCAATAAATCCAGGGACAAATTTAAAATAGTGAAAGATCTGACTAACCCTGAGTGAACCATGAGCAAAATTAAACCGTCCCAGGAATTGTGTGATGGACTGGCATTTTTTTTTCTAGATAAAAAAAATAAAATTGTGGAAAGTATGAAGGAACAATCTCAACCTACCTCAGCGGCCCAGACAGGGGGGGCCAGAGGACTAAATGAGGAGGACGCCATTGAGAAAGTCGCTTCCGGGGTCTCCCTGGATAAGTTTCCAACTCCGTCGGAGGAGGAGTTCCTTAGGGTGGCCTTAGGGGTTTCTTCTGGCTCCCCTTTGGACCCACTACCCCACAGGCTGATGAAGGAGTTTGGGACAGAGATCTTTCCCATTTTACGACAGCTATGCTGCCTGTCTATTGACACAGGGATTGTGCCTGTGGAATGGAAGCGGGCTGTCATTACTCCACTTTTGAAGAAATCTACCCTGGACCCATGCAGCTATAAGAACGACCAACCAATTTCCCCCCTGCCTTACCCAGTCAAGGTCCTGGAACGTTTGGTTAGCAGGACCTTGTCCCAATATCTGGAAACTAACAACATCTTGGAAGGGGAACAGTTCGGTTTCCGACCGGGTCATGGGACAACATCAGCCTTAGTGGTGGTGTTGGATGACCTTCGGATGCGGATGGACAGGGGCCAGTCGGCAATTTTAATCCTGCTGGACCTGTCCGCCGCATTCGATACGGGGAACCGCGACACTCTGCTCTCAAGGCTAGAGACCTTTGGAGTGAAAGAAAGGAGTAGTACTCAGGTGGCTGCGATCTTATCTGTCGGATAGACGACAGGTGGTGGCCCTCCCCCCGTACCGGTCAGAAATGGTGAAAGTTCCTCATGGGGTACCGCAGGGGTCGTCAATCAGCTCTATTTTGTTTAATGCATATATGCAGCCCTTGTTGGGTATCATTAAGGCATATAACATCAGCGTGATTAATTATGCTGACGATACACAGCTGTTGATATCCCTGGAGGGGGACCAAGCGGAATCATTTGGATTGTTTTTATGCTTGTATGCATGAAATGACAAAGTGGCTGAAGGCAAACTCTCTCCAGTTTAACAGTGGGAAAATGGAGGTCCTACAGTGTTGGACGGGGGGATTGCCCAAAGTCTGCCAATAGATTTCTGGCCCCTAACTTCAGATGGCACACTGACCCCAGTGAACACGGTGCGTAACCTGGGGGTAAGTTTTAATGAGAATCTTAACCTGGAGACCCATGTTAATAGACTAGTGGGAGCTTGTTTCTCCATAATTCAAGGTCTTCATAAGGTGCTGCCGCTGCTGCCTATTCAGGTTAGAGCAACGGTGGTAAGGAGTACCATCCTTAGCCGCCTGGATTACTGCAATGCTTTGCTTTTGGAATCCCCGGGGTATCTGATTACCAGACTACAAAGCATCCAGGCCGCAGCAGCGAAGCTGGCACTCTCCGGACCTCGCGGCTCCTCAACAACACATGCACTGGCGGATCTACATTGGCTCCCAGTAGCCCAACGGATCCTTTTTAAATCTTTGTGCTTTGTGTATAAAGCACTTTATGAACAAGGCCCTAAGCCACTTCAGGATAGATTTCAGTCGTACAAGCCTACCCGGAATCTCCGCTCTGCTACCGCCAACTGCGTAAGAGTGCCCAAAACAAGGAGGGTGACCCTGGGAGGAAGAGCCTTCAGCGTGGCAGCGGCTCGCCTTTGGAACAACCTCCCCTTAGAAATCAGGAGAACACAAGGCTTGCTGCTGTTTCGTAACAAAATTAAGACCTGGTTATTCCCCAGGATATAATATGCCTCTCCGTGGGGGGTAGAAGTAGATTCTCTGGATAACATGCCGCTCTTTCATGTGTAGCTAACAGCCTCCCGGCTGTATAGTTCTTTAGTGCCAGAATAGCCTTAGGGTTGCAGTGCGCTCTACAAGTGTTTATAATAATAATTACGCTTCACCAAGACCTAGTCACAATTTAAGACTAAACGTGATTGAGCGCAGGCTTGCTACATGTTGACTAGGTCAGAAGTTTGAACTCATGACATAGGGCCAGTAGTACAACCGTTATTTGTGGTCGCAAAGGAGAATTTGGCCCCTTTCCGACCGCAAAATAGGTCAGCCCAATATACTAACCCTATTTTGCTAACCTATTAGCAACTCGCAAAATAGGGTTAGCGACTCGCTATTAGGGAGGGGAATGCCAAGTGCATCCCTTCCGAATAGCGAGTCCTTACCTACTGTATGATAGTTTTGCGGCCGCAATTGCGGTTGCAAACCACTCTCTGTTTACCACCCTTCTCAGACAAATGGTAAAGCACTTCACAAACGGGGAGAGGTTGCCAGCGCATCCCATCACTTTGTGAATGGATTCCCAAGTAATTTTAAAAAGCAGGAAGTGGTCCCAGAGACCACTGCCTGCCTTCAAAAAATGAAACTGATCAGTTTCATTTTTCTTTTTTAAATGCATCCCATTTTCCTTTAAGGAAAACGTGCAGCATTTTGTTTTTAAACTGCTTTATTGCAAAGCAGTCCCAGACATGGTGGTCTGCTTACCCTAGCAGGCCACCATGCCTGAGAGTGCCAGCCATTCCCAATTCGGACAGCCTCATTAATATTCATGAGGCATGCAATTTGTGACCTCATTGGGAATCACAAACAATGTCTAATACACTGTTGTACATAACATTTTGCGACTCATATATTGCGACTCACAATTTGTCGCAAAATGTAATGGTCGTACATCTGGCCCATAGTGTCTGAAATGGAAGTCAAAATCCTCACCAGGGCAAGACAGCAGGCTGTGGCCGAAAAGGGCTCAACAAGGCCAGATAGCTGATGAACAAGGGCCTGGTGATGCTGTTGACTTTTGGCAGGAAAGTTTTGAACAAGAGAAATTCAAAATTCTTTTTTGGCACCTTGGACTGGTGAAGATTTCTGTGTTCGGTCTTAGTCATGTTTTATGGAGCTCGGGTTCCTCTAGGGGAACGAGGCTGGAGGCTGCAGCCATACAGGGCTCCACAAGGCCAATAACCCTCGCTGTGAAGTCCTGTCCCACTGAAATTGATTTGCTGCTGCAAAGAGGCTTTGAGTGGGAGCAACTGAAATCTTTAATCCAGCGGCAACACACCTTTGTCGGATTGACTTAGCAGGGTTATCCATGTCCTCCGGAGGCCTTTGGAGCCAAACATTTTTTACGTCCCAGGTTTTTCAGGATGTTAGGAGGAGTACACTTTAAGACAGTCAGGTGTCCCAGAACCTTTTTAACACCGCTTGGGGTCAACACTCACTCAACCAGCAGCTACTGGTAGCAGGGTTCATGGCAGGTCAAGCTGGAATTAGTCAGCTGGGCTCTTGAGGAAAAGGGTTTCTTGCAGCTTGTTGTGTCACTGTAGCCTAACAGTTGGCAGCTAACTGGCTCTTGGAGTCTGCTCCTTTGTCCGGTATACAAGTGGGAGCAGATTCAGCCCTTTCAACCTCCTCACCAAACTTATCAGCAGGTGCAGGACTTCTTCTGTCTGCCACAGATCCAGTGGTGTTCTGGAAAGGGTACTCAGGGTGCCACCTTTATGAATGGCACTAGCTTGTGGGTTGGAGATACTCATGGCCCCTCCCTGACCAATAGGAAAAACGTTCCCTGGGGTAACACTACCCACCTTTGCTTTTTATGATACAAGGGGGACCCAACGGATAGCTAAGTACCATGGGTATAACTGAGTTATCAAAAACAAAGGTGCTTAGCTAATTTACGAATCAAAACAATACAGTATAGAAACACAATGGAAAACTATACGAATTAAGATTTCCAAACCCAGCCGGGAAAGGAGTTTATTTTATGGAGACAATGTCCAATCTTAGAATATACAATAAAAGCCTGTGCCGTACATATAAAGAGAAAGAAGAATAAAGTTAGGGTGAAAGGGGTGTTTTTCAGGCAAAGGAAGAGAGCTAGGACAGGGTACTGTGAACAGATCAGAAAATAATAATAACAGTATCGCCTGGAGCGAGGTATACACAATCACATTTACCAATATTGTTAGTGTAACCACACTTATTAGTGTCGACGTTTCGATCCCTAAAGCTCAACTAGATAAGTGGGATCATCATCAGGACTTTTTGATAAAACATGCCTGAATAAAAAAGCCTCAATGTACCGAGGTCTCGGTGGAGGCGCGTCTCACCGGAGGATGCTGGGACAATGCCGGATGCAGTGCCTCCATTGTCCCAGCATCCTCCGGTGAGACGCGCCTCCACCGAGACTCGCGTCCATAACGCCACATTATTGGTATACCTCGTGCATGGCCACTGATGCCTGCACTTTCCAAGCTACTCCCCGATTACACCAACAGCGGAGTAAGAGCTGCCATTGTATGCAGTTTCAAACGGACCCTGAAACCCTTTCATTGTAATAAGCGTTTCGTTTCTGGACCCCCAAAAAGACCTCCTTGAAGTAAAATCTACGTGTACCTACGCTGCATCCTGAAGAGAAGGATCATCCCCCCTCACTTCTTTTTGAGGTCCTCGACCTCGGTACATTGAGGCTTTTTTATTCAGGCATGTTTTATCAAAAAGTCCTGATGATGATCCCACTTATCTAGTTGAGCTTTAGGGATCGAAACGACGACACTAATAAGTGTGGTTACACTAACAATATTGGTAAATGTGATTGTGTATACCTCGCTCCAGGCGATACTGTTATTATTATTTTCTGATCTGTTCACAGTACCCTGTCCTAGCTCTCTTCCTTTGCCTGTTTTTGATAACTACCCACCTTTGCAGCAGCTCCTGTGTTCCCCACTGCAGTACCACAGTGAGTGCCCAATTCCAAGATGATGATACCCTACTCCCCTTGTGCAGAGCCTGTGTGCCCGTCCCAGAGGTGTGGCCACAGAAATGACCTATCCCTCCTCTGTGGGCTCTTCAAACCCGTTCTGGGGGCAGCGACTCTCCCAAAGGGATAGATGTTTGGGTGGACAAAGAAGAGCCCTGCGCAGGTGTCAGCTAACATTAGCCTGTTGCCGTAGAGGCTACTTTGAAATCAATCGAGTTCCGAAGCACAGCCCAGATGCTCATCAAAGGAGCTATTCAGCTGCTAGTAGTCAGTTGGACCTCATGCAAATGAGCCACCAGTGGCGTTAGGCAGGAAAAAGGTAACTTTCTAAAAGTACCTTTTCCTTCATAGGTTTCACAAATTCGATTTTAGCATTAAATTGCATTTGAAATAAGTATTAAAAGAGCCTTTGAATTATATTTCATAAACAGACTTTGCATTATTAAATGTGATAGTATATTCCAGTAGTTTCCTATGGGACAGCCACCCTTGCTACAGTGAAAACATCTTCTGGAGCCTTTTCACTGTAAGGACATGTGCAACATTCATTTTCTTTATGCTGTACATTTCAATACCAAACCTAAGGGCTTGTAAGGCCTACAAGGAGTGTGACTTGTTAATATTTAGAAGGACATGCTGAATTGAGCTTAAAAATGCCGAAACCAGGCTACAATGGTAGACTTGCAGTAGTAGAGCATGGGGAGAGTATTCACATTGCATATGACCCCCCTACTATATTTATAAATTATAAGAATGCACATATTTGTCAATTGTTCATAAGTACTACTCATACAGATTTAAAATATATTCATCGACCACAGTTCATAATTCAAAACTGTCAAAACGCTCTTAAGGAATACAATTAAAGTTCAATTCCTGTCAAAAATAAAGATGAGCTGTGTAAATAATAGGTATTACAAATTACGTGTGACTCTTCAGCTAATATAGATAAGAAACTCCATTGTTGCTACGACACGCAGCACATGGACAGCCAACACATGTTTCGCGGTCTATATCACTGCTTCTTCAAGACTGAAAGGCAATACAATTTTCAGTGTAAGTAACAATACACATCTTATTGTTTTAAGAGCAATACATGAAACTGATAAGGGGAATCAGAAGGGAAGCTGTCTTGATTGGGTGTAGTGTGTAGCCCCTACTATTCTGTTGTCCCCAATGTAGGTGATTAGGCTTGCAGAAGTGTTTGCACTGTCAATGTAGTGGTTGGCACAATGGGTGCTGCAGTCCACTAGAGACATTTAAATTACAAGCCCTAGGTACCATGTACTGAGGCATAAGTTAATTATGCCAAATACAAGTGTTACCAGTTTTGACATGTTTTATGGGTCAGAGAACATGCATTGGTTAGCCTAATTCATTGCACAGAATAAATAAAACAGCATTATCAGTCCAATGAAAATAGGGGTGATCATGCAAAAAGAGACCATATGTTTTCTCCATCTTCTTAAATTCATGTAATTTAAAACAGTCCACCAAGCTCCTAATCAGGGCACAAGTTGTGTTAGAGTGACTTTGGTCTGCCATCAACTTCCATCTATCCAGACACGAGGCTACAGAGATTGGAAAGCTAGTATACGTTAATGAGAGCCAAATACAGCATCAGCTGAGTCTCTAATTCCTAAGAAGTAGAAGAAGTCTGCTATGATGCCTAGAGCTCTAGAGCTGGGCCTGAAGATATTGTTGAACAACCACCATATTACCCCAGACAGAACAAAGTTAATACTGGACTAAGTATCACCCAGACACTAACAGAATACACCTGCTACTAGAAAATATCTGTCAGTTATCCCATACTATTAGTCCATATAAAGCATTGCCACCTAAGGTCTCCTTGGGCAGGGCCCGGCTGACAAAAATAAATTACTCTAGTACCAGAAGGACAATTCTAGGGAGACTGGTGTTCATCATTCTGTTGACTCTTCGTGCATTGCTTGCATTGTCTTACATATCATTTGTACCTCCTTAGTATCGTTGCGCTATATTGGTCGCATTGCCTGCTAAATATAATTTGCGCCTGACTGTGGCCCCAATCTCGTCCTGTTTTCGCTTTCGTATTTGCTGCCATTTTGTTGTTGTGCCTCGTAGCCCGTCCCTCCACCCCGCTCCCACCTCCCAGCTGCTCCTCCCTCGCTCCGCCCCCCTCCACTATCCACATATGACAGACGCATCTGCGCGCAGCGTTCATGCGCAGTGGACGCGCCCCATGCGCACCGAAGGTGCGCCAAAGGTAAGCCCGTCTACGCCCGTCCGCGCCTGGACCACGCCCAGCGCCAAACCCCCTGGCCCCCGCAAAATCCACTCCACCCAAATACCATACGACGCCACAACCCTCACAGCACTTAACCCCGGCCGACTTCCAGACTGCTACCAAGCCGCCCCGGGACACACCCATGGACCCTTCACCTGCCACTCCTGCAATTTCGACTGCATCAGGACCCACACCAAATCCACAAACTCCAAACGGAGCTCCGACACTAACCACCTGAGGTGCATCCTGCTCAACACCCGCTCGGTTCACAGACACGCCATTGAACTCTGGAACCTACTCAACACCACATCGCCGGACGTCGCCTTTCTCACAGAAACCTGGATGAACGCCTCATCAACGCCTGACATCACCATAGCCATCCCGGATGGCTACAAGATCATCCGAAAGGACAGCATCAACCACACAGGAGGAGGCATCGCCATCGTCCACAAGAACACCATCCGCATCACGACCAGTTCCGACGATAACCTCGCAGCCGCCGAACACCTCCACTTCCAGGTTCACACCGACCACAAGACCACACTTAGAGGCACCCTCATCTACAGGCCACCAGGACCTCGCACACAATTCAGCGAAGACATCACTGACTTCATCAGCCCACACACCCTCCCCTCTGAGGACTACATTCTACTGGGAGACCTCAACTTCCACCTGGAAAAGAACAACGCCAGCAACACCACCACCCTTCAGGACAACCTCGCCAATCTCGGACTCAAACAACTTGTTGACACCCCCACCCACTATGCCGGACACACGCTCGATCCAATCTTCACCTCCAGCAAGCACATCTCCTTCAATCACACCACAACTCTCCATTGGACAGACCACCTGCAAACACCACCAACTGATCCGATCGACCAAAAAATCAGCATTCAAAGATCGACTCGACAACAACGCCCACAACAGCAATGAATTATTCAACATCGTCAAAGAATTTACCAACCCCACCGCTGGCACCAACGACATCACCCCCTCCCAAGACCTCTGCGACTCTCTAGCCTCGTTCTTCCACAACAAAATCGCTGACATACATAACAGCTTTGGCGACCAGTCCACCCCACCCACCTCCGAACTAAAACCCCCCTCCAACAACCTTTGCGCCTGGAACCCAATCACCACTGAAGACACCATCCGCCTGATGAACTCCATCCACTCAGGATCACCAACCGACCCATGTCCCCACCACATTTTCAACAAAGCAGACTCCATTATCGCACCCCATCTCCGAGACGTCATCAACTGCTCCCTCAACTCCGCTACCTTCCCGGAAAGCTGGAAACATGCCGAACTCAGCGCCCTCCTGAAGAAACCCACAGCAGACCCCACCGAACTTAAGAACTACCGCCCCATTTCGCTCCTCCCATTCCCTGCCAAAGTCATTGAGAAAGCCGTCAACAGTCAGCTCGCCGCCTTCCTCAAATCCAACAAATTCCTCGACCCTTCACAGTCCGGCTTCCGAGCCAAACACAGCACCGAGACCGCCCTCATCGCAGCAACAGACGACATCCGAACTCTACTGGACAACGGAGAAACAGCTGCCCTCATCCTACTTGACCTCTCCGCAGCCTTCGATACAGACTATCATAACACCCTTATACAACGCCTCAGCAACGTCGTGAGGTTCCGTGACAATTGTAAGTGGTGTTTTCGACTCGCACGAATATGGTCGAGTCTGGTATCTATGAACCGCAAATGACGAGTTTAGTAAGTGTGCGCAGTTTTGCTGTGCTAACTTAAACCGTTCGTTTGTTATGTGGGTTTTTCATCTGTACCCACGGGTTCCATCTTAGATACGGCATCCATTTTGTCTCTTGCCCTCAAAGTAGCCAGCGAACGGACGATGTCCGCTTCGCGACCCTGGGACTCCCAAGATATTTGCGGAAGACACATGTCCTTTGAAAGTGTCTTTATGACGAGGGGGATGATGTTGTAAAGCAGATGGCCCCGCTCGAGGCTCATCTCGCCGCACGGACTTATTGTCTCAGCCGTGCATCTCATTAGGCACGTCCCTTTGATGCCTGTATCTCGTGTTTCTCGATACCTCCCCTTTTACACCCTTTCCGATCTCCCCACTGTCTCCGTCTTCCTCTGCGCCTGTCCTTGTTCCTATTTCGATCTGTTTTACTGCCGATTGGAATGCACTAATGTTGGGAAGATGGGTTTTTACAGTTGGGAACCGCCAAATGTTTCCGCACTTATGTTCCGGACCTCATGTGTATCAAAGTGACCAAAGCGACCCCTCTGGGGGATAATGGTGGGAACCGGGTTGTAAACTTTTGTGTGCCATGTTGTCTTATGGGTAAAAACTGTATAAAAGGAGCGATCCACAGAACCAATTTGAAGCAGTCTCCCCGAACTACACTCGATGTACTTCCTGTGATCTCTGTGTTCCCCGCAGCAAATAAACCTTGAATCTTTGACGCTGAAGGAAGTGTCCCGTGTCTCTGTCATTCGTACGCCGGAGCAGGTTACCCACGAAGGTTTCAGGTGTTGTGCCCTGGCACCGCTGGGTCTTAAAGAACCCAGTCCTTCAGTTGGCGCCCAACGTGGGGCTGCATCAGTGGTACCGGTCCAAGCCCGACGATCGTGAGGAACTTCGTGTGAAATCTCCAAGGGAAGGTGAACTCTGCTTCATCGATCCTGTTGTCGAAATAAGTGGCCCGAAGACTTTTCCCGCGAAGATTCCCGCCTCCTGACGGCTGCGACGGACTGCTGCCCTGACTGTAGACCTGTTTTGGCGCCTGGCGTAGACCTTGGTATAGCGAGACGATTGACGGGCCTTCCTGGAGACGCCATCGATCTTTGAGTTAAGTATTTGTGGGTCGCTCCCAGAGTTCTTGGTTGTTGACACTTTAGCGAGTGTTTTTGTTGTTAACGCTGTGTGAGTGTTTTTGTCGGTGACACTTTGCTAGCGTACTTTGTTGTGTTGTTTGACGACTGCAGCCGCCAAAGATCGAGGGTTTTGTTCTTTGCTGGGACTTGGTAAATCCCGTAACCCTTGAAGTTTGTGAAACTCGGCTAGTGTGCAAGATGCCTGGTCGCAGTACTTTGTTTAGTTGTTTCAGGCCTTGTGGTACGGATTCCCGACTGGAGGACTCGTGCCCGATACCTCCGGTTGGAACTCCCACGTATGAATTGTATAGCAAACATGGGCTAGGCCCGATTACTTTTAATGAATACTGGATCAAATATACAAAAAAGGATGGTGACCTTCGCTGGCCACCACATGGTAGCTTCGAGGCCCCGATCTTAGATAATCTAGAGGTTAAATTGTTCGCGAAAAAGTCAAGGCCGGCCGCGTTTGATGCCTTTCGGTTGTGGCGCAAAGAAGCCCGACAGAAAGAAATCAGACAGACTAAACGAAATCAGCGAGATAGTGCTGGTATCATTGTAAAGAAAGCAGAGCAGTTCCAGCATGATAAGGAGGTTAGGGAAAAGGAAGTGTTTGACAGATTACAGCGTATGACTATAGATAAATGTTATCCTACTTTGCCTACGGAGTCGGAAACGAAGGATGAGTCAGTTGAGGATCCTTTAATGTCCTATCTCATGAAGTCGCCACCTCCATACGTACAGGGTACTACAGCCCCTGTGATTCCCCCTGTACCTGTTCCTGCACCTATTCTTCCTTTGCCTGTTCCTCAACCTGCACCCGTTCTTCCGACTGTTCCTGCTCCTTCATCTGTTTCTATTCCTACTGCTCCTCCGCTTCCACATACTCCTGCTCACGCTACTGCTCCTGCTTTGTTAACCCCTGCTGTTGTTTCTGTCTCTACTCCTTCACTTGTTAGTCCTGTGTCTTATACTTCTCCCTCTACTCGTAGTCGTAATTCTCCTCTTGCCGCTAGCTTCTTTCATTCGCTCGGACCTGTTCTTGGGTCCGCTGGTTCAGATGGTCCTCAGAGACGTAGTCAGCTTCCTGGTAATAGGGAACGTGCTTCGCTATATAATATGGCGATGGGTTGGATGACGCACCCCCTTAGAAATCCACCGCGTGTTGTACTCGACACATTTTTCAGTTCAATATACCAACCCAAAGATTCGTGTTCGAGGAAATGTGTAAGGTTCTTCGTGATCAGATATCGGCCGACGCACCTGACGAGGTGCTGACCGCTTTGTCTGATTTACAGCTTCAGTTCTCGACTGGACTGATAGTAGATACCAATGTTCGGCGTGCTGTTGAACGGTTACTGTCTTTTCGTCCCACTCCTATACCTCAAGCCTTGTTTGTTGAGGATGTTGAAAGACAATCAGATGAGTCTGGTCAATTTCCTATGCGTGAAGTTCCGCCAGTTTGGATGCCAGGTAACCCTGCAGGTAACCCTCCGGTCCCGCCGTTTTTCCAGAGAGTATGGATACATCTCCCATGGAAAAGATCGGAAGTGTTACAGGTGAAGCAATCTTTGCCTGACCCTCGCAAGAATCCTGCAGGGTATTACAAAGAATTATCGCAGCTCGTAGATGCTACGGTAATGAATCTAGCCGATATCGATATGTTGTTCGGCAATGTCGTACCGCAACCGGTATGGGCTAAGATTCGTCAGGAAAATCACGCAAACGAATTAGGTGGTGCTTGGGCTGCCATTGTAGCGGCGGATGCACGACAAGTTGGTGGTGCTAAACCCGAGCAGTTGATTACTGCCCTTCCTCAAAGAATTATAACGCTAATGAAAACTCTTATGCCAGCTATGAGGGTAAATTGGGACAAATTGTCAGCTTGTAAGCAAAAGAAGGACGAGAGTGTTTCCGACTTCTTCACGAGGTTCGAGGAGGCATTCATCGACCATAGTGGCCAGGATATGAGCACTGAGGCTGGTCAAAGGTTGTTTGTGGATAAATTTGTTTCGAACTTATTGCCCGATTTGAGCAATAAATTGAAGAATTCGGAAAGTGCATGGGCCGTTTCTACCTCAGCTCAGATATTGGCTACGGCACAATATTATGAGAATAGAGAGAAAGAAGAGAGCGACCGTGCTGATAAAAAGACGAAAGAGCTGAAAACTAAAGTGTTGCTTCAGCAAGCGTATCCTCCACGTTCGAATCAGAATAATTCGCAACAGAATAGATCGCAGTCGCAATCGAACCGATCTCAAACTCGTAATGACTCCTCTTCCCAAAGATCCTCGTTAGGGTACAATCAATGTGCTTATTGCAGACAAGAGGGTCACATTAAATTCAATTGTCCTGTTCTAAACGAACGTAATAGTGGTAACTCATCGAGAGGTGGTCGTGGTGGTTCGCAGCAGGCATCACGTGGTAGAGGTCGTGGTGCTCAGAACAATCGCTCAGATAATTCATCAAATTCTGATAATTGTTTCGATCAACGTGGATCGTCGCAAGGACGATCTGCGCAGTACAATGTAGACGATTATTACGTCGATCAGGGAACTGACGACCGTAATTACTAGGACAGCCAAAGACAAGGAGAGGGAGTGGTATCAGTTCCGGTTGATCAGAGAGGGCCTTACGTCGCAGTTGCTACATCGGGCGTCGTTGAGCCTTTTCTGTTGGACACTGGTGCAGCGAAAAGTTCCATTAAGCATTCGAAACTCCCTGGCGCACCTTTGTCTGGCTTAACAAATGTTTCAGTTGGATTCTCTGGCGCCCCCGTTAGCAATCCAGTTTCGCGCCCTTTGCCCCTTAAAATCGGGCCACGTGAGCTCGAAGCTCCGTTGATTCTAACCACGGGTTGTGGTGAAAATCTTTTGGGCCTGGATTTGCTTAAACGTTTGTATGCAACTTTGTATTGTTCTCCTGCGGGTGTGAAGCTTACGTTAGGAGAGAGGGTTGTCTCTCCCATGTACTTGTCTCTTGACAAGCTCCCACCGGAATTGAGTTCTCTTCCTGCGTCTTTGTGGGCAACAGGTCCAAACGATGTGGGCCTACTTGATATCTCCCCTTATGTTGTTCAGCTGAAATCTAATGTGCGATTGCCACGTATTCCCCAATATCGTATCTCCCTTGATGGTGAACGAGCACTGTTAGCGATCATCTATGATTTGATCGAGAAAGATGTTATTGAGGAGACTCGGGGAAACGTGTGCAACAGCCCTGTACTGCCCATTCTTAAACGTACTGATCCTTCGAAACCGCCTGTTTATCGTTTTGTTATCGATTTACGGGAGGTGAATAAAATTGTTGTTCCTCAATTCCCTGTTGTGCCTGACATCACGGCGCTACTGACTCTGATTCCAGCTTCTGCATCATGGTTTTCGGTGATTGACTTGAAAAATGCGTTTTTCAGCATCCCGATTGCCGAGGAGAGCAGGGACCTTTTCGGTTTCTCTCTTGGTGGACGCAGCTTCCGGTTCAAACGCGCTCCTCAGGGCTACTGTGAAAGTCCATCGATTTACAGTCAAGCCTTGAAGGGTCAACTGGATGCGTTTAGGTTGCCGGCTGGTGCGGCCTTGATCCAATATGTCGACGACTTATTGGTGGCTGCTGATACTCAGGACATTTGCAAAATTGCTACGGTGTCGTTGCTGCAACATCTCTGTGAGTTAAATCACAAGGTGTCACCTACTAAACTCCAATATTGTTGTCAAGAAGTAACCTACCTAGGTCACTTATTGTCAAAGGAGGGAAGGAGGTTGACCCCAGAGAGAATTGCAGCGATTGCGCGAATGGCTGTGCCAACAACCCAAAGAGATGTGCGTGCCTTTCTAGGTATTACATCGTACTGCAGGCAATGGATTCCTAATTTTTCATTGCTAGCGAAACCATTAGTGGCTCTTACGTGCAAGGATGTTTCGACTCCTTTGCCATGGACGGAAGAATGTCAGAAAAGTTTTTCTGAACTACGTGATTCATTGTGTTCGGCTCCTGTGTTAGGTACTCCTGACTACAGCAAGCCGTTTACGTTATATGTTCACGAGAGGGAAGGTTGTGCGTTGAGTGTCTTAACGCAACCTTTTGGTGGTAAGCAACGTCCATGTGCATATTTTTCCTCGACCTTGGACCCGGTAGCTAGAGCATTGCTGAGTTGTTTACGAGCAACAGCGGCAGCCGCGGTCTCCATCCGACAATCAGCAGGATTGGTCATGGATAATATGCTTACGGTGATGGTTCCGCATGCAGTCGATACTCTTTTGAATCGAACGAAAACTCAGCACCTGACGAGTGCGAGGTTGTCTGGGTACGAGTTGACGCTGTTGGCAAGCCACATTCAAATAAAACGTTGTAATGTTCTGAACCCGGCAACTTTGTTACCAATTAACACAGAGTCAGATGAAGTAGTAGAGCATGATTGCTACTTGAGGACCGAAGAAGAAACAAAAGGTCGAGTGGACCTTAAAAACACCCCATTGGAAGATCCGGATGGTACATTGTATGTGGATGGGTCATGTTTTAAGTTGCCGAATGGCGATGTGACTACTGCTTATGCTGTTGTAACGTTGAATACTGTTGTTGAGACTGCAAGATTAAATCAGAATTCTGCCCAAGCTGCAGAGCTGATTGCTCTTACTAGAGCGTGTGTGTTAGCGAAAGGGAAACGTGTGAATGTGTTTACCGACAGCCAATATGCGTTTGGCGTCGCACACAGTTTTGGACGATTGTGGAGAGAGAGAGGTTTCTTGACGTCGCATGGTACGAAGATTCAGCATGGACAGCTTGTGAATGATCTCTTGGATGCACTGACATTGCCTAAGCAAGTTGCAATTGTTAAATGTAGTGCGCATCGTAAGGTGACGGATGATGTTGGTCGTGGTAATGCGTTTGCGGATGAGACTGCTAAGGAGACTGCCCGGAACCTTAGCACTCGAATGTATGTGACGAGTTCGGTTAGGTGGCCTGCAGAATCGAGTATGTGTGAGGACACTATCGAGAGTGTGAAAGCAATTCAGAATGAAGCCACCGACACTGAAAAGACGAAGTGGAAAGAAAGTACGGGAAAGTTGGATGCGAATGGTTGTTGGATTGATTTGTCTGATCAAAAAAGATGGATGTTACCGGATGCGTATGTGCTGGCCGTTGTGACAATGGCGCATGGGTTAGCACATATTAGCGCGAAAGGTATTTGCAAATTGCTGTCTCCTGTGTGGAAGAATGATGGTATCACGAAATGTGCTGAACGTCTGGTGAAGAATTGTATGGTGTGCATGATGTACAATCCTGGCAAAGGAACCCCAACTCTTCCTGGCAGTTTTGCTCCCCCTTCATATCCCTTTGAGGTGATTCAATTGGACTTCATCCATATGGAGCGATGCAATAACCTGAAATACGTTTTAGTTGTGGTTGGCGCATTCTCCCGATGGATCGAGGCCTATCCTCTCAAAGACAATACTGCTTTGTCTACTGCGAAAATCCTACTGAAGGAATATTTTCCTCGGTATGGAATGCCTAGAGTCGTGTGGTCAGATAACGGAAGTGAGTTTGTGGGTAGTGTGATGAAGAGTGTGTGTGAGGGCCTTGGAATTAATCAGAAATTCCACAGCGCCAATCATCCCCAGTCAGCTGGATTGGTTGAAGGGTACAACGGCACCCTTAAACTAAAGCTAGCGAAGATTCAGGCTACGACTGGTCTTTCGTGGCCTGACGCTTTACCTTTAGCATTACTGTCAACTAGGGCGACTGTACACTCCCGAGTAGGGCTTAGTCCCTATGAAGTAGTGTTCGGCCGTCCTGCGAATGTGTGGGGGGTTCCTAGGCCAGGTATTTTTCGTGATCTTGAGTACCCAATGTTGATCGATCATCTTCATGACTTGACTGCTAAACTGAGGTTAATTCACCAACAGGTTCACGAAGCATTGCCGACGCAGACGGAGGGTCCAGGCCACCAGCTCCAGCCCGGAGACTGGGTGGTGACGAGAAATTTTTCACGCAAGAATAATCTGGACCCGAGGTTTACCGGACCCTACCAGGTCCTCCTTGCCACGAGAACTGCAGTTCGTCTTGAGGGGCGGAAGAATTGGGTACATGCCACGCACACCAAGAAAGTCCCCATTCCGTTGCCAGCAGACTCGTGGGTGAGGAAAGGCATTGCATCAACTGAAACCGAAGTATTGCCGGCGTTTGTGCCTTTTAGCGACGCACAGCCTGTCGGAGAATCCTCAGAGCAGCAGAGAGACACTGTCGAACAATTGTCAGCAAAAGACTCAAGATCAAAACACTCAGCTGATCAACAGGACGCTGTTCCCTCAACGGATCCCTTGTTTGACGAACAGAGACGTCCTGGGAAAACTCGATACTTTCTACGATCTAGCACTAAAGACTAATAAAAGATCCTGCTTTGCTGTATTGACAACTGCATTATCCCGTTTTCCGTGATCAGTTTTGAACATTCATACCATTGTAATTATTTGTATATATATTCATTGAGTTCCGTTCCTTACACTTTTTGCTTTCACAGCTGAGAGACATTGTTTTGCATATATATACATATTGTGCATTGAAGGCCGTAGGGCCGCGCGCGTACTTCCTTCTGGATAGTAGGTCTTGACGCTAGGTTAAAGGCCGTCGGTTCCTGGGAACTCCTAGGGATTGACTATTGCTACACAGAACGAAGTGCGTCAAGAAACGTTGCGGACGGTCGTAGGGGAATGGCATTCTCGAAGCTGAATGATTTGGAAGGAGCTCAGGCTCACAGATTCAAGCTGCAGCAACTCAGTCGTACTAAATGTTTTAGATTCCAACTGTTCGTATTGTTTTTGACTGCTTCTGCATTGTTGGCGGGTGGGGTGTATTACACGATGTCTTACTTCTTACCTTCTGCTACACCTACTCCTACTCCTGATCCTAAACCTACCTCCACTGTTTCTCCTCATTCCTTTCATATGTTACCCGAACACGAACAGGCTAGACGTGTAGAATTCCGCAATAATTCCTTTATTCAGCTCCTTCATCAGCATCAGTTAGTGGTTAACACTACTAATTGTTGGGTGTGTGGGTTGATGCCACATACTACGGATAAGGGAATTCCATATCTGGGTTTACCGTATAGTTCCCAAGGGTCTGCTCGAGCATTCCAGACAATGTTTCGAAGCGCACTGGGTTTCCACCCCATTCGAGAACCACGTTCTCCCTACTCTGGTCCTACCTCGTATCAAAAACCTTTGTCGATAGCAATAGAGGATCTAGATAGTGATATCTATGATCCCTCGCTTATTCCCGAAGAAGAGGTACAAGCCTATAGGGTCCTAAGTAGAGGTGAATATAGTGCGTTCACTAGCGAAAAGCAGCTTAAAAGCTCGCCTCCTATCTGGGTCGTACCCCACACTGGTAATTTTTGTCTTATGGGTCGTGGCCGAAGATCGCAAGCCCGACTTGGAGCAAGTGCTTGCACTGAAAATTACATACTGCCGATGGTCTCGTCCCCTGTGTTTCTGGCTGCCAAGGGTACATACTTTATCTGTTATGATCGTGCATACGCATGGTTGCCCGCTGACTTCATGGGCTCATGCTTCATCGCAAATCTGTTGCCTCCGACGTTTACTGTAGATGCCGATTATCATAAGACTAGAGTTGCGCGAGGCGTAATTAGCGGAGAGGATACTGCCGGTCAAGAGGCAGGAGACTTTTTCAAGGGTTTCCTCCCGTTTTGGGGACCTATGGTTAATAGTAGGAACCTGAGACAGTTGACTCGAGTGGTAGAATCGACAGCTAATATTACTGCCAGTGCCCTTGGTAATATCACCACTGAACTTCAGGCGGAGAGACTTATGACGTTACAAAACCGAATGGTTTTAGATGTCATCTTAGCAGATCGAGGTGGGGTATGTAAGGTGATCCATTCGAGCTGCTGCATTTTTATTCCAGACAATGCTCCAACTGTCTATCAAGCCATCTCGAGGTTGCATAAGATCTCCGAATCCATACACGTGGATGTAGGGGATTGGACGCTACTTGGATGGTTTTGGGGCCTGATGTCGACTTGGGGTTGGAAGATTCTGATGATCATCGGAGTCGTTGTGGTGTTCCTGTTCACGTGTTGCCTTTGTGTGCAGTGTGGTCCTGCCTTATGTGGCCTCTGTGCTACAACGTGTATGAGACAGCCACCTGTTACCAATGGGACTCGGTTGGACAGAGCTATGCTGCAGCAACATCTCGATGGTCTGATGAATATCGAATATGATTCCGACTAGTGCTTGCCTACATGAGGGCAAAAGGAGCGTCTGAGGTTCCGTGACAATTGTAAGTGGTGTTTTCGACTCGCACGAATATGGTCGAGTCTGGTATCTATGAACCGCAAATGACCAGTTTAGTAAGTGTGCGCAGTTTTGCTGTGCTAACTTAAACCGTTCGTTTGTTATGTGGGTTTTTCATCTGTACCCACGGGTTCCATCTTAGATACGGCATCCATTTTGTCTCTTGCCCTCAAAGTAGCCAGCGAACGGACGATGTCCGCTTCGCGACCCTGGGACTCCCAAGATATTTGCGGAAGACACATGTCCTTTGAAAGTGTCTTTATGACGAGGGGGATGATGTTGTAAAGCAGATGGCCCCGCTCGAGGCTCATCTCGCCGCACGGACTTATTGTCTCAGCCGTGCATCTCATTAGGCACGTCCCTTTGATGCCTGTATCTCGTGTTTCTCGATACCTCCCCTTTTACACCCTTTCAGATCTCCCCACTGTCTCCGTCTTCCTCTGCGCCTGTCCTTGTTCCTATTTCGATCTGTTTTACTGCCGATTGGAATGCACTAATGTTGGGAAGATGGGTTTTTACAGTTGGGAACCGCCAAATGTTTCCGCACTTATGTTCCGGACCTCATGTGTATCAAAGTGACCAAAGCGACCCCTCTGGGGGATAATGGTGGGAACCGGGTTGTAAACTTTTGTGTGCCATGTTGTCTTATGGGTAAAAACTGTATAAAAGGAGCGATCCACAGAACCAATTTGAAGCAGTCTCCCCGAACTACACTCGATGTACTTCCTGTGATCTCTGTGTTCCCTGCAGCAAATAAACCTTGAATCTTTGACGCCGAAGGAAGTGTCCCGTGTCTCTGTCATTCGTACGCCGGAGCAGGTTACCCACGAAGGTTTCAGGTGTTGTGCCCTGGCACCGCTGGGTCTTAAAGAACCCAGTCCTTCAGTCGGAATACAAGGAAAAGCATTGGACTGGATCATCTCGTTCCTCGCCGGAAGAACCCAGAGAGTCCGCCTCCCCCCTTATAGATCAGAGGCCACCGAAGTCATCTGCGGCGTACCACAAGGATCATCACTCAGTCCCCCCCTCTTCAACGTATACATGAGTCCCCTCGCATCCATCGCACGCCAACACAACCTCAACATCATCTCCTACGCAGACGACACCCAGCTAATCCTCTCCCTCACCGAAGACCCAAACACCGCCAAAACCAACCTACACGAAGGGATGAAAGAAGTAGCCGACTGGATGAAGAACAGCCGTTTAAAACTGAACTCGGACAAAACGGAAGTCCTCATCTTAGGTTCCTTCCCCTCCGCCTGGGACGACTCATGGTGGCCACCGGCCCTGGGAAACGCACCCAAACCAACGGACCACGCACGTAACCTGGGCTTCATCCTGGACTTCTCCCTCTCGATGACCAGACAAGTCAACGCCGTCTCATCATCATGCTTCAACATCCTACGTATGCTCAAAAAATCTCCCGTTGGATCCCCACCGAAACAAGAAAGACGGTCACCCATGCACTGGTCACAAGCCGACTGGACTATGGAAACACCCTTTACGCCGGAACCACAGCCAAACAGCAGAAAAAACTCCAACGCATCCAAAACGCCTCAGCCAGACTCATCCTAGTCATCCCCCGCCAAGCTCACATTTCCAGTCACCTGAAAGACCTCCACTGGCTCCCCATCAAGAAGAGAATAACGTTCCGCCTCCTCACCCACGCACACAAAGCCCTCTACGACCTAGGAATCGATTACCTCAACACGCGCCTGTCCTTTTACAACCAAACCCGCCAACTACGTTTGTCCAATCAAGCCCTCGCCGCAATTCCACGAATCCAAAGATCCACCATGGGGGGAGATCCTTCTCCTACTTAGCGGCCAAGACCTGGAATTCTCTCCCCACCCACCTCCGCCTTACACAGAACCACCTCTCCTTCAGAAAACAACTAAAAACTTGGATATTCGATAAGTAAAATACTCCCCTCCCTCAAGCGCCTTGAGACCCTCTGGGTGAGTAGTGCGCTATACAAATTTTAAACTTGAACTGTTAGTGGATGTTCACTCCAGGGCTGCATAGAGCCTGAGTAGAATGCTAGGAGTTAGACGAGTGATGACTATGCCCAACCTGAAAGACTGTTGGGTGATACCTTGGGATAACCTGATTCCTTTATTATTCATATGGATGGATTGACCCCGAACCTGGTAAAAAAAACTGGTGCAAAAGACCACAGGAGCACAATATTAAGACAATTAACCATAGAGAGCACCAACCATGCTGGCGGGATGGACATTGTTTCCTAGCTTCATTCTGGTCGGTGCTGACTCCATTCTAGGGAGAACAAGAAATCAGAACGGTCCCTCTCATTAAATAAAAAAAGAGGATAATACTATCCACATTATGCCACCATAGCTCAAGAGATCCTTACATTTAGACCCACTCCAATAATTTGTATACAAAATATGAAAACAATTCTGGTAAAATTTTAAGCAATTTATTATAAAAATATACAATGTGAAGTATCAATTACTGTGCCACAGTACAAAATATTTTAAAAAAAAGAGTGTCAGCATCCTACCATTGATTCAATGGTGCACATCTCATAAACACACACAATAAGAAATTAAAAACAGCAATTAATTATTAAAAACAAGTTGTCGACGCAGCGTTTCGGTTTCTAAGTTGACACCTTCATCAGGACAGGGTTCTATACAATAAAGAAACAACGTATTAACACAACATTTTCTTTGAGTCATGACTGTGTTATCACTCTTTTATAAACTACCCATTGCTCTTTTCTACAGTTTATCAAGTTTTTATCAAAAACCTTCTACTATTTGAGCGGAGGGGCACATTTCTCACAGATACACTTTATTCTACTGAGAGATAGTGATTCATAAAGCGCATTTTCAACAGCAACATGTTACAATATGGCACAAAGGACAGTGGCAACTAGATCTCCTGAGCTATGTGGGAAGTTCAGAGAGTATGAACTTCGAAGTAAGTTACATATAAAGTGGCAATGCACATAGGAGAATAGTCTAAAACTATTCCTACTGACATTCTATATATGCAGCTGGGGGTTTCTTTTAAATGACTTACTTTAAAAACGGACTCGTATAGCATTCGAGCCGTGTTTCTCTCTATTCAATTCGAGGAAAAAGTCCTTAATTCATCACAGGACATCGAGTGGATGTGAATGATAAAGAAATCTCTTAGTGTCTGAACCCACAAAAAACCTTATATCAAATTCAATTAATCGTTTAATGTGGGGTCACTATACAAATTAATGCCATAAAGGTTTGTAAATTACCTTGATAATATCATGGAGTTTTCCTTATATGGAGGAAAAAGGAGCCACCGTTATGAGAGACTTTTTTTTGAAGTTCCTTTAGAGAATTAAAAAACGGGGGGTTTCAATTAGTTCTCATATATTAAGAAATGTTTACCAAATCGTTAGGTTACCAGTTTCATTACTCCATAGATGTAGAGCACTTACCCCTAGGTATAAGGGACCAGTATGAAATGTAGCACGTGACTGGATGGCGTCAGGTTCTTTTGTTATGAATAAAGTGCTGTTTTACTCGTTATCACTGTTCGGGTTTTTTTTTCATTCACCACCCTGAAAGAGACATATATTGATGACGGGTTTATTAATTCCCTAGTTAAATTTAGTTGAGCCGATTGGCTGTAGTGGTATCTAAAGTTCTTGTGGGAAACTGAATAGGAAAACACAATTTGGGTACCCTACTTTTTCTCGTCCCCAACTTGACAGACTGCCCCAATACTACCCAGGAAGGAGATGATATAGATGAGCTTTAAAAAAATACATTTTGTGAAGGCTCATCAATTGGTTATAAAACAAAAAATCAATTTCCTATTGAAACTCGGTCCTAACTATTACTACACAGTGGCGACTGCCACTATTTGCTACTTATATACAGATTTGATATATATATATATGTTTAAAATGTTTAAATATTACTTTTTATCTGTGCATATAGGTACATATTAACAATTATATATACATATCTACGCACACAAAAAGTCCAATTTTAAGCAAACATCCCTCATTGTATGTGGAAATGTGCAGTGTCTGTTTTTCCTGTGCCCCCTGGTACATTCAGCAGCTGATGTGGTGTGATATGGAGGAAGGGGTGCCAGTACATACACATAGAGCTGGAATCGGGGTCCCAAATGCCCCCCTCTAGTAATGCTACTGCCTGCATAGACCTAGGAGCATGTCTTAGGGAGAATTCACTACCACAGGCTGGAGATGAAAAAAACATCAGTTTACTGGAATGCGCGATGATAATTTTTACTAGAACTCGCTGAGTCAGCCTTCTCAAGACCTGACAAGAAGCTAAACCCTGCGGTTCTTCGTGCGGTGAGCTCCTACAACAGTATCTGTTTACACTAAACGCCACATTGAAATGAAAACCTGTATAGGTAAAACAGCTGACAAGAACGGGCTGTCGAAAACCTGGACTATAGCCACTGTTTACCACACAACAGGAATTCAATGCAGATTCCCCGCAGAGCATGTTGCAGCAGCTGACTGCCCAGGGCCGGCTCCATTCCAGGATAACTGAAAATCATTTATATATATATATATAAATTCACTGAAAAAAACATAGGTTTAAGGGGTGTTATAGTTAGCAGGACATTTTACTCATACAAAACCATTGAAATTCCTCACTCGCGCGCCCGCAATCCACTGCGGATGATGTCACATATTACATCATTCATGACATGGCCAGTGACATTACTGATGACATTTAAAATGACATCACTGATGACATCATCCAGTGAATGCGGTTTGGTACGATATTTAAATATATATTATATATATAGCAATCTGTATTGAAGACTGAATGGATGTATAAGTGTCTGGATGGAGGATTTAGTAGCATTGTTATTGACTGTCTAAGTGACTAATTTAAAGTGTCTCTCTAAATATATGGGATAGTGGCTAAACTGTGTGAATATATATTTCACTGTATCTCTTGTTGTGTAAACTACTACATAAGTTGGTTAGTAGCTATGTAAAGTCTATATTAGTATTAATTAATTAAGTGAGTATTTGTATAGGATAGTGAATGTGTGTGTGGTTCGATGGGAGGTGTGTGACTGTTCAAAGATGTATAAATAGTTGATTTAGTAGGTATACGAGTTAAGACTGCCCGTGGAAACACTTGTTTGGGTGAGTGAATATTTTTTATGGGTGTGGTGATGAGTAAATATATTTCTCAATGATACATGTCTAACAAAGTAGAAATATAAAAGGCAGTGTATGTGACAGTTGTTGTTTATAAATAAGTATACTTAACACTTAGTGATTGTATGAGTGACTGTATCGAAAACTGTATACTTCTAATAGTGATTTTATAACACACTAAGTATGAGTTACTATCTGTATGAATAAATGAAGTGGTATTTGTATAAGTGTGTAGATTAGTAAATGTAAGTATGATCAATTGTTTGCATAAGTGAGTAAGATGACTGCCTAATTGAATAGGATGTGTGCTGGCGTGTAATGTTGAAGTAGGTGTATAAGTATATTTATTAATGTTCTATTGATCTTTGTTTGCATGTATGAGTGAATCTTTAGGTAAGTGTTTAGATGTGTGTGTAGATGTAGGAATCACTGAGTCGGTTTTCAGAAACTTGTATTGGTGTGTCAATGGTTTCAAATATGGTACTCCATATTTTAGAATGAGTGTTGAAAGGTTATACTAGTGTATGATGAGTTGTATCAGATTGTCACGTGGCTGATGTCATCAGTGATGTCATCAGTAATGTCATTTGAGATGTTATCAGTGATGTCACTGACCATGTCATGAATGATGTAATATGTTATGTTATGTTATGTTACGACTATTTATTGTGCGCACAGATACTCCAGCCAAGGAGCGTCCTGGCGCAGAGACAAGGTAGCACGTAACACAACAAGAGGCTAAAACAGAAACTAATAGACAGCTAAAACAAGAAAGTTTTTATAGCCCTCCGAAAGGACAGAAGGTCCTCCAGCAAGCGGATTTCAACAGGCAAGGAGTTCCATGCTGACGCAGCCATTACCCTAAACGAGCGGCCTCCCATGCGGCTAAGCCTGAATCTGGGAACCACCGCAGGGGCCAGACCCTGAGACCGGAGGCTACGGGCAGGGACATAGAAAGACAGACAACTCGACAGAATTTCCGGGCCTGTACCTCTCAAGATTTTAAAAGCCAGGCACAAAACCTTGAAGAGAATGCGCTTCCTAACCGGCAGCCAGTGTAGGGAGCGAAGGACACCTGTCACTGAGCAGGATCTAGGCAAGCCAACAATCGCCCTCGCCGCAGCATTCTGAACCCGTTGTAGGCGGGTTAGTTCAGCCTGGTTGGCCCCAGCCAGGAGAGAGCTGGCGTAATCCAGGCGGGAGATGATAGTAGCCTGGATCACCAGCTGCCTGGTCGGGGCATCAAAGAACTTGAGAACAGGTCTCAAGCCCCTCAGGAGACCAAAACAACAGGCCGCAGTTCTTTTAGTATGGCCTACAAAGGAGAGGCCCGCATCCAGCCATACCCCCAGATTTTTCACTTCCGATACCGGGATCGGAGTAGGTCCCAACTCTGAGGGCCACCAGTTGTCACCCCACAGCTCCACTCCCTTCCCGACGACCATCACCTCTGTTTTAGTGGCGTTTAGCTGGAGGCAGTTGCCTGTCAACCAGCTAGCCACCGCCTTCAGTCCGGACTGAAACCTGGGGGCCTCAATCTCCGCATCCCCGCTGAGAGTAACCGCCAGCTGAGTGTCGTCGGCATATGAGACCAAAGTAAGGCCCCACTGCCTAGCGACATCAGCCAGCGGTCTCACGTAAAGATTGAACAACGTGGGACTCAGCGAGGACCCTTGCGGAACCCCCATGGCCAGAGGTTGGTAGTTGGACTTGAAGGGAGGGATGGCAACACAGAAGGAGCGGTCATCTAAGAAGGAGCGGAACCATTGCAACACCTGACCGCCAATGCCAGTCTCCTCGAGCCGACGCAGGAGGATGCTGTGGTCTACCGTATCAAAGGCGGCGCTAAGATCTAACAAAATAAGCGCCGCCGTTTGACCAGCATCCAACCTTGCCCGGAGATGTTCCACCATCACAAGTAACGCAGTCTCCGTGCTGTGCCCAGCACGGAATCCGTTTTGTGTGGGGTCGAGGGCATTGGTCCGAGTCAGATGTTCCGACAGGGCCAGATTAACATGGGCCTCAGTGATCTTGGCTGGCCAGGGTAACAACGAGATGGGGCGATAGCTTTCGGGCTTGGAAGGGTCCAGGGTGGGCTTTTTAATGATCGGGGACACCACAGCTTGTTTCCACTTAGAAGGAACAGTTCCCGTTTCCAAGGAGAGGTTGACAAGGGAGCATACGGCTGTACGCCCCAAAAAAGCTTGGTCTCGGAAGAGAGCGGGCCTTACTGGATCGGATGGAGACCCAGATTTGACTTGCAGCGCAAGTTTGTCAAAACCATCCAAGGTGAGGGGGGGGAAGACAAGAAGTGTAGTCTGATGGTGGACCCCGTTACTACTTTCCTCAGTGAACCCTATGCTAGGGAATGTCCTATATATAGCTTGGACCTTCCCCAGGAAGTAAGATGCAAGGGATTCACAATGGGAAAGGGAGCTTACGGTCGTGGAGGTAGTCCGCTTCGCCGTGAGGTCTTTTACGGCCTTAAAAATAGCTTTTGACGGATTCGGACTGTTCCGGAATTCGGTGGCATAAAAAGCCGCACGAGCTCGGCAGATAGCTCGATGGTAGAGCTTGACGGACTTGGTGTATGCAGCTTTTAGATCAGCCCCATAGGTTTTCCTCCAAGCCCTCTCTGCTCGTCTACAGGCACCCTTTAGGGCCCGGAGAGCGCCATCGTACCAGGGACTCGACTCTCTGGGATTGATTTTAGTTGAGACGATAGGTATCAGAGAGTCCAAGGCCCTAGTTATCCATGAACAGAAGAGGTCATACCCCCTTTCCACATCCGTCAAAGGGCCCAGCGGCTCCTCTAATAGAAGGCGATGAAAGTCCTCTAACCGAAGCTTTTTCCAAGCCCTCTTCTGAACCCGTCTAGCCGTAGAGATGGAAGGAGTGGCCGAAACAGGGCAGAGGATGGACACCAGAAAGTGGTCTGTCCATTCCACCGGAGAGACAGAGGTAATTTGAATCCCCAACAGATTGGTAAACAGGGGATCCAGAATATGCCCCCCCAGATGAGTAGGCTGGGAAACCATCTGGGGAAGTTGAAAGGCCTCCAGGTCAGAAGAGATGGAACGCACTGTCAGGCCAGAGAGGGTGTCGAAATGTAGGTTTAGGTCACCCATGATAGAGAAGTTGGCACAGTCGGCAACCAAAGGGCCAACAATATCAGGGAAAACATTTCTGAACGCCACATCACTGCCGGGTGGGCGATAAACGACCATCCCGGACAGGGTAAACTCAGGGCTGACAGAGACCTTGAACATGGCACTTTCACACCCAGAGATGTTTAGGGCACTCCAGACGCAAGGGTAGATAGATTTTACCACTAACGCGATACCCCCACCCCTAGACTGCCTATTCAGGGTGTACATAGAATAGCCGGGTGGGCAGGCTAGATTGGTAATAGCGGTATCAGCGTCCTGTAGCCATGTTTCCGTCATGGCAAACACGTCTGGAGCTTCCTCCTCAATGAGGTCATAGATGTGCTGATAATGTTTCAGCGCAGACCTGACGTTTAAATTCAGGATCTTTAGAGTAGTAGGGGTGTCTATCGTACGGCGGGACTCCGAAGAAATAATCCTCGGGAGAGGATGCGGAGAGTCAAGAGCCCACCCATTACAAGGGCAATGATATGGGCCACACAGTGGGTGTACAGGTGGGAGGGTACAACAGCGGCTTACCTGACCGATGGCAAGCAGGCAATCCCGCGAGTACGTCAGCATGGTGGACCCAGGATGGTAAGATAGCCCTTACACAGAGTACCGCGACGTCCGGCGCGTCCTTAACGCGGACGGGCGCAGACGGGCGCAGACGGGCGCAGACGGGCGCAGACGGGCAGGACTCTGGCACGACTCCGGCCACGCGAGGACACGCCCGCTGCGCGATCCCGCTGCGCTAAGGGAGGAGCTTTAAGTAGGTGTTCCCAGGCTGCTCCTGCGCACTGAAGCGCTGGAGGGTAGAGACACCTCTGTCCACACACCCCACTCCAAAATGGCGGCCAAAACGGACAAGTCACCCACCCCAGAGCCAAATCTGCCAAAACGGCAGTGCGGGGGCCAATTATGGTGCAAGTGAGGGGCGCTGTCTAAAAGCAGGTACACAAACAAGTTACACACAAAAATAGTTAAAAATCACGAAGGTGAGAGCAAATGCGCGCTAAGCGCTCACGCAGCTACCTTGTCAGGGGAGGTTTCAGGAGGGACTCGCCTTAAGTAGGTGTTCCCAGGCTGCTCCTGCGCACTGAAGCGCTGGAGGGTAGAGACACCTCTGTCCACACACCCCACTCCAAAATGGCGGCCAAAACGGACAAGTCACCCACCCCAGAGCCAAATCCGCCAAAACGGCAGTGCGGGGGCCAATTATGGTGCAAGTGAGGGGCGCTGTCTAAAAGCAGGTACACAAACAAGTTACACACAAAAATAGTTAAAAATCACGAAGGTGAGAGCAAATGCGCGCTAAGCGCTCACGCAGCTACCTTGTCAGGGGAGGTTTCAGGATGTAATATGTGACATCATGAGCGGTGGATTGCGGGTGTGCAAGTTATAATAATAATAGGAATTTCAATGGTTTTGTATGAATGAAATGTCCTGCTAACAATAACACCCCTGAAACCTATGTTTTTTTCAGTGAATTTCTAAAGTTTTTTAAAGGTAATTCCTAACTATAACATGTCTGAAACCTATGGTTTTTTCAGTGAATTTCAAAGGTTTTGTAAATGACAATTTTTAAATGTATTAATCGTTATTTTTATTTTTTTATACTGATTTACAAAATTTTTTTAAACAATTTATTTTTAGATATTTTATTTTTTAAATTACATTATAATTACATTATACATTACATTACAAAATATACTTTCTCAGAATGAATTACTTTAGTTTAAATACTTTGCAAATAGGCAATAGACTTTTAAGTACAGTAGTTACAGTTGTTGTAATGCGCAACACAATTTCAGACACAATGCAACATTGAGCTCAATGTGAATTTCTAGTTAAATGCAATTAGCACCAGGTAGCTCCAGTATGCGCCAGGGAGCTGCGTTGCAGAGAGGTGTTTAGAGGCCACGCCCATTTTTACAACACTCTGCAACGCAGCTCCGTGGCGCTTAGAGGAGGTACCTGGTGGGCTAGTTGGACCCCAGGGGACCTCTGGATTGAAAAGGAATTAATTCCCCACCTTAAAACGTGCCACACTGCGTGTTTGCACACATATCACCTCAGGCCTGCCCCCTACCTTCACCACTGTGCAAACACGCCCTGTGGTGCGTTTTAAGTTTGACGAATAAGTCCCCTTGAATCCTGAGGTCCCCTGGCGGCCAACTAGCCCAACAGGTGCCTCCAGTAAGCGCCACAGAGCTGCGTTGCAGAGAGGTGTAAAAAGGGGCATGGCCTCTGAACACCTCTCTACAAAGCAGCCCCCTGGCGCATACTGGAGGTTCCTGGTGGGCTAGTTGGCCCCCATGGACCCCCAGTATTCCAGGGGAATTAGTTCCCCCTCAGCAAACGCACCAGGGGGCGTGTTTGCAGAGTGGTGCAAGGAGGGGGCGTGGCCTCCGGCCAATCCCATTTTTTTTTCTTTTGTAGAAGGGGGGCTTTGTGGCCCCCTTCCTTTACTGTTTTTTGTGCCCTAAGGGACCCCATCCCCCAGAGCCTCACCCCTAAATATTTTTTTTTAAATATTTAATCGGGAAGGCGGCCGCGTGGGCCCCCCTCCCGAGGCCATTTTTGGCCCCGGGGACCCCATCCCCCACGGCAACGCCACTTTATTTTTAATATTTTTAGCAAGGAGAGGGGTAGCATGGCCCCCCTCCTGAGGCTTCTTTTAGCCCCAGGGACACCATCCCACAGGGCTCTGCCTCGTTTTTTGTGTTGTTTTTGGGGGGGGGGGGAGGCCGTGTGGCCCCCTCCCGGGCCACTTGTGGCCCCGGGGACCCCATCCCCCAGGGCCTGGCCACCTCATTGGGGACCGTGGGGGGAGCCCTAATACCCGCACCCTGCGGGAGCCGGCATTGCTTTTCCACATGGGGAGCAGCTAACATGCTGCTCCCCCTGTGGAAAAGCAATTTGCTTTCCAATTTGGCTCTTTCAAATAGGTAAGCAGTTTGCAATGACAGAGTGGGAGCCGCGAGGCTCTCGCCCTGTCATTGGAAACAGCAGTGTCCCGGGGGTGGGCATCCTGGGACACTGCAGGAGCCGGCCTTGGGGGGTTGCGGTCCCCAGGACCCTCGAGAGCTCCAGGAGGGGGGCAACGTGGCCCCCCTCCCATCATTTGAAAAGCCCCGGGGGGTGGTGGTCCCCGGGGCTTGGGGTCCATAACGGACCCCAAATTAAAAATATAGTGCCCCAGAGAAGCGGTGGTCCCCGGGGCTGAGGGGGGCCCTGTGAGCCCCCCGCATACATTGAATTAGAGCCCTGGGGGTGGCGATCCTTGGGCTGGGGGGGCCTCAGAGCCCCCACCCATTTAAAAAAATCCCTGGGGGTGGCTGTCCCTGGGGCAGCGGGAGGGCCCTGTGAGCCCCCCGCATACATTAAATTAGAGCCCCATGGGTGGCGGTCCCCGGGGACCAGGTGGTTGATAGTGCCTCAGGATTCACAGGGTCTCATTGTTTGGCTTAGTCAGTGCAGAGCATTTCTTGCATAATCAGCATGTCCTGCCCTGCATGTGTCTCTGTTTTAGCCGGCATATGTTTCATCCCTAACTGCCTCTTTGAGGTCATACAAGGATTCTGGTTGACCTCGCTCGGAGATGTTAACATTTTCAAACTATGTTGCTATGTTGCTATGACGCTATGGCTTGTATATCCTTTGTGCGCGTCATGGATCACGGTCCTCATCATATCTTGCAATTTTCAGTTGTTTTTTTGTTTTAATTCACAAACATATATACACTATACATATATACATATATATATATGTAATGTATTGCCATGCCAACATCAAATGTAGCATCAAAAAAGTCACTTTACAAGGTATTTAAACCAATATAATATTTTATCATTTTTGCAACTGTAATGAACATGTTTTAAATTGATGAAATGGCTTTCTAAATCATAACTAGTTTACATGATGTCATAACTTAATTTTTTTATTTATTGCATGGTTGCACAAATGTCAAATGAAAACGTAGTGTTTCTAAAAGGCAACAGCGTAGTATGTCTTCCAGTTCTATGGCAAAGAGGCAACATGTGATGAGTTAAACAGCGAGCACTGTCACTTTAAATACTGCACTGTTCTATCTTGCCACTGTCATGTGATCAAGGCTCAAGCGAGCCGAAACACGTATTGGCGACAGGTGATAAGCAATGAAACTTATGTGCACCATTTCCTGGGTCCGTGTCCGTTAATAGAGGCAAGCCTGTGGAGAGCGGAAGATTGTGATATATATATATATATATATTCATGGGAAAAAAACAAAGGTTACAGGGACGTTACAGTTCGGCTCAGGTTTCACTCGTACAAAACCAGTAAAATTCAGCAGTTATAGCTAGCTGAGCTAACTATAACTTGCACCCAACAATGCACTGCTTATGACCTCACATATTACATCACTCATAACATGGTCAGTGACATCACTGTATGGCATCTCAAATGACATCACTGACGACATCATCCAGTAACTGCGAGTGTTTAAAAAAAGTTAATGAGTGTTTAATATATATAAACTAAGGTGTATTGGTGATTCAATGGGTGGATGAGTTCCTGTATGTCAGTGGCTGCGTGAATGAATGTATAAGTGAATGTATGGTTGAGTGACTGGTTGTGTGAATGTCTGTATCAGTCTGTCAATTGGTGTCTAAGTGACTGTATGGTGTGTGAGTGAGTACGCAACTGACTATATAGGTGAGTGACTGGTTGTGTGAGTACCTGTATGGCTGTCTGAGTGTCTGTGTGGGTGGGTGAGGGGTTGTGTGACTGCCTGCATGGATGCGTGAGTGGGTGAGTCAGGTGGCTGAATGGGTTTGTTAGAAATGGGATTTCTGTTTGGCTAAGACTTGCGCCAAAGTCAGGCAGAAACCACCACTCTAGTTAGGGCAAGGAAGTTACACTCCAAAGATAACCCCTGCTCACCGCCTTAGCAACGTGACACAAGCAGCAAGGATGATCCCGGAGGCAATGTAAGTTAAGTAAATGCGCACACCCCCACCAACAACATCTCATGCCCCCCACAAAAGGAACTCCACACAAGGTTATATATAAAAATAGCATTTGTATTACCAAACACATTAGATAGTAAACACACACTTTACAATGTGCCAGTGGCAAAGGCAGAATTTACAGGGGATTATATACATGGGACAGGGCCACATGGACCACTGTCAGGAATAAGCACTTTTAGAACTAGCACTTGGTAGAATTAGCACTTTGTAGGAATAACAGTTAGAACATAGCACATATAATAACTGTAGCACCAAATAGCAAATGTAGCACCAACCAGTAATCACTGGTAAAGGGTAAGTACCACCTACTCAACCCTAACCACCTCAGGAAAATATCACGCAGGGAACTATGAACTAACCAGTATAACTATACTATGAAAAACAACCACCTAAGCATAAAAACACATTCAGAGGTATAGGCACAAAGACATTATACATGATGCAGAAATCACATTAGGCAGGTAATTACCAATTGTGCAAAGATCACATAGGGCCAAAAACATGTACCCCAAGCAAGGGCAGAACAACAGAACAGTCCCCCAGGCCAACTGACCTCTCAGGGGCTGAAACGCCCTGTGTCCACAATGTCAGGGCAGGCTGCGTGGGCAGCCAAGGAAGAAGGAGCAAGGGCCTAAACGAAGCAGCTGCCCACTAAGTGCTGGGCAGATGTAAGACCTGAGCCTGGCACCAGCGTACCTCCTGGCTCTCTTGTGGGGCCCTGAACAACCAATGGGGCCCAAGGACACAAACAAATGCCACTACACTGGGGGGAGCGGCCCGCTGCCAACTGGGGCCACTCTGCCCTCCAAAATGCCCCCAACAATGCAGGTGTGGGAGCCTCTCGGGCTCTGAAAGGAAATATGCCCCCAGAATGTAGGATTAACATGGGAGTGGCCCACTGCCTCTTGGGGCCGCTCTGCAGCAAACAGCACCACTGGGGAGGCGGGCTCCGGCAATATGCCCAGGCGCCCCCTTCCTCACAACAAGAACACCACAGGCCCCCACTCACCGGGACCTGGTGCGGGTGCTCCTCTTCGTCCGGCCTGCCTCTGCACTCACCGGCTGCTTTCTCTCAGTGCTGGTGTTCCTCCCACAGATCCAGGACTTTCACTGCGGGCTCTCTTCTGCCGGCGCTGCTCCTGGGGCGGGGACTTCCTGGGAGGCGGGGTGGGCTCCCGTCCTCCCTCGGTGCTAAGGACGCTTCCCCTCTCCTCTTTAGTCCACCAGAGCGCAGGGTACGCTCCCGTCGGCTTCCGGTTCTTGGGGCGTGTACTTCCAGGTCACTGTGGGCAGGGCGGCAGCTCGCACGTCACTCCTGGTGGCAGGTGATAATACGGGGCACAATGAGGGGTAGGCTCCCTCCGAAATTACACCAAGGTCCTTGGTGGGGTGGGAACCCGCTAGGGATATAACAATTGGCAATCCTGCAGGGTGGGCACAGGAGTTGACCCCAAGGAAATAACAGGAGCTGGCCCTGGGGGGTGGCGGTCCCCAGGGCCACCTTTGGCTACAGGAGGAGGTGCGTGGCTCCCCTACAACCCTCACAGTAGCCTCGGGTATTGTGGCCTGGGGGCAGGGTTCCGCAACAGACCCCCTTTATTATATTATTTGAGCCCCGGGAGGAGGTGGCGGTCCATGGGACTGGTGAGGGACCATGCTGGCCCCTGCTTTTCAATATTAATTGCTCCAGGGAGGTGGCAGTCAACCAGGCTGGGGTGTCTGTGCAGCCCCACCTTTAATTAAAGTAAAAGCCCTGGGGAGGTGATGGTCCCCGTGGCTGAAGGGGAATTGCACGGCCCACATTTATTTTAGCTAAAGCCCTGGGGAGGTGGTGGTCCCTGGAGTGTGGGGAGGCAATTTGGGCCTTACCTGCACCTATTTTACAAATAGCCCCAGGGAGGCGGCGGTCCCCGGGCCTGTGGGGGGGCATGCAGGCCCCTTGCATTGTTTTATTGTTTGTCCCGGTGAGCTGGCAGACCCCGGGCACCCCCTACATAATTAATAAACACTTCCACTGGGCTTTGGCACACCCAGGGGCTTCATAAAAAATGTGCTGGAGTCCACTTGTCTTTGAATTTTTTTATTTGGTTTATTCCACACACAAATTTACAGCAAAATTATATTAAAAAAATACTTTTAACCCCCGGGGAGATCCCTGTGAGACTCCACCACCATATGTGGGGTGTCAGGGTATTCCTACCCTGTCCTCTTTTCTTAATTGTTTACTCAAGCCGAGGCCAAAGAAGGCTGCCAGCACTTCCTGGTTGAAGTGTTGGCAGCCAATTAAATTTCAGTAGGATCCGCGAGTCCACTGAAAGGACTTGAGTCCCCAGATATCTATATTTTATGAACTTGAATATCTCTGAAACTATTGAACGAATTTACACCAAATAACAGCAAACAAGCTTTCTGGACCAACATCTAGCTTTCTGCTAAATTTGGTGTGATTCAGTTGAGCGGTTCAGACTGTAGTCATGTTTAAAAAATGAAAAATCCCCATTGACATAACATACAGAAAACATGTTTTGGGACCCCCCCCCTTTTTTTTCTGCCCCTGCTAGACGCATCCCCCCAAAACTTCCACCTGAGCTAGTGAACCAAAAAGGGGACATTTTTAAAAAATGATGTGAAGAGTCGGCAAGCGGTGCCAAAGTATTGGAAAAACAATAAAAGCATTTTCTGTGGAAACCCTTGTCCTATCTATAACTACCTATTGGTGACTGCCAGTATCTAATATAGGAAAAGAAGTTCAAGACATAAACACATTCCCAGTAGGTAAATTAAGACAGTTTATTGGAGCAGAACACGAACTGCCCAACCCGTTTTGGCTAATGCCTTACTCAGGTGTAGGGAGGCATTGCCATAACAACTATTATGTGTGAAAGGTGCTTTTAACAATAGTAAGAGGACAACAAAACAATGATACACAGATGTACTCATTAGGGCCGTCTTAGAAAAGGGAGAAGGTAAGTATATTAGGGCCTTAATTATGATGTGACACTGTCTTATTGTGGAAAACAATCGACAATAGGTTGGGGGGCTACGAACACCGTATTACCTGGCGACTGCACATACTCCTGTTTCCCTATGGGAGCCTGTGTTGCAGTCGGAAATCGGCCGCAGCACAAGCTCCCATAGAAAAATGGGAGTTTCTGTAAATCCCTGCACCACGTGGCAGGCACTCATACGGTGCAGGGATTTCAGTATGCACTAGAGGCTGCAGAGGCATCGGGACCCTGCTAGGGACCCCTAAAGTCGCTTTCCAAAAGTCTTTTCATGTCGGGAATCCCGACATGAAAAGCCTTTTGGTAACCAACATCATAATTCCGATGGCGAAAAAGCTGTCGGAAGGGGAATATGTGCAGCCTCTGTCTGGCCGACGGCTCCTTTTGCTTGGCAGAAGCCAGTCGATCCAACCAACCGGTTTAAACTCAGATCACCTACATTATAATTAGAAGGTCAGACTTTAAACCATGGATATCGGTCAGAAAGCCTTCGACCTGTGGTTTCAGGCTTTCCGACCAAAATCCAAATCAGCCCCTAAATGTGATAAACAGAACTCAACAGTAGTAAAGAAGCATGCAAAGGAAACATACCCCATTATATAATAACAAAAGCTTCCATAGTACAAGCCTTACTCGAAGTCCACCAACCAAAAAGTCAAACATCAAAATATATGGACTGTCCCAGGGGGCGACATATTTAAGTCATTCCGATGGAAAATATTAATAAAATAATACAGGATTGTATAAACAAAATATAAATCAAAATACTTTGCAATAATTGTTCATAGCACAAGCCTTGTTCGAAAACCACCACCAATATGTTTAATCTCATAACACAATTGTCAAACCACTAGATCCGATTGAGCCATTTCCGAATGCAAAAATGCTGTTACATATGTTGAAATGAAATGAAATTTGATTTATAGAGCGCATGGCAGCCCAAAAGCGTCCCAGCGCTTGCTTAGGGAACCCGTCCTGGTATTCCCCTGCGAGATAACCCATTACTGGGCATCCCCAAGGTGAAAGCCAGGCATCCCGCTGCGAGGGGCCGTTGTGGAGATTAAGCAAGCTATTGCCCAGAGTTACAGAGTAAGACTCCATGATTGGAATAGGCACCGAGGCAAGAATTGTCAGGTCCGGGGAAATTCGAGCCCAAGACCCGCCGAGGCGGGGAATTGAACCCTGTTCCGGGCCAGACCTCTGCATCAGGGTCTGCCGCTCCAACCACTTGAGCCACACTTCTCCACTGCATGTTCAAAGCATGAATCACTTTACTAAATTGCAATTTGTGTTTGTGATACAGTATTTGGAAGGTACGTCTATTGGGCGTCCCTTCCAAATACTGAGTCTGAATGGAATGTATTTATGTTTTGCGACCGAATTCCAGTCCCAAAACATTAAAACTTAGTGACTCCTGAAGTAGATGGTAACCCATTCGCAAATAGAAAAAGGTTCCAATGTGACCCATTCCCCCATGAGAATGCAAAAAACATATTTGTTGAGACCAGGCATTTGTCCCACGGATGTCTGCCTACTACTAAAAAATGGAACTTCAAACTTTAATTTTCTTTTTTTAAATGAATAAAAACAGGCTGCATTTAACAAAAAAAATTTTAAAAATTGGTCTATTATTGGATATGGTACTTTGATGACCCCAGAAAGCCACATTGGTTGAACATCCAGGTCTTGAGGTCCTTCCTGAACTGCTGCAGTAATGGTGATGCTCCGAGGTGCAGGTGGAAGTTATTTCAGGTCTTGGCAGCCAGGTGAATGAAGGAGCGGCCTCCACTATTAGTCCGGCGAATGCGACATGTAGCTGCTAGTAAAAGGGATTCAGAGCAGAGTTTCCTTGTAGGTATCCATAGTCCCAAGATAGCCTAAAAAAACAAATAATGAAACAAAACCTTGGAGCAAAAGGTGATTGAAAGATATGGCGTGGGATGAAAACAATACATATATTTAATTTAGATTGTCACTGGTGTTGAGAGTGCTTTATATTGGAGCTGCTTTCCACCTAAACTTGAGAACTACCCAGAGATGCCTGCTTTTTTCTGCATAATTTATGCGTCACTCTATGCCTGAAAGGGTTTTGTTTTGACTAATACTGGGTGCTCCCTTGTGTTTGGACAAAGCTATGCATCTCTGAAGAGCTCTAATGAGATCAAAACACATGTCAGGGGTTGCTTTTATTCATTTCAAGTTGGCTTGGATGGTATTTTACCAATCCAAAGCTGTAATACTGTGCCTGGAGTGGTAAAAGGCTTTGGACATTTTTCAGCACGGCATGGATAGCACTGTGTTAATCCTATGCTTAAAGACTTTGCGGTGGAAATGGTAAAAGACTTTGTGCCTTTCTATCTTGGCGTGGATGGCACTATGTTAATCCTACGCTTAAAGACTTTACTGTGGAAATGGTAAAACACTTAGTCCCTTTCTATATTGGCGTGGATGGCACTGTGCTAATCCTACGCTTAAAGACCTTGATAGAAAAGTAGGCATTTGAGGTGAGCAGATTTAGAATGTCACTTGTGTTTAGAGCGCGCTATATTGGAGCTTCTTTTCACCTACACTTGAGAAATACCCAGAGTTCTCTGCTTCTTTCTTTGCATAATTTATGCGTCACTCTATGCCTGAAAGGGCTTTGATTTGACTTATACTGGGTGCTCCCTTGCGTCTGGACAAAGCCATACCTCTCTGAAGAGCTCTAATGAGAGCGAAACAAGTGTCAGGGGTAGCTTTTATTCATTTCAGGTTGGCTTGGATAAAATCTTATCACACCAAAGCTGTAATACTATGTCTGGAGTTGGTACTATGTCTGGAGTGGCATGGATAGTACTGTGCTAATCCTATGCTTAAAGACTTTGCTGTGGAAATGGTAAAAGACTTTGTGCCTTTCTATCTTGGCATGGATGGCACTATGTTAATCCTACGCTTAAAGACTTTGATAGAAAAGCAGACATTTGAGGTGAGCAGAGTTCTCTGCTTCTTGTTTTGTATATATATATATATATATATATATATTTTCACAGAAGGAAGGTGTCCGAGTATCTTTTTGATATATATATATATATATATATATATATATATATATATATATATATATATATATATATATATGTGTGTGAAAAACGATTTAATGCGGCAAGCAAACAACGCGTTTTAGCGGTTAAGCCTTGATCAAGTTCAAGAGCCTAAGTGCACGTAAAAATGTTTAAATCAAATGGTGTACACAAATACCAACATAAACATAGGACTCACACAAGGTGCTGTACTAGGCAAAGTAAACATATCGGCCATTTTGGAAGGATACCATATTCATGAGAACAAGTAATACCAGCGTTAAAGCATTATTTCTCTGTACCAATTCATCGGTATACATTACACATAATTAATTCTCTTATGCGAAAAAAGACTGTGATTACGATAACTAATCATCATGCTTTACAAGTTTTTATATTGTTCCACAAATAAATGAGTGCGCCCATAGTGCACAGTTATCCCGTTTTCTATTTGTGTCAGTATAGTTTGTTCATTGTATCATATTCATAATGAGTCATCAAAAGATGGTAACACCGTGGTATTCCAACAATTATTCTGCCCTAGTGGGCTCAATATACGTGAAATATCGTATACATTATCCTACCACTATTGCCACACTGGGTCTGTGTGACCAATGCTTCATGACTTGGAGCAAGCTGACGTCATTATGTGTATGCAATAGTCCCGCCCATGTGGGCTAGATCAAATATGTTTGCTGAAAAGCATAGTTGATAGTGGATACATGATATGCATCATGGGACAGCACCTTCCATTTACACGATATCTGGCCAAACTGTTATACTCACTACAGCACCTATAAGGGTAAAAAATTAAAATTAGTGGAGTTGCTGACTGGGATATTGTTTCAAAATAGCTCATAACGTTCTTCTTAGTGGAGATGTACTGCTAATTCCTCTGTTACATTCAAACCATAAGGAACAATACTGTTAAATTCAATAATATACAGTGATTCCAGTTTTCGTAAGGACAATTCTTGATCTCCCCCTCTGACACCCAGAACCACAGAATCAATTACCACCATGCGTAATCCATTTGCATCTTGGTAGTGGTGTGAGCCAAAGTGTCTAGCTATTGGATACAGTTTGTTGTTGTTCACAATAGCTTGGCGGTGTTCAAGAATGCTTTTCTTTGCCTGATGTTTGGTACTCCCCACGTACCATTTATTACAGAGGCAGATCAGTAAATATACACAGTGTGTCGTGTTACATGTCAGATGTTTCCTAATGGTAAATTCCCTGTTGGTATTGGGAATAGACAATTTTTTACAATTGACACTGTTTTTACAGGCTTTACATCTGTTGCAGCATTTGAACCCTATCTGTGTTTGTTTGGTGTTCTTACTGGGCTGTGTAACATGGTTGTGGCTTAGCTGATCTTTAAGTGATTTGCTCTTACGAAAGGTGATTTGGGGATTGCTGCCCAAATCTGTTTTCAGATGGTCATCACTTAAAAGGACATGCCAGTGTTTTTGAAGATTTGCCGTATTCTATGTGCTTGTCCACAGTATGTTGTGATGAATCTGACTGTCTCTTGTGTTTTGATATCTTTTTTAGGAAAGAGCAGATCATTCCTCTCAATACCGCCAACCCTTTTACAGGCATCCCTGATAGTTTTTTCACTGTAGCCACGCTCTCTGAATCTACCACACATTGTGAGTTTCTCTAGTTCATATGTGGCCATTGAGCTGCAATTTCTTCTAGCCCATAGTAATTCCCCGTAAGGGATACTCTCTACTAGGTTTCGTGGGTGTGAACTATTGGCTCTCAAAATGTTATGTTATGTTATGTTATTTATTCTTTTGTATAGCCCACGGCTACTCAAAAAGAGTGTCCCGGCGCTTTATTGGAAAAGGAAGGCTGCAGCACAATAACATAACACCGATAAAAGAAAGGAAGAATACCAAACAAGTACATACAGGAGAAACAGGCTACTGGCTAAACAACCAGGTTTTAAGGCCTTTTCTAAAAGCAAGTAGGCTAGTAGCTCCCCGCAGAGCAAGCGGCAAAGAGTTCCACAACTGTGGCGCCAGCAATCCAAAAGAGTGGCCTCCCAAACGCGCTCTCTTCACGCGCGGGACAACCGCCAAAAACAGAGATTCCGACCTCAAAGACCTGGTCGGTTGATAGAAGGCCAGTCTCTTTTGAAGGTATTTTGCTCCCACCACGTGGAGAGCTTTATAGGCCAGAGTCAGAGCCTTGAAAGCGATCCGTTTCCGGATAGGAAGCCAGTGCAAGGATTTCAACAGGCCCGATGCACTGGCCCGTCTGTTTAATCCAAAGATTGCTCTCGCAGCAGCGTTCTGCACCACTTGGAGCCGCTGCAGCAAGTACTCTGGTAGGCCCAGGTAGAGAATGTTGGCATAATCCAACCTGGACCCAATCAAAGCCTGCACTGTCAGTTTCCTGTGCTCCTCGGACAACAAGGGAAGGAACCTCCGCAACATCCTAAGGATGCCGAAGCAGGTGCCCGCCACCCCAAGGATCTGAGATTTCAATGTTAGCCCCTTATCCATCTTGACCCCCAAATTCTTGGCGACTTGGGACGAACAAGACGGGGGAAACATATTAATCGGCCACCAGGCCTGCCAGTCTGGCTCTATGTCACACCCGAAGAAGAGTACCTCGGACTTATCGGAATTGCACTTGAGGCTGTTCAGTTGGAACCATTGAAAAACAGCCCCAAGGCAATCCCGGATACTCTCCTCATCAAAGTCTCCTCCTCTCTTACAAGAGAAGAGGAGCTGGGTGTCGTCCGCGTAGGATACGATTTGGGCGCCATACGACTCCGCCAACGCCGCCAATGGGGTCATAAAGATGTTGAATAGGGTCGGGCTCAAAATAGAGCCCTGTGGGACCCCGACTCCCAGAGGCGGCATCACGGCAGAATCTGGCGACGCCCAGACCGTTTGCCGGCGGCCGGCTAGAAAGGAAGTAAACCAGTCGAACACCGTCCCCCGTAGACCGATCTCAAAGAGTCTTGCAAGAAGACCATCATGGGGACGGTGTCAAATGCCGCCGACAAATCCAACATCACTAGCATGGCTTTGCCCCCAGAGTCCAGAACACCTTTAATGGTTTCTGAGACCTCAAGGAGCGCAGTCTCTGTGCTAAGATGGGGACGAAAACCTGACTGGGTGGCATGCAGGATCTTGTTGGTCTCAAGGAAATTGGAAAGCACAGCCTGTACGTGCTTTTCCACAATGTTCGTGAGATCCGGCAGCAGGGAGATGGGCCTGTAATTAATCGGGGCCTTCGGATCTAGGCCTGATTTTTTAAGCAATGGAATTACCATCGCCTGCTTCCAGGCTTGCGGGACCACTCCCTGTCTCAGCGAAAGATTCAGCAGCGGGTTTGCCAGAGGATTGATCACTTCAGCAACTTTCGCTAAAAATTTAGCAGGGCATGGGTCGAGGGGCGAACTCGATTTAAGATTGCCCATTAGCGCTAAAGAGTCAGGGACAGAGATCGGTGGAAACACGCTCAGCGTCACCCCTGGCCAGGGCCCGCGGGGATAAGGTGGTCACAGGATTAGTCTGGCCCATGGGCCCAGGTGATGGAAAAGAATCCTGTATGCGTTGGATCTTGCTCGTAAAAAAATCAGCAAGATCCGAAGCCCAGGTGCCAGATGGTTTTTCATCCGAGGTGTTAGACCATGGGGAAGTAAATTCTCTCACAATGGAGAAAATCTCCTTGCAGGAGTTGGACGCAGCTTCTATTCTCCTAGCTAAATATGCTTTTTTTTCCAGGCGAATGTCCCTGTAATAGGCCTTGACCACCGTCTTATAGGTCGAGTTTTCAAAAAATACTGTTACCAGCAGTATTCTTGCAATGTAAACTGGTTTCAATGTTATGGTTCACAATAGAAACAGAGATATCCAAAAATTCAGCAGATGTTGTGCTGATATTAGCACTGAATGTCAGGTTCAAATCATTTATATTGAGTTTCCTCACAAAATCCTTTGCTGATTGTTCTGATCCCTTCCAGATGACAAAAATGTCGTCAATATAACGTAGCCACCGGGCAACTTTGGTGTTAAATTCCTCCATCGATGCGGCCACCTGCTCCTCCCACCAGCCCATGAATAAATTCGCGTAGCTGGGGGCGAAGCAGGTGCCCATCGCGGTGCCCTGTGACTGTCTGAATATGGTATCATTGAAGACAAAAAAATTGTTGTTCAAACTAAATTCAATAATTTGTATAATCATCATGGAGTGGTCCAGCAAAGATATAGATCGAGTTTTCAAAAAATGTTTGATCGCATTAATCCCCGGTTGGTGCTTAATGGAGGTGTATAAGCTGCCAACATCTAGGGTAATGAAGACAAAATCCTCTTCCCAATGTATGCCCTGTATACAAGTAAGGAAGTGAGTGGTATCTCTGAGATATGAGGGGAGTGCCACAACATAAGGTCTTATAAAGTAATCGATAAATCGTGATGTATTTTCAAGAAGGGAGCCCATAGAGGAGACAATTGGTCTTCCTGGGGGATGTAAGTGATTTTTATGCAGCTTGGGCAATAAATAAAGGACTGGAATACGTGGATGTGGACAGTACAGATAGTAAAATTCCTTCCACTCAAGCAATCCTTTTTCACGCCACTCAACTAACATCTCTCTATACAGAATATTGGATCTTAATATATCTGCCATTTCTGATTTTTGGTAACAGGTAGTATCCTGCAACTGTTGCATTCCTTCTCTCAGATACATATCTTTACTTAACACAACAACATTACCCCCTTTATCAGATTGTCGTATGATATATAAAAGGTCGCTGAGAGAATTGTTTGGACTCTCGGTTTCCAAACTCGGACCGCCCGAAGACAGCTTTCTAAACTTGACCGGGGATCTAGGAGTGAAAATATATATACATATATATATATATATATATATATATATATATATATATATATATATATATATATATATATATATTACCTACTGGCGGTCGCCAGTAGGTATATATAGTTAGGATTTTTTCTCTATGGGATTTTTGAAAATTCCATGTCTAATAACTTTGGCGTTTGTGGACGGAATTGGCTGAAATTTTCCGGAAAATGGAACATTTTGTTTCTGAGCAGCCCCTGACAATTTGGGGGGGTTTCATCAAGGGGGGGCTGAGAAAAAAGGGGGGTCCCAAAACGCGTTTTTCCCATGTTAATTTCCATAGGGCGGTTGGCCTCACTTTTAGCTCGAACGGCTGAATGGATTTGCACGAAACTTGGCAAAATTGTAGGGACTGTTAGCCCGATGTGCCTTTGCTAGGTCTCAATATATGTGCTCCAGTGGATTTTGAGTAATTTAGGTTCAAAAAAAGATATATATCTGGGCGGAGCCTAACCACACATCTGATCTGATTGGCTGTCAGCACTTCATCCAAGAAGTGTTGGCAGCCATCTTGGGACCAATATACATGATAGCACCTCATTAAAAAGCATTGTAGTTAATAGAGGGTTTTAGGACTTTAGTTACATTATAAATCATTTGTTGATGGTACCATACTCGTTTTAGGAATTGTGGTGGGTTCTAAGGTGATTTTACCATGTGAAAAAAACCTTCTGCTGTGATATCATGAATATTGTTTGAAAGAAAACTAATATCTCATGATTTTCCCACAGTGGTTTGGAAGGGGATCTATAAGCTAAACTGAAAGCATATTTTCTGTAAATTCACATTATCTTTCTCAGTCATGTGAAAATGAAGTCTGACATTCTCAGTAAAACATGTACATCCAACAAGGACAGAGACTGTCAGTTGATTCCTTTGTGTTCTACTGCAGCCTCCTAGAGTGTTCTAAAGAACAACTAGAGCGCTAACAGTCCTACTTATTACAAAGGTATGGCACACCTGAAGCCATCTTGATTGGAATAAAGTGGTAACTCTTAAAACATTTAATTTAAAAAGAAACAACATGAGGGGGTATATTTTGCCATAGAAAGTATGATTAGTGCTGCAGAATGAAAAATTAGGGCACATTTTGAGTGACTTCTCAAATCCTTTTCTATTTCATTAAAACATTCTGACATGCAGTCTCCCAAAATGGCCACCAGAGACAAAAGAGCCCAAATGTAGCCCAAATATCACCCAGATGTAGCCCAAGTATAGCCCAATGACAGAATGTCCCAGAGTGTTCTAAAGAACAACTAGAGCGCTAACAGTCCTACTTATTACAAAGGTATGGCACACCTGAAGCCATCTTGATTGGAATAAAGTGGTAACTCTTAAAACATTTAATTTAAAAAGAAACAACATGAGGGGGTATATTTTGCCATAGAACGTATGATTAGTGCTGCAGAATGAAAAATTAGGGCACATTTTGAGTGACTTCTCAAATCCTTTTCTATTTCATTAAAACATTCTGACATACAGTCTCCCAAAATGGCCACCAGAGACAAAAGAGCCCAAATGTAGCCCAAATATCACCCAGATGTAGCCCAAGTATAGCCCAATGACAGAATGTCCCAGAGTGTTCTAAAGAACAACTAGAGCGCTAACAGTCCTACTTATTACAAAGGTATAGCACACCTGGAGCCATCGTGATGGGAATAAAGTGGTAACTCTTAAAACATTTAATTTAAAAAGGAACAAAATGAGGGGGTATATTATGCAATAGAAGGTATTATTAGTGCTGCAGAAAGAAAAATTAGGGCACATTTTGAGTGACTTTTCAAATCCTCTTCTATTTCATTAAAAAATTCTGACATGCAGTCTCCCAAACTGGCCACCAGAGACAAAAGAGCCCAAATGTAGCCCAAATATCACCCAGATGTAGCCCAAGTATAGCCCAATGACAGAATGTCCCAGAGTGTTCTAAAGAACAACTAGAGCGCTAACAGTCCTACTTATTACAAAGGTATGGCACACCTGAAGCCATCTTGATTGGAATAAAGTGGTAACTCTTAAAACATTTAATTTAAAAAGGAACAAAATGAGGGGGTATATTTTGCCATATGAATTATGATTAGTGCTGCAGAAAGAAAAATTAGGGCACATTTTGAGTGACTTCTCAAACCCTCTTCAATTTCATTAAAAAATTCTGACATACAGTCTCCCAAGATGGCCACCAGAGACAAAAGAGCCTAAATGTAGCCCAAATATCACCCAGATGTACCCCAAGTATAGCCCAATGACAGAATGTCCCAGAGTGTTCTAAAGAACAACTAGTGCGCTAACAGTCTTACTTATGACAAAAGTATGGCACACCAGAAGCCATCTTGATTGGAATGAAGTGGTAAGTCTGAAAACACTCAATTTAAAAAGGAACAACATGAGGGGGTTAATTTCGCCATAGAAAGTATGATTAGTGCTTCAGAAAGAAAAATTAGGGATCATTTTGAGTGACTTCTCAAATCCTCTTCTATTTCATTAAAAAAATTCTGACATGCAGACTGAAACATGCACTTTGAATACCAGCAGCAGACGTCCCTGGTGAGCAGTAGCTTTACTACAGTGATCTAATGTGCAACTAGAGTGCTAACATTCAGAATTTATGGCAAATGTGTGACACATCTGAATGCCTTCTTGATGGAACCAAAGTAAACAAGCATTGAAAATGCAATAGATCTCGCCCTCGTTTAAGTTAAAGCCATTCTGTTTGTAATGAGGTGGCTTTTTAGCTTTGCTTTTATTAGTGTTTTTTCAACTTTCATGTAAATAACATGCATCTGTATGCATATAAGTATATGTATGCATGCATTTATGTTTGTATTTATATAGATATACAGATGATATATGTTTATATATGTATGTATATATATATTCACTGAAAAAACCATAGGCTATAGACCATATATAGTTAGGAATTAGCATTTACAAAACCTTGAAAATTCACTGAAAAAAACATAGGTTAAAGACCATATATAGTTAGGAATTAGCATTTACAAAACCTTGAAAATTCACTGAAAAAAACATAGGTTATAGACCATATATAGTTAGGAATTCGCATTTACAAAACCTTATTTTACTCACACAAAACCATTGAAATTCCATATATAGTTAGTTGCACTAACTATATATCGCGCACCCGCAATCCACTGCTGATGATGTCACATATTACATCATTCATGACATGGTCAGTGACATCACTGATGACATCACTGATGACATCTCAAATGACATCACTGATGACATCACTGATGACAACATCCAGTGACTGTATGTTTCTGTAAAGTTAAAATATGTCTTACATATTGAAGAATGAGTGGATGTATAAGTGTCTGGATGAAGGATTTAGTAGGTGCATGACTGACTGTATGAGTGAGTGATTAAATGTGTCTCACTGAGTGCATAGGTTAGTGACTAAACTGTCTTAATTTGTGCATCATTATGTCTGTTGTTCTGTAAACTGTTGCATGTGTTGATAAGTAGCTATATGAGTAACTATATGGGTTATTTATTGGTTGCCCAAGTATTTGTATGGGAGACTGAGTGTGTGTGTGGGTGACTGGGAGGTGTATGACTCTGTGCATAGATGTGTGAGCAGTTGATTCACTAGATGTATGGTTTCAAAAGTGCATGTGGAAACAGCTGTATGGGCGGTTGACTGTGTGCATGAGTGTATTGGTGAGTGAATGGATATCTCAGTGCTACATGTCAAAGTAAGTACATATGTAAAACACAGTACATGTGAGAGTTGACATATATAAATAACTGTGCATAAGAGCCAGTGAATGTGTGAGTGGCTGTATGGATCATTGTGAACTTGTATCAGGGATTGTATAAGAGAGTAAATATGTGTTAGTATATGTTTGAATAAGTAAAGTTTGTATAACTGTATAGTTGAGGAAATGGAGGTGTGATTGATTCTTTGCATGACTGACTAGGTGTGTGAGTAACTCCATGGATGAGTGACAGTCTGTGAGTGTCTGTTTACACTGATTGTATCTAAGGTTATATTAGAGTCTGAAGAGGTTCATCGTATTATCACATGAATGATATCATCAGTGATGTGATCAGTAATGTCAAATGAGATGTCATCAGTGATGTCATCAGTGATGTCATTTGAGATGTCATCAGTGATGTCATTTGAGATGTCATCAGTGATGTCATCAGTGATGTCACTGACCATGTCATGAATGATGTAATATGTGACATCATCAGCAGTGGATTGCGGGTGCGCGATATATAGTTAGTGCAACTAACTATATATGGAATTTCAATGGTTTTGTGTGAGTAAAATAAGGTTTTGTAAATGCGAATTCCTAACTATATATGGTCTATAACCTATGTTTTTTTCAGTGAATATATATATATATATATATATATATATACATATATCCAACCACATCCAGGACCAAACATTGGACTGGCCACTCGGAAGCTGTTTGCCAGACATCATCTTTATTGCAGCATGCTGGTGAAGCTAGGAACAGAAAGACACTCTCAGTCTAGTATCAGTGCCAAACGCGTTTCGAGAGTCAACAGGCTCTCTTCGTCAGTGGCTTGGTAAGTTAAAATGAAGCAGCAGCATAATACATTTTCAAATAGTTAGCACCTGCCCTCCTTTGGGCGTGGCCTTACACGGCCTTCTGGGTGCTGTAGTTTCAAAGTTATTTAATCCAAGTGGATGCGCCCTTCATAAACATTGTACATATATACATCCCAGTCGGGTGACAGTGATGCATTCTGACCTCGTCTCACCCTGCTTTGTTGTTGCAACAAGGTGCGGGAACGCACGCACGCCTGGATAGCGTCCGCTCCCCTTCCGCCTGTAGAATGCTGTAACCAATGTTCGTAACAGCCAGGTTGAAAATTCTCTCAAAGGGCCGAGTCCGCGACTTTGGGAGCCGCTATACATCCAACCACATCCAGGACCCAACATTGGACTGGCCACTCCTAGCTTCACCAGCATGCTGCAATAAAGATGATGTCTGGCAAACAGCTTCCGAGTGGCCAGTCCAATGTTGGGTCCTGGATGTCGTTGGATATATATATATATATAAATATATAAATATATATATATATATATATATATATATATATATATATATATATATATATATATATATATATATATATATACATACATACATACATACATACATATATACATCCATACATATATATATATATATATATATATATATATATTTGTTATTTAGAGTTTTTATCAGGACTCGGGTACCGAATAACGAGTTCTAAAATGGCAACCAAACATCTTTTTTTTATGTGAGGTAGCTAATTAGCTATTATCTTTTGATCTATCAAAGCCGGAGTTCTTCCATGTCTCTATTTATACATACATTTTGAACCTTAATTTCTCAATATGTATTAAATGGATTTACACCAAATCACAACAACAGCCCTTTTTGGACAAATAATAAAGATCTAGCTTACTACCAAATTTGATGTATTTCTGTTCAGCAGTTTTTTCTGTATCTCTGTTCAAGAGTCCTATGGAAAATCGCATGGGGAAAAAAATAATTCTCGGCCCCCACTTGATTGATCGCCCTACAACTTTCCAGGAAGGACCTGAGGTGGATGAACTTTTTTTTGGGAACGTTTTGTTGAGAGTTGCCAAATGGCTCTAAAGTTATTAGCAAACAAAAAAATATATTTCCTATGGAAATCCTACCTACCTTTATGAGGTATTTCATGGAAAGCTGAAATGACTTTCAGCAATGATTTTAAGCAAGGAGCAATAGATAACCCAGCTGATCCTTTCCCTCACCAAAGACCCTTACACCGCCAAAACCAATCTTCATGAAGGCATGAAAGAAGTAGCCGAATGGATGAAAAACAGCCGCCTAAAACTTAACTCGGCCAAAACGGAAGTTTTCATCCTAGGATCCTCACCCTCTGCCTGGGACGACTCTTGGTGGCCAACGGCCCTGGGCACGGCACCCATACCTACAGACCACGCATGCAACCTGGGCTTCATCCTAGACTCCTCCCTCTCGATGACCAGACAAGTTAACGCCGTCTCATCCTCTTGCTTCAACGTACTCTGTATGCTCAAAAAAATCTTTTGTTGGATGCCAACCGAAACAAGAAAGACAGTCACCCACGCACTGGTCACTAGCCGACTGGACTATGGTAACACCCTCTACGCCGGAACCACAGCCAAATTACAGAAAAAACTCCAACGCATCCAAAACGCATCTGCCAGACTCATACTGGACATCCCTCGCCAAGCTCACATTACCGGCCACCTGAAAGACCTCCACTGGCTTCCCTTCAACAAGAGAATAGCATTCCGTCACCTCACCCACGCTCACAAGGCCCTCTATTATTATTATTATTATTATTGGGACATTTGTAGAGCGCTGCGATTACGCACACCGGCGTGTCCACGCGCTGAAAGTGGGAATGGGCAGATGACAGGGAACACAGGAAACTGCGAGGGCCATTATTTAGTGTAAAGATGAGTTTTTAGTTTTGCTCGGAATCTAGCCTCCTCTGGTTCCAGACGCAGGTCTGTTGGCAGTTTGTTCCAGTTGGTTGCCGCCAAGTATCTGAAAGACCTGCCTCCCATGCGGGCCTTCTTAATTCTAGGAATCCTCAGTAGGCCGCCCCCTGTAGATCTAAGCGCACGTGTTGGTATGTACGTTTCGATCAAATTCGTCAGAGGTTCGGGTGCCCTGCCATTTATGATGCGATGACAGGTGCAGAGGGCTTTATACTCCACTCTTCTCCTCACAGGGAGCCAGTGTAGCTGCTGGAGGGCCGCCTTGGAAGGCGCCCTTTTAGGCAATCTGAGAATCAGACGCGCTGCCGCATTCTGCAGCACTTGCAGGCGGGCCATGCTTTTTTCTGGAGCCCCCAGATACAGCAGGTTCCCATAGTCCGACCTAGCTGTCACCAGGGCATGGACCAGGGTTTGACGGGCTTCAAGCGGGAGTAAGTCCAGGACCTTTCTCAGCTTCTTCAGAATCCCGAAACAGACTCCCACCACCCGATTAATCTGGGGGCCAAATGTGAGACCTACGTCAAACCATACCCCCAAATTGCGTGCCTCTAGGCAGGGGGTTGGGGTAGGTCCAAGGCAGGAAGGCCACCATGCCGGCGACCAGGCAGACTGGGCTCTCCCCACCACCAGCACCTCTGTCTTGCTGCCGTTCAGCTTCAAGCAATTGTTGGCCATCCTTTCGGCTAGATCTTTCATGCACGAACGGAAGCCATCGGCAGCAAGACAGGGCGCATGCGATAGGGAGATCACCAGCTGCGTGTCGTCGGCGTAGGAGACTAGTTGGAGGCCATGGCTCTCCACAATCGAGGCAACAGGCGCGACATACATATTAAAGAGGGTTGGGCTCAATGACGAGCCCTGCGGCACGCCTTGGCCCAAAGGCACCCCCCTTGAATAGCAGTCTCCCTGCCTGACTCGAAAACTTCTCCCATTGAGAAAGTCTTGGATCCATCTCAGCGCGGTGCCAGAGATACCACCTCTGTTCAGACACTGTAGCAAGATGTTATGTGCTACAGTGTCGAACGCCGCGCTGAGGTCCAACAGGATCAAAGCCATAGTTTGGCCTGCATCCACGCCCTCTCTTAGATGTTCTGTAGCCATGAGAAGGGCGGACTCGGTGGAATGTCGTGGCCTGAAGCCAAACTGCGTCGCATGGAGCAAACTAGGACCCGAATGCCTCAACACACGACTGTCCTTTTACACACACACCCGCCAACTAAGATCCTCCAACCAAGCGCTTGCCGCAGTTCCGCGCATCCACAGATCCACCATGGGAGGAAGATCCTTCTCCTACCTGGCGGCCAAGACCTGGAACTCTCTCCCCACTCACCTCCGCCTCACACAGAACCACATTTCCTTCAGAAAGGAACTTAAAATCTGGCTATTCGATAAATAATTCACCCCCTCCCACAAGCGCCTTGAGACCCTATGGGTGAGTAGTGCGCTATACAAATTTCTGAACTTGAACTTGAACTGTCTCATTGATTCCTGCTCTACAAAGTTATAACACTCAATATAGGGATTTTGCAATTAGCGGTGTAACAGGAGCAGTTCCATTGGGATGCAAAGGTCTGAAGGGGCCACTGAACCATGATTATTTCAAACAACTGGGAAAGGGGCCCTTTTTCATGGCCCCTTTGGGTCCCAGAGCATCCTTTGTAACACCACTGCCCCTATAAGTGGTTAAAGGTGCAATACGTATTACCTAAATTCAGCACTATATTATAAAGATCCCTACATTTCTGGATACCTGCATTTTATCATTGACTCTCAAAGATGTGCCACTACCATTGCTGTTGTGGTGCCTATTCTCAAAGATTTTGACCGCAACAGAACCTTTCGTTCTGTATGTTTTTTTTTACCTTGGTGATACAGGGCAATATTATGTGCCTCTGTTGTTATGTTGGGGAGACAGAGATGTTTGATGTGCAAGTCATCCATCCTACTGCCATTCATGTCCACTTTTTTTGGGTTCCAATCCCACTGTTAGCAACTCGGTTTCTTTATGTCTGTCTGTACAGGATGTCACGATTTTCCTACCTTTGCATTTCTGGCTTTTTCACTCTATCTTTAATTTTTTCAGGAATTTTTTCTTTATATAGTCCTGTATTATTTTCAGGTGGTTTGTTTCACCTTTTCGAGGATGGGACATGTTACGTCTTGTACCTAGATGGTGTACCTTGGAGCTAGTAATGCAGGTCTCTGACTCTCTTTCCAGAGGGTCATGGCTCAGATTCATCGGTCAGGTTTTAGGTCGAGACTACCAGACAGCACATCAATTTGTGCCATTGATTCAAGGTCGCATTCTATAACATCACGTCACTGTGGGCAGAAATGCCCATCACCAGACATCAGATAACTTCAGTGCAAGAGTAGCACAGATGTATCCTGTGTCTCTATAGTCTGTGAGTTGATGCCCGCACTGGAATAGAAAATCTCCAGAATTGTCAGGACTCTCAAGCTTGCACCCTACTAAATGATTCCGGATTAATCGAGATTCCTGCAAAAACTGCGAACCCAGGTCTGTGCTCACATTTGCAGTAAAGAACATTGGGATACATTTACATATTTTGGCTTAGGGCAGCACTGTAAGCCTTCTAGCTGCACTGCCCTACGACAAAAGAAAACGGCAGGAATGTGCCATAACTACAAGACACGGTGTATTCAACGCAGGCACCCTACACCATGGTGCAAGGGTGTCTGTGTTGTAGGCATGATTGATTTTGTGCAGGAAGGGGCACCTTCCTGCACCAAAACAATAAAAAGAGGCGTTTTCCTTCATCTATGTCTGCTGCAGAATGCAAAACTTGTAGAAAGCGGGAAACATTAGGTGAAATTAAAATATTACTCCTTGTTATGTTTTCTTTGGGAAGGCGTTAGTTTTGGCGCTGCCCCAAATTAACGCTATGTAGTAAATCCGGAGCAGTGTCAAAAACCATGGGGGGCCGTGTCCGAACACCCACAGCAAAACCCATGAGCACCCCTTCAATGCAGAGTAAGGCATTGCCTTACTCTGTATTTACAAGGCCATCAAAAAGCAACGCAGGATGGCTTTGTGTGGCCCTGTAAATATGGGCCGGCACATTGTGCCTGTAGAGTGTCACAAAAGTGATGCTCCGGTAGAGTAAAAGTGCCGCTGAGGCATCGTAAATATGCCCATTGCACTTTTGTGCCCAGAATGACAAAACTGTCACCCAACACAGCACTGCACCCACTGTAGCTGCACTGCATTGTGTGACGTGGAAAGAGTGGGAAAGTGCCATATCTACAGCGATGTGGTACTATTCATTGCATTCATTTCAGGCAACGTACCAGCGATAAACAAGTTTTGTGATGGAAAGTAAATTGAAAAAAATTATTAGTTCAGGTTTGTGTCACTTTTGGGATTTAAACCAAGCACAAACTGTTTGTTATTCTGGTCTTTAGTATATGTACTAAATTCTAAGGTATCTGTTTTCCTAGAAGGGAGCTACTTTGATCCCCATCAGTGAAGATTCCATCATCGGTGGCAAAGAAAGACTGCACTAACAAGCATTCGAGAAGAGAGGTTGCCCTCTCTGGATTAGGGCCCGTCCTTCACCCTCATCTTGCTACACCTTTCTGCACCCTATTCATGGTCCCTTGGGACAACAATGTCATTAAGTGCATGTTCTGCCAACGCCTCTTCTAATGCTGCCCTCTCACTCAGGGTCACGCCTCTGCTTTCTCTCTGTCCTACCACTATCACAACAGATAGCCTTCTCCCACTTGCAATGAGACATAACTGGAATACCAAGCCAAGGTGACAATAAAATTCAGGACAGACAGATGGCTAATGCATTAATCATCCACAACCCAGATTCCTTTCCTATTACTCATTGGCTTTAAGCTTGTCTTTGACCATGTACAGTGCTTGTCTGACTTTTGGCTAGGTGAACACTATAGAAGTAGCATATACATATATATATACCAAAATCCTTTAGCCTGCCTCCTTCAAGGCCTGTAACACAGGGGTTACATCTTGAATGTTTTGATGGCCAACCATTGGCTTATAGCCAAGCAAAGTGTCAGCTTCAGAGCCATTTGTATTGTTCATTAGGGTTTACACAATCTACTGATTTAGCAACGTAACGTTTGACTTTATTTATTTATTTTATTTTACAGACTTGTAAAGCGCATGGCTGCCCATGAGCGTCCCAGCGCTAATGATAGATCAGAAAAGATTGAGAAGAAAAATGGGTTTAAGGGAATAACCAAGTCTTAAGTGCCTTGCGGAAAGGAAGAAGGTTAGGCTGGGCTCGGATTTCTGGGGGGAGAGCATTCCACAGCTTGGAGGCGTTGTACGAAAACAGTCGGCCTCCACAGCGGGCTTTCCTAACTCTGGGCACTGCTGCCAAGTTTGAAAGTGAGGATCAAAGGGTTCTGGTGGTTTTGTGAGAGGCAATAAGGTCTTTCGGGATAGGTGGGGCTTTTCTGTGTAGAATTTTATGGGTGGTGCAGAGGGCTTTAAAATGCACCCTCTCTTGGATAGGCAGCCAATGCAGTGATTTTAGGGCTGGTTTAGCCGAACAACGGCTATGTGTCCCTGTGAGAAGACGGGCAGCTGTGTTTTGCACCGTCTGAAGTTTAGCCAGCACCTTGTTTGGGGCCCCTAGATACAGGGCGTTACCGTAGTCCAATCGGGCCATCACTAGGCCTTGAATCAGTAATTTTTGGGATTTTGCAGGGAGCAAAGGGAGGATTTTTCTAGAGGTCCGTAGAAGACCATAGCAAGTTCCAGCTGTTTTCCTTGCTTGGGTGAAAAAGTTAAGACCTTCGTCCAACCAAATCCCCAAGCTCTTGATCTCATGCTTGGGGATTTGGGGCGTACCCATACAGGGAGGCCACAAGGACTTACCAGCCAGTCAAAGAAAGCTAAATTCAGCCACTGCACACCCACAATTGTGATTCAAAAAGTATACTGGCCCAACCCTACACGTTCAATGATTTTCCCTGTGAGATGTTCCCCCTTATCTTTGTGTCAGTAAAAGGACTTGGAGGTTTGATTATCATACCAGCTGACGACTCCATCTTTGACTGCTTTTTGGATCAGTCTCAGAAAAGGGTATCTTGCTGCTTTATGACCATCCTCTCTGATTCATTGTAACCCTCTGTACAAAAAAATGCAAAAGAAATTACATATAGTTGTAGAAGAAACCCAATGAGAAACTCTGAAACGTAAAAAAAAAAATCAGAACTGATGTTTTGTGAGCTAGATTTGATTGGAAGCTGTGGGTAAGAGATACAACCCATTCTGTGGTAAAACTATTTCCTGCAAGATTCTGAGATTTCTGCATATTTGGGGGAATCAAGTGTGGCATCAGTTCTGCTTTGAGTCAGTATCACAGTATGAAATGCAGAATCTGGATTTCCATGCTAGCCTCACCAGGATTTATTGGGTTCAATCAAAAGCTTCAAGTGCAGAGTGGGCAGTGATAAAGGGAATTATATTTATATTGTTCTAGATCAGGGGTCTTCAATCTGTGGGGCGCGACCCCCAGGGGGGTCGTGGAGTCCTGGGAAGGGGGTCGCAGATTGTCAGTTTGATTTAGATGGCGTGGGGCTGATTGAGGGTGCTCAGGCGGAGGCCTAATTCACACCGAGGGGTGAAAATCAACAAAGCCTCATTAACCAGTAAAAGGTCTTTTAAATACGTGTGAAGTACTGGGGAGCGGCTTTGAGTGTGTCCCTGAAGGTGTTGCCCGGCTTATATACACGAGGAGAGGAAGGGATGGGGCAGGGGAGGGTGGCTGGGGGAGCCCTTTGAGTTCAATGGACGTTGCGCGCCTGGAGCTGTGGGTCCAGCCTGCAAAGCTTAAAGCACGAACCCTCATACCTGGCGCCTGGCAGGAGTAATGTGCCTTAGAGTCGGTTCTTCAGGTGAGATGTTGTTACAGCCTGTCCGCCCCCAGCAGGAGGCACAGAGATGCCCTCCCATGAGAGAGGAAAAAGACGCAGAGAGATACTGACCCCCTTCCCCCCCATGAGACAGGCACAGAAAAGGTGGGTGGATGAATGGATGAAAGGGTGGATGGATGTATGGATGGATAAAAGGATGCATGGATAATGATGGATGGATGGATGTGTGAAAAGGTGGGTGGATGAATTGTGGATGGATGGATGAAAGGGTGGGTGGATGAAGGATGGATGTATGGACGAAAGGGTGGATGGATGAAGGATGGATGTATGGATGGATAAAAGGTTGCATGGATCATGATGGATGGATGTGTGAAAAGGTGGGTGGATGAATGATGGGTGAATAAATGGATGAAACGATGGATGGATGAAGGGTGAATGTATAAATGTAAGGATGAAACGGTGGCTGGATGAAGGATGGATGGATATGTGAAAAGATGGGTGGATGAATGATGAGTGGATGGATGGATGAAAGGGTGGATGGATGGATTGATGGATGGATGGAAGGAAGGATGAAACGGTAGATGGATGAAGGATGGATGTATGGATGGATAAAATGTTGCATGGATGAATGATGGATGGATGGATGTGTGGAAAACGTGGGTGGATGAATGATGGGTGAATGGATAGATAAAAGGGCGGATAGATGAAGGATGTATGTATGGATGGAAGGAAGGATGAAGGATGGATGTATGGATGGATAAAAGGTTGCATGGATGAATGATGGATGGATGGATGTGTGAAAAGGTGGGTGGATGAATGGTGGATGGATGGATGAAAGGGTGGGTGGATGAAGGATAGATGTATGGATGAAAGGGTGGAAGGATGAAGGATGGATGTATGGATGGAAGGATGAAAGGGCGGATGGATGAAGGATGGATGTATGGATGGAAGGGTGAAAGGGTGGATGGATGTATGGATGAAAGGGTGGATGGATGAAAGGGTGGATGGATGAAGGATGGATGAAGGATGGATGTATGGATGGAAGGATGAAAGGGTGGATTGATGAAGATGGATGTATGGATGCATAAAAGGTTGTATGGATGAATGATTGATGGATGTGTGAAAAGGTGGATGGATGAATGATGGATGGATGGAATGGTGGATGGATAAACGATGGATGTAAGGATGAAAGGGTGGCTGGATGAAGGGTGGATGTATGTATGGATGGAAGGATGAAAGGGTGGATGGATGAAGGATGTATGGGTGAAAGGGTGGATGGATGTATGGATGAAAGGATGGATGAAGGATAGATGTATGGATGGAAGGATGAAAGGGTGGATGGATGAAGGATGGATGTATGGATGGATAAAAGGTTGGATGGATGAATGATTGATGGATGTGTGAAAAGGTGGATGGATGGATGAATGATGGATGGATGGATGGAAGGGTGGATGGGTAAACGATGGATGTAAGGATGAAAGGGTGGCTGGATGAAGGGTGGATGTATGTATGGATGGAAGGATGAAGGGTGGATGTATGTATGGATGGAAGGATGAAAGGGTGGATGGATGAAGGATGGATGGATGGAAGGATGAAAGGGTGGATGAATGAAGGATGGATGGATGGATGTGTGAAAGTGTAGGTGGATGAATGTTGGATGAATGTGATGAGGTCTAACAGGCGCATTTATGGTTGTCGATAGTTGTTGATGATGAGGAGTACCAGTTTCTAGAAACTTTTGTTGCAAGGGGGTCCTTAAGCCTAAAAAGGTTTTACAAGGGGGTCTCGGCATCAAAAAGTTTGAATACCTCTGTTCTAGATGAACCCTAGGACGACTAGATGCTGAGCTCAACCACGCTTAAAGGGAAAGCTATAGAGATCATCAAGACACCATAAAAGTATATGGTGTAAATCTATAGCATCAATGCAAGTTTTTGCGAATGCTGGTGGATTCTCTCCCAAGTACAGTTCACAGCCACTATTCGTTGGCCACGTCAGTGGTCTGATGGGCAGTGGTGCCAGACGGTGCCATTTCCTCTGGGAGGTCATGTGGCGGCCTAGACTGGGCGTGACCTCCATGCATGCGTGCTTCCTCTGGAGCCACTGTTGACTGGACGGCTACACATGAAAGTCAAAGCAGAGTTCTGACCTTCCTGTAAACGTTTTCCGCAATGGTCTATACACATTGATTCCGAAGACTAATCGGTTGCTCACCCTTTGCCTTCCAAATGGCTAGACCATGATACATAATGCCAGTGACACGCCCTTTTCAAGATGGAAAGAGTGCTTTTGGTTTCTTGACTTCGATAAGCAGACGGTCCAAGGAAAACCCGCCCCATAACATAGCACCAGCCTCCCCCCTACATTCTCCCGCAGCACTAGCAAACTTATCCAGGCGTTTCTGGGAACGAAGGCACCCCACCAACCTTCCAGTAATGTTCACGTGGGCACCGCGCGAGCAAAGTCATCAAGCGGCGTTGACGGCTTCATTAACAACGTATAAATAGCGTCTGAAATGCAGCTGCCCCTGCACAAGAGGCAGTAAGGCCTAATTGCTGTCGAAAGAATGTTCCCTCCAGTATAGGGGCTGACTTCACATGGAAAGTATTTATTGCCCATTAATTAATAACATCGCAGAGGGATATGCACGCATTACCTTATAAAATAAGCAACTGGCGGAGAGTTGAGCTCTTTCCAGCAAAAGGCCCCGGACTCTAAAAGAAAACAGAGATCAGAGGGGGCAGACAGAATGTATAGGAAATGACTGTTTGTTGATTTACCTGGTTCATGAGAAGGAATCTTTGGCTTTTCAACACACGAGTGTCATAATAATAAATATATTTTAGGGTCAAGTTGGGCAATTTCCCTTCCAGGCATATTTTTTCGAGAGAGGGAGGGACTGAGAGGTGCTCCATTATTGGCGATGACATGGAGCGGGCCGCGGCCGGACACCTTGAAGGAAAATGGCGGCCCCGCCCCCCTCGTCACGTTCCACCGGAATCCGGATTCCCGCCGGAATGTTCCAGCAGTACACGGCCGCTACAAATAAATGAATGCTCATTTTCCAAGGAAACTGTTTAAAGGAATTCAAAATTCAGAAATGTTTTGATTATATAGTCAATTGCGTTTCTAAAATGCACGTCTATGTCCTTTATTATTATTTTATATCTTTGCTTTATGGGTTAATTTTGGAACGTGTAGGTCAATGTTTGTAGGCTGGTGATTCACCCAAGAATTTCACGCTGTGATTGTCTGCGGTCTCGTCATCCTGAAAGCGGAACCACTGAAAAGTCCTTTAAGCGGGTCTGTCCAGCTGCCAACTTTATTGCCCACATGAGGGGCAGACAAAACAGCTCGACTGGATGAGCTATTCAGGCCTGGAACTGAGAGACTTGAGAGATCTGATTGCACTGTTCCTGCAACGAGAACTGCAGTGCATTATAGCAGTGCTTGTTTGTTGGGACCCGCCTTGCACTTTATGAATTATAACAAAATGGTTCCAGTGGCAGAGGCAGGTTTTGTCGCCAGAGGGGGCAAAAGGTTCAATTGAGTGGGCACCAATTAAAAGCTGCTTTCTTTACATGGGCTCCATATACACGTGTACAATATATGCATGTATGTATATATGCACACGTGTATAATATATATCAATATGTATGTATCTATATGTAGCATGTGTGGCAGCTTAGATTGCACAAGTAATTCAGCAATCTAAAAGCACGTGCTTCACAGACATGCTGTTTCCTTAAAATACTGTCAATATTTTTCAGAAATGACATAATTCCTCTGAAGCATTTCATCCAATGGGAGGGCCTACAATCAGTCTGAATAACAACTCTACAATTAATTTGCAGGGGGGTATCTTTGGGGAGGGGGAGGTAGGAGGGAGGGAGTTTGGCGTTTTTCACCCCCCCTAATAAAAATATTTTCAGATGAATAGTTGAGTACAGGTGCTTCCAGTTGGGTATGGTGAGGTGTCTGTCGGATTTCCCCAGGGATTTTTGAATGCAGACACTGACAAAAACACACACTCTATCTCATCTGTTTTGAAAGCCCTACAAAATGCCTCTTATGACCCTCTCATGCACCCGGCTTGACATATAATGTAGTTTACCAATGGTATGGCCGTGTGACTCTGGTGGCTTAGTGGACTAATGCATCCACTACAGGGACTGTGTTTGACTTCATGGTCACTGGTTCAAATCCTGGTGGGTCCTCTCATCCTTCTGTGGTTGATAAAATGAGGACCATTGAGCTGAATATCCATATCTGTTATTCAGTGCCAAGATACCCTTCTGGGTGAAGGTGTGCTCTACAAATGCACATGGTATGATTAGAGTTTTACAGATAAATACAGACAGAAAATAATGTGTTTCCTGTCTGCATTTATTTTTAAAATCGGAAAAATACAGAAAATGTTGCTTCTTTTGAGAGACTCTCAATGCTGGCGTTCATGAATTCCAGACTGAGCAGATAGACAGCACGGATAGTTGAAACCAGCATGAGACTTCTTTAATTACAGGCATGTGCTAAAACATATTGGTAGTATGGTGCTAAAATGTCCCTGTGTGTGTAGTCTTTTGTTATAAGTGGCTGCTTAATTTGCTAAAACATGACAGCCATCCATGTTTGAGTGCACTTCCAAAAGTTAAATAAATGTGGAAATATACAATTTTACAGCTCCATTTATTCTCAAAACAAAAAAAATAAATATGGAGAAATACTAATGAGTTAGCCAAAAAATAAATATGGATAAATACAGACGGAAATGTTAAAAAAATAAATACCATAAAACAGGGAGCCCTATTTATGATTGTCTTGAAATCTCCTCACATCCCCCAATTGTAGTGACCAAGCTACACCCCTGTTATTTCGTCCCTAAGTATGGCTGTTTATTTACACAGCTACAAAGCAGTCAGCAGAGCTTTAACAGTGTCTACTGTTTATTGAACATTGTATTCATGAAAGGTAAACAAAACATTCAAATTGCGATCAGAGGCCAATGTTGGCGGCACCCTGTAGAGAGCAGCTTCCACAGACTCCCCTCAATCCAGACTGAATTTGTTTCAAGTAAGGCACTTCTTTGAGTGACGTTCTATCTTCGTCTCAAATTGTGTGCAATTCCTGCTAATTATGTACTAGAAAGCAAAGGAGCAAAACTTCAGATGGGAACAAAAGTGGGAAACTTTTGGGTTCCCCGCTCCCCTTTTTCTTTACCCCGACTTGATAGATCTTTATGAAAATTGCCACGAAGGACCCAAAGTGGATGAACCTTTCTTTTAGGACCATCTTTAAGGATATAGCAGTCCCATTGAAGTTTCAACTCAGATAGTCGAAGGGGTTTATAACTTATATGACTAAATATCCCTGTTTCAAGCTCACTGGTGACTTGCCCCTTGGCACCAAGTTGTTTGAACCAGTCTACTCATTTATTTTGTGAGCCAAAATAGTCCAGTCATGAAGATGACCACATCCTTGAATACAAGGTCGAAATGCCATTGATATCATTACTAACAGACTTCCTTAATTCTAACACAAATATTGCTTTGATACTAGATTCAAGGGACTACAGAGCCCATTGATGTTCCATGTGCCTTGGCTCCTTGCTCTTTGACTCACTGGTATTTGTGTTTGTCTTGTGGAAACACAGAGCACACAGCACCGTTTTGCTACCTTATAGTATGTGTGTAAGTATGCAAGAAAAACATTTTTTATTTACTGTAGCCACTAGGCTGGTATTAAAAAGATCAAGCAAGAGACTAGTTTTTGCTAATGAAAATTGTTTGGCATTCAAATGTGTAATCTATTGTACACTAGAAGTAATAACCCACTAATCCCTAGTAAATCAATGTTTAAAATTGGATTGCCTTGAAGATCATTATGCTTTCCTTGGTGGCTTCCTTAACCCCTTGGCCGCGGCGGTAATTCCGCCGCAGCGCTAGGGGAAAGGAGGGCCGCGCGGCACCGCAATGCTCGTGACGGTACCACTCAGTCACGAGCCATGGGCGCGCTGTGCTAATGACGGAGTGGTTCCGTCTTTGCCCCGCCCGCTCAATTAAACCGCCGCTCAGGCGCGGAATTGATGCCGCGTAGGCGGGGCGGCCGCGCCCTGACAGAACCACTCCATCATTAGGTCTTGCTAACCATTTTAATAGCTGATTTTAAAAGCTTCTTTGTAAACTGAGTGCGTGATGAATTATTTGCTCTGATAAATTGTACATATCTTACCTTCTTTACATCGCTCCTGGCCCCGTTCCGCCCCGGCATAGTGCCGTTTGTGCGGAGGGCCGTCCTCTCGAGTGCCATTTCCGGCTCCTACCACCACTTCCGCCCTGCACCCCCACATCGCAGGTTAGCGGTCTAGTGGCTGCTGATTTGGTCTCCTATTTTAGGCGCAAATTCACCACCATTCGCTTGACAGACGCGGCGACTGAGGCTGCGGATGTATGCTGGTCTTGCTAACCATTTTAATAGCTGATTTTAAAAGCTTCTTTGTAAACTGAGTGCGTGATAAATTATTTGCTCTGATAAATTGTACATATCCTTAGAGCTTCTTACCTGCTTTACATCGCTCCTGGCCCGTTCCGCCCCGGCATAGTGCTGTTTGTGCGGAGGGCCGTCCTCTCGAGCGCCATTTCCGGCTCCTAGCACCACTTCCGCCCTGCACCTCCACATCGCCGGTTAGCGGTCTAGTGGCTCACCTCTGATTAACATATTATGGTGACCTGGCAGAAGCGCAGCGGACGAGCGCAGCGGGAGCACCGACTTCGCGCCCGTCTGCAGCCAGCGGCCACTCACTCTGCCCAAATCATCTCATATTCTTCCGCCGACCTTCTAACACTCCGACATGTTGTGCCCCTACCGCCTCGTGCTGCCAGGGCTGCCCAGGATTGTGGTATTTTGGTCTCCCCTGACTCATCGGTTCTTGCGACTCCCCCTTTATGCCCCAAGCCTGTATCTTCGCTTCACTCTACACAAACACTAGGGACTCTTCCCCTGACCGTGCTGTATCTTAACACCTGGTCTATGGTGAAACATCAGCTTGAAATCTTTCAGCTACTAGATGACAGTGCCGTGGATATTCTACTCCTATCCGAAACCTGGCTGACCGATGATTCAGTCCCTGATATTCTTGCCGCCATTCCTACTGGTTATTATATTTTGCAATCTAACCGCCCAGCTGGACAAGCCGGAGGGGGGGTTGCAGCTATCATCCGTACACAGAACACCTTTAACACCTTGGTTTGTACTGTGATCCCCAAAACAGAAAGCCTTGTTATCCAATTTACCTCCATTAGGTCTTCTTTCATCTGCGTCCTTGTGTATAGACCCCCTGACTACATGCCCTCCTTTCCAAAACAGGTCGGTGTCCTCATTTCTCAACTAATCATCAATAAGGCCAAAGTTATTATCATTGGTGATTTTAATTATTGGCCCTTTGACCCTCAGGAAAGTCGCTTATCGGAGGAATTCTCGGACCTCCTCTTAAGCATGAACTGCCGTCAATTTATCAAGACACCCACTCACTGCAAGGGTCACATTCTGGACCAGGTCTGTACGGCAAACCTTGAAATCTCGCCCCCTTTAGTGACTCCTTGCTCCTGGTCAGACCATTATTTCATCTCTTTCTCTTTTGACTTATCTACCCCCTGTTGCCCCCAACCCCCCTTCGACCAATGTTCTAGCCCGTAACTGGAAGAAAGCTAATTTGACAGAACTTCACTCCATATTGGCATCTACCGCTCCTCTTCCCTCTGGCTCAGTAACTCATCAGGCCTCTGCCCTTGAACAATGGCTGTTGTCTGCATGTAACTCGGTGGCCCCTCTGAAAACTATAAAATCCATGCGCCCTCATGACGCCCAGCGGTGGTTCACCGATCAACTAAAACTAGATAAACTTGCTCTGACTTGCTCTTCGCCAGGCCGAGCGCCGTTGGCGACACAACTATGACCCTCAACTCAAACTTGAATTTGTGAACCGTTTAAAAGCCTACAAATCTTCCATCCTCTCGGCCAAGACAACTTACTTCTCCCACAAAATAATGGAGTCTGCCTCTAAGGCAAAAGACATATTCTCCATAGTGAACGAGCTCTTCCTTCCAGACCGGGTCACTCCTCCACCCCTAACCACTCAGGCTCTGTGCGATTCATTAAATACTTACTTTTTGGATAAAATCATCACTATTAAAAACAATATCCCCCTGCCCCATCCTCTTCTCCTCTTCCCTTACCACCCAATAATCCACATCATCTAGATGCCTTCCCCCCTATCTCTATCACTGAGTTTCATAGGTTACTGCACAAAGTTAGTTCTGGTTCTCCCAATGACTGCTGCCCTCCCCAGATTCTTAAAGAAATCTTCCTGGCCTGCCCTGACTCTGCCTTGGCCCTACTCAACAACTCGCTGTCTACTAGAGTATTTCCGGACTCCTTTAAACAGGCAGTTGTGATACTGAGGTTCCGTGACGATTTGAACCCGTGTTTTCAACATTGTCGTAAATGCATTATTTTGGTATCAGCGAACCGCAAATGATCCATTTAGCATAACCTGGTGTTTTCGCTATGCTACGAGCAAGAGTACTCCTGTTACAAACACATTTCCGATCTACCCATGGCATCCATCTCAGATCATGGCAGCCATTTTGAGTTTCTTGCCCTCACATAGACAATGGACACGCAATGATCTCTGAGTACTTCATTTCAATTAAGGACACGTAGGCTTAGCCGGCGATTCACCTCTCTAGTGACACGTGCACCTTAGAACAGAACATGCCGTGGCTGCATGACTCGACAAAGGCTGCCTCCTCTGCCTGAGGCCAGTCCTGCTATACTGGTTTTCGTGTTCGTTGGCCTGATCATGATTAGGCGGCCGAAGCTGGTAGCCTTGCCCATTTACGACCCACAAACATCTCTTATCCTGCTTTTCTATCTTCTGCACCTGGCTCTGCTCCCTTCCTTCTGGGCCTTTATTAGGGGGAGGTAACGAAATTTACGATGAGGCGGTCCGGGTCTTGAATGGAAAGCTGACATGAGATTATGATGGAAAAGTGGGAACCCCTCGTTCGTAATGTTTTGACATCAGATATTGTCGACGATTCCTGTGCAACGCCAAATATTTATTGTTTAGGACACAAAGGTTTGGGAATGTATTACATGTAAAGAATTTGCCTCAAGCTCAAATTTTAGTATATAAGGAGCGACCCTTTTTGTACAAATCGAACAGGCTCCTAGATACTGCCCGTGTGTAGTTTCTGTGACTTCTGTGTCCCTGCAGTAATAAACCTTTGGTCTTTGACGCCACCATCGAGAAGCCCGTGTTTCTGTTTATTTGTGCACCGAGACAGGTAGAACTCCGGGGTCTTCGGGTGTTATCCCTGACACCTCTGGACGGAATCAAAAAGTCCAGAACTCCAATACCAATTTTAAAGAAATCTAATGCTGACCCTACGGTCCTAAGTAATTACAGGCCCATCTCCCTTCTCCCCTACCTAGGAAAGATCTTGGAGACCTACGTCAAGCGCTGCCTAAGCGCCTTCATCGAGAGCTCGTCCTTTTTAGATCCCCAGCAGGCCGGTTTCCGCCCTCTTCATTCTACTGAGGCGGTCATCGTGGCTGTTATGGACACTTTAAGAACAGGTGCTGATAACAACATCTCTCAAGCCCTCGTCCTGTTGGATTTGTCGGCGGCTTTTGACACGGTCGATCACACTATATTGATCGACCGTGTCAACAATGCCGGCATTCAGGGCATAGCCCTCGATTGGGTCAGATCTTTCTTGGACAAGCGTTCCCAAGCCGTACATCTCTCCACTTTTTCTGCTCCTTATTCTTCTCTTTCCTGCGGAGTCCCTCAGGGCTCCGCTCTATCCCCTTTGCTCTTCAACCTGTATATGCAGCCCCTTATAGTTTCTCTTCGCAAACCCTCTGCAACAATTTTCAACTATGCGGATGATTTGCAGTTGATCTTTCCTACAGACACCTCCCTTTCCTCCCGTATCAGTTTTCAAACCACCATGTTAGACATCTCAGACTGGATGTCTCACAGCCAGCTCAAACTAAACCCCACAAAGACTGAGCTGGTGCTGGTGGGTGGATTTTCCAACCCATGGAATGACAGCTTCTGGCCCCACTCACTTGGAATCCCCCCCCGTCCTGTCAATTCCGTGAAAAGCCTCGGTGTAGTCATCTCTGGTGACCTTTCTATGAAGCCTCAGATCAGTGCTGTAACATCATCCTGCTTCTTCCACCTGCATAGGATACGCAAAATCTGCAGATTTCTCACCAGAGATGCACATATCCTCGTCATCTTGGCTCTTGTAATGTCTAGAATTGACTTTGCTAATACCCTATACGCAGGGATCCCCGCTTACCAGGTCCATAGGTTGCAGCTGATACAAAACCAGGCTGCTCGCTTAGTATACCATCAACCTAAGCATCAGCACGTCTCGCCGCTATTACGGAGCCTGCACTGGCTCCCGGTGGCCAAACTCTGCACTTTCAAGCTTGGCTGTACAATATTCAAAGCCCTTTCCAATCTTGCGCCTGCCTTCATTTCTTCTAGCCTGAAGCGCTATACACCCACGAGAAACCTTCGCTCTTCCGCCGATAACCTTCTGCTTATCCCTCAAATTCGTTGCAAAAAACATGGCAGCCTCCGCTTCTCTTTTTGAGCCCCCAAATTTTGGAACTCCCTTCCGTCCTCTTTTCGCCACTGCCCTACCTACGAGTGTTTTCGTAGGACACTGAAGACGTTTCTTTATCAGTTAGCATTTGAGTAAACCTCTGCCCTTGCCCTCCGCATTTGTTATGAGCGCCAAGAAACCGTCTCGGTGAATGTGCGCGGTATAAAATATTTTAACATAACATAACATAACATAATATAACTTAGCACAGCGCGTCCGTGGCTCGTGACGGAAGGGGTTAATGGCGTTGGTATAATACGTTGCTTTGACTGTTTTAATGAGCAGTCTGCATATTGCACAGAGGGACTCCAGCATGTACCATGAGATCATTGGTAGCTCTGTTTTTCTTCCGTTTTCTTTCCGGTCTATGGATGGAGTGTTTATTATCTGAGATATCTTCAGAGTGCCAGGGTGCTGAAGGCTTTGGCTTCGACCTGCATGTTTTACTGGAAGAGTGAGTTTTCGCTTAGTTTTCCAAAAAAGTGTTGAAAACATTTAGAAGCATGTTGGTGTAGGATAATGAGTTGACAGGGACAGAGAAGAGTTCAAGCATTAGGTTGTTCACAGACAAATCTTTAAAGGCTCTAAAGGCCTGGTCTTGTCTTTTGGGCTCACCTTGGTTTGTTGGTAGGACGCTGGGCAGGGAGATAGTGTTGGCAAGGTGGTCAGTCCAGTTCAGCGACAAGGTTCGGTTTGCATTGGATTGTAGGTTATGCTCAAAAGACATGGTTGAAGATGTGGTCTTTGGATTGTGTTGGTTGGGTTACATGCTGTACAATGTTATGAATGCCGATGAGGTTGAGGAGGGTGTTGCTTGTTTTTTTTATGCTTGTGTTGTCTGGGAGGTTAAGGTAGATGGCTCTCATGCATCTAACGCAAAACATGCTTCAGGTAAGCAATAAAGGGCTAAGCCTTATGTGTGGCAGAATGGTCGAAGATGAGGAGCAGCTGAGTATCATCAACATATGAAATGGTCACAGGATCATGAGATTTAATAAGTTCAGTTAGAGGGTCCATATAGATATTAAACAAAGTGGGGCTCGGAGAAGAGCCCTGAGCCACTCCAAAACCAAACTCTAACTCGACAAAGGTTGGGGTGCGATCCAAATGTCTTGTTCTTTTCCTTCTAGGAAGAATATAAACCAGCGCCAACCTAAACCAGCTATCCGAAGGAATAGGAAAGAGAGAGAGGCACGCTATTGAGGGCCGCAGACACATTGAGCCGAATCAAGCACCACTTTTACGTTCATCCAAAACAAATGTAACCGTTTCCATCACTTCAAGAAGTGCAGTTTCAATGCTGTGCTGTGGCTGAAATCCGGGATGAGTACAGTGAAGGAGAATGTTCACCTCAAAATAGGTGAATGCTTAATATTGATAAATTTTTCCAGCATTTTAGTAACAGCAGGCAATAGAGAGATAGGACGATAATTGGACAGAATTGGAGGACCAGTGCACGTTTTTTTAAGAAGAGGGAAAACTTTCACCCACTTCAAGCAAGCAGGAACCTCAGCTGATTCTAATGAATAGCTATAAAGCTGTTTAAAAATTGGAACAATAGTTTTTGTAGCTAAAATAAATAGTGTTGGAGGACCTGGGTTTTTGCGATCACAAAAGGTGTGATTCGCAAAAATCGACCGTTTGCAATCGCAAAATGGTCTTTTGCGGTGCATGACAGTGTTTGGGACGCGCAATTGAGGTATTCGCAATTTTTTACAATTTCCTAAATTGTGATTGCATTTAAGTAATAGCAATATGCGATTCCTTAAATGCAATGCACAAAGCACTTTGAAATAGCGATTTCGCTATTTGGGGCTGCAAATTACAGAGAAATTAAATTGGTCGGTAATTTTCAAAAACTTTCAGGTGCAGGTAACACACACATGCCCTTGGGGCATATGTGTGCGCAACATGTGTGCACACCACAATTTCAAGGGTAAAACAGGGTGTCTTTATGACACCCTTGCTCCCTTGAAATTGCATGCGCAATTTGTGAGTACCAATTGTTATTCGCAAATTGCGCATGCAATTTGCCATTCATTCCTATGGGCCTGTAGACCCATAGAAATTAATAGGAAGCCATTCCTTAATTGCGAGTCGCAATTTGTGACTCGCAATTATGGAAAGTTTAGGCATCGCTATTTTTATAGCGATTCCTACATGCATACGCTTTTGCGAATCCTTAATTGCGATTCCTTAATAATCGCAATTAAGGACGCGCAAAATCCAACCTTGATGCATGTGCACCTAGATGTCAAAAAAGTCCTTCTACTAAACATGCAAAAGACAGAATTTTTACTCATCACCCCCAGTAATAAAAACAAACTAGACACAAGCCTACAGAATTATTGTTTTCTCCTGCAATCATCTCACCAACTTTCAATTAGCTTCACTATCGTTAGTACCATACCAAGAACATATAGATTGAGTTGGCAAAGTGCTTCCTACACAATCTGAAGAAAGTACTGCAATTGCACCACTAGCAAGTTAAGAACTGTGATCTACCGCCTAATCATCTCCTGCATGGAGTATACCAAAGCAATTTGTGTGTGAGTTGCATTGTCTCCATCTGCGTCCACCAAGACACATGGCCCAGTGCGGAAGTAACTCCACTGGCTTCTCTCCAAGTCAGCATTCAATACAAAATCGGATGTCTCACCCCATAAGGCCATTTATCCCTAAAAAACCTTCCCTAAAATGCAGCTCTTCTTACTATCTGGAGGACTGAGAAGGAAGAACCCTCCCCTACTGTAAGTGATGCCTGATACACTAACTTGGCACTAGGACCATCATTCTTGGCAGCTGCTTCAAGCTTTGGACCTCCCTTCCTCCTTAAATCTGATATCAACCTGATGACGTAAAGTCCCTAAGGTTCAACTCCATTTTATGTAGGCCCGACTCCCTCTTTGGTAATGGAAGTCACCAGCTTCTCAGTCTTTGACAATGGAAGTCGCCATCTTTCCTGATTTATACAGAACCATTGTCATGTCTGCCAGTTTTAGATGTACTTTTCAACATGTCACAATGAAATAAGAGCACATACAGACATATAACCAAAATAATGCAGTCTGAATTGGCGTCCTTTTACCAGTCGTTGTTCACAAGGAAAAGTGTGGGATGCACACCTTGATGCACATTACATATGTCAGTCATTCCTAAACATATGTCAGAATTTCCAGTTTTGATACGATTTCATGTATACTGACTACCACTTGTCAGGAGAGTTCCTTCACCCAGATGATCACCCGAGATGCTGCCAGAGATGGCCTCACCTTCTGCAATCAAACTTGACCTTTGCAGATCCTACATCTCGCCTGAAGCTAATAAAGCTGAGTTCCGGAGAAAGACCACAGTGTGCGTTTGCTATTAGCGGGGAATGCTGTATTCACACCTCCGCTGAGAGAGACAGTCTTTGCTGTCACCCAGATTACAGCGCGGCTCTTCTGACATTTTAAATATGAAAGAAATGTTCTTTTTATCTTCGTTCTTTATGAAGTGTCTTCTTGCTGTTTTATAATATTCTGTGTAGTTGTTTTATACATACTGAGAAACAGATTATTCCTGTTGTAATAAACACTTTTTAACTTAAGAGTGTTCATTCTTCTTAGGTCAGTGTGTGTCTTACTGCGAATAACCAAATAATGTTTGTTGCTCTTAGCACGATGCCTAGATCCCTTGATGGGACTGTTACTAACCCAACAGCAATACTTCTATTTAAATTACACATTGAGTAGTATTCTGCAGGGCTACAATAACCTGAATTTCACATTAATTATCGGTGCATTAAACCAAGTTCACCTGGGCAACCTGTGGGTGGGAAACCTCCCCTTGCAGAGCTACACCAAAGTCGTAGCTTACGCAACAGTTGGCTCCCAATCTGGGACAATATATATCACCGTTATGTCTTGAGTAGTTTCTTCACATTTCTCACACATCTGAAATCTGAACCATTGGTTAAATTAGTATGTATATCTCTGTAATAATCACAGTTACCTACAGCTGGGGATAATTGTGCACCTATTCCGTAGGTTTGTCAAGCTTGACTCATAAATGTCTACTCCCCATTGTGTGGGTTTTCTGATTCCTTGAATCCAGTTTTTAATTGAATCCATTCATTATGGGGGCACCTATTGTGATAGGAGTCAATTGCAGGGAACAAGTCACATAACATGTCAAAGCTTGAGGTGACCCAGATGAGGGGTGCAGTTACTTTTGCAATAGCTGTGGATCCAGTATATGCCTTTGAGACGTTTTACTCATAGGTGGAGCTCGACTCCATTGATGCTGCCTCAGGACAGTTACAAAAATATATAGCAGTAGATCCACCAGCCAACTATACTGCTAACCAAGATTTGGAAGTCCATGTTACTTAACCAAGAACACCAGAACTGGCTTGGTGGTCAGTTACTATCTATTCCTTTTGTATCCACTTAGCAATGAAGGGTCTACGTGGCTAGTCTTGGGTGGCTACACTTCCGTTCTTTGCCTGAACACAGGTGCAGAATGGGCACGCAGCTGCACCAGGAATTAAGTTAATGGGGATCTTCTCTACAGTGTTCTCTATTGTCCTAAGCAACATTAAGGGAGAGGCTTCAGTTCTGGCTGCATGTCAGGGATTGGAAGCGATCGAGTTTAAGACCGTGAACGGGAACTACCAAAATGAATAGTGGAAGTTTCAGTGGCTGCTGGTGATATTTTAGAGTGGTGCGGTATAACACTGGTTATTATTTGCCAAGAATCAGCATGTAAAGTGAGCTAACCCAAATCTTCCAAAGGGGTGGAGGTAGGAGGATTCTCCCCCATAATATTTTGAAAACAAGAAGGCATTTTGCATATAAACCACCTTTACTACAATAACTCTAGGTATAAAAGCAGGTTCTATTAGTCTACTGACACGGCACTGACATGTTTACAAAATATTTTAAGCAATCCATTAAGTGCCAATAAAATGTAACATGTACCATGTACCACTCTTGCCTTTTGAACTGTATGTCTAGTTGCAGGAGAGATCTCGTGGAGGTGCATAGTCTTTAATTCTGTTACTGGGCTAAAGGGGCGTGGTTATATTCAAACACTTTATTGATGGACCTTTCATATTGAATATTGAAATGACATACATAATGGAAATAACGCATATACAGATCCATGCATCAACCATTTTTGCGAGCGCAAATAGTGTGATTCGCAAAAATCGGTTATTTGCACCGACAAAAAGGGCATTCGCGATGCATGGAGGGTCAAAGCACTCGCAATTTGAGAATTCGCAATTAATTGCGAGTTCTCAAATTGCGATTGCATTTAAGGAATCACATTTTTCCATTCCTTAAATGCAATGCAAGAACCACTTCGAAGTAGCGATTTCGCTACTAAGGGGCGCAAATTACCATGAAGTTGAACTTCATGGTAATTTGCAAAAACTTTGAAAAATTTACTAAAGTGCATTTTTCAAAGTCGTAGGTTACAAGCACACATGCCCTTTGGACATTTGTGTGCTCAACATTTGTGCACAGATCAATTTCTGGGGTGCAACAGGGTGTCATTTTGACACCCTTGAAATTGTATGAGCAATTTGCGAGTACCTACTGGTGCTGTAGGCACATAGGAATGAATGGGAAGACATTCCTTAATTGAGACTCGCAATTTGCGAGTCGCAGTTAAGGAATGTTTAGGAATCCCTAATTGTATAGCAATTCGTACATGCATAGGCTTTTGCGATTCCTTACTAATCACAATTAAGGAATCGCAAAAGCCTACCTTATGCATGTGCCAGTTAGAGTGAGAGCCCAGCCACCATAGTAGTTAGTCTGTGCCTGATTATAAGAAAGGCAAATCCACACTAAATGCTAATCCAGAAAAGAAGATTTTTTATTTACCTGGAAATGGTTGGTCACAATGTTATTGCATATTATTCCAAAGTTTCTTAACCACTTCCACCATTCTCTCTGGACAAGATATAAGCCTAGATAAGAACTATGATACAACACAGCCTGACATCATAAAATATGGGTGTCATTTTTGGTAACAGAATATGGATTCCAGAACTAAGATCACTTTTTAATTGTCCAAGAGTGATTTTAAATCTCAAACTACAATTAGACTCAGTTGCAAATGATGACATATAGAAATCCAAGGAAAAATACAGATTGCAAGGAAAGAGTTATTGGCCACATTGCAAATTAATTAACTCCTTCAATTGCTGTGCATTTGCACACTGTGTGCAAAGAACTGTATTAACACAACATGAAATGATATTTGTTTTGCTTCACAGAACATTGGCACTAGCAGTTAGCTATGCATACTATTGATTAATTTTTGGTACTGTTAATGAGTTGTTCAAAAGGAATACCTGGGCAAGAAATGTGATGCTGCTCAACACAGAATGACATGAATTGTGATCCCTTTCATTCTCTGACTTTCAGAGTAATGGGTAGAAGGTGATAAATGCATCTCATTATGTAGGCAGGCTGCTTGTAGTACTGGGATGTACCTCAGAGGCACAGATTTGTTCTTTCGCCACCTTCCTAAGTCCTCAGAAGGGTTTCCACGAGTGTGACTTTGCATCGACCATGCTTTGTACTCTCATCTTTTTTCTAACGCTTATCTAGGTTTCAGTTTGTGCATCATCCACACAGCACAAGCTCACAACCATGATGTAGAGAGATGCTTCCTCACACCTGCCCCCGATACCCTTTTCCTTTAGTCCCTGGGACCGGTAGGAAGTAGCCAAATTGCATCATCATGCAGAGCAGTACCTGTAGCATGCTGGACGATTTGTGTACACATTTCGGAATACATGCTAAGTGATGCCTCCAGAGCAAATGCTGCATTATCAAATGTAAGGCCTATCCACAGTGTTGCATGTTGTATTTCTGGGATTGTCAGCTCTAAAAAAACGCAGGTGTTACATCATCAATATAACCAATGACATTCAATGTATCTTTCTTAAAAGGATGAAAGCCTGAATTGGCCCTCTCAAGACCCAAGTTCATTTTCTGCAGATCATAGCAGACATAAGCATGAGCGATTAAGATACTCAGCCCTTTCCCATGAGAGCGCTGCTGTGTTTGATGCTATCTGTGCTGGTTTTACAATCTTAGGCCTGTTCTGTTGTCACCTTAGTTGCTCATTTAAGGATTATTTAATAATCTGCATCACATAATGTTAATATTGATAAAATCGATGTCGATGCACACAATGATACATTTGCACTTGAGAACGAAAGCGCATCGCTATTGTCAAATTTGCGTCATGGACTCTCCAACAACCTCAACTCAGAAATGCGTGGTCAGGCAGGCTCTGCGACCTAGGCCTGATGTTACTAATTGACAGGACACAGGTGGCGTGACAGGTGGCCGGCCGACAAATGAGCGAACAGGAAACTCATGCCCAGCGACACCACAATGGTTCAGGGAGATTGGCCCCAATAAAGCACACATGGTGGAAGGGTGTGCACATTCCCACTAAAAACACCATAACGTTAGTTGCCACATGAAGTTAGGAACACACAGCCAATTTGAATTTTGAGTTATTTGTAAAGCGCGCATTCACTTGGCAGTTTCTTGGCGCAATAGGATTTCAAACTGTAGGGGAAGGAGGGAGCTATGGGCTGAAAGCTTGCTGAAACAAAAAGGACCTGAGGTCTTTACGAAACACACAGCCAATAAGGACACAACACACAGAGTACACGCAGTGATCACGCACCCCTCATGCCGGACTACTAGAAACGTTACCCACTGGCCCTCATTCTGTCTATGCAAGATCAAAGCCCCATACATTTGGTATCAGGGGCCTCAATTATGAATCCACAGACATGGTCCACACTCTTTTACCAAAAAAGGATGGTCTGAAGTCTTTTTTTTTTGTAATGCCCAAAGACATGTATAAAAACCTGTTCAGATTGATTGTACTTTGAGACAGGCTTCAGATCCGCTGCTGTAACTGTGCTCCTGGCCGAAGTGTTTAATTAAACCAACTGTTCCTGTTTTGCTAAAGGCCTCATGTTTTTTTGTTTTTTTCATGGTAAATTCATATTCGAGCAACAATACAACTAGGCACACGTAGAATGATTGAAATAATTCCAGAGACATTGTCTTTGGGTTAACCCTGAAGCACAAAAACATAACTAAAAATATTTTAAAAGAGTGCAGATGTAAGTTATCATAACATAGCACGTTTGCTTCACCGTGTTGTGCCTCTTCGTACTGCTATGAGCAAACCATAGCTATGAAAACAGGGAAACATTATTGCACTTTGGAAATAAAAGCTAATACTGGTGAGAGCATTCTGAAGGGCTTACACTAAAGTACAGCTGCTGTCCTGAACATACAGCAGTTTTACATTTTTAAATGGGGCCAAGCACACTCACATGCTTTATGCCCTAAAAATGTCAGCCATCTGTCTTCCACTGGTGGGATATAATGCAGACATTTCAAATCTCCTTGAAAGTGGAGTCTCAAAGAAACACCAACACTTTCCCAGCACACTTCAATGAAATACACACTGGAATAAAGTTTCCTTTCAACTCTCCAGGCTCTACTAGTCCCCACCAACAAAGCATTGGCATTACTTTTTAGCTCCCTCAATTTTAGCTTTTACATTCTCTCCTGTTTAAAAATAAATAAATAACATGCTGCCTTCTTTGGAAATAATCCCAGTAACACTTCCGACGTCTCTTGTGAGGGTATGGGGAAGTTGCTGCTCAAATCTGTGTTGTTGGGCCAAGTTGGTATCTGTACATCAATACAATTCTTACCACATATCACCGGAGACACACGGACACACAATATGTTCACACAAACACACACAAATGCACACTCACACCCACCAATATCAGAATTTGCCTTTCACTTACCTTGCTTTCTTTAGTTCTTCAGGTAGAAAGGCCTCCAGTCCTTCTCCATGATGAAGTAAAGACAGAAACCCAACTCTGCAACCTGCAAAATAGCACACCAGATAGAACAGAAGAGGTGGGAGCAGGAAGAGCAAGACCAACATTCTGATAGAGTTGTAACTCCAACCCAATCAGAAGTTGGGATATGGCTGATGAGCCCGCCCCTGCTGTTATGCCTGACATCTAATTGGAGGCTGGTATCTTCTGATTTGTACCCTGACACCCCTCATGTTAACAGACGTACTGTCCTGAATAAGATATACGCAATATGTCTGTTAAATTGAAAGATGGTGCTGGGTTAGGTAGCTAAATTACTCCCCCACACATGCACAATCCAGGCATCCATCTCCAGACTGCCACACACACAGCAAGCTGAGGATGAACGCTTTAGGCCCACCCACTCCCTGGTCCTCTTGTGATGAGCTAGAGAGCTCTGGGCTGCTACTCACACTGGCAGAATATTATGTTCAAATGAATGTGCTTTCATGTACAATGTCAGTGAGGAGCGGTTGTCTTCTTTCAGTGCGAGCATCTGATGTGTGTAGCTCCTCGCTGTTTGCAGGGCACCGCCCATTTTCTCTTGAGGACAAGCCCCCCCTGGGAAGTTTATGCATCTGTGATAGAAATATCTTGAATACTCAACTCGTTAAGCCACATTTAAAACCTAAAAATTACACTGACGGTTCAGTTGACGAAAAATCTGCAACAGAAGGGAAGAAAAAAGAGAAAGATAAAGACAAAAGACAGACTGGATCACCCGCTTCTCAGGAACCCGGCATGGGAGGTGGTGCAGCGCTACTCCAGAAATTTCTTAAAACCCATCACCTTTCCTTTTTTAAAACTCAAATCACTCGTCAGAGGGGCTCATAACACTGTGAGTCACTCATACACACATTCACGCTACTTCAAGGATTCGGTGAAGATCAGAAGAAGAGCTGCTGGATAATAGCAGAGTGCCTAAATTAAATGCTAAATATTTATATTATGTACATCTGCAGTTTAAACTATTTTACCATGGTTTATTTACGAGAAAATTATTCAGACACACCACCATTATTTTGTCAATGGATCTGCTAGTAAAAATTAAGTAAAGGATAAACAAGACCAGCTTAATTATCCATTTATTTAATCTTTATTTAAAGAGAACATCTCTTAGCATCAACTATATTCGTTTATTTTTATTCATTTAATCAGAAAAAGCCTAAAGAAAAAATAGGAGTAAATTCAAAACATTTTATATTTATTAGCTCATTAGTTCAGTAAAATAAGCTAATATTATATTATCACAATCCCAGAACACAGACATCAGTATAGGACAGAATAGTTTCCAAAACCATCTCTCTATTCTCTGTAGTTGGTCATCTCATCAAAGCACTCCACATCCATTCAAGGAAAAGTTAACGTTCAGAAAGAAGTCCTTACACCTTAAGAAAGATTCAGCAATCCGGCAGCATGTCGGGATGCAAAGATGAAAATCGGAAAGGAAGCTTTTTTCTCAATTCCAACCGTTCTCTTTCATACCCTTTTTCACTAACTAATCTATCTAAAATGTGTAACTTTTGGGGTCTTTAACAGTTCTGATTGGACAAATCAAGGGGTGGATGAGCATAACCTCATCATCTTATTGTTCAAAAATTGTTGTGTTATCAAATATGAAAGTCCTCTTTGTCTTTGCCATAGTCTGTTCACTTGTGTCCTTAAATTTGTTATTTCAATGAAATTTCTCATGCTCACGATGCAGATGTTCCCTTTGTTGGCAATCAGTCAAGTTTTCAGGGCACATTGTCCTTGAACCATTCTGCACAGGCACAGGCAGCTTACGCTCGTCTTGAGCCCAGTCGCGCATGCGTACAACACCACAATCTCGGTGTCACAGAAACCTCTATTTTTTATTAGGCCGCATGGGCCAACACAATAATTAAATACTAAGGTAACCCTATTAGTTATTACCTAGCAAATAAAGCAACATATATGCGTGGTTTACTCATCATTCTCCATCTTTTATGCCACAAACAAATAGACAAAAAGCATATTCAAGCGTTTTTGGTTAGATTGTAGCAATTGCGTTAATTGTAGAGATAAAGATTTCATTTAATTAGTTGATTATGGTTTGCAACATAAGCAAATTAGTTTCCCACGTGCATTTGTGTGTGTGCATTCTATTCTATGTTGGTTAACCACACGATTAATTCATGTTACTGTTATGAGGAAGTAACTTCACGAGAGATACACAAAATGTTGTTTTCCCGCTCGCTGCATCAACTCCCTCCTTTGGTGATTTATCCCCAAACAATTCCCCAAATTTAGCAAATTTTATTTTAACATGTTTCAAGTGCTTTCAATTAGTATGAGTTATACTCTAGTATCTTCTATTTTCTTTCTGTCTTGATAAAGTTTTTCCTTGATCTGTTCCATTTCAATATTCCCTTTTTCACGTTCTCTTTCTTGTCTTTCTTCTATTACTTTCTTTATAGACGTTCACCTAATCTTAAGATTAATATATTTACTATTATTATTGTTACTGGAATTAATACTTTTGCTATAATAGATCTACCTATTTCATAAAACCCATTTTTAACTGCTGAAAAACTTCTACTAAATTTCACTAGAACACCATCAACATCCAGTGGTTCAACTTCCTTATGCAACTCTGTAAGATTTGTATTATATCTTTCAATGTTTTGACTTTTGTCTGGAATATATGTACAACAATGTTGTACTTTCAAAATTCCATAAACTCCTCCTTATTTTGCCAAAATTATATCAAGAGCAAGACGATTTAGCATCACCATAGCCCTCATAGCAACCATTTTAGTGTTTACCATTAGAAATCCTCCAGCTGTGTCTGTTGACAAACGTTTTACTATCGTTGACAATTTCCAAATTCTGTTTGCATTAAAGGATATACCCACTGCTGGTATCAGTGCTCCAAAAACATCACCTATTATTTCTATCACACTTTCTCTTTTCCTGCGACTTAAAGGTTTACCTATCTCATGCATTCCATTAGTACCTCTATCTAGATGGAACATCTTCGGAAAGACCGGGCCTAAGTAACAGGGTCCGTACCATTGATCAGACAATCTATAAAAGGCTTTATTCCAACACAAGAAGTAGATCCTAGGAAAAACTGGGTCATTACGACCTTTAAATCCCCATCCCCCTTCCTTTTAGACTGACTTCTTTTCTCTTCAACCATATCTAGAAAAGCTTTTTCTTCATTTCTCATTTTACAAGTCAAATTATGTTTAAATGCATAATAATGAGTCAATTATAGATGTAACAATTTCACTTAATTAGTTGATTATGGTTTGCAACATAAGCAAATTAGTTTCCCACGTGCATTTGTGTGTGTGCATTCTATTCTATGTTGGTTAACCACACGATTAATTCATGTTACTGTTATGAGGAAGTAACTTCACGAGAGATACACAAAATTTTGTTTTCCCGCTCGCTGCATCAACTCCCTCCTTTGGTGATTTATCCCCAAACAATTCCCCAAATTTAGCAAATTTTATTTTAACATGTTTCAAGTGCTTTCAATTAGTATGAGTTATACTCTAGTATCTTCTATTTTCTTTCTGTCTTGATAAAGTTTTTCCTTGATCTGTTCCATTTCAATATTCCCTTTTTCACGTTCTCTTTCTTGTCTTTCTTCTATTACTTTCTTTATAGACGTTCACCTAATCTTAAGATTAATATATTTACTATTATTATTGTTACTGGAATTAATACTTTTGCTATAATAGATCTACCTATTTCATAAACCCCACTTTTAACTGCTGAAAAACTTCTACTAAATTTCACTAGAACACCATCAACATCCAGTGGTTCAACTTCCTTATGCAACTCTGTAAGATTTGTATTATATCTTTCAATGTTTTGACTTTTGTCTGGAATATATGTACAACAATGTTGTACTTTCAAAATTCCATAAACTCCTCCTTATTTTGCCAAAATTATATCAAGAGCAAGACGATTTAGCATCACCATAGCCCTCATAGCAACCATTTTAGTGTTTACCATTAGAAATCCTCCAGCTGTGTCTGTTGACAAACGATCTACTATCGTTGACAATTTCCAAATTCTGTTTGCATTAAAGGATATACCCACTGCTGGTATCAGTGCTCCAAAAACATCACCTATTATTTCTATCACACTTTCTCTTTTCCTGCGACTTAAAGGTTTACCTATCTCATGCATTCCATTAGTACCTCTATCTAGATGGAACATCTTCGGAAAGACCGGGCCTAAGTAACAGGGTCCGTACCATTGATCAGACAATCTATAAAAGGCTTTATTCCAACACAAGAAGTAGATCCTAGGAAAAACTGGGTCATTACGACCTTTAAATCCCCATCCCCCTTCCTTTTAGACTGACTTCTTTTCTCTTCAACCATATCTAGAAAAGCTTTTTCTTCATTTCTCATTTTACAAGTCAAATTATGTTTAAATGCATAATAATGAGTCAATTATAGACGTAACAATTTCACTTAATTAGTTGATTATGGTTTGCAACATAAGCAAATTAGTTTCCCACGTGTATTTGTGTGTGTGCATTCTATTCTATGTTGGTTAATTTTCAAAACCACACGATTAATTCATGTTACTGTTATGAGGAAGTAACTTCACGAGGGATACACAAAAATGTTGTTTTCCCACCTCGCTCCTTCAGAGGTTATAACTTAATAGATTGCGAAAAAATGAAATTTTTATTATTTTGATAGCCACTTTTCACATTCTATTCAGGACGCTGAAAGTGAAAAAAAACAGAGAGGGGGAGTCGATCTGACTACCAAAGAAAAAAGTAGTACAGTAGGAAAAGGGAAGAGAAAGGATTGGGCATTAAAACCCCGGTAAAGAAGAAAGTAGCATGACTTTCTAAGAAACATTCCGCTAAGCATGGGCGGAAAATCCGTTACGCTCGCGGATTTTGCGGATTTTTGGGAAATTCGCAATCCGCGAGATTTGCGAATTTCCCGCAAAATCCGCAAATTCGCACGCAGCGGATTTTTTTTGCGGCTCGCGTCGTTGGTGATACAATTTTTGGGGCGCGCGGCGTTTATCATCGTTTGCCGAGTTGTTTTTCTCGATATTTTGGGAGTGCTGCGCCATTTTGGATCTTGCTGTGTGATCCCGCGGGAATTTGGCGAGCGCGATTACGTCATCGCGGCTTGCCAACTTGCACAGCGAGAGTTTGTCAACGCGAGTACGGCGAGATCACGTCTCGCGGTACTTCGCAATTGCAAGATTTGAGTTGCGGCGAGCAGCAACAATCTCGCACAAGCGAAAATATAAAATTTGCAATTCTGCACAAGAAATCCACCAGCAAGCAGCATAAACCTTCTTGAAATGATGATTTTTATCTGAATAACTCCTTAGGTTGACATTTGCCTGCACTTTTTTAGCGAGGAGTCCATTTTGGGGAGGGGGGATGGGGGTGGGTGGGAGGAAGGAAGTGCCCCACAGTCTTCAACTTCCTGTTCCTGTCCAGCAGGCTCCTCCCAGTGCTTTGTCCATCTCCTGGTCACTTTTCATTTGGAGCTGGAAGGATTACTTTTTGTGGATGCTGCTGGATATTTGGATTTGAGGCCTTTTTGACTTTCTTTGGATCACTGTTGGATTAGAAATTTTACAAGTAAGTTTGTTTGGGGCATTACAGTTGCTGCAACTAAAATTTTGGAATTTTCGATTTTTGGGCTGTTTTGGGGCCTTTTGCCCAGGGGTACTCAGTGATGGGTGGACTGAGTCTTTCTGTGGGTTGTCTTGAACTTAAACATCATGGAGGGCATGGATGGATTGGGCTTGTGCTGATTTTTCAGTGATTTTCGTTTTTTGGGGCTGTACTTGTGGCCTTTTCACCAGGGGTATTTGAGTCTAGCATGGGCCTAGTCTTTCTGTGGGCTGTCTTGAACTTAAACATCATGGAGGGCATGGATGGAATGGGATTGTGCTGATTTTGCAGTGTTTTTCGATTTTTGGGGGTGTTCATGGGGAGGGACAGGCCATGTGGCGGGTGGCCATTTTGAGTGCTGCTACAGGCACTGGCCATGTGCTGGGAGGCAAGTGGCCATTTTGAATGCAGGCTTTGTTGTTAGGCCTGCAACCATTTTGCCTACTTTTCAACCTTTATGCCCAGGGGTAGTGAGTCTTGCATGGGCCTAGTCTTTCTGTGGGTTGTCTTGAATTTAAACATCATGGAGGGCATGGATGGATTGGGATTGTGCTGATTTTTCAGTGATTTTCGTTTTTTGGTGCTGTACTTGTGGCCTTTTCACCAGGGGCACTTGAGTCTAGCATGGGCCTAGTCTTTCTGTGGGTTGTCTTGAACTTAAACATCAAGGAGGGCATGGATGGAATGGGATTGTGCTGATTTTGCAGTTTTTTTCGATTTTTGGGGGTGTTCATGGGGAGGGACAGGCCATGTGGCTGGTGGCCATTTTGAGTGCTGCTACAGGCACTGGCCATGTGCTGGGAGGCAAGTGGCCATTTTGAATGCAGGCTTTGTTGTTAGGCCTGCAACCATTTTGCCTACTTTTCAACCTTTATGCCCAGGGGTAGTGAGTCTTGCATGGGCCTAGTCTTTCTGTGGGTTGTCTTGAATTTAAACATCATGGAGGGCATGGGTGGATTGGGATTGTGCTGATTTTTCAGTGATTTTCGTTTTTTGGTACTGTACTTGTGGCCTTTTCACCAGGGGTATTTGAGTCTAGCATGGGCCTAGTCTTTCTGTGGGCTGTCTTGAACTTAAATATCATGGAGGGCATGGATGGATTGGGATTGTGCTGATTTTTCAGTGATTTTCGTTTTTTGGGGCTGTACTTGTGGCCTTTTCACCAGGGGTATTTGAGTCTAGCATGGGCCTAGTCTTTCTGTGGGCTGTCTTGAACTTAAACATCATGGAGGGCATGGATGGAATGGGATTGTGCTGATTTTGCAGTGTTTTTCGATTTTTGGGGGTGTTCATGGGGAGGGACAGGCCATGTGGCTGGTGGCCATTTTGAGTGCTGCTACAGGTACTGGCCATGTGCTTGGAGGCAAGTGGCCATTTTGAATGCAGGCTTTGTTGTTAGGCCTGCAACCATTTTGCCTACTTTTCAACCTTTATGCCCAGGGGTAGTGAGTCTTGCATGGGCCTAGTCTTTCTGTGGGTTGTATTGAATTTAAACATCATGGAGGGCATGGATGGATTGGGATTGTGCTGATTTTTCAGTGATTTTCGTTTTTTGGGGCTGTACTTGTGGCCTTTTCACCAGGGGTATTTGAGTCTAGCATGGGCCTAGTCTTTATGTGGGCTGTCTTGAACTTAAACATCATGGAGGGCATGGATGGATTGGGATTGTGCTGATTTTTCAGTGATTTTCGTTTTTTGGGGCTGTACTTGTGGCCTTTTCACCAGGGGTATTTGAGTCTAGCATGGGCCTAGTCTTTCTGTGGGCTGTCTTGAACTTAAACATCATGGAGGGCATGGATGGAATGGGATTGTGCTGATTTTTCTGTTTTTTTCCCGATTTTTTTTGTGGTGTATAACTGAACTGATGTTCCTCTGTCTTCCATTGTTTTTAGGTGCACAAGACTCAAGAGAACCACCAGTGCCAGGAAGAAGTCCTGCAGCGGTGTGTGTGTGCAGCATAACGTCACGCGACGTCACGTCTGGCCTCAGACAACTCTACAATTTGGGCAACTGCGGCCTGCTGTCTGACCTGCTCTGAAGAAGATGGCCCCACAAAAAGTTCTCCGTAGCTCCTCTAGCAAGAAAGTTGCTAGTAAGGAGCAGAAGAAGCAAGTTACCAAGGAGGCTGGTGTGCCAACCGCCACGTTTTTTGGGAGCAAAAAAAAAAGTACGCCTGCAGCAGGAGCATGATCTGCTGGGGACCAAGCTGGGAGCAGCACCCCTGCTCCATTGGGTTCAGTGCCTCCACCACCACGCCAACTTAAGTCAAAGCCCTTGAGTGCTTCAGAGGCAGTCAGTGTACTTCTCCAATCACCATCGACCAGTGATGTTGGCTCATCGCAAGAAAGTAGCAGCAATGTCCCTGAATCAACACAGGTTGTTGTAACTCATCTGACAAGTGTTGAACAACCACAGCCGCAACAACAACACCATGTGCAAGTACACGCCCAAGTACATGTGGAAGGAGAGGCAGCAAAAGGAGATGCGCAAGCAGAGGTGCATGGAGGGTCACAAGTGCCCACAATAGTTGTTCCTCCCGAAGTAGGGGCACATCAGGAAATCGACAATGAAGCCGAGGTATAATTGGAAGCCACTCCTCCTGATGATCATTCATTGTCTTCCACATCCCTAGCAAGGAAAAGATCAAGGGGGTGTCTACATCTTCTTCAAGCCCACCTCCTTCTGATGAAACGGATCCAGCTTGGGAACCACCACTGCGGCCTGAGAGTGAGGCACACCATGATCTGACAAAGGTACCTAAGCGTAAAAGGAAGGTCGTCGAAAAACTCATAGCTATGGATTGTGATGAGGCTCAACAAGAAGTGACAGATACTGCTGGTGATGAAGCCTCTCACGATGACGACGAGCCAGTCGTCACAAAGGTCACTGCAGCCCCACCGGGCATGCAGCAAAGAGACATTTTGACCCTATCCCGAGAAGCTGCTGAGCGTGATGATGATGTCGACGAGGAGGCAATGGAAATGGAAACACAACAATCATTAGATTTGGAGTTAATTAGTACACCAACACCTACCGCTTCCATATTTCTTCCTCGCAAGAAGGTACCCACCTCGACCTCAATTCGTGGTGGTGAAAGTGCAAAACATACTGAAGTTCGGCAATCCACATCCTCCACTTCATCTGGCATTAGCAGCAGGACCACCACCACCAGTATCGCCGCCTCCTCCGGCCCTCAAAGACATTTCAAGTCTCCAGTTTGGGACTTCTTTAGTGTTTGCCCAAAAATGGAAAACGTAGCCATTTGTAGCATTTGTAAGCTTCGAGTTAGTCGTGGTAAGCTTGGTTCTAACTATGGTACCGGAGGCCAGAGAGGTCATCTTAGGAGAGCGCACCCTGTCCAATGGTTTCCGCACCTAGAGGCGGTCAAGGAAGCCGCAATTGCACGTAATGAAAACGTTGATTTTTCATCTGATGATGACGAGGAGGAAGAAGACGATTCAAACACTTCACTTACACCCAGTACCCCTGTCAGCAGCACACCCCATGTGAGGCACACTAAGAGTGTGGGAGAGAGTGAGACATCAATGCGGAAAAGTTCATCAGCGAGCGTAACTGGGTCGAAGATATCATCATCATCCCGTAAATCCTTGGTCCAGGGCAACATTAAAAAGATGTTGTTTACAGAAGCGCAATATGAACGCAACCACCCACTGACGCGTCTGTATAACACTAAGCTGGCTAAAATGCTAGCTCTGGACCTTCTCCCTTTTTCTTTTGTAGAAGGGGTTGGTTTTCTAGAATTAGTGGCAGCGCTCTGCCCTAAATGGAAGGTTCCTAGCCGGTTCTATTTTGCCCGAGTTGCGGTTCCAGCACTACATGAAGATGTTCTGAAGGTGATTGGGGCAGCTTTGCAGAAGAGTGCTGTTCACACTATACATATGACAACAGACATGTGGACCAGTGGTGCAGGCGCTGATTACATGTGCATCACTGCACACTGGGTCTCTTTTTCAGGGGCTAAAGCAAAGCTAAACACAGGTGTTGACACGGACATTGTTTTTAAAGCTGCTCGGAAACATGCAACACTAGCCATGTTTGGTTTGGAGAAACGTCACACAGCAGAAAACATTTTGGATGTCTTTAACACAAAGGTCCTTAACTGGCTGTCCCCACTAAAACGCCAGGTTGGTTATGTTTCCACGGACAATGGCGCCAATATAGTTAAGGCCATGAGGGACGGTAACTATTTCAGAGTGCCGTGTTTGGCGCACTGTATAAACCTGGTTGTCCAAAAATTCTTGGGTAATAAAGGCAGTACAGCGTATTGGACACCTGCCGAAAAATGTGCAAGCATTTCAGCCATTCTTTTAAGGCCCGGAAGCAGCTGAGGAGCCTGCTATATCAACGTAAAATGCCAGTGAAAGCACTCATCCAGGAGGTGGTAACACGTTGGAACTCAACCTTCTACATGCTTGAGCGTCTGTATGAGCAGTATACGGAACTCGATCAATATTTCCTTACAGAGGGTACAGAGAAGCTGAGGATGGGTGCGGCGCAATGGAACATAGTTCAAAGCCTGACACGCATGCTTCGTCCTTTTGAGTTCTTCACGCGTGCAACAATGCCTCCACCCTCCTAGCCCTTAACCCCGGCCGCTCCACCAAGTGCGTCCAAGCCGCCCCTGGACACACCCATGGACCTTTCTCCTGCTACTCCTGCAAATTCAGCGGCACCGACAACATCTCCGCTACGACCACACCACAGACTCCCGACCCCAACCACCTACAATGCATCCTTCTCAACACCCGATCGGTGCACAGGCACGCCATTGACCTATGGAACCTACTAGACACCCTCTCTCCAGACGTCGCCTTCCTTACGGAAACATTGATGAATACTTCCTCCGCACCAGACATCACCATTGCCATCCCTGAAGACTATAAGATCACCCGCAAAGACCGTACCAGCCACACAGGAGGAGGAATCGCTATCGTCCATAAGAAATCTATCCGCATCTCAACCAGCTCTGACGCCAACCTCGCCAACTCCGAACACCTTCACTTCCAAATCCACATCGACCCCAAAACAACACTCAGAGGCACTCTCCTCTACAGACCACCAGGACCCCGCGCAAAATTCAGTGAAGACATCACAGACTTCATCTCTCCACACGCGCTCCCCTCCAAAGACTATATTCTTCTGGGAGACCTCAACTTTCACCTTGAGAAGATAAACGACCACAACACCGCCACCCTCGTGGACAACCTCGCCAACCTCGGACTTAAACAACTAGTCACTTCCCCCACCCACATCGCAGGTCACACTCTCGACCCTATCTTCACCTCCAGCAAACATGTCTCCTTCAGCCACACTACGGATCTCCTATGGACCGACCACAGCTGCGTTCACTTCACCTACAACAAGCCGAAACCCATCAACCACTCCCAACCTACCCTGCAAAGAAACTGGAACAAAATCACCACAGACCAAATCTCCGCATCGCTCCTTCGAAACTCCCCAGCCCTCTCTTCTAACGCCAACGAAGCCGCCGCCAACCTCACCCTATGGTTATCCAACACCGCCGACACCTTAGCACCACCGAAAAAACGTCAAAGCAAACCTGGCAGCAAGAAAGCCTCATGGTTCAACGATGATCTCAAGAAGTCCAAGAAAGTCTGCCGCTCCCTTGAAAAGGCCTGGAAAAAAGACCCAACCACCAGCACCAAGGACGCCTTCAAAAGCGCCACCCGCACTCACCACCAACTGATCCGAAAAGCCAAGAAAACAGCATTCAAGGATCGACTTGACAACAACGCCCACAACAGCAAGGAACTTTTCAACATCGTCAAGGAATTTTCCAATCCCTCGGCCAACTCCAACGACATCACCCCCTCTCAAACCCTCTGCGACTCCCTAGCCTCTTTTTTCCACAACAAGATTGCAGACATCCACAACAGCTTTGACAACCAACCCGGAAACCAACTCACCCTACCATCTGCTGACCATCCTCCCCCCGTGAACACCCTTAACGCCTGGAACCCAATCTCCACTGAGGACACCATCCGCCTGATGAATTCCATCCACTCAGGATCCCCCACAGACCCATGCCCTCACCACATCTTCAACAAAGCAGACTCCGTCATAGCACCGCACCTCAGAGACGTCATCAACTGCTCCTTCAACTCCGCTACCTTCCCAGAAGACTGGAAACACGCTGAACTCACCGCCCTTCTGAAAAAACCAACAGCGGACCCCACCGAACTCAAAAATTACCGCCCCATCTCGCTTCTTCCATTCCCGGCCAAAGTCATCGAGAAAGCCGTCAACAACCAGCTCGCCGCCTTCCTCGAAGCCAACAAATCCCTCGACCCCTCACAATCTGGCTTCCGAGCAAAACACAGCACTGAGACCGCCCTCATCGCAGCAACAGACGACATTCGAACTCTACTGGACAATGGAGACACAGTCGCCCTCATCCTCCTCGACCTCTCCGCAGCATTCGATACAGTCTGCCACAGCACCCTTCTACAGCGCCTCAGAAACATCGGAATACAAGGAAAAGCACTTGAATGGATCACCTCCTTCCTCTCCGGAAGAACACAGAGAGTCCGCCTCCCACCATTCAAGTCCGAGGCCACTGAAGTCATCTGTGGCGTACCACAAGGATCCTCACTCAGTCCCACCCTCTTCAACGTTTACATGAGCCCCCTCGCGGCCATCGCACGACAACACAACCTCAACATCATCTCCTACGCGGATGATACCCAACTGATCCTATCTCTCACCAAAGACCCCAACACCGCCAAAACTAACCTACACGAAGAAATGAAAGAAGTTGCCGAATGGATGAAACAAAGCCGTCTGAAACTGAACTCAGACAAAACAGAAGTCCTCATCTTAGGTACATCCCCCTCTGCTTGGGACGACTCCTGGTGGCCGGAAGCCCTCGGAAAAGCACCCATCCCGACAGACCACGCACGGAACCTTGGCGTCATCCTGGATTCTTCACTCTCAATGAACAGACAAGTCAACGCCGTATCCTCTTCCTGCTTCAACATTCTTCGCATGCTCAGAAAAACATTTCGCTGGATCCCCTCCGAAACTAGGAAAACAGTCACCCACGCTCTGGTCACGAGCCGACTGGACTACGGAAACACCCTCTACGCAGGTACCACCGCTAAACTCCAGAAGAAACTCCAACGAATCCAAAACGCCTCAGCCAGGCTCATACTTGACATCCCACGCAACGAACACATCTCTGGTCACCTTAAAGACCTCCACTGGCTACCCGTCAATAAGAGGATCACTTTCCGACTGCTTACCCACGCACACAAATCACTCTACGACATCGGCCCAGATTGCCTCAACTCTCGACTGTCCTTCTACACCCCCTCCCGCCAACTACGTTCTTCCAGCCAAGCCCTCGCCACTGTACCCCGCATCAACAAGACCACCATGGGAGGCAGATCCTTTTCATACCTGGCTGCTAAAACATGGAACTCACTCCCCGCTTACCTTCGCCTCACCCAGAACCACCTAGCGTTCAGAAAGCAGCTTAAAACGTGGATATTTGACAAATAATCCTCCTCCCCTTCCCAAGCGCCTTGAAACCCTCTGGGTATGTAGTGCGCTATACAAATTTTATGACTTGACTTGACTTGACTATTGTTGTACATGCTGGAGGACCAACTGAAGGAGGTGTGTTCTGTGTTTGAAAAAGATGTAAAAAACCAAGACTCTTTTCTTCTGGCTGAGAAATTATTAGAGCTCCTACAAGGTGATGAACGTCTTAAAAAGATCCACTCAGAAGAGCATTACATTTGTGCTACTATTCTGGATCCACGCTACAAAAAGGCACTGGCAGTCCAAGCATTCTTTCCTTTTAATGATGAACATGTTCCAAAGTACAAACAGTGGCTAGCCTTGTCAGCCAAGAGGTTTGAAAGAGAACGGCTGGAAATTGAAGGAAATGGCAGTACATCAGCAGGCCATCCCCAGTCAAAACAATCCACTTCTGCACCTGTGGCTGTGGCACAAGTGACCTCTCAGCCGTTAAAGACACCGGCAACCGGATCATCTGCACGAGACACAACAGAAACATTGGAGGCTGAAGAGGATTGGCTAGCTCTGCGTGGGTTTGGTTCTCAAAAGGTCAGAGGCACAGCAAGAGCTAAGCAAAGTGGAGGAACCTTGGATGAGGACCTTGAGTCGATGGTGAAGGACTATCTGAATGACTCAACAGAGGTCTATGTTAATTCTGACCCATTGGCGTATTGGCATGGGAAAAAAGAATTGTGGCCACAGCTCACCAACCTGGCTTTAAACTACTTGTCTTGCCCACTCGCAAGCGTGTCTTCTGAACAGGTTTTCAGTGCTGCTGGTGGCATTGTAACTCCCAAACGGAGCCGCCTCTCGCCCAAAAATGTGGAGAGGTTAACAATGATCAAGATGAATCAGCACCTCATACCACCAGATTTCAGAGTACGAGAAAGCGTGCCGGATGAAGAGGAGGTGGCCAGCAACATAAATGAGGGAATTTCTACTCTGTCAGGTGACACTGAGCTCACCCTGCCTGAATTCGCAGAGTATGATGACGAAGCCTTATTCTCATTCCTGGACCGTGATACCGAGCCCTGAAAATGAGACAACGAATCAATAACTTTCTTTTTCGTCCTTATTCACTTTTATTCCTGTGTGTCTGTCTTTCTTTGTTGTGCACAGTTAATATATTTGAAACTTTAATCAGATAATCACAAAAACAAGCCCATCAGCAGAACTGTCTTCACTGGTTTGCTAATTGATTTGAAGTTGCCGCAGTCTGCATTCCTCAGGTTCACAAGTTCAGAAGAACATGCTCCTCTATCCTCCTCCTACAGACTCCTATTTCCATCAAACCAGAGGGCTGGTTTACGCCCAATGAAGAAAGACTCAGCACTTGTGGGGGTGTTGTTGTACCTCTTTACAGGTGAGTTGACGGCTCTGGGACCATTGTTGGGAAGCTCTAATACCGGATAAAAGTGGTTTGGACCAAATCCCAGGCAGAATTTTTTTTGTGTTTTTGATGACTTGCTTGCCTTTGAGGTGCTCTTAGGGGGGGTTCCGTCTGTTTGTGGGTGAGTTTCATGGTCTGGGAGCACTGCTGGGACACTCTAATCTTGATTGCATTTGCTTTTCAGGAAATCCGTGGTGGCAACCCCGACTTATGGCCTAGCCACGCAGCGCGTTTGGACCAAAGGCCGAGAAATATTGCAAGTATGAGATTTTGCTTTTGGCCTGTTTGGGGGTGTTATGCTTCTTGGCGGGTGGGTTGGCGGGTCTTGGGGCATTCCTGGGAAGGTCTAATACCGGGTAGAAGTGGTTGGGACAAAATCCAGGCCGATTTTTTTTGGGCTATTTCTGACATTTTGCTCAATGTAGCTTTTTCGGGGGCCTGTTTGGGGGGCTTCCTGGTGTTTGTGGGTGGGTTTCGGGGTCTGGGCGCACTGCTGGCTATATATACTTTACTTTGCAAGAGGTTTGAAGCAAATCCATGGTGGCAGAGGGGAGTTTGGGCCTAGCTGCAGAGCGCGCGCGGAGTGATTTGGGAAATTTGGGAAAAACTGACAAAGTCCCCATTTTTGTACTTTTGCTCTTTGGCTGTTTGGGGGTCTTCTATTCGTTTTCTACTGGGTTGACGGCTCTGGGGCCATTGCTGGGAAGCTCTAATACAGGATAAAAGTGGTTTGGACCAAATCCCAGGCGGAATTTTTTTTGTGTTTTTGATGACTTGCTTGCCTTTGAGGTGCTTTTAGGGGGGGTTCCGTCTGTTTGTGGGTGAGTTTCGTGGTCTGGGAGCACTGCTGGGACACTCTAATCTTGATTGCATTTACTTTTCAGGAAATCCGTGGTGGCAACCCCGACTTATGGCCTAGCTACGCAGCGCGTTTGGACCGAAGGCCGAGAAATATTGCAAGTATGAGATTTTGCTTTTGGCCTGTTTGGGGGTGTTATGCTTCTTGGTGGGTGGGTTGGCGGGTCTTGGGGCATTCCTGGGAAGGTCTAATACCGGGTAGAAGTGGTTGGGACAAAATCCAGGCCGATTTTTTTTGGGCTATTTCTGACATTTTGCTCAATGTAGCGTTTTCGGGGGCCTGTTTGGGGGGCTTCCTGGTGATTGTGGGTGGGTTTCGGGGTCTGGGCGCACTGCTGGCTATATATACTTTACTTTGCAAGAGGTTTGAAGCAAATCCATGGTGGCAGAGGGGAGTTAGGGCCTAGCCGCAGAGCGCGCGCGGAGTGATTTGGGAAATTTGGGAAAAACTGACAAAGTCCACATTTTTGTACTTTTGCTCTTTGGCTGTTTGGGGGTCTTCTACTCGTTTTCTCCTGGGTTGACGGCTCTGGGGCCATTGCTGGGAAGCTCTAATACCGGATAAAAGTGGTTTGGACCAAATCCCAGGCGTTTTTTTTTTGTGTGTTTTTGATGACTTGCTTGCCTTTGAGGTGCTCTTAGGGGGGGTTCCGTCTGGTTGTGGGTGAGTTTCGTGGTCTGGGAGCACTGCTGGGACACTCTAATCTTGATTGCATTTGCTTTTCAGGAAATCCGTGGTGGCAACCCCGACTTATGGCCTAGCTACGCAGCGCGTTTGGACCGAAGGCCGAGAAATATTGCAAGTATGAGATTTTGCTTTTGGCCTGTTTGGGGGTGTTATGCTTCTTGGCGGGTGGGTTGGCGGGTCTTGGGGCATTCCTGGGAAGGTCTAATACCGGGTAGAAGTGGTTGGGACAAAATCCAGGCCGATTTTTATTTGGATATTTTTGACATTTTGCTCAATGTAGCGTTTTCGGGGGCCTGTTTGGGGGGCTTCCTGGTGTTTGTGGGTGGGTTTCGGGGTCTGGGAGCACTGCTGGGACACTCTAATCTTGATTGCATTTGCTTTTCAGGAAATCCGTGGTGGCAACCCCGACTTATGGCCTACGCTTTATTTTTGGTTTTTTCGTAAAAAGTACAGCTGCCAGGAAAAGCACATTGTGTGATAATGTCTTTTAATCCTGTCTGTACATGTATGCTCCTCTGATTTAGCATTCTTAATGGTACAGCTGCCAGGTAGTATTTAGTGTGTTATATTTTTACACCATCCTGTCTGTACCTACTTGTTTTGCAAATTTACTTTGGAATCCATAATGTCCCATGCCTCCGGCTTTGGGTAATTTTAAATTGTACAGTTGTTATTTTAAAATGTACAGTCGTCAGGATAAGTATCCTATGTGATAAATTATTTATCCCTGTCTGTACGTGTATGTTCCCCGCATTTTCTAGTTTACCCTTACATTTCCACTCATGATTTGATGTCTAGTGTTTGTCAGTATATGCTCCTTGCCCATATAAATACTCCGGATTTCTCTTGTATCTTCCAAGATGGTTTTTGTACTTTATAATAATTTTAATGTAATGAATTGTTTTTCTAATTTTGCTTGTATGATTTGTATTCACAAATCGAATAAAAGCTTTGAAATTGAATTGATTGCATTTGCTTTTCAGGAAATCCGTGGTGGCAACCCCGACTTATGGCCTAACTACGCAGCGCATTTGGACCGAAGGCCGAGAAATATTGCAAGTATGAGATTTTGCTTTTGGCCTGTTTGGGGGTGTTATGCTTTTTGGCGAGTGGGTTGGCGGGTCTTGGGGCATTCCTGGGAAGGTCTAATACCGGGTAAAAGTGGTTGGGACAAAATCCTCGCGGAAAAGCCTTTTGGCACTTTTTGTAACTTAGGGTTCGTTAGGGTTAGCCCTCGCAGCAGGCTTGCATGTGTTTCGGGTGTTCTAGATTTTTGCAACTGAGTTCTGGGGTCGTAGAGCACTCGTGAGAATGTGTAATTTTGGTTGCAAGTCATTTGAAGAAAATCCATGGTGGGAAAGGGGGGATTTGGCATAGTTAAAGAAAGCCTTTGCCACTATTCTTAACTTAGGGTTCGTTAGGGTTAGCAGTATTTCAATTGCATGTGTTTGAGTGGGGGGGATTTCGAGTCTTGGAGCGATGCTGGCTATGGATACTTTTGCTTGGTTGCTTGCAAGTGGTTTGAATGCAATCCACGGTGGGTAAGGGGTAATTAGTAAGGGGGTACTTCGGCCTACTTTTACTTTCAAAGTAAGTTTTGTCACCAGTTTTCTGCTAGGCCTCGTTTTTTGAGATTTGATTGGGGGTCTTCTACATTTTTGCGACTGGCTTTAGTAAGGGTCTGGGTGGGAGCACTGCTAGGAAGATCTAATTTTGTTCTAAAACACAGTTTACTGTACACCTAGCTTGAGGGGAAAGATCCGCTACATTAATTTGCCCCTACTTATTTATCCTTCAAAAGGTGACTCAGACAGAGAACGCACTTTCAAAAATATTGTACTGTCTACTAGGAAAATCAAAGTGTGACTTTTTGCACTCCACAGCCTACATACCTTATATTTATTTATCAGTGGTGTTGTAATATTATATCACTTCCTGTTTTTCGTTGAATAATTACAGGCCGGGTTTCAGTCTCTGCAATGGGGAAAAAAGGATGGAGTCAGGCTTCACATTAGCGAGCCACAATTCAGCATCAGGCAGGCAGTGGACAGGGTGTCTTCTGGTGACCAACATCGATGGACGAAGTGTCGGCTGCAATGGAGGAGTGCCGCTAATAAGAGGATTTTTTTTCTGCAGGCAACTTACTTACCACTTCCAACAGGACAACTACAACAACATAGATACAGTATCCCTTGCCTTTTTCTCTGACTGTGACTACATTTCTTGGATCTCTCTCTGCTTCTAAATTGATCCCTTAACACATCACTTAGTCCACTCCACTATTACATCTGCACCACACATAGTCATTTGTAAGTGCTCCTACGTAATTCGCAAGTCGCAGCACGCCCCAGCCCGTAGAGGACTGGGATGGCCCCAATGATGAAGCATGTCACCAAGGGGCAACCCTGGTGAGTGAGCGGACACCTAGAAAAAAAGCAATTTCTCCTTTTCTATCTACTATACCTTCCAGACCAACCCCATTGAGTGTTGCTGTGAATGGATTTATAGTGACCAGCAAGGCTCTCTGGTATCTGGCTACAGAGACCTTATGTTGAATATAGTTATCAATAATTCCACACAGGCCCTGTACTGTCGCATTCTTTCTTCCACTGTTGTCGAAAGTACTACTTACTTTTCACTGACATGCATGCAGTAGTGCATGCACTTTCAAAGATTGATGGATAGGTTTGTACCCAAATAATTGTTTATGTTCAAGTGTTTGTCTATGCTGTGCTTTTTTTACAGGGTGTCTTCTGGTGACCAACATCGATGGACGAAGCGTCGGCTGCAATGGAGGAGTGCCGCTAATAAGAGGATTTTTTTTCTGCAGGCAACTTACTTACCACTTCCAACAGGACAACTACAACAACATAGATACAGTATCCCTTGCCTTTTTCCCTGACTGTGACTGCATTTCTTGGATCTCTCTCTGCTTCTAAATTGATCCCTTAACACATCACTTAGTCCACTCCACTATCACATCTGCACCACACATAGTGATTTGTAAGTGCTCCTTCGTAATTCGCAAGTCGCAGCACGCCCCAGCTCGTAGAGGACTGGGATGGCCCCAATGATGAAGCATGTCACCAAGGGGCAACCCTGGTGAGTGAGGGGACACCTAGAAAAAAAGCAATTTATCCTTTTCTATCTACTATACCTTCCAGACCAACCCCATTGAGTGTTGTTGTGAATGGATTTATAGTGACCAGCAAGTCTCTCTGGTATCTGGCTACAAAGACCTTATGTTGAATATAGTTATCAATAATTCCACACAGGCCCTGTACTGTCGCATTCTTTCTTCCACAGTTGTCGAAAGTACTACTTACTTTTCACTGACATGCATGCAGTAGTGCATGCACTTTCAAAGATTGATGGATAGGTTTGTACCCAAAGATTTGTTTATGTTCACAATTGTTTGTCCATGCTGTGCTATTTTTTCTTGTCTCCCAAAACCTTTCCCAAAAACCCCCGTACCCATCCATTTTTCAAACCCTAACCCTCTTCCCCCGGGCTGTGTGGTTTTGATTGATGTGTGACTAAATTACAGCAATAAATCCACACACTTGCTGGGGAGGATAAGGTGATAGCAACAGGCTGGTGAAGAAATCCGAGGATATATTCTTACTCTGCTTGACAAAGACCCATGGCTAATGTCAAAGAACTTCAACCGAATTAGTATTTATACTTTACCATTTGTTAGGCTACAATGTGGCACTGTTCTAGTGTACTTCTGTCACCTGCTATATTCTCTATTGTACCGTTGAATTGCTCAGGAGGACAAACCAGATTTAATTTTCTTTTTTTTCATAGGCATGCAACTGCCACTGTGTCACACCACTAGTACCACCGCTATGAGGAAATTTTATCCGACCAAGATTGCCAACCTTATTCGCTGTTTCCCGTGGAGCCAGCCCTGGGTCTAGCCCTACTTTCAAACACAAATTACAGGTAAGATAAGCGTTTGGTGGTTTGGGGGTATAATGGAGTATTAGTAGGAGAGACGAGAGACTGACAGTAGTACTACTAAAGTCCTAGGACTCTTGGATTCACTTCACTTACTCTGTGAGAGGCACTTAGTGTTGAAAACATTTGGGCATTTACACTTAAAGGAAGAAAATGGAACTAAACTTTCAGGAAAACAAAGACACTGTTAAACCCCCACCCACCAGGCAAGCAGTAAGAAACGGGTATGCTCAGATAAAGTTTGGAAAAGTATATTTATATCCCTAACAAAATAATCTCCCGCAAGACCCTCCCTAACCCCAACGATTGTCCTTCAAAAGTCCCCAAAAACCCAACTCCCAATTCCCACCCCCCAAAAGTCTCTAAAAAAGGGGCAAGAGACACTATGGGTGGATGCTGTCTACTTTTTGGACCAGGGCATCATGCTCCGGGCGGAGCAAGGCGTGCTCTACGCGGAGCCCCTCCAACACGTTTGAAAAGTGGTGGAGCTCCTGCTGGAGGCGGGACACCATCAGGGTACTGCGGCGCAGGCGTGCCTTCACTGCCTTGCAGGTGCAACGGCTGTGAGAGGAAGCTGTTGTCCTTGCTACTCGGCGGTGGCGTTTGGCTTTGGCAGCCCGGCTCAGTCTGGGTGGACCACTGTGCTGGGTGGCAGCCCGTGGGGGCACGGAGGCCGATGCAGACGACGTTGTTGTTGTGGTCGACTGCACACTTTCTTCGTCCTCCAGGGCCACCAGCCGCCGATATTCGGCCACAGTGGCAGCGATCCTCCGTTGCCGGGCCGCTCTAGCCAGCTCCTTCCTCCTTGTTCGTTTGGAAGGAGAATCTATATGAAGAAAGAAAGACATAGTCTGTAACCAATGCTCTTTAAGATTAACTCAATCATTCAGCAGAAATTTGTGTTGCAGTACAACTAGCAACTTGCAAGCGCATTACATAACTATTGAGGCCAGTATCTATCTAACCTCACACTTCTTCATCCTTGCTCTAACATTAGTGGGGGTTTAAGGAACAAATTCTACGAGCACTATGGACTTCCATTGGAGTCGACTATGAAAGTACACCAGTCTTATTCTTCTTCTTGTCTCTTGTTTAGGAAAATTGGTACGTTATCTTCTGCAAGCCGGCATAATGCCAGCGCAGTAAACTTGCACCCGAGAAAAAGAGACGCACGCCATGATGAGTGACCTAGACTTGTGTTGCGTTACTGTACCCGTCCAGTACATGCAGGTGGTGAAGCTCTTACTTTTCTATTACGGGTGGCACTGAGAATACTCTGTTACAACTCAAGGGCTACTGCTTAATTAATTTAACTTTCACCCTACAGTGGAAATTAGTACTAGAAATGGAAAATTGAAGAAGATAAATGATCGGATTATCTATCACTTCACATGGGATGTTTTTGCTTATATATGGGATGACTTTAGGTGCTTTGTTTTTTATTGAATGACCAGTGATACATCCACACATGAATGACTGAGTACTACTAAACTTATTAAGAGAGGTAGGGAGTGGCCACCGTAATAACCGGATCTATGCTGTGCTTGCAATACAAACTACTGCTACTATTGATGGTAGTATTTGGACAAAATTAAAACTTCTTTTCCTTGCCTTTCCTACACTGGAACGGACGTGCGGGTGCAGTGTTACATGCTCTTCAAAGTTACACTTAGTTCATCCACTGACCGTCTACTCTCTCTAGATCATGGGTACTCTCAAACTTTCTCTCAGGGGCTAAATTGACAGTGTAGTTTGTGGCCGAGGGCTGCACTGGTGGGGGCGGAGTCAGAGGGGGCGGGGCTAAAGCAAAACGAAAACTTGTGACCATGAGGTTGCACACAGGTCCCTGCAGCAGATGCCTTCATCCACTGAGCCACCAGACCCAGCATTTACATACATCTCTCTCACTCATGCTCTCCCTCCTGCCCTCCCTCTCCATCTCTCTCTCCCTCCTGCCCTCCCTCTCCCTCCCCCTCTGTCATCTCACTGTGTGTGTGTCTGTCTGTGTCAGCCTTCAGCCCGGGCTGAGACAGCTTCCTCAACGTGCACACACAGACAGCCACACCAAAGTACTTAACAGGTCTTTAAAAGACCATTAACATATTATTGAGGCTTTGTTTGTTGTAGCGCCCCTGCATCTCCACCCTGACAATCACTGCTTGCCCGGCCCCACAGAGCAGAGGCTTTGTTCTATTTCACCTCTTTGTGGCCCTGCATCTCCACTCTGCTCTGTGGGGGCCGGGGGAGCAGTGATTGTCTGCAAGGTCTGCACACCGCCAAGGAAGGCTTGCCGGGCCGCCACCGGCCCGCGGGCCGTACTGAGTACCCCTGCTCTAGATACACATATGCTATCTAAGAGTCAGATAGTAGCATGATCCAGGTATATGGACACATACAGTTTCTGTGTCACCCACCCAGGCTGTTGTCCTTCCACCAATCATTGCTTCATCATTCACCCAGCCATGCATCTCATATTCTTTCCTTCCCAGCCACGTCTTCAATCTCAATAACTAAGGAATATATAAGAGCTTACCTCTGCCCGCCACCACCACCACCGTCTGAACTCTCACAGCCGGCACTGGAACCGCCGCATCCTCCCCTGAGGAATTGCCCTCAGCCTCCGTGTCGAGCACCACCACCTCCGCGTTGGCCCCGCCACCAGATGTTCCACCTACAAAGTACATTTAAGAATGTTAGAATAAACCACTCACTAATATTTGGTCAAGGAATGAAGACATGTGAAAACAATGTAATGCAGCACTTTTTGGCACAACTGATGAAGGCTGGCTTTTTAACACGCACCATTTTTTTCTACACAGACAGAAGATGGACTTCTAACAACAAGATCAAGTTGAAACAAGGTGAGAGCTCGGCTCGACCACAAGAAATGTCTTCAATTAATCGTCAGCACTAACCACTTTTACATTCTCAGTTAAACGTTTCTTTTTTTTATTATGACTTCATTTTAATAAATGTGTTTACTTTTAATAAAGCTTTTAAACTTAGAGAGACTCTGTGTTTTTTGGTCCAGAGTGACTAGAGTGACTGAGCGAAAGGTTTTGCAATTTTTGCAAGCATGAGTCCGTGCCTCTGACACTTCTTGACTCTGACTCCGTACTCTTCAGCTACGTTGGATAATAATCATCATTGGGGATCAATGATCGATGAATTCGGGAGGTAAATGACTGTGCCACACTATGTAGTCAGTCAGTAAGGACATTGGGGGTTCAAAGTCTGTTATCACAGAGGTATGTGGAAACTCTAACAGCGCCTATTATAATTGATAAGCAATGCACTATTTATTGTCCATAGTTCTGTTTCTGCAGAAGAATTGTCCGCGCCACTGTAGTGGTATGGATTGTTCTCCTATCCAAACCAAAAGGTAGTATCTTATTCTTTCTTGGTGGTCATTCACATTTTATAGTTTGGGAATTTTCAAAGCAGATAGAACACTTCAAAAGACATTATGGACAATCCCAGAGGACTGCACTAAGTTGATAGAGCTATTGCTGACTAGAATGGGAGTTTCGCCAACCGTGCAATCTTAGTTAGCTACACAGACAGACTAATAAGAATAATCTAGTAATACCACAGGGAGTCATAGTAGAGGCAGGATAAGAATTTAGATACAGTCTACAAGAAGATCAAAGACGATTTTGAAAAAATCAAATGAGGAACGCTAGGAAAAATACGTACTAGTCTAAAATGAAAACTTACTGGGGCCAGCAAAGGAGCCCTCGCCTGCCCGATCCTGGCCCTGTTCAACAGCATCCGCCGCCTGCTGCTCCTGTGTCCTCCCCTCGCCCCTGGGGGGAGCTGACGTACAACATGAAAGAAAGAACAGAAAACATGGATGATTGTTGCTTGTCAATGTCAACCAAATCAAACATTTCAAAAGAACAATAACAAAATATTTCCGCGAAATTATATTGATTAGGGTTAGTTTTCATTTATTTGCGGACCTGTTACTTCAAAAGTCACGTAACTCACTAAACAAAGTACTGAAAGGTTCACCTAGGACTGGCAGGCAGCAGTCCGCAGGCAAGACGCAAAGTGACAGACAAACTCCATTGTGATTTCAGTCAGATCAGTGACAACACTAACAGTTGCCTGCTACATTACCAGTCATTTAAATAGTCAAACTATCAATCCACCGCCACTATTTTTCTTATTGTCAGGGGTACAAAGGAAGGGGCAGATTTAAGCCCCTTGCGGCTCTTTTGCTCCGTTCTTGCGTGACTTTTGTGACGCAGCAGCTAAACAAAAAAGGGCGCCATGGTGCGGCGTATAATATTATAACAACGTGACGCATTTGGGAGATGCATCCCGTTATAAAGCCCTGCGCCATCAGGGGGCGTTCCGGCGCAAGGGAGGGCATTCCTGCGCTGGAACACATCCTAAAAGTGGCTGAGGGAAATCTACAAAATTTAAATCAGTCACCTTTAGGACAATGATGCGTCACACAAACCCTGCACCTGCTTGAAGCAGACGTACGGCTTGACCCAGCATTGGGGAGATAGGGTACCCCAGAGCATTGCTGGAGCTGCGCCATCGTTGCGACGCAACTCCAGCAGTAAAGCTGACGTTTTGGGCCCATGGTGCGCCGCATTCCAAATACGGCGCACCATGTTTGGTGGTGGTAGCGGGCCGCACAATTAATGGCGCATCCCTGCTACTTTGCAGGGATGCGACGGTAATTGCAATTCTGCCCCTTAGGGGCATACTTACTTACGCGTTCTGGCGCATCTCCAGAGATGCGCCAGATCAAATGCGTCACGCAAAACTACCCTTGCGACACGGCAGATGCGTCTCATTTACAATGCGGCGCGCCCTGGCGCAAGGGTAGGCACTTGCGTGACGCATCTCGTCACGTAAGAGCGGTGCATCGCTGGAGTCACGTCGCCAACGCAATGCAACTCCAGTATTGCTCAGGGCCACCCAATACTTAACATGCATTGTCAGTCCTTTCGCCTGCTTCAAGCAGGCATAAGGAATTGAATTGACGTAGCAGCGTCGCAGAAGTGCCTGCGTTAAATCTTGTAGATTTCACGCAGGCAATTTTGCGAGGCGCACAGCCGCCGGACCGCCCACCCTGCGTACTAGGAACGCACCCATTGTGGTGCAGGCCCATGGCTTTATAACGTGACGCATCTCCCTAGATGCGTCATGCTGTAAATGACTCGCAGGGATGCGGCACGTTTACGCCGCTGTTGCGTCACGCAAGGCAACGTAAACGTGGCGCAAGGGGCTTGTAAATGTAATCTGCCCCCTAGTGTCTAGCATTACGCAGTTCTGTAAAGTACACTCATACATAATAGTTACTCAGGCCAATGAGACCACAAAATAGAAAACAAATAAGCATAGTAGCAACGCCACTGAGAAGGAGAGCAGTGCACCTGAAATGCACAGAAGATTTTGAAATATAATTTAACTACAATGTAATCGTCATCAGCGGCATTATTGGCTTGCTCCATGTAAAAAACAAATATTTGCAGTACAACAACACAGAGCAGGAGAAAACATCATAGTAGTGAGTGATGAAATGGCTACTACTACTCACCAAGCCCGGGGATCTCCAAGCCGAGCTGGTCCAGCAGGTCGCGCTCCCGGTCCAGGAGGTCCGTCAAGCGATGGGTGACCTGGCTGTAGGTGCGCTGGACCCCGTAGAGGTGGGATATGGCCCAGCACACCTTCTCCCACCGCTTCCGGCGCTCCCGCATGTTGTAGCCGCCGGCTGCGATCCTGCTGCCTCCCGCGATGGTCCTGGGCAGGCGGCGCTGGACGAAGTAGATCAGCGCGCCCACTTCCTCCGGGCTGAAGATCTCCCGTCACATCACCTGCTCCCCCCTCAATCGACCGCATGGTGTCCTGGCACGGGGTCCAGGACTCCTCCTCCCCGCCGCCGCTGCCGCCCTCAAGTGCCTGGGCAGCTTCACGGCGCCTGGCTTCACCATGGTCTGGGCAGGTAAGGTAGGAAGTAGAAAATTAAGAAGGAATAGGATAGGGAAGAAGAAAAGAAAAGAGTTTAAAAAAGTAGTTTAAAAGTAAAGAAAAATAGCAGAAAAGACAAAAATATACAGCTAGGAAAATAGAGGGATAGATAAGAAGCAAAATCGTAAAAAAAAAACTGAAAACAAGCAAAGGATGGCAAAGATAGCAAGAGGATTAAACACCATGCCCAGACACAGGAAATGAATGAAAAACAAGAAGGCCGGCGCCCGTTCACGAGCGCGAAAGTAAGTACGCGCGAGATTTTCCTCGCGATCTCGTGCGAACTTCTACTCGCAATGCGCTTACTGCGCGAGATTATACATAGCGGGCGGAAACGGAAATACGTCACGCAAACAAAATGGCCGCGCCCGTACTCGACCTTGGGGTAAATTCGCGTGTTGCGCTGCAAGCGGCTCGCGAATACTGCAAAAAAACTCGCGAAACAACAAGCCGCAAAAAAATAAAAAGCTCATTCGCACGAATTGGCGGCTTCCGCGGTCGGTTTCGCACGACGCCGCGCCCCGCGAATAGCGCGAAAAAAACGAAAAACGATTTTTGCAAAAGCAAAAGCAATGAGCAGGTGCAAAAGGTCAACCTCATGATTTGTAACGATTCCCTGTAGTGCTTCCTGAGGGGGCCCTCCAGAATTCGGTTGCCTGCTTGCAACTATTGTGTGACCCTGCTCTGACCTTAACTGTATGCCACAAAGGTCCTGATTTACAGCTAAGGGAGCAGACAAGCAGGTGCCAGGCTGGAACTTCAAATTCAGTGACATATTAATTAGCCCCTAATTCATTATTGTCAGTTGGGGCAGGGCAGGTGTTGTTCATAAACTAACCCCAAATTAATTCATGTCAGTTCAAGCAGGGCAGGTGGGCTTGCTTTTCCCCCCCATCTTCTACAGTGATGATGAACCAGAGGGTGGCATTGATGTAACAGAGGGTGGCATAGGTCAAAGAGAGGGTGCCAGTGGTGAAACAGAGGGTGCTGGGAGGCTGTGATGATGAACCAGACGTAGAAACAACATAGTCGCGACCGTTGCGAGCCGACAAGTAAGTTCGCAATTGCGAACTAGTACCAAATCCTCGCGAACTGGCAGAAACACTTGAGAACACAAAAAAAAAATCCGCAAATTCGCGAGAATTCGCGGATTTTGCGGATTGCGAATTCGCAAATCCGCAAAATTCGCGAACGCGAGATTCGCAAAATTCGCCCATACTTACATTCCGCAAGACCTGCTGTACAACAAGACTTGGGTGAAAGCGCTCCTAGACACAATAGCACATTAGATGCTTCTGAGGTTTCAAGCTGATGTCTATATACAGATCAAGACTCCAGATCAACATTTAAATCCTCCTGATAGGATTTACAACCTAAACATAGAAATTGAAGGGGACATACCACGTATAATTAAAGCAGTCTTTTGATGACAAATATCTGATGATTATGACAACATCCTGGAGTGGTCCAGGTGGGGAGGAGTCATAAGGGTGGTCTTGTCTCCCATAGTACCAGAGGTTATCAGGGAAATTTATGACAGTAAATGGGCTATGAGACATCCCTATATAAAAAAAACAAGTGGGAAGGGATGAATACTCTTGTCCACATTCCCTTACACAATGAACGACAATTGCAAACTCAATATCCTTTAAACCAGAAGCAAAATGTGGTATAAAAGCAATACTAGAACAGTTGTAGTAGCAGAACATAGCACTGTTTCTTTCACCAATGAACACACCCCTTTTCTCCCATCCCCAAGCCAGACGGTTCCTATAAAATAGTCTTAAACTATATACATTTGAATTCCCACACGCAAACATACACAGTAAAAAAAGCCCATAGCACAGGTTCAGTGACCAACTATGGGGTTGATTAGGATGGCGGTGAATCCGCATCCCCCGGGGCCAGCGGAAGCCACCACCAGCCTGGAGGATGGGGATTCACCGCTGCAGACATTGGAAATACCCACCACCACATTTGGGATGGCGGTGGGATCAGCGGCCGATGGCAAGGTGTCAGGGGTGGGGGGTGCCCATGGGGGTGCACATGGGGGGTACCTATGGTACCCCCCTGCATTTACATGCACAAAGCGGCAGGCACCGCGGGGTGCATGCCGCTTTGTGCATGTAAATGGAAAGCATGCATTTTTAACCTTGAGGTGGGTGCTGCTTCATGCAGCACCCGCCGCAAGGTTAAAGATACGGGATGTGACCGCCTGGGTGGCGGTCACATCCTAATTGGTATGGAGGGACCGCCGCTGCCCCTGCGGACGGTCCCTCCACCTCGGGGGTGGCGGACGGACGCAGGTACGTCCGCTATCCTAATAGGCCTCCTGGTGTGGAAAAAATACAAAATAACCTAGGATATTTCCAATGCGTTCTTCAGAAGGAACACAGCAGCTGAAAGTGAGTATTTTAGTTGCAACAGAGTGCGGTTTTCATTCTGATGCCTGCCCATGGGCTATAACACTCCCGGTTGTTTTCAGCTCAAATTATGTAGATCCTACAACCAGATCCTGAGGAATTGCCAGACACTGATGATGTCTATTTTACTGATGATAACTTGAATCTATGCCTTACCAGGGTACACAGAATCATTACTATGTTAACATCACATAGTTACAAAATGAATTTTAAAAAAAATCAATGTTTGCCTGCCTGATGGTGACCTTCATAGGATACGAGTTATCCAGTGAAGCAAGGGTCTAACTCGGGAGTTCCTTAAGAACTGAGCTACCTTTCAACCTTCTAACACACTGAAAAAGTTGCAATCCCTCTTAGGATTTCTTAACTTTGAACAAGCGAACCCCTTGCATGGCCTGATTACTCCAACATTTTCATCTAAACAACGGCTGAGCATTCACACAGGTATCTTGTGTGCTCTATAAGCAAACATGCTTGAGACTAAATATTTACAAACTATGTATAACAAAACCAACCCAATTATCATAGTAATATCCAGTCACTATGTTTATATATCTGTGACCCACAATGAAGGACGGACTGTCCCAATTCCTAACAAGTCTCACTTGTTTTCCCTGGCTGAAACACATTTTGCTTCCATCTAAAAAGTCCCGATGGCTGTGCAAACAGCTATTTTAAAGGACCGCCCTTTGGCACAGGGAAAACATATCATCATTACTTCTTCCATACCAGCACTAGAGGCGGCCTCAAAAACAAGCATACCTAATGCTCATGCCCTACACCACAGAGAGGTTCTGTGGGCCTCTTGGTTTAGTGCAGTGGTAGTAAAGGTTCAGTATGACCCATCCCTTTGTACATAAGCTTTTCTCCATAATGAATAGGATGTTGCTCAGACTCCAGCCACTCCAGAGTCTTACCAGAGAATCTTCTATGCAGATGGGTTTGTCCAACCTGCAGTTGGAACAAAATACAAATACTCTGCCTCCTGCGCAGCAGTAGTAGGTGTAATGAAGGATGGTAAATTTGCCTCAGAGAGTAGCCACACTAAATTCCTAGGCGATAGTACTGCACAACATGCAGAATTACATGTCCAGCTACTTGCATTACAAAAGGCTGACTCGTCAGGTCCCACACCTATCATGCTTAGCTCATTCTTTTGTGTGCAAGGCTACAATGTTGATTTGCAGCATTGGCGGTTAAATTAATTAAAGGATTCAAAGGGATAACATGTAAAGAAAAAAAAGCTTTGGGGAAAGGTAGCTGTCTTACTAGATGAGCTTCCATTGGTCAATGTGAAGCGCACTTTGGTCCATCAGCATGATGACATTCATGCCAAAGGAACTGTGCAGTTGGCCGAGCTGCAATGGCTGCAATTCAGACTGTTAGAGAAGCAGTCCAAACCAGATCTCAAATGAAGATCGACACAGATATGTTAACAGCCATAAATGCAAACAAGCAAGGTGGGAAACCTCCTACAGGCTTTCCTCCCAAATAATCCTACACCCATAATTTAAACAACATTCCTGAAGTCTCGTACCAGGAGTGGGAGTCAGAATAATACCCAATAGGCTATCTAGTTTAGATTTAATCAAGCAAGCACATGAGGGGTTGGGATCTTCTCATGCAGAAATAAACGTGACCGACGGTAACGCTACTGGTGGCCTAATTTAAATAGACGGACTAGGGATTATGCTCAGCAGTGTGACAATTGTCAGCAGATTAAACCTTCCACTGTCCCCACCATTCAGATAACCGATATAAGTGCACATTGGTAGCAACTGATTTGTGTGCTTGAATCCTTAGGGGTTGGGTACAGAGAAATGCAAGCGCTTCAGCAGAAATAAAATATTTGCAGTGCCCAGGATCAATAGAGACAGTTGCTTTACTTCATTCAGATAATGGTCCTGCTTTTGCCTCTAAGGCTTACAGGGATTCAAAGTCTGCTCTGGGACTTTATCTGCAATTCAACAACCCGTTCAAAGCTAAATCGAACGGGGTTGTAGAGCATGCCAATGTCATGATTAACCAAGCTTTGACTACTAGGGTGCTAAGTGCCATAACTTGTATGGAGTTCATAGAGCATTAGATAACTTGCCTAGATGAGTATTGGAAGGACGCACTTCATTGGAGGGTCTGTTTGGGTTCCGTATTTATGTACCTGCTTTAGATAATTCTGAGACGGTGGTGGATAAAGCAAGTTTTTTAACCCTCTTACAGATCACCCCTCACTGTACTTGGGGTAAAAGGCAATAGAACTGTTATCCTGCCTCCTCTGCCTGGTTCAAAGAGAAACATGAACATGATCGACCATGCTAAAGAGCACTATGTGGTGAGTACTCTACAGCTGACCGTGGCTGACACCGAGAAAGATACAGAGTAGTGCCTCGCAGCCTCTTCCTGCTCTGAATACCCTACCCCCTGAACAAAGCAGTAACATTTCTGGCCCGAGTTCCAAGCCGGGGATATTTGAGCATAACACTTTATGCACAACATTTAGTCCAACAAACACAGCTGATGCTGCCAACATGACAGGGGCTATTATGGTTATCTATGAAATCCCACCTGACAACAAATCTTTTGAACTGATGCCCTTTGGTGAGCCCAAGAGACTAACGACATTGAAATTTAACAGGAGACTTTTGAATCCCTTCTACAGGCATTCACCGCCAGAGAGTGCTTCAAGCTTGTCAGCGGTTTTGTGACACTACCTTATTCCTCCACTGGTGGCTGTGCAAATAGCAGAAAAGCTTCACTATCTCCCCAGTTGCCAGCAAAATAGTAGAGATTCTGCACTGCTTAGCTGGTGGCCATGCGAATACCATAACAACTTCATTATTTACCCGGCAGCTGGCTAAATAGTAGAGATTCTACATTGTGTGCCTGGCAGTCGTGCAAATAACAAGAAGAAAATCACAATTAACTGGCCATTGAGCAAATAGAAGGGGCTTTTCACTATCTGGCCAGCAGTCAAACAAACAAAAGAAGTTCACTCATTACCCAGCTGCTGCCAAAACAGCAGACGTATACAATTAGGCCAGTAGTCATGCAAATAAACCTAAGTATGTATGTAGCTGCTGGATAAATAACAGAGGGGCATATTACCAAGGAATAGCGATATTTATCACAAAATGTGCTTAGCACATTTTTTTTTTAATCGCTGCCTATCATTGGATTTGTTAACGGAGAAAACATGCTATTAGCAACGTTTTTCTCAATTGTGCTAAAATATCCAGCTATAGCGGCAAAATGCGTGAATATCGCTGAGAATACAGCGATATTCAAGCCTGCTTTGCTAATAGGCGATAGCGACATTAGTGACTGCTTTCAGTCGCTAACTGGTTGGGTACGCCCACTTTACATGTCATTAGCGATAAACATCGCTGACATGCAAAGTGGGCCCCAAACCGCTTGCTATCGCCTAAAAGCTGTCGCTAACATCAGTTAGCGACAGCTTACTAATAGGGCGATAGAATTATCACCGCTTAGCGGCCAAAAACGTCTGCCAAAGCGGCGATAAATGCCTATCGCCCTGCTTGATAATATGCTCCTGAGATTTTAAATTATTTGACCAGTAGCCTGGCAAGTAGCAAAGAAATTTCCATATTTACCCAAAGCTTGCTAAATAGCAAAAATTATGCACTGTGTTGCTGGAGGCCTTGCAAATAATTTGAAAAGAAATGGCATTTATACCTGGCGGCTGACTAAATAGCAACCAGTAGAGCGAGAGCGGGAGGAGCGAGACACGGAAGCGAGAAGCTGCAAGACGCGACCGAGCTCTGCAGCAGTGAGGTATTATCCTCATCTAATACATTGATACAGACACTACCCTTGTCTGTCATAATACTGGGACAAAGATTCGAATATTCGATCCATGTCACACCCATTGCAGGTGTAATCAACATTACTGCAGATCATTATACAATTACCTTGTGCTACATATTGCGCCTTCCCCGACCACTGCAAGTGTGCCCGGCTGGGTCACTTGTAAGTGTTTGAACTTTTTTATTCTTTATACCACGCATGGGTGATCATAGAAGCAGAAATAAGATGTCCTTCATTTTCCTGTCCTGACGAGACCCTCACCCTTAAGGGTCGAAACGCCGTCGACGCTACGTGGAATAGAACCCCTAAACAGAGTGCCTTCGATTGTGTAGACTCACTCAGAAAAATTAAATTATATATCTAATTTGGGTCATTTTCCAGTATATGTATTCATTTAAGAAACCACTGTGCCTTTAGAGTACCTATGTGTTTTGTATTGTTTAGTTTGGTTGTTTTTGACACACTTGGGACACATTGCACTTCTATGTATTGTTGATGTCTTTTTTGTATGAACTACTCTGTATGACATAATTGAATATGACTATAAAGTAAAAACGAGAGAGGATTATAGAGAATTGTGTGTATGCCTCTTCTTTCAGCCATCCTCAATCCTCAGTAGTAAATTTTATCGCCATTGAGCCATATAAATTAAGTGTTATTAGTTTTGATTTCACCACTGGAACCATTGTTCTTGATATAACTTTCTGCCCTGGTTCCTTGTGAGTAGGGTTTCCCTTGTCTTTTGTGACAACTTGTACTGTAGCCATGCAAATAGCAGAGGAACGTCGCTATTTACACAGCTTCTATCTAAACAGCTTCATTTTGTTTAATCATGCTTTATGCAGATTTCAACAGGTACTTACACCAGGTAGAACGGCAAACACGAAGTGACCACAATTGGTATGCATCTCCTTAGGAAAGTTAGGGCCGCGCTGTATTATTATTTCATTCACAAAAAGTGGTCACAAATTATGCACAAACTTTTTGTCACTGGAATAGTATTTTGCAAACCGACAGGTCAATTGATAAAATATTTTATGCAAGAAGTTGCAGGATGATCTGCCTTGCTAATATTCATTAGGCAGGTGCCAATTTGTGACAGTCTGTGATTGGTGGTAATCACAGAGATGGTGGCCTTGAAGGGACACACACTATCATCTCTATAAATGCCTTCCAAAATCAAAAATATTTTTTTCTTTCAAAACAATCCATGTTTCTTAAAGGAACCAGTGCTGATTTAAAAATAAAATGTTTTCAGTATCAGAAAACATTTTTCCCTGAGAATGCCAACATGGGTAGCGGTCCTAAGGGAACTCCTTCTCCTTTACAAATTAGTTTCCACCCCAACTCAGAGGTCATTTGTGCTTGTCTTCCTGGTTTCGATTATCTATCGTCATGGCCTTGAGCCTTCTCCTCCTGCTCCTTCTGGCACTGCTCCCAATGGTCGGGCTCTCTTGGTCCTCGTTCACTTTGTTTGGGTCCTTCTGGGCCTCACCAATTTGGTTGTGGTCCTTCTGGACATCCAGGTCCAGTCCGCTTCGTCTTCCTGGCTCTGGCTGTTCTGGTCCTCCTGATCTTCTTTCCCCTGTTTTTGCTACCCCCAGGCCCTGGTCTTTCTGCTCAGCCTTGTGGTCTGGGCCCTGGTCCTATGGTTGTGGGCCCCCTGGCACTCCTAGGACTGCTCCCGTTCTTCTTGGTGCTGATACTTCTAATCCTCATTGCTCTGGTCCTGCTTCTCCTAGCCCTGGTGCTCCTGGTTGTCTTGGTACTGACTCCCTCATCTTCCTTGCTTATTCTGCCCCATGGTCCTATTGGCCTGGGCCTGAACTTCCTGGATGTGGTCCTGATTATCCTGGCCCTGGTCTTCCTGCTCCTTATTCTCATGCTTCTAAAAAAACTCATAATGGTCCTCTTGTATCTGGTCCCTCTGGCCCTGGCGATCCTGCTGATCATCTTCTTGGCCATCCTGTTCCTAGCCACCTGGACCTCCCAGCTGTGATCATCCTGGTCCTGATGTCCCTGATTCTGATATTCCTTACCCTGGTTCTCCTGGTACTCAAGGTCTTGATACTATTTTCCCTGATCTTCCTGGTCTCCTTAGTCCTTTCTTCCCTGGTCCTCTTGGAACGTTTCATTCTGACTCTGGCTGCCTGTGTCCCTGGTCCCAGCTACCTGGAACTACTGGCCATGGTCATGCTAATCTTGTCTTTCATAGTCCTTGACCTTCTCGAGGTTCTGTGCCCACTGTCCCAGATCCTCTTGGTGCTGTTGCTTATTGGTTGGGTTATCCTAGGCCTAGTTCTCCCGCATCTGCCTCACCTGCTATCATGGTCTTGGTTTCCTTGGTCCTGGTAGTCCTCAACTTGTACTGTAGCCATGCAAATAGCAGAGGAACGTCGCTATTTACACAGCTTCTATCTAAACTGCTTCATTTTGTTTAATCATGCTTTATGCAGATTTCAACAGGTACTTACACCAGGTAGAACGGCAAACACGAAGTGACCACAATTGGTATGCATCTCCTTAGGAAAGTTAGGGCCGCGCTGTATTATTATTTCATTCACAAAAAGTGGTCACAAATTATGCACAAACTTTTTGTCACTGGAATAGTATTTTGCAAACCGACAGGTCAATTGATAAAATATTTTATGCAAGAAGTTGCAGGATGATCTGCCTTGCTAATATTCATTAGGCAGGTGCCAATTTGTGACAGTCTGTGATTGGTGGTAATCACAGAGATGGTGGCCTTGAAGGGACACACACTATCATCTCTATAAATGCCTTCCAAAATCAAAAATATTTTTTTCTTTCAAAACAATCCATGTTTCTTAAAGGAACCAGTGCTGATTTAAAAATAAAATGTTTTCAGTATCAGAAAACATTTTTCCCTGAGAATGCCAACATGGGTAGCGGTCCTAAGGGAACTCCTTCTCCTTTACAAATTAGTTTCCACCCCAACTCAGAGGTCATTTGTGCTTGTCTTCCTGGTTTCGATTATCTATCGTCATGGCCTTGAGCCTTCTCCTCCTGCTCCTTCTGGCACTGCTCCCAATGGTCGGGCTCTCTTGGTCCTCGTTCACTTTGTTTGGGTCCTTCTGGGCCTCACCAATTTGGTTGTGGTCCTTCTGGACATCCAGGTCCAGTCCGCTTCGTCTTCCTGGCTCTGGCTGTTCTGGTCCTCCTGATCTTCTTTCCCCTGTTTTTGCTACCCCCAGGCCCTGGTCTTTCTGCTCAGCCTTGTGGTCTGGGCCCTGGTCCTATGGTTGTGGGCCCCCTGGCACTCCTAGGACTGCTCCCGTTCTTCTTGGTGCTGATACTTCTAATCCTCATTGCTCTGGTCCTGCTTCCCCTAGCCCTGGTGCTCCTGGTTGTCTTGGTACTGACTCCCTCATCTTCCTTGCTTATTCTGCCCCATGGTCCTATTGGCCTGGGCCTGAACTTCCTGGATGTGGTCCTGATTATCCTGGCCCTGGTCTTCCTGCTCCTTATTCTCATGCTTCTAAAAAAACTCATAATGGTCCTCTTGTATCTGGTCCCTCTGGCCCTGGCGATCCTGCTGATCATCTTCTTGGCCATCCTGTTCCTAGCCACCTGGACCTCCCAGCTGTGATCATCCTGGTCCTGATGTCCCTGATTCTGATATTCCTTACCCTGGTTCTCCTGGTACTCAAGGTCTTGATACTATTTTCCCTGATCTTCCTGGTCTCCTTAGTCCTTTCTTCCCTGGTCCTCTTGGAACGTTTCATTCTGACTCTGGCTGCCTGTGTCCCTGGTCCCAGCTACCTGGAACTACTGGCCATGGTCATGCTAATCTTGTCTTTCATAGTCCTTGACCTTCTCGAGGTTCTGTGCCCACTGTCCCAGATCCTCTTGGTGCTGTTGCTTATTGGTTGGGTTATCCTAGGCCTAGTTCTCCCGCATCTGCCTCACCTGCTATCATGGTCTTGGTTTCCTTGGTCCTGGTAGTCCTCAACTTGTACTGTAGCCATGCAAATAGCAGAGGAACGTCGCTATTTACACAGCTTCTATCTAAACAGCTTCATTTTGTTTAATCATGCTTTATGCGGATTTCAACAGGTACTTACACCAGGTAGAACGGCAAACACGAAGTGACCACAATTGGTATGCATCTCCTTAGGAAAGTTAGGGCCGCGCTGTATTATTATTTCATTCACAAAAAGTGGTCACAAATTATGCACAAACTTTTTGTCACTGGAATAGTATTTTGCAAACCGACAGGTCAATTGATAAAATATTTTATGCAAGAAGTTGCAGGATGATCTGCCTTGCTAATATTCATTAGGCAGGTGCCAATTTGTGACAGTCTGTGATTGGTGGTAATCACAGAGATGGTGGCCTTGAAGGGACACACACTATCATCTCTATAAATGCCTTCCAAAATCAAAAATATTTTTTTCTTTCAAAACAATCCATGTTTCTTAAAGGAACCAGTGCTGATTTAAAAATAAAATGTTTTCAGTATCAGAAAACATTTTTCCCTGAGAATGCCAACATGGGTAGCGGTCCTAAGGGAACTCCTTCTCCTTTACAAATTAGTTTCCACCCCAACTCAGAGGTCATTTGTGCTTGTCTTCCTGGTTTCGATTATCTATCGTCATGGCCTTGAGCCTTCTCCTCCTGCTCCTTCTGGCACTGCTCCCAATGGTCGGGCTCTCTTGGTCCTCGTTCACTTTGTTTGGGTCCTTCTGGGCCTCACCAATTTGGTTGTGGTCCTTCTGGACATCCAGGTCCAGTCCGCTTCGTCTTCCTGGCTCTGGCTGTTCTGGTCCTCCTGATCTTCTTTCCCCTGTTTTTGCTACCCCCAGGCCCTGGTCTTTCTGCTCAGCCTTGTGGTCTGGGCCCTGGTCCTATGGTTGTGGGCCCCCTGGCACTCCTAGGACTGCTCCTGTTCTTCTTGGTGCTGATACTTCTAATCCTCATTGCTCTGGTCCTGCTTCTCCTAGCCCTGGTGCTCCTGGTTGTCTTGGTACTGACTCCCTCATCTTCCTTGCTTATTCTGCCCCATGGTCCTATTGGCCTGGGCCTGAACTTCCTGGATGTGGTCCTGATTATCCTGGCCCTGGTCTTCCTGCTCCTTATTCTCATGCTTCTAAAAAAACTCATAATGGTCCTCTTGTATCTGGTCCCTCTGGCCCTGGCGATCCTGCTGATCATCTTCTTGGCCATCCTGTTCCTAGCCACCTGGACCTCCCAGCTGTGATCATCCTGGTCCTGATGTCCCTGATTCTGATATTCCTTACCCTGGTTCTCCTGGTACTCAAGGTCTTGATACTATTTTCCCTGATCTTCCTGGTCTCCTTAGTCCTTTCTTCCCTGGTCCTCTTGGAACGTTTCATTCTGACTCTGGCTGCCTGTGTCCCTGGTCCCAGCTACCTGGAACTACTGGCCATGGTCATGCTAATCTTGTCTTTCATAGTCCTTGACCTTCTCGAGGTTCTGTGCCCACTGTCCCAGATCCTCTTGGTGCTGTTGCTTATTGGTTGGGTTATCCTAGGCCTAGTTCTCCCGCATCTGCCTCACCTGCTATCATGGTCTTGGTTTCCTTGGTCCTGGTAGTCCTCAACTTGTACTGTAGCCATGCAAATAGCAGAGGAACGTCGCTATTTACACAGCTTCTATCTAAACAGCTTCATTTTGTTTAATCATGCTTTATGCGGATTTCAACAGGTACTTACACCAGGTAGAACGGCAAACACGAAGTGACCACAATTGGTATCCATCTCCTTAGGAAAGTTAGGGCCCTGCTGTATTATTATTTCATTCACAAAAAGTGGTCACAAATTATGCACAAACTTTTTGTCACTGGAATAGTATTTTGCAAACCGACAGGTCAATTGATAAAATATTTAATCACAAGGAGTTGCAGGATGACCTGCCTAGCTAATATTCATTAGGCAGGTGCCAATTTGTGACTGTCTGTGATTGGTGGTAATCACAGAGATGGTGGCCTTGAAGGGACACATACTATCATCTCTATAAATGCATTTCAAAATCAAAAATATTTTTTTCTTTCAAAACAATCCATGTTTCTTAAAGGAACCAGTGCTGGTTTAAAAATAAAATGTTTTCAGTATCAGAAAACATTTTTCCCTGAGGCTGCCAACATGGGAAGCGGTCCTAAGGGAACTCCTTCTCCTTTACAAATTAGTTTCCGCCCCAACTCAGAGGTCATTTGTGCTTGTCTTCCTGGTTTCGATTATCTATCGTCATGGCCTTGAGCCTTCTCCTCCTGCTCCTTCTGGCACTGCTCCCAATGCTTGGGCTCTCTTGGTTCTCGTTCACTTTGTTTGGGTCCTCCTGGGCCTCACCAATTTGATTGTGGTCCTTCTGGACATCCAGGTCCAGTCCGCTTCGTCTTCCTGGCTCTGGCTGTTCTGGTCCTCCTGATTTTCTTTCCCCTGTTTCTGCAACCCCCAGGCCCTGGTCTTTCTGCTCAGCTTTGTGGTCTGGGCCCTAGTCCTATGGTTGAGGTCCCCCTGGCACTCCTAGGACTGCTCCCGTTCTTCTTGGTGCTGATACCTCTAATCCTCATTGCTCTGGTCCTGGTTCTCCTAGCTCTGGTGCTCCTGGTAGTCTTGGTACTGACTCCCTCATCTTCCTTGATTATTCTGGCCCCATGGTCCTATTGGCCTGGACCTCAACTTCCTGGATGTGGTCCTGAATATCCTGGCCCTGGTCTTCCTGCTCCTTATTCTCATGCTTCTAAAAAAACTCATAATTGCCCTCTTGTATCTGGTCCCTCTGGCGATCCTGCTGATCATCTTCTTGGCCATCCTGTTCCTAGCCACCTGGACCTCCCAGCTGTGATCATCCTAGTCCTGATGTCCCTGATTTTGATATTCCTTACCCTGGTTCTCTTGGTACTCAAGGTTTTGATACTATTTTCCCTGATCTTCCTGGTCTCCTAAGTCCTTTCTTCCCTGGTCCTCTTGGAACGTTTCGTTCTGACTCTGGCTGCCTGTGTCCCTGGTCTCAGCTACCTGGAACTACTGGCCATGGTCATGCTAACCTTGTCTTTCATAGTCCTTGACCTTCTCGAGGTTCTGTGCCCACTGTCCCAGATCCTCTTGGTGCTGTTCCTTATTGGTTGGGTTATCCTAGGCCTAGTTCTCCTGCATCTGCCTCACCTGCTATCTTGGTCTTGGTTTCCTTGGCCCTGGTAGTCCTTGTTCTTACTTGTCCCATTATACTTATTATCATAAACTTTGCCTTTTGGCCGTTATGGCCTTTCCTAGTTCCGCCAATCTTGGCCCATCTGGCCCAGTTTGTTTGTGGTCCTCTTGGTCCTTGTTGCCTTGTTACACAGTCAACACTACTCTCACTGGTATTGCAGGTTCATTGTGCTTCTTGTGTTCTGGCACTCTTAGGGGCATATTTACAAGCCCCTTTCACCACAAGAGCACCACATTTTATGATGTTCCTGTTGCAAAAAACTCTTCGCCTTATTTACAAGGTTTATCAAGAGGTGAGCAACCCAATATACCCTTGCGGGCTTGGGCAGAGGAATAAGTAGTAAGTTGGGCCAGCAAGGGATTTTGTTTCTGTTGTGAGAAATCAGCTGGTGCGGGACTTAACTTAATTATGAACTCACACTACTTGTAAATGATGGCTGAAGAAAGGAATTAGCGCTATGAGCAGATAAGGTTACCACACTAACATTATAAGAAATAAAGCTTTGGTATTATATGTAATGATACAACAACCAGGTATATTAGAGTCAAAGAATGTTTGTTAATTTATTTAAAGGCAAAGAGTTGATCATTTGATAAAAATAGGGTACAGGAAATGCAAATTAAGATATACTGGGAGAATATTACATGTTGCACTGGTATATCAGAAAAGGTCTAAACTGCTAGTGGATAACAACATTGACTTCAACTGAACAATTAGAAGAAAATCAATCGTGATGAACATATCAGATGCAGAATTAGACACTGTTGTCGACGTTTCGGTCTTTTTGTAATTATTTCATAAGACCATCCTCAGGACAAAGAATAAAAGCATTAGAATGTAGACCCTCTGAAAAAAATATAATAAAATAGCATAATGTTATAACCTGGTATGTACATTTTGTTGATGCATTTAACATTTCACTTTTTCTTAAAAAAAGAGGCATTATTAGCATTTGTCAAAAGACATTTTTCATTTCTGTATTATTAGAGATTGCTTGACAATTACCAAGGTCGGTGTGGCGACTGGAGGTCAAGGTCAAAACAAAAAATTGATAACGTTTCTTAGCAATAGATACTTAGTAATGAATACCACTTACATATTGTAATCTACACATACACTTCCTAGCCAGGTAAGTGATGAACTGTCAGAATCAATTTGAAAATGACGTCTGCAGGGATGTTGAATTCTGCGACTTCAAAATCCAGGAGGTGCTATGAAACAAGAATAGGGTGAACAGAAGAAACACACAAGATGATGGACGGAATGTTGCACAATGACAAAACATTCACCCCCAGTCACAGATCTGGGTTTAATCCATCCCCAGTTCAGACATGGCCATATGCAAATCAGTCTTGACCCTGTGCCTCATGGGCCAGCCCGAACTGCCAAGCCATCATCTTGTGTGTTTTGCTGTTCACCCTATGTGGGAACGGTATGCCCAGACGTGGGTCCCGTGCTCACTAAGCCACTGGAGTCAAGCTATCCTGGCTGAAGACGGGTGATAGCCAGGAACTGGTCCTAGGATGCTTGATTCCGGTCCAGGGAAGACATGGCTTGGCAGTTCGGGCCCGATTGTTCCCATGAGGCACAGGGTCAAGACTGATTTGTATATGGCCATGTCTGAACTGGGTGGCTTGGTGAGCAAAATAACGATGGATTAAACCCAGATCTGTGACTGGGGGTGAATGTTTTGCCATTGTGCAACATTCCGTCCATCATCTTGTGTGTTTTGCTGGAGTGCATGGAAGGCTGGCAGGGATGCCAGTCAGAGAGCCGCTGCAGCAGCAGATGAACTGTTCTGCAACATGCACCCTCTCACTGCAAAACAACATTCTAAACAACAGAGCTAATTGTTTAGGTGTATCTGGAAGTTCGGGCCTGACTATTTCTATTGGAGCAGGGTCAAGGCTGGGTTGCATGTGGCTGGGTCCAAAATACGGTGACACAGAACGATGGGCTGGAGTGCTACCCTGATCGGCTACCTGTGGTTAGGCTCATTGCAAGATTGACTCTATCACCTTTTGGATATTTGCTGTTTAGGTATATGTTAGCTGGTGTTTAGTGCAGAAGCAGAAACATACATACGTACAGACATCCATATGCACCCTGAGAAAATACAGATGCATGTGCATGCCTATTAAATACCACAATCTTACTACACACACAAGAGCATATAGTGATAGAGGAGGCTGCTGCTTAGTTGCATGAATGGATTGCTGGCTCAGTGGCTGTTGAAAAGGTTAAAAAGATGGATGGATGAATGGCTGTGAGTGCATACAATGGTTGACGAGTAGATGGAATGGTGTGATTGCATGGATGGATGCAGGTGTGGGGTGAATGAATGAATGTGCTTGAGCGTGGGTTGATGAATGAGTGCTTGGGTGTGGGAGATTGATATGTGCTTAGTTAAAGGTGAATGCTAGAAGCATAGGTTATGTACATGTGTAAAGGGGTGCATGAATGTCTGGATGGAAGAGTATCTGGGATGGATGGCAATAGGACGGTTGGTGAATAGATGGGTGCATATAGGAGGAAAGAAGGATGCAAGGATTACGTAAGTGAATTAATAATGCATTAATTTGCTGGGGAACAACAATATTTTAAGAATACAACATATCATTTTACAGTGCAAATCACACACATGCTTAACACCTCACTCTCTTTGCACTCTCTGGACCTCATTTCACACATTATTACCTAAGGACTGACTGCTTGGACTGTCAGCCTGAGCACCTTTGCCATGTATAATGTAGTGACTTTTTTTTTTTTAAAAAGACTGAAATTACACAATATACCAACGAGTCGCCCCTACATGTTTAGGGAGAACGAGAACTGTGGAGACATTTTTATGAGGTATATCTTTACCCTTTGTAGAATGAAATACATTGGCACAACGACTTTTGGGCAAATGGGCCAATCCAATTAACAACAGAAATGGGTGCCCACTTTTTCCTGGTGAGGGCCCAATACTCCAGTAAATCTACCCAATCCCCAAAGGAAGAGGTGTCAAGCAAAACAAGGTAGAAACACACTGATATCCTAGGGAGATCAACTATGAGCAAGATGGAACAAGCACTCAGAAGCCAAACAACCACAGATTAAAACTGTGTTACAACCTCCTAAAAAATGCTATTGTGTTACATTTTTTAATTCACCAATCCAACTCGGATTTGTAAATAAAAATAAAAAACAGCAAAGCCATTGCGAAACCTATTGGCTTTGCCAATGCTTGTTCTTTATGGACAGCTAAATAAAGACTTCCTTTACACTATTTTTCCAGCCGCTGATTAAATTGTAAATCACCTCTACTATTTAGTCTATGGCCTGCTAAAGAGCAGAGATTAAGAACTATTTTGACGGCTGCTGGGTAAAGAGCAGAGATTTTGTACTATTTGGCTGGCGGTCGGGTAAATAAAAACTTCCTTTGCAGATATCGTACAAATTATATTTAATTTGTCTGTAACAACTGATGTTGTGCAACTTTTTAAGAACATTGGATCTGGTCTAGTGACTGGATTTAAAGCAGTATTTGGACTGTTTCCAGCATTTTTACATTCTGTGTTCTCCAACATTTTTGGTGGATTTCCAATCATTTTACTGCTAATCGGCTGTGGCATCATCATATTTCTTCTGTTCTGACAAGGAAATCAACATCATGGAGTACATATAGCCAGCTGAATAATGTTGCAGAGAGACTCTAGCACACAATACATGGGGCATGCTTGGCGATCTGAACTCAGCGAGCACTGGATGCTGACATTTCACAAAATGGACGCTATACAAGTAAAACCTGTGTTCCGGTGCATAAACTGTCTGACTGAAATCATCTTGGACTTACATCTGGAACAGCCCCAGTGGCTTATCTTTCTATGGAAACGACCATGCAACCTCTACATGAGCACCAGAAACAATGCCGAGCAATGCACCTGTCCCTTCTGCCTGATGCTACCTATGAGAGAGCAATATCACCGTTGGCACTTTTCGATGCAACATTTGCTGAGTGACTTGACTCATTGTTATCCTTCGAGCCCCCTGGAGAGGAGCTTGCAACTACCATCAAGTGCCTGAGGCGACCAACCAATTGCTGGTCCATCGACGACACAGATTGTCAACTATGAACACGCTGTGTATGATTTTCTCGAAGATCACACACATAGATCAACTGACGGTGCCCACACACTGTGTTCGCACCCCAAGATGTCGACATGTCCTCCGATGATGAATGAACTCGACATGTGAGTCGACCAACGACCTGGATTCACCTAATATACCATGAGAGCCTGAGGGAGCTATGGGGCATATTATCAAGGGGTTTATCTCCGCTTTTTTGGCTTTAAAAGCCAAGAAAGCGGAGATAAAATTATCTCCCTATTACCTAGCTGTCGCTAACACCAGTTAGCGACAGCTAGTAGGAGATAGCGACCATCTTGGGTCCCACTTTGCATGTCAGTGATATTTATCACTAATGACATGCAAAGTGGGCGTGCCAAGATGTTAGCGACTGAAAACAGTCTCTAACATCGCTATCTCCTATTACCAACTTTTGGAGATATTCGAGCTAACCACGAATATCTCCAAAAACTAACACCTGCCCTGAGCAGTTCTTAGCCATGTTATCCAATGGGAGGTGGATAACATGGCTAAGAGCATTAGCTCGGTAATGCATGAATATCGCTGACTTTTCAGTGATATTCATGCATTGCGGCCGAATACCAAGGTTTATCTGCGATAAAAATCGCCGCAGCTCAGCGGTAAATTTTTGTCTCTAACCAAGCAATAGCGATAATTATCGCTATTGCTTGGTAATATGCCCCTATGTTTTTCTTAAGAAGTATTTTTTAAATGTTTGCATTATTATACTGCATATCCATTTTTTCTGATCTAGTTTTTTTTATCATCACTGGTATGTTTAATCACCAACATGCATAAAGCATTTTTGATAACTTTCACTATATGATATTCACTTGAAAAAAATGCAAGGCTTGAGTATTTATACTTTGCTATGTGTACTACATTTGTGATATTTTATGTTATATTTTATTATTTATATATTGAATGAATTGAAGAGCTTTTTTTGCTGTTTAAAAGTAAATTTCATTGTAAGTATCTATACTCCTGGGGCCCGATTCACAGAACTAACTTAAGACAAAATCCTAAACTTACTACCATTTTGGTATTCACAGAAGGCACTTGGGGCCATATGTATCAAAAAGTCATTTTGCGTTTCTCAAATAGCGATTTTTTGCGAATCGCTATTTGAGAATCGCAAAATGCTATGTATGTAGAATTTGCAATACATTTTGCAAATCCTACATATTCCTTAATTGCGAATTTCAAATTGCGATTCGCAATTAAGGAATACCTCCCCATTCATTCCTAGGGGCCTAAAGGCCCATAGAAATGAATTGGAAGACATTCTCAATTTGTGATTAGCAATTAGCAAATCGCAAATTGAGAATGCAAATTCAAAGTGCAGGGGTGTCAAAAGGACACCCTGTTGCACCCCTGAAATAAGCATGGGTGCACATGTGGCGCGCATACATGCCCTAAGGGCATGTATGTGCTTCACATAGCACTTTGAAAATGCAAAAAAGTGCATTTTTAAAAGAAATCGCATATTACCACCATCTTGAAGTTGGTGGTTATTTGCAATTCCTTAAATGCAATCGCAAAATAAGGAATCGCAAATATAGCGATTCCTTATTTTGCACACAGATTTGCGTCATACATACCATTTGGCAAAATTGTTATCGCAAACACCGAAATTCTGTGAATTTCAACGTTTGCGAATGCAATTCTGCTTGATACTTTTGGGCCTTAGTTATTTCGGTATTCACAGAAGTTAGGAGTCCTAACTTTAGGACTCCTAAATGCCTTCTGTGAATACCAAAAGTCTTAAAGTTAGGATTTTTCTCAGTTTAGGAGTAGTAAAGTTAGGACTCCTAACTTTAGGACTCCTAAATGCCTTCTGTGAATACTGAAAGTCTTAAAGTTAGGATTTTTCTCAGTTTAGGAGTAGTAAAGTTAGGACTCCTAAACTGAGAAAAATCCTAACTTTTAGAATTTCGGCATTCACAAAAGGCAATTAGAAGTCCTAAAGTTAGGACTCCTAACTTCTGTGAATACCGAAATGAGTAAGTGCCTTCTGTGAATACCAAAATGAGTAAGTGCCTTCTGTCAATACCAAAATGAGTAAGTGCCTTCTGTCAATACCAAAATGGTAGTAAATTTAGGATTTTATCTTAAATTAGTTCTGTGAATCGGGCCCCTAGTAATTTGGGAGCATATTTATAACTTTATTGTATAGTTAATAAAAACCATTACAAAATACTAAATATCACAATGTTTAAAAATGCAGAAAGTTAACACCGCTGTATAAAAGTAAAAATATTGTAAAATAAAGCAGTCAATCATTTTTTTTTTTAAATATGAACATATTGCTGGTTCAAGTCTTTGCCAATGACATTCGCTTTTTCTCAAAGTTGGTAATAAGTTTGTCTGCTCTGCAAATAAGTTGTGGGTCTACTGAGCATAGGATTTGTACAATCGCAGACCGGCAAGTGCGAATTCCTAGTTTATTAAACTTGGCTTTTAACCAACTCCGACGTTACTGAATCAGGGCCGGGCAAATACAAATCAAATGGGTGAAATCCTGTCTTCTTGCACCACATAGATCACATTCCTCACTTTCTTGGGGCTTCAATTTAGGTTGGTCAGCACTCGTTGGGAAGCTACCCAACCTTAAGTTGAGGTGTTTGCGTTTGATGAATGGTGAGAAAGCAAGGTCTAGGTAGGCTGCCGGTACAGGTTTTTTATAAGATTGGATTGTCATCCAAGCGTGGGTTCGATGACTGAAGGTTAGTTTATCGTTAAGCAACGAATGCCTGTTGGCCGCCTTCTTCACCACCTGTTTAAATGCCTGTACTGGAAGTTTGGTTTCCCAAAGAGCAGCCAACTCAGTCGATTCTAATGACAGTTTGAGGTATTTGGCATAGGCGGAGTTGGGACGCCTGTGAATTGTTTCCCACATGGCACAATAGACCGCAATATCCTGGTTCATTCAGACATCGTACCAAAATTTGACAGTCTCGTACTCTTTCAGCAACACTTGTGATTCGAAGCCTAATTCAAGTCATACTTGTGCAGCTGATGTATTGCTTGGTAACGCAAATACGCGCTTGTAGATTTTGATTTGTACTTTGTCTAAGAGTTGCGCGCTATTGCCGTGATGTAATACACTCCCGTAGGCTATTGTTGAGAGTAGCTTAGCTTTCATTACTGTTAGCAGGGGGGAAACCAGAGGTCCTTTAAGTTTGGTCGCTAAGGTGTTAAAAGCATGCAACAGTGCCATGCCCTTTTTTTCAATGCCGTTGTGGTGTGCTGAGAAATTGAAACGCTTGTCCAGTTGTATCCCAAGATAATTTGGGAGCATGGATGTCCCTACACATTAAATAAATCTGTATCGATTGATATGCCCTATGGCGGCGCATTCGGATGTACAAGCTGGGGATGATATAAAGTCTCTAAGGTCCGACTCCATTTTATGTAGGCAACAACTCCATCTTTGGTAATGAAAGTCACCAGCTTTCATAACCTTGGAAAATGGAACTCGCCATCTTTACTGATTCATGCTGAATTATTGTCATGTTCACCTTTTGATGTAGATGTCATCTGCCATTATCCTTCTGAGAACTGTGAAAGCCTCAAATCATTCGACTAATGACATAGATGCAACACCTAATGGAACATTCTTCCCAGTCAAATGTCAACTTTTCACCATGTCAAGGTTAAGTAAGAACACATAATGACATATAACCAAAATAATGTTGTCTAAAGTGATGTCCTTTTACCATATATATTCACAAGGAAATGTCTGAGACACACATCTTGATGCACATAATCGACGTCAGACATTCCTAAACTTACTTCAGAAATTCCAATTTCTGATAAGATTTAGTAAATAAGGACTGCCACTTGATCACTTGTCAGGAGAAGTCCTTCACCCAGTTTATCACCCGAAATTCTGCAGAGACGGTCTTACCTACTGATAGCACAACTTACACTTCGCAGATGATACATCATGCCTGAAGCCAATAAAGTTGAATCCCAGAGGAAGACCACAGCATGTGTTTGCCTTTCATGGGAAACTCTGTCTTCATGCCTCCGCTGATAAAGGCCGCCTTTGCTGTTAATAAGGTATGTAGAGTGTCTCTTCTCCCTAAGAAACTCTAGACTGCAAGTTGCTCTGCCTTCCTTGCTCTCTTAGTGTAGCACATAGAAGTAGATGTTAGAGTGATAGGTTACAGTTGACATCTTATCCATGTTAGAAATGTTCATTTTATTCCCGTTATAGAATAAAACGTATCCTGTCTGTGATACTGTGAATAGCAAAATACCGTTTGTTACTGCAACCATGATGCCCTTGATCCCTTTATTGGATTGTTAATAACCAAGAAGCATAACTTCTATTTCAATCGCACATTGAATAGTGTTCTGAATCACCTGAAGAATAGCAGTGAGATCGGAGGGGTTCTGGCCCCCCTGCTGTGCCGTGGGGTAGGGACGGAGTCTGCACTGCCCAGGGCCATGGTTGCCTATCTATCCATCTAAGTTTGTGTCTGCACAGTTGGTGAGGGTCTGTCTCTTCCCACAATCATCGGGAGACGTCAGGCATTGAGACCGGCTAGGAGGAGATCTGATGTGCCCTGACCCACTTGCCCCGAAGGCAGTACATGCAGCCAGGGCTGAGTTCCCCAATGCCTCCAGTGCAGAAAATATTATTGCCACCTGATCCAGTCTCTCAAGACGAGGGAGGCCTCTGCAGCATGAACAGAGTGAGTGCACCCAATGGCCAGCAGTGGAGCAGTCGGTGGTCGGCAAAAGATCTGATTGGTCGTTTCCAGGTTGCCTCCGAGCACAGCATGAGCAGCCAGAACTTAATCTCAAACTCTTGTCTGCTCAAGCACCTTGGGCGCTGGATCCAGTCCTTGGGGCATGCCGAATCAACGTCGGAAGGCACTAATGTGAACACGCTTGTTGGCAGGGGCAGAAGAGAAGCTAGGGGTGAGATCCCCCATGTCATTGGCAGGAGAGCAATGCAACCCTCTGACGCAATCTCCAGCCAGGAGTCTTACGGGGGGATTCATCCGTAATGTCACATCGCCCATAGTGACATTGTCGTTTTTCTCTAAGTTAGCATGAGCACGCTGCAGCTTATCTGCTGCTTTGTGCACATTACTACACAACTTTATTTTTGCAGTAATTTCTATAGTTGTTTTCACATGAGAACTCATTGCTGTGTACACTCTTTGCAAGTTCCTGGGATTTTGACTGAACATTGTGAGCAAGGTCAAAGAACAATGGTCCTTGTTAATTTGTTCTGGCCAGGCCTTAGCCCTTAGACAAAACATACCAATGCAGCTGTTGTTCGGACAACGTACTTTGGTCTTATTAGAATACATGAATAGGTAGGACACAATTGGAGAGGGAACTTTCCAGGTGTGGAAATGTACCCCCACGAGGGCACACTGGTGCAGGGTCTCCCTCTCGTCCACGGGTCCTAAGACTAACAAAAGAGAGATCGGCACTGGAGTGAAGTAAAACAAACCAAGTTTATTAAGTGCTCATGAGGAGGACTGCGTCCGAAAAACACCCTCAAGTGTTGTGGGAGGAAGTACATTGAATACAAAAACCAATCACTCTTATGTACAGTTTGTTGCAGTGTAATCGCATTGGGAGGGAAAACTTGAGGGAACATGTTTAAACATGGAAATAGCTACAGGCAGACAAGAGCAGATGGGTGACCAGGTGGTCAAGAGATGAGGAACTTGAATAAGGAATGTTTATGGTGGCAATAAGCAATCAATTGATAACACCTAAGACCAGGTGCAGCGGCAGCCCCCCAGCACGTACATCAGAATGACCATGTCAGAGAGGTCTGCTTAAGTTAAGGACACAGGCTGGGTGAAAAGGTGAACAGCAGAGAGTAAAATGAACATGACAGAGACGAAATGGACGCAACAGATACAAAGGCTGACGCTTATGCTAACATAGAATTTACACATTTCCATCAGAGCACCCTTTTAGCATAAGCTAAAACAGTTTTTGACAATTCTAAGGGGCATAGCATGCATGCTTAACGTCTATTATCATTAGCCTATGTATTTCTCGTTCCACTGCTAAGCGGGAAATTGCATTTTGAACATTTTGCTTTAGACGGTATGCAGGCAGTACAAGCAAAAGTACAGAGTGAACAGAGCATTGGTCCACAATGAACACACAAACAACAAGAGAAGATAATAGCTACTAATATGAACAGAACACATAATACTTTCAAACCCCAAACTGAAAGTAAATTCCAAAACCAACCAGTCAAAGTCCATGTTCCTTGGTCTTGATGTATTTCGGTAGCTATCTTGTGTAGTTTGAAGATAGCCGCATAGACAGATGGTGAATTGTCCGGTATGAAAACACAGCAGCTGGATCCGATGAAACGGCATGCTCCACCACGGTCAGCTAGAACAACATCTAGAACAAGTCTATTCTGTAAAGTGACCAGGCGGATTGATGCTTGTTCTTCCGTCAAGTTTCCTAAGGCCGCAGTTGTCTGATTAATTACTGCCTCCATTGTATGAGTGAGGCGACGGACCAGCTTGCTGTTTTGTACTGGGCCAACAAAGAAGAAAAATCCTTTATTAAAGTTGTTATATTGTTCCCATGTGATCTCTATCTGATCGACTACAGAGACATCAATTGCATGTTTTCTCCTACTACCAACGTGGTGATTGAACAATTTCAAATCTTGGTGGTATGTTGGGGGAGCTAGAAATACAGGAGGCAAAAGAAAGGCTATGTAGCAGGTACCAGACCAGACTGAAGGTAGGAAGTAGTATGCCTTAGCTCTACAAATGAAATAAGTATGACGTGATGCGAGGAAGCTGCTTTGGCCCCTCGTGGACATTTGCAACACTGAAGTACAGTTGCTGTGACCCACTAGCACATTGCCTGTACTCTGTACACAGAGGGGGCCAGGAGTCAGAACAACAGAGATAACAGGTGGCCTATTTCCTGTAGCCGATCTAGAGTTTGGATACACATATTTTGATGCTGCATTTCCTCTACTATATTCTTCCATCTCCCCTTTGCTTGTTGGTTCCCATATTCATTGGGATAGCATACTTTACTCAGTTTGGCGTTGAGGTTGCCCACGTCCCATGTTTCTGAGAGGTTAAATTTGTAGGAATCATATAGAAGCTTAAACCAAGCTGGGCATGAGCCATTGTGAGAAAATGGCAGTGGTGGCAACGGGATTCCTTTTATGTTCTGATGAGGAGGAATCTTGCCACAAACCGAACAGTTAGTAGCCTTGCTTAGCTGGTGTGTCTGATGCAACATTTGAAGAAATTAGTTCTTTCTCAGATTTTGCCGATACCCCTGTTCATATTGCGGCAAATCGAAATAATGGTATTCCTTTGTAGCAGGCGATGTAGCAGTAGTGTTGAGCAAGGAAGCCCCAGGCATTACTTCCTCCACTACCCACATTACAGTAGCGATACGGGCAGCAGTCAAAGTCAAAGCAAGGATGCAAAGTGTACAGCCATTACACATGGCTGTAGCAATCCCCTACTTCTCCTTAGGGGGGGGATCATCTTTTCGGCAAACAACAAGAAAGGTAGCACCCTAAGGGGTATATTCACAAGGCTTTAACTCCAAATTATCCCCACTTTAACGGATCAAAAGTGGTGATAGAATTAACACCCATTCACAAGCTGGTGCAAACTGCAGCCATCGCCAGAATTCCCGCGATAACATCCCCAAAACCTAACACCACCGTGGACACCACCAACTAGCACTAATGAGATGCAGAGTATGCATTCCATTGCAGAAACACACAAAAAAACAGCAACACCACTTTCACAACGGACTGACAGATCCGCGAAGCGAACGAAAACGAACGATAAGCTACATTAGCCGCAGGTATTTACACCTGCCTCAAGCAGGTGTAAAACCGGAAGACTACCTACAGTAGGCAACAGAGCCCACGAAGAACGAACGGCACCATGGAGCTACTTATAATGCAGCTCGGAGCCCCAACAGGGCCACAACACCCACCGCCACCACCCCCAACACTGCCACTACCCCCTGGACAAGGACCCGCCCCCCCCTCGGACCACCACAGAGGCAGCGCAGAGTAAGACAGCGGACCTACCGAAAACACACCACTCTCACAGACCTTACGCCCGAGGAAATCATTTCCCACTACAGGCTCAAACGGACAACCATTCACCGCATCCTGACCCACATCGCCCACAGGCTGACGGTCCCAACACAACGGAGAACCAACATCTCTCCGCAGACAAAGCTGCTGGCTGTGCTGCACCTGTTGGCCTCTGGTACCTTCCAACCAACAACTGCTAGAGTCAGAGGGGTCTCACAGCCAGCCCTATCAAAGTCCATCACACCTGTCCTGGATACCATTCTCAGCTTCATACCCCAGTACCTTCACTTCCCCAACACTACGCAGGAACAGCTGGAGACCAAGCAAGGCTTCTATGCCATAGTCGGATTTCCGGCCATGTTGGGGGCATTCGACTGCACACATGTCGCACTTGTGCCCCCTGCGGATACTGCACACCACAATAGAATGCACATGCATTCCAACAATGTGCAGGCAACAGTGGACCACCGGGGAGTCTTCACCAATGTCGTTGCCAACTACCCAGGCAGTGTGCAAGATTCCTTCATCTTCCGACTGTCCATAATCAACCAGCGCTTACAGGATGGCACATATGGGAAGGGACTGCTCATTGGTAAGTACCAAGTCAACACATCACACATCCCAATGCCTCCACAGCACAATGCATAACAGTGGGGATGCACATGTGGCCAAACCATGTTCAGCATGTCAAACTACACGTACACCTACCAGACACGACCACAGCACTCCTGGCCTACCCCTGCACCCTATATAGACTGGTGGTGTATTTGCCAGCATCAGCTCATCCCTGCAGGCTGGTGAACACTCACTACACACACAGCCAACACAGGTGTCACTGGATTAGTGGGCCTGCCATCACATCCTGTCGAACCAACTATTGACTCTTTTCTCCCTCCACTGTCACAGGTCATCAAGGATATGCGCTCTGCCCTTGGATGATGACACCCCTCCGAGATCCGAACACACCCGCCCAGAGGCAGTACAATGCGGCCCACATACGCACCAGGGGCATCGTGGAACGCACATTTGGCATGTTCAAGTCATGTTTCAGGTGCATGAACGGCACAGGTGGGAAGCTCCTTTATCAGCCGGGACATCGTGTGCAAGCTGATTGTTGCATGTTGTGTGTTGCACAACATCTGTGTTCGCACCAGAGCCCCATGGATCACAGTTCCAGAGGTACCGGCTAATGAAGGTGGTTATGGGGCATGTGGCCCACATCCGACTGCAGCAGCGGCAGGAATGGCCCGTAGGAATACCTTCATTGACACTTACTTCTCATGAGCACGTCACTTTGTGACCGTCCATGGCAATCATGCAACAGTTGAAAATTTACAAATGCACTGCATGTGTGAATAAACCATTTTAGCAGGTCTCAGCTTGTACTTGTACATTTTGATGTTACGTTTCCCTGTGTTCCAGATGTGATTTGGCAGGTTGTGCACATATGCTGAACCAGTTGTGTCCTATGTTCAGATGTGGTGGGGGTGTGATGAGAGTGCTGTTTGTTTATGTGCGTATGCTGCACGGTTGGTGTGTCATTCCTGCGGCTCTACTCTGTCTGCCACTGGTCTCTTTAGTGCGGTGTGCCTGTCGGTTCTGTTCTTCCAAAGTGCTTGGATGTTGTGGTGTACATGTTGTCCTCTGCAGTTGGCCAGGGTGCATTTGTCGTACTCCGTTGTTGATGATTTTTGTTCAGTGGCATTTTCGGTGTGCTGGTCTTGTACTATTTTCCCACATTGCGCGCGAGTATTGCTGCCATCTTGCTGGTTGTCACGGTTTTCTTATCGCGCTTGTGACCATTGCAGGTTTTGTCGCGTTGGGGATTGTATTTTCATCTCCGCGGTGTCAGCAAACTATCGCATGCTACCGCTGTGTTGTGAATTCCACGTTGTCACTGGGTTATTTTCCCGCGATGGCCTACGATGCTGAAAGTTGCGTTACGCTACTCTTCCGGTAGTTATCACACGTTCTTGTGAATATACCCCTAAGAGTCCTAAGTGGACGTTGGTTTCTTCACTGAGGTTGAGACGAGTAACCACTTATAGGCTGACCCCATTTGTAGTCAGAACGTAACCACTCAGGATATTGGTTTCACCTGTCTTGTTTTGCATTGGAGCGCCTTTCTTCCTGGGTCGAAGTAGGTACCTGGCTGTACCGAGGACAATATGATCCGGAAAAACTTTCTCAGTTCTTTCAGATGATGCAGCTCGTCCCGTTTCTGTGACCTTCAAAGCAGCTGGATCCACTAAGGTGGGCGGAACCTTTTTGCAGTGGGTGGCGTGGGTCCAATTCTTCCTGTTGGTCACTTGGACTGTAGTTCGGGTGGCGAGGAGAACTTGTTTGGGGCCATTCCAGCGAGGTTCCAAACAATTAGTTCGCTGGAAGGCCTTAACCACTACAAAGTCTCCCGGACGCAGGTCATGTCTGTCACCTTGTGACCTGTCCGGGAGAGCTTCTCCAACCTGCTGATGAATACAAAATAAACTGTCAGTCAATTGAGACAGACAATCACTCATTAATGTGTGAGGCACGTCGTATATTGGGCGAGGCTTAGGAACCCCCAAATATTCATGGGCCTGCCGAACACAACCTCATAAGGGGTAAGCTCAGAGTGTGTATGAGGTATTGATCTGATGGAAAGCAGTGCTAAGGGCAATGCATCAGGCCATTTTAAAGAAGTGGAAGCTTGTATTTTTGCCAATTTCAGTTTCAATGTAGTTATAACGTTCCACCAAGCCTGCTGACTGTGGGTGAAAAAGCAGCATGGAACTTCTGTGTGACCCCTACCCTTTCATAACATACTCTACAACCTGTCCAATGAAATGAGGCCCATTATCGCTCCATAAAACTTGACAAACACCAAATCGAGGAAAGAATTCCTTCTGGAGAATTTCCGCAGCTGTGAGGGCTGTATTGTCTTTCGTAGCATATGCCTCCACCCATTGGCTGAAGGAGTTGACTACTAAGAAATATTTAAGATTATTGCAGCACTCAGACTGGATATAGTCCATCTGAAGGACCTCAAAAGGTGCAGATGGTGTCGCAAATCCCCCTGCTAGAGTTTGCGTTCTTTTCCCAGGGTTGTACTGGAGACAAACCAGGCAAGATTGGACTATTTTTTTAGCAGTAGCAGCAATATCAGGATGGTCCCAGACTTGCATAAGCTGCTCTGCCACTGAAGATGCGTCAACATGAGCTGGACCATGTGCCATATGGATCAGAGGGTAGAGGTTTGCAGTGGGCAACTTCCATTTAGTCATATCTTTGCTCCTCCAACAACCCTCATCATCCACGGCTCCCTCCTTCGCCCATTGGTCTAATTCATCAAAGGAGGCAGATTGTTGCATATTCAACACTTCCTGTCTAGCATCATGCAAACTTTCAGCTTGCGACTTAACCACATACATAGACGTGGTGCTTCGCTGCTTTGCAGCCTCACGGGCTGTGCAGTCCGCAAAGGTCTTACCTGCTCCTATTTTATCTGTCACCTTTTTGTGTGTGCTACACGCTACACTTGACAATAGCTATTTTCTTGGGATAGGTTAAGGCAGTAAGGAGGTTGTGTACTAATTCTCCATGCACTATCTGTGTTCCATGTGAAGTAAGAAAACCGCACTCTTTCCATAGGCGGCCAAAGTTGTGCGCTACTCTGAAAGCATACTGACTGTCAGTGTAGACATTGACAATCAGGTCTGTACTAAGCTCACAAGCTCTGGTTAGAACAATCAGTTCAGCTGCTTGAGCTGATTTCTGTGGGATACGAGCTGTCTCAACTATTGTCTGGAGTGTCGTAAAAGCATAGGCAGCAGATGTAGTGCCATTGGGCAATTTCAAACATGACCATTAACTCCCCATCTGTAATAAAGAAGGGAGTGTCTTGCAGGTCGACTCGACCTTTTGTTTGCTCTTCAGTGAGAAATATGCAATCATATGACTCTTGTGACTGAGACTGAGTGGATTGAAATGGCAATAATGTGGACGGATTCAAGCTTTTTTTAGCGTGATATGGGGGCCAAAAGTGTCAGTTCATATCCTGTCAGACGAGCACTAGTCAAATGCTGCATCTTTGTTTCGCTTAGAAAGGCATCAACTGAATGGGGTACTAACACAAGCAGTTTGTGTGATGAAACTATTCCTTCACTCTGACGTATGGATAAAGCCGTTGCTGCCGCCACTCGGAAACATCCAGGCAGCGCGCAAGCGACTGGGTCAAGAACAGCTGAAAAATATGCACACAGGTGTTGCTTACCACCATGTATCTGTGCTAAGACCGATAGGGTACAACCTTCCCTTTCATGTACATAGAGTGTGAAAATGTTAGGGTTGTCTGGAGTACCTAATACTGGTGCAGAACAGAGGGCGTAACTGTTGGAAGGCGATCTGTCATTCAGCAGTCCATGGGAGGAGCATTGGGGTGTCTTTGGTCAAAAGGGCTAACAATGTACGAAAAACTGGAGATCCACTGCCTACAAAAAGAAGTAAGGCCAATCAATGCACAGACATCCTTTTGAGTACGGGGCACAGCAGTATCTAGAATGGTCCGAATGCGATCTGGTGTGAGCACACATCCCTCCTTAGACAGGAGGTGACCTCAGTAGGTAACCTGCTGTCTCCAATATTGCAATTTTTTACTAGAGACTTTGTGATTATGTGATGCACGGAAAGATAATAGTAACAAAGTACCTTCCTCACATTGCTCAGGAGTATCTGCAGCTAGCAGAATATCATTGATATACTGAATGAGGGCCACCCCTTTTGATACAGGAAATGAATCAAGTTGTCTCTTTGATGCTTGACTTTTAAATACTAGGACTTTCTGTATGGCCTTGTAGAGCTCTACAGAACCGGAAGGATCGGTTTTCAGTGTGAATCCAAATAGATAACGGCTGTCTGGGTGAATAATTATTGAGAAGAACGTGTTCTTTAAATCAATTACTGAAAATGTGGTGGCAGTGGGAGGGACCATAGTGAGGAGGGTTGCTATGTCAGAAACTACTGGATATTGGGGCACCACTATTTTATTAACCTCCTACCAATCAATAATGAACCTGTAAATCTTAGTATCAGTGTCCTTTTTCAAAATAGGAAGGATAGAGCTATTGCAGGTATTATAGGGAATCTCGTCCACTACACCTACTTTTATCAAATCCTGGACAATACCTGCTCGTGCTTCCTTGCCCTCTCGAGATATCCTATATTTGGGCAAACGAGGCAACGAAGCACCCTCCCTCACTTGAATTTGTACAGGTGGAAAAACCATTTGGCCCATATCAGTGTCCGACAGTGGCGGCTCCTCCATTGGGGCGTTTGGGCGTCACCCACTTGTTTCTCACAGTGTGAGAAGCAGAAACATAAAATGGTAAAAACGACCATTTTATGTTTCTGCTTCTCGCACTGCGAGAAAGCAGAAGTGCCTGGTTGGGGTGGGAGGGTGGTCGGTTGTGCTGGAGCTGACCAAGTAGTCACCAAGTAGTACTCGCCCTCGAGCATGACCGCCCACTCTCCCTTTTTCTCTATGCAGGAGAAAATGGCGCAGCTGGGGCACTCTCCCCTGTGCCTCACCAATCAGAATGCTGCCATTGCAGCGTTGTGATTGGCAGAGGGGAGGGAGGAAGGCTGCCTTTCCTGATGACGAGGAGAGCTGCAGGATTTAACGCAGGATGGCAGGAGTCAGGAGTCGGACCCATCCAGAAGCTGAGTACGTTTTATTTTATATTTTAATTTAATTAAACCCCTCCCGCCTCCCCCCAAATCCCCCGCTGACATTCCCATTTCCAGTCCCCCACCTGCCCATAACGCCGGCCGTAACCCCGGCCACGCTGGAACCAGGGCACTGAACGCTCATGGCGGGGCTGGCGGAAATGGTACACGTGTATTTGTTGAAATATTGGGCATACAGGCCTGAGTTTCTAAAGTTTTGCGGGGGAAAAAAGGGCGTGGATTTACTTACCATTTTAAAACCCTGCAGGTGCGCTCCCGCAAAACTAGGGGGTGTCCTGTGCACACTCTGGTGAACGAGGGCCGGGACCGCTTTCCCTCTAATGCCGAGTAATGCGGAGATCCTGAATTGTATCCTGAAATGATCATAGGCGAGGTGCCGCTCGCAGCCTGGGGGACAATCGTGCTGACTTTGCCGACCGGAACTGAACCTTGCCAACCCCCACATCCTTGGAGTGCCGTGTCAAAAAGGAAAAGGACTTTGGAATCTACCTGGACGCTGCCGGGGCCGGGACTGCGAGAACCAGGGTGCCTAGCGCTTTAACACCTGAGCGCTCCTGGAGTCTCTTCCCGCCCCCAACTCTCCTACATATACGTATTCGTGAACGTGCACGCGGGACGCGCGCGGGACCAAGGCCGGGGCTAAGACCGGGCAAAGAGCGGGCCCTCTGTTGCCCTCCGTGGCCCGAGGAGGCCGGGTCGGGCCTGAACCCCTAAACGAACCTTGTACTATTCTGGACTATTAGAGTAAGTGTTCGGGGGGTTTATTATTACTGGTTGTTATGTCCACTGAAACCCTAACCCCGGAGCAGGTTGGCTCAGACAAATCTGCGATTCTGATCAATGGGACTCTAGATAATTACTTTAGGAAATCCGTTATGGATACCCCCACTACCCCTACCTTAGCAGAACGCCGGGCTGAGCGACGCCGCTCGGTAGAAAGTCTAAAAAATAGATTACTAATTGACTCCCCTGTCCTGATTCCATCTACCTTGGAGGGCACCTTAACTGTGATTGACTGCCCTCTCACCCAGGATAGTGTCCCTTTATTATTTAGAGAGGGTATGCCCACGAATGACCCCGAATCCCAAGATATTAGTAATACTACACCTAACCCTATTAACCCCAGCACCATTAAAACCACAGTTATTACTGAGGCACAAATTACCCCTTTCCCTAGGCAAATTAAAACTGTAAAAACTGGGGCTAAGAAAGTTACGCCTACTAAAATATTTGGTCCCCCACCTAATAAAAAAGGCGGAAACAGCCCGACTTATCTAAGAGGAAAATTAATCATGCCACTTTTGGAGTTAAAAATGATGCTACTATAGGGGGAAATCGGGTATTAAGTACGGACAAAGGAAGGATACATACATCACCTCTACATCCTTGCCCCACCCTTAACGAAGTACAGGACAGCTCTATATCAGATAATTCACATGCTGTTGAGACAGTACAGGAATCCTCAAATGGCGTCCTAATTGATAGCATAGAGTCTATAATTAGGACCTATACCCTTGCCATCGTTGATAGACTTAATAAAATGGACGATAGGCTTGGAAAGATAGAGCGTGAATTGGGTAACAAGTTAGCAATTACTAAGGTACCATCTAATCCTGTTCCACTAATTTCTACTCTACCAACTCCATCTACTACTCCAGTTATTACTTTACCCCCTGTCCCTGCCCAGTCTGCAGTCACGTTACAACCACTACTTACGGCAAGAGATAACATATCTAAAGCCATCCTCGTATTACCAAAAACTAATTCCATACCGCCTTCTGCTGTAACGGCCGGCGGATCGACGAAGAGGTTAGATCACGCCGTAGGGGACCAGATGAGTGCTAGGGGGAATGGACGACCTATTCGGGGTAATGTTAATAAGGGCCCCCTTCCAGAACTTCCACCAGAAGCAGTGCCATATGTGGTGGTCCTTACTGGGGTGCCAGAGCTAGAGGTAAACAAACGTGAGGGCTTTGCCCAATTGAAAAACAAAATCACGCATTGGTTGAGTATAAATAACCCATTGCAAATAACAACATCTATGGCGAAATCGTCCACGTTCGTCGCCTCCCATGGCTGGGGGGAAGACCCAAAGACATTGAGGGAGATATAGTGGTCATAAATTTTAGAGACCAGAATGCTGTTCAGTTTATCCTTAACTGGTCCTCTGATCACGTTAGTAATCGTATCACCCCACGTCCTCTTACATACTTTTATCCTCGCTCTGTGGTTTTTCCACCCAATCATCAATCCCTGTTAGCCCCTCTTCCCCCATTGCATAGGCAAGTGTATCCAAATTCATACTGTCCACCTATTTATAATAATGGCTTTACATCCAAAGGCCATTATACCACATTAGTAGCTGAGCCACATGGATGGAATATTGTGGCTCCACGGCATAATTCCCTAACACATAGAAGAATGGACCACCTCAAACCCTTCACGCCTTTAGAGACCAGCAATAGGTTTGACCTGTTTAGTGGCTTGGAGGACTGTGATTGAAGCCAACTAACAACGGGGGAGGTGGGCGAGAGAACTTGTGAAGTTGCAGCGGGGAATTTGGGTTTGTGTGCGGAGGTGGGAGGTTCTATTACGGACAACCTACCTAAGGGGCACGATACAGCCCATTATTCCAGCTGTAATAGATTTCATAATGGGCAGACTCTATGCAATCCAGGACCCCTTATACAGAGAGATGGTACCATAACACCTATAAGCTCATCAATGTGTGGTAGTACCCCTAGGTTATTTGATGCCCCAACGACCATGAATATAACCCCTCCCGAAATAAGTCCTCTATCCAACGAGGCTGTAATCTCAACAGAGAGAGGATATAAGTTGGGGAGCTGGAATATCGCTGGGTGGAATAACAAGACGGATTGTCTAGGGTGGTCAGAATTTTTAACCCAATTTGACATCATGTGCCTTCAGGAGACCTGGGGGACTGAAGATGTTTATCTTGATGGGTATGTTGCCCATAATTGTCAAGCCCAGCCATCCAACAAGGGGAGAGCCAGTGCGGGGTTGGTGATACTGCTTTCTGTAAGGTTGCCGGTACAAGTGAAAACCCATCTGACTGTTGGTCGGCACTCGCAGTTGTTATGGCTGCAACATAGGAATGGGATGAATGTCTTATTAATAAACCACTACAATAACGTCTTTAACCACTCCAATACTGTTATGGTTGAAGAACTAGAGGCGGAGGTTGATAGGTTGTGTGACCGCAGTGGAGTGTCTTTTGAATTTTTGTGGGGAGGTGACTTCAACATTAACAAGTGCCCCCTTGTTGGTATGAGGGTGTGCGGGTATGGAGGGGAAGATGGCGAAGATCAGGACCACTTCTCACACTCGGCCTATGGAGATTCTTTAAACACACTCATGCTTAAACTGGACTTATGTATTATGTCAACTGGTGTAGACAGTGAGGGTAACCCAATACCTACCTTTATAGGCAGGAACCATGCGACAGTTATTGATTACCTCATTGTCTCCTCCAGTATTCTGGCTTTGTGTACCACCCCTGTAATTGTAGACTTATCCCTCAGTGATCATAATTGCCTAACCATGTATCTCTCTTTGTGGGGGGTTAAGCCTAAGGTGTCACATGGTATAGTGACAGACGTAGTCCCACACAGACCAAATGGCCCGAGAATTAAATGGGGCAGGCATAATGAGGAACGCCTATTAAACACCATAGTGTCTGCCTGTTTAGCTGAGGTAGAATGTTGTCTTGAACCCGACCAAGGAAGTGCCGATATATTAGCCAGTTTTGACACCATCAATAAAAACATTGCTAAAATTCTCACCGGTAAAAAACATAGAGGCACTAGGACCACCAGTGGATGGTTCAATAAGGAATGCACCAAATCCCTACGTAAATTGAAAGCAGCTCTTAACTACAAACCGAGGGACAGGGAAGACCTAAGGGCCCTGAGGAGGGAATATACAACTCATCTGAAGGCGAGAAAACAGGAATTGAGGGAAGAAGCATGGAACAATCTGACTTTGGCCGTTGACCTTAAGGATACTAAGTTATTTTGGTCAACGGTCAATAGCCCTTTCCTACAAAAGGATGAAGCCCCGGTATTGTCCGCTCAGGTGAGCGAAGAACAGTGGGTTGCCCATTTTTCTAGCATTTTTAACCCTGATGGTTTAGAGGCGGGGGCTGATAAGGAGGCTGTGGTCACCCCCCCTACCCCTTAACATTACAGTGACCGAGGTGGATACTGCAATCCAGTGTAGCAAGGGGGGGAAGTCACCTGGTCCCGATGGGGTACCCGTCGATCTTTATAAAGCAGAGGTAGCCCTTTGGAGCCCACTGTTAACCAAGGTTTTTAATGCAGCAGCAATGACTATGGCTCCACAGGTCTGGAGGGAGTCTATTATTATCCCTATTTACAAAAAAGGTGTGAGAGAAGAGGCAAAAAATTATCGCCCGATCTCATTACTTACCGCCTCCCTAAAAATTATGAGCAGGGTTCTATTGAGTCGCCTGGAGGACTGGGCCGAAGAAAAAGGTGTCCTTGCGGACTCCCAGTTCGGATTCCGTAAGGGGTTAGGCACGATAGAACAGTGTATAAATTTGGACCTTATTATAGGCAAATATACTCGTGCCAAGCAAGGCTCACTGTTTCTTTGCTTTGCCGACCTTTCCAGTGCCTTTGACCTGGTAAACCATGGTCTGTTGTGGTCAACTTTACTGGATATGGGAGCCCCACGAGAAATCATTTACTTCCTGGCCGAATTGTATAGGAACCTATCGGCAAAGATACGCTATGGGCAATTAGGTGAGTGTTCCCCGAATATCCCGGTAGGCTGCGGTATTAGGCAGGGATGTGTCCTTGCCCCCCTCCTTTTCTCCCTTTTTATTAACGCCATTGAGTCTGAATTACGTGCAGTCAATGCCGACGCACCAACCGCAGATGGTATGCCCATTCCAATACTGCTTTACGCGGATGACGCGGTCCTACTTTCGAGAACCCCCCTTGGGCTGCAGAAACTCATGGACAAATTTGTGGATTTTATCAAAGGGAGGAAATTAAAAATTAATAATTCAAAAACTTTTATTTTGGCCTGCGGCAAGAAAGTTAAAAATCTAAGACCTTTTACAGTTACGGATCATACAATACAAGTGGTTGAAAAATTTTGCTACTTAGGTATCACTTTTAATAGCGGAGGGATGTGGGCCTCTGAAATGATCAATGTAAGAGCTAAAATGGGCAAGTGTTCTTTTGATATATTCAAGTTTGCATCAAAGTTAGGCTCCAGGCGGATACCCGATATGTTGTATCTATATCGCCATAAATGTGTTGCCCTGGCCCTTTATGGTTCAGGTGTTTGGGGCCATTGTAATCATAATGTGCTCCAGGTGGAGGAAAATAAATTTCTTAAAAAGCTTTTGTGTCTACCATCCTCTGCATCAACAAATCTGATCCATCGGGAGGTTGGTCTGGACCATCTTTCCGACATAATCAGTCTAAGACCTCTTCTAGTGTGGAGATCTATCTGGATCAAGGAGCAGACGGGGTTCACAAAAAAGATCATTTTAGACTGTCTCCACTTGGACAAATGTTCCCGTATCCCCTGGCTCAATTATATCATTCATGTATTTAAAGATGTTTTTAACTTAAGTGTGCGTGAAAACCCATCCTGTGTTATAGACATCCCCAAGAAAGAGCTTAAATATGTATTTTTAAGGGCCAGTGCTGTGAAGCGTAAGGCTGCTACTTCCCAGTATTCTACACATGTTTTTTATGATAGATATAATATGGTAGGTCCGGGATTCGCAGGATACCTTAAATTGGTTACCATTCGTTCTCATCAATATGTATTGACAAGATTGCGGATGGGGACCGTTCATTTGCTTGTTGCGTATCCATATATTAAGACTCACACTATTGCCCCCTGTCCATGTGATGGGATCACAAAGCAAAGCTCGGAGCACTTTTTATTGTTATGCCCCTTTTATCTTCATCTGCGTAAAACCTATTTGAAACCACTTTTTAAAAAATATAATGTATCCACTATTGAATCTGCCATGAGGCTTTTATTTGGTCTTGATTCGCATGATATCTGCTTTTTTACTGCTGTATATATTTTAAAATCGGTTCACCTGAGAAATAATATGTCCTTTGACCCATGAATATGTCCTAAATAAGCTGTATTTTTGTGTATTTTATGCTGTATGTATGTACTTTTATGATTATTATCAACTAATGATCGAATAAAGTTTTTTGAATTTGAATTTGATCATAGGCAAATGGCTGGTGCTGAGAAAAGTCAAAAACATGCGGTAAAACATTCACTACAGCGGGCGCCGTAACCACACATTTGATTAAGCATGAGCGGATTTTGCGGATTGGCAATCCGCGAATTTTGCGGATTTGCGGATTCGCAATCCGCAAAATCCGCGAATTCCCGCGAATTTGCGGATTTTTTTTTTTTTTGTGTTCGCCCGTGTTTCTGCCAGTTCGCGAGGGTTTTTACAATTTCGCAATTTGCGAACTTACCTGTCGGGTCGCAAGTTTTGCGAACTTGTTGTTTCTACGTGTCCAGCCTGTTTGGGACACTCTTCTTCATCACTGCCACTCTCTGTCACCACTGCCACTCTCTGACTACTCATGCCACCCTCTGGCCCACCCATGCCACCCTCTGTTTCATCACTACACCCTCTGGTTGTCCAGTGTACATTATTTTCGGCAAAGCAAAGCACACCTTCCCTGCCTCAAGTGACCTGAATTAATTTGGGGCTGATTAATGTGTCACAGAATATTTTTTTAGCTGGCACCTGCTTCCTTAGTGCGCCCTGATTAGTGATCTTTTGCACTTGCTAAGTGCTTTCATTGTTGCAAAATTAGTTACAACACCTGCCCTGCCCCAACTGACAATAATGAATTAGGGGCTGATTAATGGATTTTAACTTCCAGCCTGGCTCCTGCTTGTCTCCCTTAGCTGTAATTCAGGACCTTTGTGGCATATGTGTAACTATTCTGAGGTTCAGAGCAGGGTCACATAATAGTTTCAACTGGCAACTGAACTCTGGAGGGGCCCCTCAGGAAGCACTGCAGGAAATGGCTACTAATGATGTGCCTGAACTTTTGAACCTGGTAAGTAGTTACTTTCAGTTTTGCCAAGATCGTATTTCTGCAATTTCGCACTTATTCGCGGGGCGCGAACTCACGCTAACAGTGCGAGCAGTGCGAGCAAAATCCGCTGCTCGCGGATTTGCGGATTTTGCGGGAAATTCGCAAATCTCGCGGATTGCGGATTTCCCGAAAATCCGCAAAATCCGCGAGCGGAACGGATTTTCCGCCCACGCCTACATTTGATTTGTATTACATATTCTGTGCACTCGGGCCTGATGAAGAGTGATCCGGAGGGGTGGGTAGAATTTATTGCACATCATAAAATCTGACAACTCTTGGTTTGGGTTTATCTGTAATAAACTTTTCCCCGGGGAATGTGGAATAAGGCGCATTTGGTGCAGTGCGTATGCCCCAGTAAAACCCAGGCCTTTTTCTCCTGCTAAATTCCAGCAGGTTTCAACTGCCAAAGTTGGGAGTGAAAACAGACTTTATTGCACCCAGTAATTAACGATAAACGCTGAACAATTCATACTTTTAAAAGGAGTGTAGTGTACAAAGTGCTAATTAGCACGGACACTCACTCCATCACCGTCCTTCGCCCGCACCCGCACGCCACAAATTTACATCACTCCATTAACGAAGCCCTGATTGCAGCGCCACAAAGCCGCCAGCCTGCTACTTAGCACGCCCTCTGGCACCACGGATTGAATAAACTTCGCAAAATCATTTATTAAGAAGATGTTTTCATTGCAGAACAAGATAAGAACACTACCCTTAATGTACACCGGCCGCTTGGCGGCCTGCTCTTTTAGGCAGTGAGTGAAGGTTATATTGAGTTAGAAAAAACAAGTTATATTACAATTTTTACTGTATAAATCGTCAATCCAAGGTATTTGGGGGCAGATTTATGTTGGGAATGCGCCACGTTTGCGTCACGCAAGTGCGGCGTAAATGTGGCGCATCCCTATGACCCATTTACAACGTGACGCATCTAGGCAGATGTGTCACGTTGTAAAGCCCTGCGCCACATGTGGGCGTTCCGGCGCAGGGTGGGCGTTCCGGGGCAGGTGCGCCTCGCAAAATTGGCTGAGTGAAATCTATAAGATTTCACTCAGTCACTTTCAGGCCAATGCTGCGTCAAAACCCTACGCCTGCTTGAAGCAGGCGTAGGTCTTGACGCAGCATTGTAAAGATGGGGCACCCCGAGCCTTGCTGGAGCTGCGTCGCGCTTGCGACGCAACTCCAGCAATGCGCCACCTTTACGGCACAGATGTGTCACGCATCTGTGCCGTTTTTGCCCCATGGTGCGCCGCATTGTAAATGCGGCACACCATGGGTGGCGGAGCAGCGGCGCAAAATAACTGGCGCATCCCTGGGGATGCGCCAGTTATTGTAAATCTGCCCCTTGAATTGTTTATTTATATAGCAAGAATTGTAAGACCTCTTGTTTATTCCGCATACTCCTCGTGATTATCATATGATTTTCGGTTGTTTACGGATGAACTTTCCACTCCTGGAGCATTCATAAAATCCTTCCCTTTGTCATCCAGTAAAGAAAAAAAGTGCTGCGACGTGGAGCTTTAAGAAGGGAGGAAGTTGGGGAATACGGCAGGACTTGAAATGTTATCTTTAAACAGCAGAGAAATGGGCTCCTGCAGTGAGGTGAGGGTGTGAGGCAGGTTTCAGTGACCGGGAAGTGTATTCCGCCTGCATGGTGTTGTGCTGAGTGCAGACATGCAGTGTGCTTGTGTTCTGTAAATCTTTAAGGTTGACTGGCAGCGTCTCCTAATTTGTCATGCAGGCCCAAGATGTAGTTATTGCTCACTTCCTTATTTACTTTATGCCCCCAGGCAGTCGGCAGAGTGGGCAGACACTCCTAAGTGGGTTACAAGTGACAGCACTGCACCACAGCAAAACCGCTCTGTAATGTGGTGTCACTTTTTGATTTTTGTGTGCATGTCACGCAGCATGAATGTGACCGTGGCAGTGTGACAAATGGCTTGTAGCCTGGATACATCTGTTGTTTTCAGAAGACTGGTACTTCTTAGTTCTGCTTTGATTGCAGCTTTTTTCCACCCCTTTCAAAATGCAGGCCGTTTCAATGAAAACCATTTGTCAGGACAAACAAAGCCAGGTAACTGATGGCTGCATTTGAGCGTGGGTGGGGCTACTGATGACATGACATATAGGCTCCGGCAATGAACTTTGGAGATCCCCTCCTTGCCTTGGTGCATGCTGCTCTTGTGACCGTGGGGTTAGCAGGCGTGCGGCTTCCATTCTGGCCTGTTGAACATATTTAAAGCAGTAAGATATGGGGCAGTTTTGAATGTGTTTAAAAATGTAATGACTACATGTTGACAATAGCTTTATAAACCGTCTTGCTTTTTCAAATTTGTTTTAAAAACACCATTTGCCCACTCTTCTTGGGGGAGAAACCCCCCTCAAACCACTCTTATATCAGTCAGGCTTGCTCGCTTTTGATGTACCAGATACCCAACTTTTGCCCCCAACCACTTTGAAATGTTACCAGCTACCACTGGTGTTCGATCTATCCCTCAAAGTACAAAGTAGGGACGCTAGAGTGGCGTCCTCATTGATAAGGCAAGAAATCAATAATTGGATAGTTGTCACTAAGGATAACACGTACACCTTATGTGGAACAGGGTATTGTAGCACAAAAATATTTTAGCATATCGATACCTACAATATTATCTGGAGTGTTAGGGGAGAGCAAGAATGGACATGTTGCAGTGATTTTATCTAGTACGAATTCAAGTGGCTGTGATAGTGGGCTAGGTGTAGGTGTTCCGTCAAACACTATCAATGTTATCAATGTGCCAGACAGAGGAGCCCTAGGAACCAGCCTTTTAGACAGGCCACTACAGGTAGCCCCATGTATCAACCAGAAATTGATAAGTAGATCCCAAGACTTTTGCATCAATATAGGGACCCATTTGATCTACTGGCACCTCAACCGGTTCCACACCCTGTCCTAGGCATCCCTATGCATAATCAGAATCTGTTGGCGTGTCAGCAGAGTAATCAGTCATTTGGTACTGGTGTTGTTTGTCAAAGGTATAAGGGTAGTTCGGTCCCTGTTCAACTGCCTCTAACCAGGGCCGAGCTCCTGCACCTCCCCTGCTTCCTACATTCCCTGGGCACCCTCTCATACTTCCCCTTCCCAGCTGGTATTGCTGACCTTGCAAACGGAACGTCAGTGCCCAGTCTCTTTATAATAGGCACAATGATCAGGAGACAAATTTGCCTGAAGGAAAGGGAGTGCTCGGGGTGTATGCATTGCACGTCCGCCTCTTACACCTCCCTTAAATGGTGGACCATACACTTGAGCCATCATTACCTTTTGTTTTCAAATCTTTAACCTTTTTATCCTCCCTTCCTTTTGCTTCTTGTTCCTGTCATTCATATTATTGTGCCATAGTCAAAAGGGAAACTGGGGAGGACGTGGTCCAAGAACTTTCACTGGCCTTGAGGCGGCTAGGTATTTCAGGTAACAAATTAACAACAAATTTGTCGACAAACAGGTGTTTACCTGTCTCGTCGGCCAACGGCTGGCCTCTAAAATCATGAAATGTTTCCTCAAATCGTGAAAAGAAATCAGAAATAGACTCATCCTTTTTCTGTTTACAGGATGCTAACGTAATTTAGTTACAATACCTTTAGGGAGGTCTAATATCCCCTGTTGGGGCTTCTGGGCAGGTAACCTATTCACATCTATTTTTTCTAATTTTTCCCAAGTGTCACCAAATGCTGTAGCATCATCAATTTTGCGTATCGTTCTCCACATATCAGGGGGCAAAATAAGCCCAAAGAACATATCTATATCCGCTAAGGGCACAGTGCAAGAGCTCCTCATAGAAGGCAGCAGGGGTTTTCCAGGGTTTTTACCAGGGGCCGGGCAAGGCAGTTTTAAGGGCCAAAACATCTGCTCTACTCAGGCCCGGACTGGCCGTTGAGGGCACCGGGCAATTCCCCGGTGGGCCGCATGGGTGGGGGCCGGTTTTGGGCCACTGGGGCCGTTTTTGTTACAGGGCCGTTATGCTGCAAAAACGGCCCTGTAACAAAAACGGCCGAAAACCGGCCCTGTCACAGAGAGTGACGCCCCTCTCCCCCCTCCCCTCTCCTCCCGGAGGGGGGGAGGGGGGCCGGCCGAGCACTTTGCCAGGGCCGGTTCTGGTTCCCAGTCCGGCCCTGGCTCTACTCCACGGAGTATAGACCTAATTATAAATGAAATATCCCTTTGCATCATCAGAACCCTTATCATCACTTGTTCCTGCACCCTTTCGGGGGAACAAACAGAGGTGCAGCTTTACACATTGGTTTCATAGCAAGCGTTCTACTATTTGGATTGTTCGCATCCATTGGGAAATCTGCATTCTCTGGCTGAGACTTTTCTATTTCTGCGATTTTATGCTGCGGTTTAGCTAATTTTTTTTTCTTTTGCAGTTTCAGTGTGTCATCCCGTAGTTTAACCGCTCGTCTAATTGTATCAGGTATGTTTTTGAAAGGGTAAGTCCCATCTCCTAACTGCTTATAATCCGCATTCAAGTCTTTTGGGCCTGGTTCATCAGAGATATGTTGCCAAATATATAATACATCCCATCAGAATAAAAAAAAAATATATAACTGTTTTGCGTCTTCCCAAGCCTGAACCATAGTTGTGAGGACAGTCGCTGTGGTTTTCCACCGAGATTCCTCTCTAGCACTGCCCCTCTATTTATCTTTCTTTTCGCTAGACAGAGCGGAGCGAGTCTGTCGTATTCGTTGCTTAGCTTTGTCCACTTATTTGAGGGAAATATTTCCTCATCTGAAGTACCTCCCTCAGGGGCACTCGGATCAGGAGATTTATATGGGGGCGGGGGTCGCTCTAATAAGATAGAATCATCATTAGGCTTATTAAGTATTGGATAAACAGGACATCTAATAGGGTACTGACCATTTACCTGCAATCGACGCTCCCTATCTTTCTTTTCTATTTCTTCCTGCATCTCTATCTCTCAATTCTACACATTTCTGATATATTGTTTTCCACTGCTCTTTCTTCGCTATAGCTTCCACTTTCCTCTCTCTCTCGCACTTCCTTATCCCACATACACAAACAATCAAACATATCCTATTCACTCTTCCTTTTCAACAAACACTGTTCAATATATTGAACCTTCTTAAAATCAAATGATCCATTCACTGGCCACTGTAGATTAGGCTCTTTCTTTGTGTATTTGTTCCACAATGAGCCATACATTATGGGACAAATACTATATTTTATGTACATATCACTATTCGGGGGGCCTTTCTAGGGGAGCCGGCTGACTTTGTTTCAAAACAGTCCTAGTACTACAACAGCAGCACCACTTACGAAGTGTGCTCAAACCAGGCATGCTTTTACAAGTATATGTAAAGTATTACTTGTTCAGAAGGAGAAAAATCCCCACAAGACCTGCCTTCAGTCTTTGGAAAGAATGAATACCAAAACCAAACCAAACAATCAAGAGTGCCGCATCAGCGACCTTACCAAATAGAAATCTTCAACTCCCACCTGACGATCTCTGGTCGACATAATGGTCACTGCAAATTCACCAAAGAAGCCAGAGTCGACACCGGCCACCACCCAGAGGGTCAAGTCAGGAAAACCGGAAAGTTCACATTTGCTGCAAAGACAAAAGTCTTCTCATGAAGTGCGCATCCACAGTGATCATTTCTATCTTTCGCCAAGACCACTCTTTCAGACGGCCGCGTCTCCGATGGAGCCCCACATTGGGTGCCAATTGTGGAAATGTACCCCCACGAGGGCACACTAGTGCAGGGTCACCCTCTCGTCCACGGGTCCGAAGACTAACAAAAGAGAGATCGGCACTGGAGTGAAGTAAAACAAACCAAGTTTATTAAATGCTCACGAGCAGGACTGCATCCGAACAACAACTTCAAGTGTTGTGGGAGGAAGTACATTGAATACAAAAACCATCACCCTTTTAAACAGTTTGTTGGAGTGTAATCGCATGGGAAGGAAAGCCGGAGGGAACAGGTTTAAACATGGAAATAGCTACAGGCAAACAATAGCAGATGGGTGACCACGTGGTCAGGAGATGAGGAGAGGGAATAAGGAATGCTCATGGTGGCAATAAGCAATCAGTTGATAACATCTAAGACCAGGTGCACCGGCAGCTGCAGCCCCCCAACACGTACATCAGATGGACTATGTCAGAGAGGTCAGCTAAAGTTAAGGACACAGGCTGGGTGAAGAGGCGAAAAGCAGAGAGTAAAATTAACACAACAGAAATTAAAAGGACGCGACAGATAAAATGGCTGCCGCTTATGCTAACATAGAATTTACACTTTTCCACACAGGGAGAAGAGTGAGACAGCACCTATGGTGTAGATCTACCATCTATAGGCTGAGGTTTGAGTTCTGCTGACAAAGCTCAGAGATCTTCTAATATATAATAATACTGCTTCTTAACAAAGGGAGGTAGGTTCGGCTCTATTGTCTTTTCTCTTTTCATGATGTATGGACTAGCTGCTAGGCTGACCGTATTTGTACTATGCATTGTCCTGCTTGCTGTGGCACGTACACTGCATGTTAGGGCACGTTAGTTAAAATAAATATTTTAAACAGTTTTGTGTATCTGTCAGATCTTATTGTCGACAAGTACAAAAGTGCAAGCGAAAGGGTGTGTCTTGGTACCGCAGTGCCCGAGAGATCTGGGAGTGTTGTGTTCTGGGGTGTCTAATCTTTTGTTTCTCTGTGAGTAGGAAAGCAAGTGAGGCACTATAGCTAGTCGGTCCACGGCCCATGGGTTCTAAGGTGGTAGGAGACTCTATACACCAAGTTCCTGTAATCCTGCGCATAGTTCTGTGTTTGCGCAGAATCCCTGCAACAGTAACATCATCCACCGGGGGCTGTGGACTGGTCCGAATTGTCCACAAACCTCGAGCAAGCAGTCACTCTCTGTGGGGGGAGAGAGGCAGGGCCCTGAACTCCTCTGTGTTTGCAGGGCAAGGATGCTACCGCCGCTGCCTTCAGCTTCGGACAGGGAAAAGCAGCCACACAAAAGCCCCCTAAGTGAGACCCAGGGCCCGTAGGCCCACAAGCCAGCTGGCAGCTCCCACTGTGTGAGGCCCTCAGTCCACTCGGCACTCACCCCAACTTCCTCCTCCTTCAGCTGCCACCAAGCCCACAGCCACTCTCGTCAACACCCGCAAGCTCCTTACTCGCGCCCTGTTATTGCCAGCTCTTCCTTAATTGAACTGGTGCTCCACACAGGTCCCTGAGCCCAGGCAGCTTTCCCGATGACTGCAGCCTTAATCAAGCCGCCCCTCCAGGTCGGGCAGCATCTCCGGACCTCCTCTGTCTCTTCGGAGCCCTTAACAGGCCCTCAAATTCCAGCCTACAGGTAGACTGACTAGTCCACCACTGACAGGCTCGGTTGGTGGGAGCCTCTAACAGACCTGAGGAAGATGGAGGATAAAGAAGGAGGTCAGGAGCAGTATTCAGCTGCATTCGCCATCTTGTCTGCCTCGGCCACACCTCTACCACCCCATTCTTGGCCAAAAACGGAGCTATCAGAATTAGGTTCACTTCTATTTCCTCAATCTGGATAGGAGTCTGGGACGTAGAGGAAATGGTGGGAAAGCAAACAATTAAACTAGAGGCAATGGAGAAGTCCGTGCATCTATCCCCTGAACCCCCTCCTCTTGAAACACGGACAGAAATGCTGAAAGAGTGCTTTCTGAAGTGCCAAAGAGATTTAGCTGAAAAGTGCCATATCTTAGGCATATTTACTTGAAGCGATGAGCAGCTAGACAGAAAATTAGGGAAGTAGAGAAAACCCTGCTTAACCTGCCCACCAGAACATCGTTGGTCCCCTGAATGTAGGTTGCTGACAGGGCTATTGGATGGGTTGCAGCCAAACTACCTTTCAGAAAAGAAAAGTGAGATTCGCAAGAGACTGTGACCTTGTACCTGACTGTTTGTTTAATAGTACTTTGTGACCAAGTTGTCTGTCCTTACTATGACAATTTGGTTTAGCAGAAGGTGGGAAAAGTGAAGAAGAGCACGGTAAACCAGCATCATCTTCTTCCAGTTGGAAGTGAGACCCCTCCTGCTTTGACCATCTTCCCTGAACTAGTTGTTTGTCTAAGGTGGAGCCAACCTTATCTAGCTTGCATATAGTCAGAATGTAAGGTGGTGGCATTGACACCAGAACTCAATTCAATAGAATTCTGGGGTCTAACCATCCCTGTTTTTTCACCCAAATGTCCTTGGTCTCGTGCACCCTTAGTTCCAGAATGTGAATTGCCGGATTCCAATAATCATCGAGATGACGTACCACCTGACCCAGGTGACGGCGAGCCCACAGCACCACAAGCACACAATAGAAGACATAGACAGACCTAGAGTAATTAAAAACCCACTCTTCGTATTTGTACATGTTGTCCTGTGTTGGAAACACAAGCTACAGTTGTCTGTAGGTGAGACTTAAAAAGTAAACTGGTATCAAAGTACCCTGTTTACTTACTATTTTTTTCCACTCTTTCCCTTTCACTTAGACTTTCTGCAGCAAATTGGAAACTTCCCAGGGGCAAGGGCTGCACGGGAGGGGGTGGGGCGGAGGACCGACGTTCAAAGCCCTTGATGTCCCTGTCAATCAAAGGGTGCATGGCCTTCATGGTGAGCCAAAAGCCACGACCACAGTAGGAACACTCTGTGTGTGCTCTGATGACGTCTGAAAGATACAAGAATACGTGCTTTGTGGCATCCGAGCGCTATCCTTCCACCAGAGGGTGCTGTTGGTGGTACAGATCGAAGTGAGGCCTGTGGTCTGGGTGACAGGCACAGCCCGCTGCTGGCTGACACAAACAAGAGGTGGGCCTTGCCGCACGAGGCGTGGGGGTAGGACTGGGCCTGGAATGCAGCACACACAGATCCTCGCAGCCGGGAGGGGGCTCCTTCTGAGAATATTCGGTAACGCTGAAGATTGACTCTAAATGGAAAATAAACAATGTTGTGGCAGCGCTCTTTGGATTTGGCAAAGGATGCAAACCACAAGGTTAAACAAACTTAAAACAAAGGCAGACAGAAAATGACACATGGGTCAGGGTGTTACTGCTGTATGAGTTTGGAGCAGTATTACAGAAACTTTGGTCTGCGCCAAAAAAAAAAATCACATTTTTGGACATCAAAAGAAGACATTTGCTGCACTTTTCAATTGTGATAAATGAGACAATGTTTGAGTCAAATATCTTTTTTTAATTTATTACTGGAGAAGGAAAACTGTGCAGATCATATCACTGTATTTAATAAATATTTTGTTTTACTTGTAACTTAAAGACTCTTTATTAAAATCTCTATCATGTATGTAAAATGATTTATGAACAAAATGCCTTCTATGTTTTGCAATGAAAAATGTTCATATTTTTCATGCACGTGCAAGTTTATACAATATTACTCATGGTGGTTTACAAAATATTTCTTACAGAAGATGCGACCGGGTGGCGATGCTGCAGAATTTGCACCCTGGGCCTGATTGATGTACTGTTCCCATCATAAATCAGAGATGTGCAATTTGCACACCGATTGCTTTGCGAACGAAAATGCAAGTTGAGATGTGACCCTGGTGCTAATAGGCTGCATCACAAATTGCACAGGTGCAGGGGTCGCAAAACGACCTGCCTAATGAATATTAATGAGGCTGGTCACAGTTTTCGATCCACTGTGATTTGCAGCAAATGTAGCGATGGCAGCAAGAGACACCAGACCTCGATGCCTGCATTTACAGGTACATATAGGATTTTTTTTTTAAAGGTAGCCTGCAGGGGCGGCTCCTCCGTAATGGCGGCGGAGTGTCACTACACTGGTCAATTAGTCAGCGGTCTAGCAAATAACTGCTGACTAATTGAGCCGATGCCATCAGTGTAGGGCGGAGCAGAGCCTGGCACTGCAGGCTGGAGTGGTAGGTGCAGAGTAAGTGCGTATGTCTGTTTGGCCATCCGTGTTCGGCCGGCCAAACAGACATGCGCATTTCTGTTTCTCAAACCCAGCTGTGTTACAGATTGGGTTTGGAGAAACTTCACAGACTCCTAGGGCCCGATTCACAGAGCTAACTTAAGACAAAATCCTAAATTTACTACTTTTGGTATTCACAGAAGTTAGGATTTTATCTTAAGACAGACTTAAGACAGACTTAAGTTAGGATTCTGTCTTAAGTCTGCCTTAAGTCTGTCTTAAGACAAACTTAAGACAAAAACCTAACTTCTGTGAAAACCAAAAGTAGTAAGTTTAGGATTTTGTCTTAAGTTAGTTCTGTGAATCGGGCCCCTAGGCACTATCACGCCGCTCAGACCAATCATAGCATGAGAGCAGTGCCAGGATTGGGTGTGGAGCCTGTGCCCCAGTGCATGCTGGTACTAGAGCAGAGTCGGAGAAGAGGACCGAGGCGGGCGCCGCATATACAGGTACGTTTTTAAAATGTAATGATGATTCCCCATTCCCCCCGCTTCAGTACTGTGGCAGCCGCCACTGGTAGCCTGTGTTCATTAAAGTGACTGATGCTGCTTCTGAAGAAATGTTTCCCATTTTGGAAGACATCGGGGCTGTCATCACGATTCCCAAATGAGAAGATGTCCCAAAGTTTTGATTTTAAATCTCAGTATGTTTTTATCTTATCTACAAGATCTGAACTTACATTTCATCTGTGAATAATCGCTTTGTTTAGAACATACCATAACACAGTTATAATATGAATCTATTTTTTGTATGAAAACTCTCCTCTTAAAACAAATGATTGGTGATGTCTCTCAGGCGTGCTCCATCCCCTTCAGTCATACTTCTCTCTGGTCCAGGCTGTGTTGCAAAAGGGGGGAATCTTCCTCATCATCAGATTTTTCATTGTCAGGTTCAAGTGGAAGGCCCTTTCTCATTGGTCTGCAAAAGTTGGTATTATTTTCAAGCATGTTTTGGGGGTTTACTCCTCCATTTTTATGTATGCAACAAAAGCAATGTTGAAGTATTCAACCAGTGTGCTCTATGGCAGATCTCGCATGCTTCTGTGCGCTGTTGTATCTTCTGTCCCTTGGAGCTCATGGATTAAGGCATGAGGCCACAATCCATTGTTGATTGCATATGCACCATCCCGTATTCAGAAAAAACATGAGCAGCCATTAGGGTAATGCTACACATGCTGTGCATTATCATATCATAAGGTTTTGTATAGCACAACTTGTCACCCCGGAGGATCTCCAGGTTCTGTGAGCCGGATATATGACTTTTAGCACGCATAACATTACAACGGATTTTTTACAACGCAGGTCATTTTACAACGGATACCTTTACAACGCAATACACTACAACGCACATACTATTACAACGCATACCATTACAACGTAAGTATAGGTAAGTATATAATATTAATATATATTTTAAATAATTATTTTTGTAATATTTAATTTAATTATTCATTATTTAATTATTTAATTATTAATAATTATATTAATAAAATAATTTTAATTTTAGTATTTGTAAATAAATATTAAAAATACCCCTGTACCCCAAAACCCATACCCCGCCCTAAAACCTAAAAATACCCCTGTACCCCAAAACCCATACCCAGCCCTAAAACCTAAAAATACCCCTGTACCCCAAAACCCAAACCCAGCCCTAAAACCTAAAAATACCCCTGTACCCCATAACCCAAACCCAGCCCTAAAACCTAAAAATACCCCTGTACCCCAAAACCCAAACCCAGCCCTAAAACCTAAAAATACCCCTGTACCCCAAAACCCAAACCCAGCCCTAAAACCTAAAAATACCCCTGTACCTCAAAACCCATACCCAGCCCTAAAACCTAAAAATACCCCTGTACCCCAAAACCCAAACCCAGCCCTAAAACCTAAAAATACCCTGTACCCCAAAACCCAAACCAGCCCTAAAACCTAAAAATACCCCTGTACCCCAAAACCCATACCCAGCCCTAAAACCTAAAAATACCCCTGTACCCCAAAACCCAAACCCAGCCCTAAAACCTAAAAATACCCCTGCACCCCATAACCCAAACCCAGCCCTAAAACCTAAAAATACCCCTGTACCCCAAAACCCAAACTCAGCCCTAAAACCTAAAAATACCCCTGTACCCCAAAACCCAAACCCAGCCCTAAAACCTAAAAATACCCCTGCACCCCATAACCCAAACCCAGCCCTAAAACCTAAAAATACCCCTGTACCCCAAAACCCAAACTCAGCCCTAAAACCTAAAAATACCCCTGTACCCCATAACCCAAACCCAGCCCTAAAACCTAAAAATACCCCTGTACCCCAAAACCCATACCCCGCCCTAAAACCTAAAAATACCCCTGTACCCCAAAACCCATACCCAGCCCTAAAACCTAAAAATACCCCTGTACCCCAAAACCCATACCCAGCCCTAAAACCTAAAAATACCCCTGTACCCCAAAACCCAAACCCAGCCCTAAAACCTAAAAATACCCCTGTACCCCATAACCCAAACCCAGCCCTAAAACCTAAAAATACCCCTGTACCCCAAAACCCAAACCCAGCCCTAAAACCTAAAAATACCCCTGTACCCCAAAACCCAAACCCAGCCCTAAAACCTAAAAATACCCCTGTACCTCAAAACCCATACCCAGCCCTAAAACCTAAAAATACCCCTGTACCCCAAAACCCAAACCCAGCCCTAAAACCTAAAAATACCCTGTACCCCAAAACCCAAACCAGCCATAAAACCTAAAATACCCCTGTACCCCAAAACCCATACCCAGCCCTAAAACCTAAAAATACCCCTGTACCCCAAAACCCAAACCCAGCCCTAAAACCTAAAAATACCCCTGCACCCCATAACCCAAACCCAGCCCTAAAACCTAAAAATACCCCTGTACCCCAAAACCCAAACTCAGCCCTAAAACCTAAAAATACCCCTGTACCCCATAACCCAAACCCAGCCCTAAAACCTAAAAATACCCCTGTACCCCAAAACCCATACCCAGCCCTAAAACCTAAAAATACCCCTGTACCCCAAAACCCAAACCCAGCCCTAAAACCTAAAAATACCCCTGTACCCCAAAACCCATACCCAGCCCTAAAACCTAAAAATACCCCTGTACCTCAAAACCCAAACCCAGCCCTAAAACCTAAAAATACCCCTGTACCCCAAAACCCAAACCCAGCCCTAAAACCTAAAAATACTCCTGTACCCCAAAACCCATACCCAGCCCTAAAACGTAAAAATACCCCTGTACCCCATAACCAAATACCACTAAAAAATGTTAAAAAAAAAGATAAACTTACCTATAATAATACTTACGTTGTAACGGTATCCGTTGTAATAGTATGTGCGTTGTAGTGTATTGCGTTGTAAAGGTATGCGTTGTAAAATGACTTGCGTTGTAAATGTATGCGTGGTAATGGTATGCGTTGTAAATAATCCGTGGTAACAGTTACATACCCTGTGAGCCTCGTCAGGTGGCTGTGGTGGTCGAAGAGGCATGTCTTGAGCTGCTTCCTGAAGTCCTCCAGTGAAGGGGAAGTGAGTAGTTGGAGGGGGAGGTGGTTCCATGACTTGTCTGGAGGTAGGAGAAGTAACGACCTCTGCAGCGGCTCCGATGGATGCGGGGATGTGGGCCAGTGCAAGGGTGGAGGAGCAAAGAGCCCTGGTTGGCTGGTGGAACATCCGGTGGTTGTTGATGTAGGCGGGTCCTGAATTGTGGAGGGCTTTGTAGGCATGTGTGAGGAGTTTGTATATATAAATAAGAATGCTGCGACATTATACCTAGCAGACAACTACCTCTAAGCTCTCCCCTCATCACCTGGGGCCTCATTTATGAGAAATGACGCATCGCTGCGTGAAAGCAGCGATGCGTCACTTCTCAGTGCGCACTCCTTGCGACATTCCTGATGCGTCATATTTAATGTATGACGCATCATGTCGCAAGGAGTGACAGATACGTCAGTATTTCTGACGTATCTGTAAGCGCAAAAGTGACGCATTGCTGGAGTGTGTCACAAAAGTGACGCAACTCCAGCAATGTGTCAACTCCAGCATGTGAAAGGGCCTGCGTCAGTCTTCTGCCTGCTATGAGGCAGGCGTAAGAAATTGACGCATTGCTAGAGTGTGTCACAAAAGTGACGCAACTCCAGCAATGCGTCCTTTCACATGGGGCAAGCCCCATGTGAAAGTGCCTGCGTCAGTCTTACGCCTGCTGTGAGGCAGGCGCAAGATTTTGACGCAACGGTGTCTTAAAAGTGACGCAGTGAAATCTCATAGACTTCACTGCGTCACTTCTACGACCCTTCCCTGCGTTAATACGCCCCCCTTGCATACATTATACCAGGCGCAGGTATAATGTGGCGCAGGGGTTTACAATGTGACGCATCTACCTAGATGCGTCACTTTTTAAATATGGCGCAACAAGGCGCATTTTTTACGCCACTGGTGCGTCACAAAAAGTGACGCACCGGCGGCGTAAAAGTGACGCAAGGGCTCCTAAATGAGGTCCCTGGTCATAAAGGCCTGAATGTCGAAACATGAAGAAATCATGAGTACTTCACTGATGCTTTGCTGCTAAAAAAAAGTGATAACGCAAGCAGCATTGCAAACAACCACATTAATCAACAAGCAATGGTTTTTACGATTTCTGCAGTAATACGCAGGGGGAAACGGCTTTTACAACGAAGCCGTTTCCACGAAATCTTTAACCACGCATGCAGTACAACGCATGCGTGGTTACAACTAATGCCTTTACCACGCATGCCTTTACTACGATGTTTGTAGTAAAGGCATATGTGGTAAAAGTAAAAAAAAAAAGAGGGGGCTTGGGGGGGTCTCCCCCCCAAATAAAACAACTCACCATAAGTCACGTCGGCATCAGAGTCGATTAAGAGAAATCGGTAAAAAAAATGCCGTTTTTTTTTTAACGACGTATGACGTCACCACGCAAATAGTCGGTGAAAGGTTTATGCGTGCTAAACGAATTCCGTTGTAACGCATGCGTGGTAAAGGCATGCGTTGCAACGGAATTCGTTGTATCATCATATATTCATACGCAGGCAGCAAGGGAGGGTATTTTAAGACATAAGTGCCATCCACACATCCAATTACATGTGGACAATGAGCAATTTCATAAAAATCTACCTTATCAGCATTCATCTCTGCAGGGAAGCTTAGGAAAGATAAGTGCACAATAATTGTTGACAATATTGCACTTAAATTAATTCTGAAACAATCTCGAAGGGGCCCTAGGTGATACCCCCTGAAACAGCCGCTATCTCCTGACTGCTACCCGAGGGTAGGAGCTGGAGGGAGCGAGCACCTGTATGTGGTTAGCGATGGCTAGTCTCGGTGAGTTTGCTTCTCTAGAATGGGCTTTACATCATCTACCTAATGGTCTGTAATACTTGGGTACTTCACCTATATCTTGTATAGGCCTCCTCCACTGACTGCACAAATAAAGTTTCACATACTCGAGAATTGTTTCCTTTCTTCTCCATCTTCCCTGTTGGATACCAGGATGTCCATTTTCCTCACCAAAGTGCAGTCATTGAAAAGGTTTGAGATGTTTATTTCACCGCATTGTGAGGCATATTATCAAGGTCCGGTGTTAAAATTAACGCTGTTTTATCGGCAGGAAACTGCTGATAAGACAGCGATAATGGGCTTGATAATACGCTGTTGTTAATTCCCATAGAAGCCCATGTTAACATCAGAACATGGGCTTCTATGGGAATTATCAAATTTTCATTTGAGATCAAACCCTGACCTCGCCTCCTTCCGCAAACAATTAAAAACATATCTGTTCAAATCCCCCTAAACAATTCAGCCCCACCCCCCCTCCAGTCTGCTATTCTCACTCATACCTCCTTCTGGTTCCTCTAGCGCTTGGACACCTCAGGGCAGCAATCCGCGCTCAAAAAATCCATTTTCATTCATATTATCAAGCCCATTATCGCCGTTTTATCTGCAGTTTCCTGCCGATAAAACGGTGTAATTTTAACACCGGTCCTTGATAATATGCCCCTGTATATTTTGCACTTGGTTCCCACCCACTTCCAATTGTTGGTACTTTCCACATGCAATTTCGCCATTTGTGAATGAATAAAACATTAACATAGCAGTTTATTAATAGGTCATCGCAAATAAAGAATTGCAAACACTGTTCGCAATTTACCTATTTGATAATTATTCGCTTTGGAGTGCTATTTGAAGAAATCATTATTTTGGGGCCTGTAGTGCATTGTAAAATCGCATTTTAGTGGTAGCAAATCGATGTAGAACCAATTACAAACATTTAATACGTTTGGCTCCGAAAATGTGTTTGAATAAGTATTATACCTGTTTCACAATTTCTGTCGTGTAGTAACATGCGCATCCTGCTCCAGTCATCAATTGCCAGTTTCCAATAATCCAATGATGCCAGGAACCCCTGACTCTTTCAGAAGGAAAGGAGGGTGATGTGGGTGCCACTAGCGATGTGCACAGCACACAGCATTTAAAAAAGTTATTTATTTATATCTCCTTTGACTTTGATTGGAGGCACTAGTCTCAAACACGTTGGGCTCAATTCACAGAACTAACTTAAGACAAAATCCTAAACTTACTACTTTTGGTATTCACAGAAGTTATTATTTTGTCTTGTTTGTCTTATGGCTTAAGACAGACTTAAGACAAAATCCTAACTTAAGTCTGTCTTAAGTCTGTTTTAAGTCTGTTTTAAGACAAAATTAAGACAAAATCCTAACTTCTGTGAACACCAAAAGTAGTAAGTTTAGGTTTTTGTCTTGAATTAGTTCTGTGAATCGGGCCCGTTGTTCCTAAATATCACTGCAAGGGGATTTGTATGATGGAGCTGTGGGATGAGTTAGAAAATACAACCATGAAGCATGAAACAAAGGAATGAAGAAAGAGAGGGACAGACCCAGGGATGGAAAGAAGATTGGGTGGATGGACTGATGGATGGATGTAGAGATGTATTATTGGATGATGGATGGATCTCTGAGCGGGTGTGTCAAGTAATTATTAGGTTATTGGATGGACGAAGAAAACGAGGAGTGAGCGGATGGAAACATGGATGGAGGCAAGTTCCAGCGTCACTGAAGTCATAATTACAGAGGAGGCACCCCCCAAAAGAAACATTTCCTCTATAGCCCTGTCTAATGGCCCTACAAGTGAGCATAGAAACAGTCAGGCTCGAACAGAGAAGAGGTTCTGATTGGCCACACATCCTGCCAACGGGCGGGCTTATACTTTAATGGTGTCATTTAGACCACACCAATTCCAGTTGTCTAGCTAGACCTTTTTGCCGCCCATGGCAGTCCCTGCGGCTGCTGCCCTGCGATGGCCGCAGGCAGGGAAGAGCGGAGGGGGATGAAGATAGCTGGCGATTACTGCTTTTGCTGTCCCACGATGGCTGCAGGCAAGAGCAGGAGGGGGGTCTGCCTCCCCAAAAGTCTTGCCACGTGGGGCACAACTCACCTAACCCCCTCCCCCGATTCTACGTCACTGCCCAATCAAAATTTATTTTGTGGATATCGGAGTGAATTATCTACACCTTGGTGTGAGAAATGGTGACTATTTTTGCACACATAAAAACGTGGCTCAATGGTTAGAGCGGCAGACCCTGATGCAGAGGTCTAGCCCGGGACCAGGGTTCAATTCCCCGCCTCGGCGGGTCTTGGGCTCAAAATTCCACGGAGCTGATAATGCTCGCCTTTATGCCTATTCCAATCATGGAGTGCAACTCTGGGCAATAGCTTGCTTAATCTCCACAACGGCCCCCACAACGCTAAGGATGCCTGGCCTCCACGTTGGGGGTGCCCAGGAGTGGACACCTCACAGGGAAAGCCAGGATGGGTTCCACAGCGGTGTTCGTACAAGCGCCTTGAAACCCTTGCGGGTGAGTAGTGCGCTATACAAGTATCAATTTACATTTATGAGCCAGATGTACAAACCTTTAACACTGGGGTTTGGTACAAAAGTGACTAAAGCCTATGCAAACTGTTTTTGTTGGGTTTAAGTTGCCTAAAAGTAAAGCAAAGCATTGCTTTGTATTACACTGCACCAGAGGGGGATCCATTTGAAGGTCTTACCTAGGAGGTGGAGAGTGTGGAAGCAGGAGGACGAGACAGAGTTGATCTGGCGGTCCATTTTGAGCTCCGAGTCCAGGATGATTCCCAGATTGCGTGCGTGGTCCATGGGGGTGGGCGGGCTTCTGAGGGCAGGGGGCCACCAGGTGTCATTCTAGGAGTCTGGGTTTGGGCCCAGGATGAGTACTTCTGTTATGTTTATGTTTAGTTGTAGCCAGCTGTTTTTCATTCATTTGGCGATGGCTTCCATACCTTCTTGAAAGTTGTGTCTGGCAGTGTTGGGTTTGTTGGATAGGGAGAGGATGAGTTGGGTGTCGTCTGCGTATGACACAATGTTGAGTCCGTAGGTTCTGATGATGGGGCGAGCGGAGCCATGTAGACGTTGAAGAGCGTAGGGTTGAGGGAGGACCCCTGGGGGACTTCGCAGGTGGTAGGTGTAGGGTCTGAGAGGAAAGGGGGAGTCTGACCCGCTGCGTTCTGCTGGAGAGGAAGTAGCGGATCCAGTTGAGTGCCTTCTCATGGATCCCTGCGTCTTGGAGTCTGTGTATTAGGGTGCGGTGAGAGACTGTGTTGAACCCCGCAGAGAGGTCGAGGAGGATGAGGGCTGCTGTTTCTCCTTTGTCCAGGAAGGTACGGATGTCAATTGTTGCGGCATGAAGGGCGGTTTCTGTACTGTGGTTTTTTCTGAAGCCGGATTGGGAGGAGTCGAAGATGTTGTGCTCTTCGATGAATGTGGCAAGTTGGCTGTTGATGGCTTTCTCGATGACTTTTGCTGGGAACAGGAGCAGGGAGATGGGTCTGTAGTTTTTGAGGTCGGTGGGGTCCGCCGAGGGTTTCTTCAGCAGGGGGTTGATATCAGCGTGTTTCCAGTCATCAGGGAATGAGGCGGTTGCCAGGGAGCAGTTGATGGTGTGGCAGAGCATGGGTGCGATGGTGTCGGCAGCTCTGTTGAAAATGTGGTGGGGGGCATGGGTCCATGGGGGCCCCGGAGTGGATTGACTCCATCGTCTTTAGTGTGTCTTCGGTGGTGAGGGCTGTCCATTTGTCAATCGCTGGCTTCAGGGTGTCGGGGGTGGTTGGTGAGGGTTCAGTGTGTTGGTTGTCTTTGTCGAAGTTGCCGTAGATGCTCTTGATTTTGTGGTGGAAAAAGGTGCTGAGTTTGTCGCAGAGGTCTTGTGAGGAAGGGATGTCGGTGGACTCGCTGGTGGGTTGGGCGCCTTTCCTGATGATGTTGAAGAGTTCTTTGCTGTTGTGTGCATGAGTGGAGATACTGTCTTCAATCGCTTTTTTTCTAGTGTTTCTGATGAGTTGGTGGTGGGCGTTAGAGGCGGCTCTGAAATTGTTGTGGGCTTCTGTGGATTTGGTGTTCCTCCAGGCCTTTTTGAGGCGGCAGCAAGTGCGTCTGGACTCTCGAAGTTCGGTGGTGAACCATCTAGCTTTTTTGGTGTGGATGTTGTTGTTTTTCTTGAGGGGGGCTATGGTGTTGGCGTTGTTGGAGATCCATCTGTGCAGGGTTCGGGCTGCGGTGTTGGCGTTGGCGTTTTCCTCGATGGTTGGGGTGGAGTTTCTGAGTGATGAGGTTAGCTTGTCGTCGGTGATTCTGGTCCAGTTTCTTCATGGGAGCAGATGCTGGTGTCTGTGGATGATGGGTTTTCTGAAGGTGAAGTGGATGCATCGATGGTCAGTCCATGGGAGTTTGGTGGTGTGGCTGAAGGTGATGGAGTTAACTGTTGTGAAGAGGGGTTTGAGGGTGTGTCCTGCTGAGTGCGTGGGTTCGGTCATGATCTGGTGGAGTCCAATGTTGTGGAGGTTGTCCAGGAGGGATATGGTGCTGGGGTCCAGTTGGTTGTCGAGGTAGAAGTTGAGGTCTCCCAGTAGGGTGTAGTTGGTGGACGCGATGGCATGCGGGGGCATAATGTCCGTGATGGAGTTGGTGAAAAGTCCGTGGGGTCCAGGGGGTCAGCAGATGAGGGTTCCACGGAGGGTGGAGGTAGTGCTGGCCAGTATTTATGCTGACACCCTTGTACTATGGTGCAAAGGTGTGTGTGTGAAGGTCGGCAGCCTGATTGTGCGCCGGCGCTAGGGAGAGGGATGGACAGTCCCATATCTATGTAGATATGGCGTTTTCCTCTACTCTCCCTGTGACACATTGCAATGCAACAGCTTTGGGTGTGGCGCTGTGTTGTGTGACATAGTCTTAAATCTGGCTCTACGTATTGCATCTTGCAGTTGACCGTAAGAGTCTGGGCAAAGTATAAGCAATAACATTTTGCACCCACGTTGTGATGGGCGTTTGTGCAAAAAAGAGGCACAGAGGATGCTTGCACCCATTTCTGCTCTTATGCATACATGCGCAGCATCCACAGTGCACACTGTTGGTTTTCACAACCCTGCACTCTTTTTTTTCATTTCCATAGCTTAGCTGCATGTACACTGCCACAGAATGTGTTAGCTCTTTACAAGGCACTTAAACCCTCATCTGGTTCGAGGTAGAAACAAATAGTTTCCTCCAGTTTTGGAAAATGTAAATAATAGAAAACAGTGCAGCGGTGAGCTTGGTGCCAAGCCCTCTCCCAGGAACCACAAGTTTAGTGGAGATCTCTGCAACTTTTCAGGAACTGGGTGTGTTATAAGATAATGCTGAACAGAAGGCAAACTGCAGGTCGTTGGAGCAGCCTTGAGCATCTGGAGATGATACCCATCCGCCCCACAACTCGCCTTCTCCACCCAACTTATAGTCTTCATTGTAGAACAGGAGCCCCACCTCAGTCCAGAGTGAGTGCAAGCACCTGTTTGACATATTACAGATACGGACACAGAGGCAAAGAGGCCATCAAGAGGATGACTGTGTGCCACATAGAGTTGGTGCACAGCCAGTGAACCCTGAGGGTGGCCCTTGAGTGAGGGGAAAAGAGTGCTAGGGTCCTCTATTTCATTCCCCTGCAGGTGCATGTAGTGATTCACTACACCTACCTACAGGGGGGCTAACCATTTTAAATTGCAGGCTGGCTTGCCACCTGCAGTGAAAGGTGTACAGGCGGCTTCAAACAGCCAGTCCTCATTTCACAAACGCAATTTTCTGTGTTCTGGCTTGGATTTGGGCATGAAGTAGGTGCTGCATAGGAACTATAATATGGCGCACAGTCTCAATGCGGCACAGAGTGCGACAGAGCGCCGGACCTGCAATACAGCCCTTTATAGGTGAGTAGCACAAAAGCTGCATTTGCCACTGGGAAATATTACTGAACATTCAATTGAATGTTCTTTCAAGGGATTAAGGGGCTGATTTATACGTTGGTGGTATGTATACTCTTACACACATGACCATAACACAATATACATGCTGTCAAGATATGGGTCTGATTATACTATTTAGATGTGGGCTCACCATAGGTTTGGCTGCAGCAGTGACTACTCCATCACCGCCATAGCCAAACCTCTCAGAGGGACTAATTAGGATGGGTGGAAATGGAGCCATTTATTTGCAACCCCTGGTGGTGAGGGACTGTAATGGTAATAATACTTCCCTCGCCATGGGAGATGACTGCAATGGTGAGGGGAGCATTACGATTTTTTATTTTCAAAAAGAAAATTACGTTTTGGCATTTGCATTTTGAAAATAAAAAAGCAATCTGTTTGGTGCAGGGCGGCGTCAAACAGTGAAATTCTTTGGAAGTAACCGCTGTGACGGTGGCGGTTCCTGCCAATGCATTATAAATGGCCGCTTGCTTGTCGGTCATTTATAAATGTGGCGGACGGTTCCTCCACCAGGGATTCAGAGCAATTTACGCAGCCCCCCTGGAGGAACAGCGTGCCGTCGGCCCATAATTAAACCAGGCCCTGAGTTATTTACAGGTAAACATTGGCCAGTGTTAAAGGGAAATCGCTTAACCTCTTTGGCTTGGCGCAAATTCCGCCGTGGTGCGGCGGAATTTGGCGCGTTTGCAGTTCGGACAGCCCCCGGCCGTCCGACGCACACGAGCACCATTATGTCGGACGGCCAGGGGCCGTCCAACGCATCGAAGAGGTTAAGGGTGCCATTATGATGAAAAGTATGAAGCTAAAAAGTATCTTTGTTACCGTTGCGGTTGCTGAGATGGCAACAGCGCTAGAAGTTTGAAACCAATGAGGCCAGTCTCCACTGCTTGTCAAGAGCCACAGTGGACCAAAGCACTGTTCTCAGGAAAAGTGTCCAAGACCCCAGTGAGGTGCGGAATGAGTTCCTGAAACACATTAACATTAACAGGGTGGCAGTGCCTACAGGTGGGCAGTGAAGCTTTGGAGAGAGTCACAGATGAAGCTTGGTGGTGTTCCAAGAAGGGGCCCAAGAACTTCAAATACTTCAAATTTCAAGGACCTTTAGCCAAAAATGACAGTGTCTTCTAGTGAGACAGCTGATCCCTGGTTCAAGCATTAACTAGGGTGTGAGGAATGTGAACATGTTCAGACTTCTGAGGGCCCTAGTCTTGGGATGCTTATCTGTAAATCTGCAAAGTTGTCTCAGAGTTTATCTCGCTTTTAGTTTAAAGGAGCTTAATATTTCCACCAGAGCAGATGAAAAGGCAGCCCTTGTCCCACCAGGTCTCTGAGTTTTACATTCCCCAGTTAATTCACGATCTGAATCAACATTAGAGAAGCATGATGGGAGATTCAGACAAATGATACGAACACAGTTCTAAAAGCACTGTACACAGATAAAAGATGCCACAGCAGCACCTGTATGATAGATAATGGATGCCTTAGGCAGAGATGAGCATAGCAACATTGCACTTGTGGCTGGGACATGGCATAGGATGAAACAGGACAATGGGCTCTCTGCTCAGTAATGATGGTGGTTTGTCAGAAGGGCGGTCATTTACATTTTGGAGTTATACAGGGTCTTGTGGATCCTCAAATGGGAATTCTCAAATACTCTTCAGTGCTTCTGGGTTAGAAATACCATTTTAGGCATTGCATAAGGTGAATTGGCAATATGAAATACCAATTTATTTGTACAGCAAGGGGCAGATTTACAAGCCCCTTGCAACACTTTAGCGCAACACCGGCGTAAACAATGTGGCCAATTTACAACGTGACACATCTAGGGAGATGCATCACGTTGTAAAGCCCTTCGTCACATTATACCTGCATCAGGTACAATGTATGCAGAGTGGGCGTTACCACGTAGGAAAGTCTTGTAAAAGTGACACAGTGAGATCTCCAAGATTTCACTGCACCACTTCTAGGACGCCACTGGGTCAAAACCGTATGCCTGCTTGAAGCAGGTGTAAGGAGTGATGCAGTACAATAAGTATAGGCCTCAAAAGGCATTTCTGGAGTTGTGTCGTGCTTGTGACACGAATTCAGCAATGCGTAACTTTTAAGCCAACAGATGCATCAGAACTTCTGACGTGTCTGTCACTCCTTGCGCCATGGTGCCCCGTATTATAAATACGGCGCATCCATGGTGGTGCAGGGAAACTGACGCATCTCTACAGATGCGTCAGTTTCTTGAAAATCTGCCCCTAAGTATTCACACCCTGGGGAACCGTGGCACTGAATAATAGATGCTTGTTATAATCCAGAGCTACTCATTTTCTAAACCTCAGAAGGATGAAAGGCTAGGTCAGCCCATCTGGATTTTAAGCCATTACCAAAATGTCAAACACAGATTCCTTTAGTGGATGCATTATTCCACTGAGCCACCAGGCCTGGACACGAAGGATGGTGATACATCGCGGCTGGACAAATAGAATATTTTTTATGGATACATAGACTTGAGTAGTAACAACTTAACTACAAATAGTGTCACTTAAATCTTTCCATCCATCTTGGGTTTAAAATAAGTTCTAAATACTCTCCTCCTGCCCCAACGGTAATGTAAAATGTGTTTCCTATAGTCACCTGGACTGTGCCTGGAAAAGATTTATTCTTAGAGTGTGTGTTACAAGTTCCATAAATCAATAAATGTTAGGAAGATGTTGTATGAAAATGTCCCCCTCTATGGCTGGGCAGAGCATGCATTCCTGAGCAGATCCTGTCCTGTAGCATCACGCCTGTAGGTTTTTCATGTTTTTACCGCAGCACACACAACAATCATAAGGGCCTTTTGTGGATTGGCATGCGGCCCATAGGAAGACTCCGCGGGCTGGAGGGAGACCATGTGTACCCCTGTTTTCTGAGACTGACTATTGTCCACTCTTTGCACTGATGCAATTGGGTAGTGGAGAAGGGTGTTAAAAAGGGGTTCAAAGACAACCAGTAACCAAAGACCCTTTTATGTTGCCCGGCGGTGTCGCCTCTATGACCCACCAATATTAATCAATGAAGAAGCAGGCGCTGGAGACTGGAAGGCAGGAAACGGGGATTTTATTCTCTCCGGAGGAGAACACATCAATTCAGACAGCAAGTATCGTCACGAGGTGCTCTAACCACATCTCTGAGGTCTGGCCTCTTATACTAGGGTTTATGACCTTTATTGCACGTAACACATTCTCGCAACACTTTGATATTTGAAAGAACATCCTCGGAATCTCCCCTTCAGGCCCGTTCCCACATACATTTACAGTTGAATTCCCCACCCCGGTCACAACAGGTGATGATTGTCGCGCAGCAGGGCATTCCGCCGATTCACGGAATGCGTGGAGTTGATCGGATCTCATAGGGTGGGGGCTTTGATCGGCTCGAGGGTCTTTTGATGGGGAGGGGAAGCTTCCTACTGTACGGGGTAATAAACAGTATCCGCAGGGCCAGGTGGCGGCCTGGGAACAAGGAAGACAAACGGGGACACAGGGAAAGGGGGTTTGCATCAAAAGGGTCCGGGACCATGAAAGGAATGAAGGGAGGTGTCGCGCTGGGAACAGGATGGGATTCTGTGGCGGAGCTGCGCTGAAGAGGGGTTTATGACCCAAGGCATGAGAGAGCGGGGGTTGTCAGCGTGCGGGGGATGCTTGCGAGGTTAGGAGAGAGAGAGAGACGCGCTGGCTATCAGCGAAGGGCAGGGAGGCCATGGTGCTCAAAATGGCTGCCGCTTACGCGCACGAATGGGCTCGGAAGGGGGCAAGATGGCGCCGATAATGTTCACTAAACTGTATTAATTTTCCACAGTCCTCCCTTTAACATTTCCAAGACATCTTGCTGGCCTATTTCCTATCTATACCTATTGCAGCGGTCATAAGTATGGGAGAGGGGACTTAGGCAAAAGAACTGTACATAAACATCACATTATAAACATCACATTGAAAAATCTCATCATCTAGTAGGCGGGTTCATCGTTAAGTTGGTTGCAGAAAAAGTCATCGTAATGCAATATCAGACTAGAATTATGTAGCGAGGGCGTTGGGTACAGATCATAGATACTTATAGTCATTTGGAATAGGAACTGGTAAGTTATCATATAAGTAAGTCCTTTTTGTACTCGGCGAGAGCATAGTCAGTCCAATGGTGGTTGGGAGAGAAATGAGATATAAAAAAAAATCAAAAAAAATCAGAGTTCTCAGTGTCTTTGTCGTCTTCTGTTGGCACTGTTAAGCACCTGGATTACAATTCGTTCTGTCAACAGGAATGTTCATGTGGATTGAGCCGTTGGAGGTCTGCGGGCAGGGGTACATTTTGTTTTGTTTCGCCAGGCCTCATAGGAGAAATGCGTTACGGTTTTGGAGCAGGTGCATTTTCTTCCGTGACCCAGAGCATAGTTATTAGGAGGCAGAAGAAGGATTGTGATGAAAAGCGCAATTGTCTTTGAGTTGTGGGGTCTGTTTGTTTCTTGAGTCTCTGTGGTGGGTATTTCCTGTTGCTTCCATCATCATCGAGGCGTTCAGCAGCGGGTAGAACCACATACTTCGTTCATCTTCTCTTTAGGGGCGACCCTTGGTGGGGTTCTAGGTCACCGTTCTGAGATTAACATAGTTCGTGGTCTACTTAGTCGGAGCTCCCTCCCTTTTGATGCAGGGAATACCCTTCTCTGGACAGCTCAGTAGGGTTTGGAGGAACTTGGAAGTTCAGGTGGAAAGGTGTGTGTGTGAACAGTCCTTATGGTAGGTCGGAGGAGGAGGGGATGGAGCAGGGCCAAGTCGGGAACAGATCAGGGGGACGGAGAATTTGAGACGGGCGGGTCCATAACCAGGTTCAGAGAGCGGGGACTTTTTGGCACACGTCGATCATAGAGCAGGGGCTTCAGGTCAGCCCTTTCCTTTGCTTTGTCTGAAACAGTGCCTCATCCTGCGACTCCTTACTGCTGTGGTCTCGCCTTGGCCTCCGTCGCTGAGGTTCCATGATCCGCAGTCAGGCCGCGTGCTCCCACATCCGGTCTCTTTCTCCTCCGACGGCGGTCCCCTTAAATGAGTTCGAAAAGACAGTCTTTAGAGATTTTGCAGAAGAAGGCAATTACATAAACCTATTTTTCTCCCAACACCAAGCAACTGGGGTAAACATCCGCTACATTGAGATTTGCAGCCATCATATAAACAATTGATGATGGGTTTGCTGGATTTCCTACAACTTCCCTTTGTGGCTAATTCTTTGGCGTTTTGTTGGTTATTACATTCATTTGTCGTGGTACGAGGTCTGGTACCCATTCATTGCATTCGTCTATTACAGTAGATGTCAGTTCTTCTGGTAGAGACCCATTTCCCTAGTACGAGTCTTGCATGGCTAGGCCGGTCTTCAGGGCTTTGTATCTTATGGAAAAGTGCAACGTGCTATTCACCATAGTCTGATAGGCATCCTTCTGAGGGATGAACATAGGCTAAACAATTCTCTATTACACCAATGCGTAAAAATCCTTTAGCTAAACATCCTATTTTCAACAAGGTTTATTGCAACAAGTTTTTTCGGTTTTCGATCTAATTTTAACTTTGCACACATCTTTCTAACTTTCTATATAAATTCTCGCAACCTGGTTACTACAAAAACTCGGGGGGGCTTGCAATAATTATTAAACTTATCCTTGGGGTGGGTGCGATCTTATGGAAAACAATTAGGAACACAGCGAATTGGAGCAAGGGGCGTTTTTCAGATTCTCGTTCAGGGCAGCTGATACCAAACTGGGGGCATTTTGGGAAGACGGGGGTGTCTCGATCATTTCTTACTGCTTGGGGTATGGAGACAATTTGGAATGGGGAAGGTCGCATTACCACAGACACATTTTATTATAGAAGCCACTGACAAATAGTTCCCTAACTGTGGGTCAAATTTAGGGAACCTTAGTCGTCTTACCTGTCCCTTTCCTTTTGGCCAATTTAATTTTCATCCATATTTAGTAGAAAAGGAGAGGTAGTAACGTGGTATCGATACAATTTTATTTAGGACGAATTTGTGCAAATACTTGTGGTATTTGGGGCCAATCAGGAGGTGCACCAGGTTCGCCAATTAGGTGCCAGTCGCTAGGAAGAGGGAAAGTGTGGAGGGGTGAAAGAGAGAGAGAGAGAGAGAGAGAGAGAGAGAGAGAGAGAGAGAGAGAGAGAGAGAGAGAGAGAGAGAGAGAGTAACAATAGGCCAAATAGTACACGTGTGACGTGGAGAATGACCGTGTATTGTTTGGGCTATTCAGTGTAGGCGTGGGCGGAAAATCCGTTCCGCTCGCGGATTTTGCGGATTTTCGGGAAATCCGCAATCCGCGAGATTTGCGAATTTCCCGCAAAATCCGCAAATCCGCGAGCAGCGGATTTTGCTCGCACTGCTCGCACTGTTCGCGTGAGTTCGCGCCCCGCGAATAAGTGCAAAATTGCAGAAATACGATCTTAGCAAAACTGAAAGTAACTACTTACCAGGTTCAAAAGTTCAGGCTCATCATTAGTAGCCATTTCCTGGAGTGCTTCCTGAGGGGCCCCTCCAGAGTTCAGTTGCCAGTTGAAACTATTATGTGACCCTGCTCTGAACCTCAGAATAGTTACACATATGCCACAAAGGTCCTGAATTACAGCTAAGGGAGACAAGCAGGAGCCAGGCTGGAAGTTAAAATCCATTAATCAGCCCCTAATTCATTATTGTCAGTTGGGGCAGGGCAGGTGTTGTAACTAATTTTGCAACAATGAAAGCACTTAGCAAGTGCAAAAGATCACTAATCAGGGCGCACTAAGGAAGCAGGTGCCAGCTAAAAAAATATTCCGTGACACATGAATCAGCCCCAAATTAATTCAGGTCACTTGAGGCAGGGAAGGTGTGCTTTGCTTTGCCGAAAATAATGTACACTGGACAACCAGAGGGTGTGGTGATGAAACAGAGGGTGGCATGGGTGGGCCAGAGGGTGGCATGAGTAGTCAGAGAGTGGCAGTGGTGACAGAGAGTGGCAGTGATGAAGAAGAGTGTCCCAAACAGGCTGGACACGTAGAAACAACAAGTTCGCGAAACTTGCGACCCGACAGGTAAGTTCGCAATTTGCGAAAGTGTACAAAACCCTCGCGAACTGGCAGAAACACGGGCGAACACAAAAAAAAAAAAATCCGCAAATTCGCGGGAATTCGCGGATTTTGCGGATTGCGAATCCGCAAATCCGCAAAATTCGCGAACGCGAGATCCGCAAAATTCGCTCATGCTTAATTCAGTGTATCACCCAACGTTAGACGTTTCGGGTCTGTGTTAGGATGTAGGAAGCATGCAGTTTTGGGACGGAAGAGCATTAGGTCAGGTACAAAAAGGTCGCGCATTGGGTAGGGCGTCTTTTTGTGTCGTCTTGCAGCGTTAGTCCGTTTTCATGCATCGGGCGTGACGTGGCTCCAGATCCCTTACGATACTCTAATCGGGACTCCAATGTAACCTGCAGAGGGAAAAAAGGAGGAAAAGGGAGGGGGAACAACATTCGAGCACATCAAATGTACGGGCACGAAAGTCCTTTACTTACCACATACTCGTACTTATCTCCTCGGGATATAATCCCTAGGGTCTTGGTTCCTGAAGTCAAGGGGGCGGGCAGTGTGATAGGTGGTTCATGGGGGGGGGTTCGAGGATGGCATTATGGATCGTGTGTAGGGAAACGCTAAAAAGAGGAATCCGAGGTGCCTAGCGCGAGGTACCTGGTTTTGTAGATGTATCTGGCCATCGGGATCCTTAAATCATTCCCAAAGCTGTGATGTTCTAAGGCATACCAGTTCTTTGGTCAACCCTGTCCCTTAGTACCTTCGACCACCATACCTTTATAACATTTTATCAATCACACCGCATTACTTTACCCATTCTCAGAAGTCGAGGTCCTTCTTCATACGTTAGTTCACACATCTTAGTCGCATATTTTGGAGGCAGCGTATCATACCTTTTGATTCGATCATCAATCCAGGGCCGAACAACCATTTCTCAGTTAATCTTAAAAAAAGAGCAGAACGGTTGCATACAGAAAAAGCCCTCCCACCAATTCCCACATTTACAAAAGTATGTGATGCCTATTCATAGTTTGGAAAACCTTTATTTGCATAATCGTTCAGTACGTAAAATGTGAGAGTGTCATCATATTTTGGCCGGACATGTCGACGATGGAAGCACATACAGTAGGGGGGATTATTTTGCGGCACAAGAACATGTTAAAAAGGCCTAATTTAATTATCTGCAAGTAACTAAAAACGTTTCATTGCGTGATGAGGGATCAGGGGCATTTCAGTTCATAAATAGAAACACAGTCGAGCTCATTGTAATCACATTTCCTAGATGTATACCGTGGGTGCGCATCATAAGCGACGTTATGTACCAGTTACAATAGATATCAAAATAAATCGTTCATTGAAATCAACATTTTTTTTTTTACGGGACCCCTTTCAAATGTTCGTCAAGTGAACCCTCCTCCCTTTTTCATCAAGTGCGCAAAGGTTCGTATATAAATCTTAGTACATCAAGTTTCATTAGCTAAGGAACACCACGAGGCATCCATTAGTTCCTATTGATACCGGCGCCATTTTGGGCGAGGCCGGTTTAGTCCGGAAGTAGCATCAGGGGCAAAAAATGTCTCCGACGATTGGCGGTTGGACCAGGGTCCCTTTCGGTAGTTCAAAAACCTTGCGCTAACAGAGGGGCTGGTGGTGTGGACCGTCAATCAAGAGAGGGAGGGAGGTAGAGTCTTTCTTACCGGGTCATGTTGGTGTTCAGCCGGAACTTACTCGAGTTCGTTAGCCCATAGTGTTCCTGGGTGGTTCAGACGGAAGCTGATGCAGACACGAGAGCACCGCCATCTTGTTGCTGTGCCGTGGTTATTTCATTAGTGATCAATGCAGCTGTTCCCCATCGGAAGCCCGAAGGGGCCGAAGGCTCTTGGGACTTTGGTAGAATCTTCAAAGTCGAGGGGATGTTTGTCGATGGTGGGGGCTTGTGCCCAGGTGGGCAAGTGCCCGAGTTGCAATTTCGGACAAAGTTACTCCAGCGGCCTAGACCCGCCTTTCGAGGGCCCAGACGCCATTTTGAGACCCTGCGGCAGCCGCCCTCCGTCGTATCTTTCAGGAGTGGAAGAAACTTCTTGTGGCGACAAAGACAGCACATCATGCTGTTGGAGCAGGACAATTTGGTTCGGGGCGCCAGGGTGCAGCAGTGGAGCCTTCATCTGGGGAGGTGAGGGAGGCTCGTCCGTGCCGCCTCCCTCTCCCGGCGCATCCCACGCCGTCCCTTCGAATCAGGGGTGCACATGATGACCACCCTACACCCCTGATTCCGACTCTTGGGGGACCATTGTACATCCGGTGCTATTCAAGTATGCCCGTCGGACATTGTATGTCCTGTGCTGCGCAAATATACCAGTCGGACATTATATGTCCTGTGCTGCGAAAATATATGTGCGTCGGACATTGTAAGTTCTGTGCTGCGCAGGTATATGGCCGTCGCCCGGCTGGAGGACATCGGCGCCGGGCCAGGGCAGGGGAAGCCTCCTACCTGCGGAGGCGGGAGAGGCTCGTCCGCGTCGCCTCTCCCTCCCCGCCCACCCTGCATCCGTTCGATGGAGGAATTCGTGATGGCCGGACCAGGAGATACGAGGGAGGGGGTCATTTGCTTCCGCCCCCTCCCTACTCGCGGCCCGGGGGACGCCATCCCTGGAAGGGTAGTATGGGAAGACCATTTCATTGCCTGCTTTGTGGAGCCTCCAGTACCTTCTCGCCGGCGATCTCTTTTGGTCCATGGCTGCTGGCAGGCCCCGCCCCACACGTGCTATGTGTTTCGGGTGGGCGGAACCATCGAACTGTTACATTTCGAGGACTTCCGGAGTGAGCGTAATATGTTTTGTATTTCTCCTATTAGTACAGTTTGCTTTAGAGAGTGTTCTACTAGTTATTCTATTTACCGTTGGTTGTGTGTTATCTTTACCGTAATTAAATCCTAAGTTATATAACAGATGCTTGGCTTCCTTGAGTCCTTTCTTTAACGGGGGTTGTTTACACTGGCCTGTAATTGTGTTTGTTTTTCAGAGTGGGGGAGCAACAGAGAGCAATCAGTCCCAGAACTCTAACATGTCGTTAAAATTGGTCTGACGAAATCTGTGCCATCGAGCATAATCAAACGGGGTGGTTCTATCTGTTCTGTCTGCACTAGTCTGATTGGTTTTTATCTCGCGCCTTTTCCCTTTCTGTCGGCCTGTTCTTTCTGTCGTCCCTCCGTTCTTACCCATGCTCTGTAGAGTCGGGCATTGGGCTTTCCAGTGCCCGAGACATCTACAGAAAGCACATTGGTTTTGTTTTAAATCTGTTCGTCCTGTGCATAGTGTCGGGGGATTACTTTCGGGTGGTCGCGTCCCGGGGTTGTCCTGTCGACACATCCCTTTATACCGTTCCCTTTTCACGTCTACTCCTCTGAACTGTGCCATCGCTGGCCCTTCCCTTTGTCTACTAGACGTTTGGAGGGTTGTCCGCCGTGTCCCTTCACCTTTTCTGAATTCGTCGCTTTCCCTTCGTCGCGTGGCTTCTTTGCGCCACATACCGAGACTATCGAGCATAATAGGTGTTGTTTCATTCCTACGAAGGGCTATTTCTACCGTTTCTATTTTGTCAAGATCGAAGGATCCTATCAGTGGCCACTGACTTTCTCGATCCCTTTTCGTATATTTATGCCACAGCTCACTATAGGCTATAGCGATTAATCCATGCTTCATGAACATGTCCTTATTAGGGGTGCCTTCCAGCGGAGCCGGATGGTTCATCTCTAATAAGCGGTCCGGGCTAAACAGGCTACTAACCAGTGGGGAGAAGACAGGCATGACGGATCACAATGGGATAATAGTCAGCACTACCTATCTTATCACTGCGTGCAAAGACTAGACAGAATATTTCTATTCTACGTTGTTTGCAGGTAGTGAATACCTCATGAACCAATCTTGAGCAATCAATGTTAGGTCAAAAATAAAAAATCAATATGGTCAATGGGGAGAATAAGTAGGCTCGCAAAGGTTCGCGTCACCTACCCTTTCACTATCTGCAAAGAGGGGACCTATTTTTCCCTGTTTCCAGACAGAGAATCTCCAGAAAACAATCTATAACAGTTAATCAATGGGGGAGGGGCAATTGTTCAGTGGGGGAGAAAGATAGGCCCGACGGATGCGTACCTATCCTTCACTGTTTATAAAGGGAGAGCCTGTTGTTTCTCCGTTTGCAGACAGCGAATCTCCAAATAAATTAACAAAAAGTAATACTAGTATTTTCTCATCAATTATCAATCACTTTCAATTATCAATCACTTTCGCAATTCGTCGTGTTTACACGACCTTACCCGGACCGCATGGACAGTTTCTTGTCTTCCGAATCCAGCGCCCGATCGTCCTCTTCTCTTCGTACTCCTTGTGGCACTCCTGATGGTTCCCAGTCAGGACCGCAGATCACTCGAGAGAGGTCTGTTCGGAACCAGTGAAGTTCGGATGATCGGCTGTCAGACGAGGGTCTATTGGACAGGGTACCTTCCGATCGTTGCAGTCGTTCACTCTGTCGTCAGGACCTCTCCCACTGGATCCACGAGTCGCTGATGGGCCCCACGTTTGGGACGCCAATTGTTAAAAAGGGGTTCAAAGACAACCAGTAACCAAAGACCCTTTTATGTTGCCCGGCGGTGTCGCCTCTATGACCCACCAATATTAATCAATGAAGAAGCAGGCGCTGGAGACTGGAAGGCAGGAAACGGGGATTTTATTCTCTCCGGAGGAGAACACATCAATTCAGACAGCAAGTATCGTCACGAGGTGCTCTAACCACATCTCTGAGGTCTGGCCTCTTATACTAGGGTTTATGACCTTTATTGCACGTAACACATTCTCGCAACACTTTGATATTTGAAAGAACATCCTCGGAATCTCCCCTTCAGGCCCGTTCCCACATACATTTACAGTTGAATTCCCCACCCCGGTCACAACAGGTGATGATTGTCGCGCAGCAGGGCATTCCGCCGATTCACGGAATGCGTGGAGTTGATCGGATCTCATAGGGTGGGGGCTTTGATTGGCTCGAGGGTCTTTTGATGGGGAGGGGAAGCTTCCTACTGTACGGGGTAATAAACAGTATCCGCAGGGCCAGGTGGCGGCCTGGGAACAAGGAAGACAAACGGGGACACAGGGAAAGGGGGTTTGCATCAAAAGGGTCCGGGACCATGAAAGGAATGAAGGGAGGTGTCGCGCTGGGAACAGGATGGGATTCTGTGGCGGAGCTGCGCTGAAGAGGGGTTTATGACCCAAGGCATGAGAGAGCGGGGGTTGTCAGCGTGCGGGGGATGCTTGCGAGGTTAGGAGAGAGAGAGAGACGCGCTGGCTATCAGCGAAGGGCAGGGAGGCCATGGTGCTCAAAATGGCTGCCGCTTACGCGCACGAATGGGCTCGGAAGGTGGCAAGATGGCGCCGATAATGTTCACTAAACTGTATTAATTTTCCACAAGGGTGCAAGCCTGTTTGCTTTTTGCCTTCAGTTGGAGTTTTGCCTACAGGCACTTTCACCTGGGTATCTCACTCCATACATGTGGGACTTGGATAGTGCAGGTATGTGAGACAGAATGGCCATGCAGTATGTGTGTGGTGCTTAATAGAATGCAATCAGGGATACAGTTTGGAACTCGTTTGGCTGAGAGAATAGAGTTTGAGGAAGAGCCTGTAAGTTAGGGATCTAGGGCCATATTATCGCTGTCCGCACTTAGCGAGAAAATAGTTATCGCCGGCTATCGCAGAAAATTATCGCCATGCGAGCGCTGTATTAACAACGCATAGCGCAATGGCAATAATTTCCCAGCGATAGCGTTGTTTTCCATGGAACATCACTGGTTTTCCAGCGATGTTCCATGGAAAACGGCGATAACCTTGCTGATACGACCCTGTGGTATAGATAAGTCTGCATTTTAGCAGATGTAAGTTTTTGGCAAAAACAGAGGTTTTCTCCAAAAACCAGCATCTGCTAAAATGCGTGAGCAACCTTGTAAATATCGCGGTGTACACATCAGCGATATTTACAAGGTTGTACTGCCCAGTGACGCCCACTCTGCATCTCATTAGAGATGCAAAGGGAGGCACCGGGTAAAAGGGTGCTAACATGCGCTAATGCAATGTTATCACCCTCTTGTAAATAGGGCAATATTTTCATCTTTGCTTTTTTGGCTTTTAAAGCCCAAAAAGCGGAGATATGGCCCCTGTAAATATGCCCCGTGATTGGGGGAAACAAAGGAATCTATGGGGCAGAACCTTCTTCTGATGTGCAGGGACAGCACTGGTTTACATCCTCTCAGAGGTGTGCTACAGATAATGATGTATGGCTGCCAAGAAGGGGGTACTCCTCTTCTTTTGTGGCATTGTTACATTCCCTTGACAAGGAACTATGCTCAACCTCACTTCCAGCCAAAATGCAATGCAGAAGAGATTCTCAGCCGCGGCCGCTGTAGGTAAGAGCGGTGAGGCCGGGTAAGGGGGAATTTCGAGAGACAACCACAAGGGGAAATTAAATAAATAATTATTTTCCCTCGTGGTGATCTCCCGAAATCCCTCCTCACCTGGCCCCCCTTCCCCAGTCGCTCTTAGCTGCAGCGGCCCCGGCCAGAGATTCTGCTGAACTGCCTGCATGAAAGGTGACCACACCCTAAAACCAGGCCGTACCCAAAATGTCTGATTACACCCAATTTTAAAATATTCTGCACAGAATCCACAAGTCAATGTTCCATGGATTTCTCTGTGGCCAGGCTCTTCATAGCAGTTTGGAAGCATAAGTCCTTGGAGCTCATTTATCGAAAAATCACACAGCGCATCAATCCACCCTGCCTCACTGCGTGATAGGGAAAGGGTAAGAATGCACCGTATTTAAAAAGATATGGTGCATTTCTGTCTTTTACTTGTGCTGCCTAACACCAAGACAGGCACCAGTGTCTGCGTTGTAAGCAGTTTGTTTTCGTGCAGGAAGGGGGACCAACCTTCAAGAAAATCAATCAGGAGAGGTATTTTCTACTTTCTCTGTGTGCTGCCAAATGAAGCACAAATAGAAAGAGGAAAAAACATGGAGCAATACGGATATCTCTCCTTGTTATGCCTCACCTGGAGAGATGAAGCATTTTGACACCTTCCCAGGTCTACCAGCGATGTTAAATCAGGGAATGCACCAGAATCCATGGGTGGATGGGGCAAAGGAAAGCAACGCAGCACTTTTTGCTGCTTTACGTTACTCTAGATTTATCTAGTCATGCAGAGCTGTGCATGGTGGCCTTCCGTGGCTTGATAAATCTTTCTTAGTAGTTGCATCACCCTTGCGCCCCATTGCATGGTACAAGGGTGACGCAACTGCTTGATAAATATGTCCCTTACTGTGTTACAGAGCCGGTGTCCCCTGCCTTATTGGGAATACAACTGAAACCAAGCCTCCTGCTGGAAGAGCTTGGAAGATCCATGAAGAAACCTGCTGAACTGAGGAGGGAGTACTGGAGTTACTCCTCCAAGAGAGCCATGCTTAGAAGAGACATCTGCAGCCGACATCCTGGAGAAGAGCAGTGCTTGTGGAGAAGAAAACAACAGCATCCACAAAATACTTGCGTCCGAGGGGAGAAGGAGCTGGCCAAGCACCGCACATACTCATGTTAACTGATTCCCTGTGGGCCACCTGTTTCCCAGTGTGAACTCGTAGCCCAATTTGGTGCCACTTTGAGCTAAAGGTGCCTCTGCAGAGTGGACCCCCAAGATGTTCTGAGATCAGAATAAGACTGCAGTTATTTCATGAACTGAAGCCTATCTACAAGGTACCCCCAAGTTTTCCCTTTGGCGCAGCTTCGAACTATGAACGACTATAGTTTCCCTCCAACTAAGAGCCGCAAAGTGTGTACGTGTACTCTGATATCATACCAGGATAGCAGACAAGTGCAGAAGACTTTCTACAAGGACATGGTTGTAGTCTCCTAATACTTTATTGTCTAACTGTACCAGAGGGATGGAGTTCTCATAACCAAACAATACCTGTACCAATGACGATTGCCAGGGCCTCTTTTTGCTGATTTCACAAAGTCCCAACTTTTGTACATATTAAATTCCAATTTTCATGATCAGATATATCTTTACCTTGCAAAGTGAACTCACACCGAGGAAGGCTTTCAGCTAATATCCTCCCAAATTCCCAATGAGCGACCACCACTGTATACAGGTATATGTCATCTGTCGTGTCCCCAGTAAGATAGAGACCCTCCGGGCTCACCTGGAATCCTGGTGCATCTTATCCCAGCTCCACTAAGTCCACTGATCTCTTGAACTCTTTCACAGTAAAGAAGCCCAAACCATCAAAGCATGACTTAAATGGTTTTTGGAAGAGTCTTGACTCTTAAACCAAAGATCTACCGATCTCAAAAGAGTATGAAGAAGTCTGATGAAATCATGTGTTGAGTCCATGACTGTGGCAGCTATATAGAACTGAATTACTCAGGATGCCCAAAGTTGGTAAAGATGAAAATAATATTTTGGTACCCCCCACCAGGATAGAACTAAGGTACGATTTAGATTTTCCCTTGATCCACATTGTTTTGGCTTAATTGTCAATTAATAATTATACTGTTTTTTGAGGGAGCAAATAAAAGATCTAATCGCCGTTAGTTCTTTCAAAAGAACTCCTTGAATGATTCACATACAAATACTCTCTATGCTAATGGATATGCATAAATTGATTATTGCATAATGATGAATACATATGTGGTGATATAGCTTTTGTTGTGAAGAAGAGGTGTTTGGCCCGTATTTGGTTTCAGATAAATGCAGACATTTTTTCAAGGGAGGTCAGTAACAATTAATTTCTTCCAGTATTCACCTACCCCACTAGTAAGATGATAAACCCTATTTAAAAATTAGTCTGGGTAATTTACTTCTAGGAGAATGAGCTGGGAAGTAGAAGGACCTGGATTCAATTGCTATGATGTGCTGCAATCTTTCAAGCATAAATTAGTCACCCTCCAGGCGTCGATTTAAGGCACCAATGGGTGAGACCTATTTTAAAGAAGGGGTATGTCAGCGGCGCCTCTCTTACAACATCCCTTTGTACAACAAGCTGTTATGGAATACATCTGTAGAGCTGGTAGGGATTATTCAATAATGTTAGCATATTAAGTTCAATGTATAGCTATCCTCCTGGGAAAACTGGCTGGTATAATTATGTTGCCTCACAATGAGGAGTTTTGTATACAGCTTGAATATTTTGAACACTATTCTCTAGCCTGCAGCTTTATATAAAATTGATAAAGCGCATCATAAAATGGTGCTTCATTTTTTGGTAAAAATGTATGCAATGTTTATCAATCTCTCCCCTTTTCAAATATACATAAAGGATCTACGCAGATACAAATGACCTACTTTATACTTACCTTCCTGAAGCTTATAATGCTGCTCGCAAAGCTTTTCAGGTCTAATGAGAGATATCACCGCTCCACCTAATGTTCTACATACGCCACCATCACACATTTTACGTGATGTCCTGGTGACCTTCTTCAGTAATGACATTGCAGTTACCTGAGCTATCCTCTTGCAGGCTGCTACATCATAAGATGACCCTGAAGCACCTCTGAAATGTTTATACCTATATTGTAAACTGTCAATATCATTAATAAACTAAAATCTTTCGCTCAGCTTTTAAGACGATAATTGAAACACAATTAAACTTCACAGGCCACACTGACCTTTGTAAAATATGGCCATGTATATGTTATTGCTTCATCCTTCTTTGGATAGGAATACTGAATTATCTAGATGTGCACTGTTACATGTGGAGATTGTTAAAATAAATCTCTAAAAACTTAATATCTGGTCAGTGCAAGTAATGTAGGAAATGCTACACAAAGTAGAAAAACACACAACATAGAATATCGTCAATGGACTTTACGCAGAGGGCAAAAATATAACAATCAATGTTGGTGACAAACCCAACAGATCAGCTCTCAACAAAGTGATATGTAATTCTTTAATAGCTCCACAAGACTTATTTCAGAATTACATAGAAATAACTTGAGCTAAATAGCTTTGGAGTATTCTCTATGAGTCAACATCTATGGGACTACCGTTTGGGAGAGGTAATAGTCCTGTTACATTACACGCAACTAGATATCAATCTTTCCAAACTAAAACTAAAAGATTTAGTTGCATGGGTTAAAGATGGATTCAAGTCATATTTATCATAAATCCATTTCCCTCCGTCAGGCCTCTAATGGCTCCTTTCAGATCCATCCCCTTTTACGCCGCTATTGCTCACTATTGAACGCTCTTTGCTCCTACCCTTTTCTATAAAGGAGGTTCTGGCCTTTTCAGCCAAAACTCCACAAACTTCTCTGACCTTTTTCAAGCACACGTGTTCCTTGTTGAAACCATTGATCCAGACTAAGATTATCTTGAGGGAATCTTTTTTACGTTCACCTATATGGCATAATTGCCTTATTACCATTAATAACAGAACCTTCTTTTGGAAATCCTGGAGACTAAAGGGAATAGTTTAGGTCAATGACCTATTTAATGGTACAACCCCATGCTCATTTCCTCAGTTCCAATCCACCTTTAACTGTCCCGGTTCTTTTTGACATAAGTTCTCTATTTTAATGGCAATTATTCTTGACACATTCTATTCTCTTCCATTAATTCCTCTTTCTTCTGCAGAAAGCTCTCTTTTTTAGATTCTTGTTACCCTTCCCAAGGCTTCCCTAATATATAAACACGCCTTATCTCCTGATCCTGATTGACCTAAGAGATAAGTAGAACTTGCCTGGGAATCGGATCTGGGTTGTGAATGGAGCATCCCCTTCTGGGACAAATTCTGGACGCGATCTCTCAAAATCTCTAGATCCGCCTCTGTCTATGTTCTTTCTTTATCATAGGCTATATTTCACCCTTATTTCTATAACTACTTTCTCCCATTCAACTAAAATAAACTGTTTGACATGTGGATCCGCAACAGCTGACTGTATGCACCTTCTCTTTCTTTGCCCTAATGTTATTTATTTTTGTAGGGAAAGTTTGGTCCTATATTTCTCTTATATTTATTTATTTATTTTATTTTATTTATTCAAAGTTTTATATAGCGCGAACAAGATCCTTACAGATATCAGAGCGCTTCACAATGACATGGTAGGGGCAGTAGGAATGAACAGGGGTAATGGGAGCAATGTAGTAGTCACTAACATGAAAGCATAATAATAACATACATAAAACATATCAATATACAGTCAGGTAAACAGGTAGTATAAGACGGCACAAGTCATTGATCCCACTACAGAGGTGTTCAGGTACACTTTGGGTGTGTGGAAGGCTTATACCAGTGTTTTAGTATAGAGAGAGCACTGAGTGGGGGCAACCGGGAGGGTGAATCAGTGACCCAACGTGTATCATATATTGTAAGAAAGTAGCGTAGTAGTGTCTCCATCAAGTAGAGGTATAGTGCCAAAGGACAAGGTGAGTATTGACACAAGGCAATGCAGAGTCTCTGATCCAGCACCTATAAGGTTCAGGAGATCTTGGCCTGAAGGATGGCTTTCACCTTTTTCTTGAAGAGTGCAGTGGAGGAGATACGCCTGGTTTCAGGAGGGAGCGCATTCCAGATCCTGGGTGCCATTCCTGAGAAGGAGCGCTTATAAGTTTTCTCTTTCCGGAATCTACAGGGTTTCAGGAGTAGATTTATTGAGCTTCTATTGGACCTCGAACCTCCTGATATAGACAACTTTTGAGCGAGGTAGTTGGGTGCATTGTGGTGCACGGCTGCGTGTGTAGTTACAGTTTTGTTTAAGATAACACTTGCAGTAGCATTAATATTTAGAACAGAGGCCCTGAAGAAAGCCGGGGGTCACTAGCCCTGAAGGCTGAAACATGTTTGCCCACATGCGGTTATTTGTTTCAAACCGCGTTTCTTGCACGGTTCTTGTTTTTAATTAGGAAAAGGGCAAGCCTAAATAAAAATCTTTTCCTTTCTGACTCTGTATCCTATTTTAAGCCACCACTTATGATTTTTTTGCACTGCACTTAGTCCCATCCCCATCTTGATCACTGCACTTAGTCCCCTCCCCATCTTGATCACATGGTCTAGGAGTGACTGAGGGTCGGAACCCAACTCTGCCTATTGGAAGGGCATTTTGTCTCAATGATCTAGAGACACACCCTCCCTGTTGGATAACCAAGTGATACAATTGATCATTACAAGAGTTTGATGGGAATCCAAGAGACACTTATGGGTTTCACTCACTTTCACTGTTGGTCCTGTGTTCTGTGTCATATGTTCTACTCTGATTATTTGACTACTCTGTCTTGGTTTTTGAGGCACCTAGGTAGGCACGTTAGACCATTTTCTTGAGGTTTCATGGAACCCTCCGTTTTAGACCCCTGGGTTTCTTTGTTATGAAGACTCCACATAAGCGACAGAGCTGCGTGCTGTCTTTCCTTTCCCAAGGTGGCAAATGAGGTGTGATAGTGATTACTCTGAGGCGTAGTTTTAAAAACTTTTCTTTCATCTTTATTTTGACTCCCGTTTTGAGATAAGATTGTGGTTGCTATGTTCCGTAGTCACTAAAATAAATATGGGTAAATACAGACTGAAGTAAAAAAATATATACAAGAAATTCATATAAAACCGGGAGCTATAATAATCAAGGTTCCCGTTTTTTCCGTTTTTACAACTAAATACAGAAGGAAAAACACATTTATTTTCCTACCCTTTATTTTTAAATGTGTATAAAAACTGAAATGTGGTGGCTTATTTGAGTGATTGTAAATAATGTGTCATGACTGCCAGGTCAATAGCAGTGCGGATTGACAGTTAAGGGGGGTCAAAAACAGTGTCCATATCATTGAAACCAGTCAGGCATTCAAGCACGAGTGCATATTTATCAGTTAAAAATGTGAAAACCTACTAGTTAAATTTTTTCACATAAGGCAAAATAAATACAGATAAAATTAGCCTAAAAATAAATATTGGTAGTTACAGACAGGAATGTCAAATAAATACCAAAAAACCTGGAGCCCTAATTATAATAATATTAGAATGTGGCACTAGTCTTTCCTAAGATTACCTAAAGACTCTTAGCTACAGTTACACATCTTCCACAGGGTGGAGATAGTTACTCTTGGCATATAAAACACAGCCATTCTTGCAGGTGAGCAAAACCTCTATTATTGCAACTTAAAGTCAGACACTGTATAGCTCACATCCTCTTTAAAGGTATGTAATGATATCTTGTGAGCATAGTTGCTCCTTGCTATGACTTGCGGCGTATAGAGGGCAGGAATACTAGACTCCCCCAAAGAGTGGATTTGGGCATAGCTTAGAGCCAACTTAGAAGATGGGGACAGTCAATTCTGAGCCTACCCACAGGGCCCTCCATACAAGCGGTGATAACTGCCCCCCCTCCCCGAGTACAGACTGAAGACATTCTGCTGCTAGGCATAGCCGCTCCTCGGCACCTTAGGCAGCCTTGATACAGGGTGGAGACAGCAATTATTCTACAACATATCTCACAGCTACCCTAGTAGGTGAGAATAACTTCTCCTGAGCATAACTCACAGTAACTACAGGACAGGAACTATTGCCCCTAGATGCAACGTAAATGGATTACAGGTGCACCGATTCTCCCTGTTCAGCCAAAGAATTCACAAGCTTCCCGGGAACAGCACAACAGTTTGGCATGGGCTACATCCAAAAATCAAGTCATGTGGGCCTGCTCGATCATTCAAGGTGTGTTTAGTCCTTGGTCTCCCTTGGACTTCAGGGGGTCCGTTTCTACACCCTTGTGAATGTCCTTCATCTCTAGAGATTCAAGAGAAGGATAGTTCAAGTCTAACTGGATGTGGAGAGGATGCCTAGGGGGATCACACCCAAACAAAGGCAGGCAGAATCTTCTTCAAAGACTGACCTTGATTGGGGGGGGGGGTGTATTTGTAGCAGGCTGACAAATAGCCCTCTAGACGGCAGGTAGGGGAGATGACAGGTAACACATTTAATGGGGTTTTTATTTGAAAGGGACAGGGTGGCACCTGATAAGAATGAGAGCTTGGCTAGGGCTTAGGGTACCCAGACAGCTCAACAGGTCACAGTTCCCTTGCCTATCTTTTGAAATGATGCATAGCGGGATCAATCACAGAAAGCAACAAATTAAATACTGAACATTCTAGATGGGTCAGTAGACAAGACTTTGAAGTGATAGGATAAAGGTCAAACTAATCATTGCTGGTTTAATACATACTACATAGAAGCTGGTTTTCTATATGGCAATGAGAATGCTACCTTTAACAGAAGAGATTGTAGAAGGCGTGTTCTTACTACTAGAGTAAGGTCTTAGGGGAACTTGCTTTCCTTGTCCTCTTGTTGGCAGGTGCATAGTACGCGCTGCTACATCAAAAGGGCAACTGCCCTCAGGTTAGTAATTACAGTATGTCACGCCTTTCTTGGTAGAACTCTGGGCCGGAGGAAATCTAGCTGTAGTCACTACAGGAGGTTCCAAGCCACCTGAATTTGTTTACTTCAGTCCCCTGGAAGCAGACGGAACAACATTTCTTTAAAGCAGTTTCGACACATTTATAATACAAAAAAATAACAGCTCACAACTGGCCTAAATTTGCTACTTAGCAAATTGTAGCAAAAAAGAAAAATTACAGGTTTATTCCTTGTCCAAGATTAAGAAAAGAAAACCTTGCAGGCTTTGTCAAATGAAAGCCTATGCAGTACTAGTCCTTTGGGGGCCTGTAACTGCAGAAACACACATGCTAGCACAACTTGCACATTTCCCTTCAAAAAAATTGAACAACTTGGCCTTGAAGGGTTTGGGCTTACACTTGACCAGACTGTTTGGCCTGACATGCTTGAAGCACTGGCTGCAATAGTACAGTGCTGCTGATCAGGCCTTTTGCTCTATTTTTTGTATCCCACATTTAGGTGGTGTAAACCTAGACTGTCTCACATTTAAAAAGTATACCTTTTGCACGTTTTGCACTGTCTAGACACTTACCCAAGTCCAATATGTAATTTGATGTTTGCTAATTAATTGCCATGTTCTAGAGGTAGCACATATGCAGTGAGGTGGTTAGCACGCCTCTTATTGCATAGAGCTTCAAATAGCTCAGCAAATAAAAAAAGAGCAAAGCACACAAAAATGGAATTTCGATACGAGACTTCGCTCATTTTACATAAAACAGTACTACCTCAAAGTTGTGAAATGTATTTCAACAAATATAACCACAAATATAACCACACCTTCCTTTTTCTAAAATCACTCTTTTCTCAGGGAGTTCATTAGATTCATTGGATCTACCTACTCATAAACATGGTCTATTTGACAGTATGCTGGCTTTAGCTTTCCAACAAATAGCACTTATTTGAAAAAAACTCAACAAAACTTTCCATCCAACACTGGTGGAATAATCTGTGCCAATATCATCAACTAGATATTGCTGTTTTCTCCTCCTGTAAGCCATTTGATAATAAAGATCTCGTTTGGTTACAACTTACTTCATATCTAGATAAGAATGTAATAACAAAAAGTTCTCGTATAGATTCTGAAAATGTTATACCTCCGTAATTGTTTTAATTTCTCTGTTCTTTTTTCTCTAATTTCTTGTTGGCACACTGTTATTATAAGATTGATTTTTACAATCATTTAAGGTTATGCAATATACACGTTCTTTGGTTGTAAGAGTATACATTTTTCCCTCGCCTTATTTTCTTGCCCTTATTACCATTATAAAATATATATAGCTTTCTTTTTGTTTTCAATGCTAGCTGTTCTCTACTGCTTATTATTCCCTTTTTGTATTTGCTGGCCTTATGTATCTTCATACGTTACCCAATAAATCTTTTTTAAACACAAAGAAATAAAGAAGGATTGAAGAACTTTATTGCAATTAACAAGGTCCAATGAAGAATCAAAAAACATGTAATATAAGGCATACCTTACAGGAAAACTGATTTAATACTAGTTCAGTGTGAGAAATAGCAGAAGGCAGGAACTAGTACTAAAAGAAATGAGCTCAAGGTACTTGAACATGACCACGTAATACAATATCAACAATAGAAGTGAGACAAAATGTGATAGCCAAGAAATCTAAATGAAAGAAGTATGACACAGAAAGGCAGAAAATATATGTATCTATCACAAGAAACAATAATGGGAAGGAGATGATAACACACAGATTCAAATGTGTGTGATCACAGAATTAAAATGGAAAAATAATTAAACCAAACAATGCTGTGCAGCGGTTTGCTGCATGACAAGCATATCTAAAAATAATTGACAATTTATATTAAGAATTGTATCTGCAAGAAAGTGACTCAGTGTGCAGAAAATAATTCTCATTCTGCCAAAATTAAATCATTTGTAGGTAGCTCAGGAGAAAAAACTAAAGATGGGCAAGGGCATTGATACATGAGGCTAGACACTTCTCTGTTGAACTATACCAATGTATAGCACACATACATATGTGTGTATATATTTATGAATCAACTATATCTCTTACCTTATAAAATGCAAAGATTTTGTAGTTAAAGTTAGTTTTGTTCCATATCACTTATGAATGGCCAAGGCAAATTACTGCCAAATGTTTGGGCAGCAAGAATGGAAAATTAAATTAAAAGTGAGGCAGAGGGACAAAGCAGGTTTTTATTAGCTCAAAACTTCACATGAAAACAATCAGATGTGATACAGCTGTTGAATGATGAGAGCCTTTTTCAATTGAAACTCAGTGTGGATGCTGAGAAGCACTTATAACATCAGCTGTCATTAATTGCTAAATACATTGAAAGGCGTGAATTTAAGAGACATATTTTTCAACGAAGTGTAGGTATTTATGGCTGCTCATGATCCACTGTGGCTGGCAATGGTCTAGAATTAGGGGTGGGTGAATGATTCCACTCTGCCGGTGTAGTTTGCAGAGTATTGCCCACTCCACGTTCCACTTGGACAGCGGAGTTCCAGCAAAACTTCACCAACGGCCAAGTGGGGGAGTTTTTTCTCATACGTGCCTCGCCAATGTTAAGTTGGCAAGCGCAAGCAAGAATTTCTGTCCCCTTACAAGATTTTGAAATACTAGAATGTCTCCTGATGAGATTTTTCAATGCTGGTGATCGCGGCTGGATCCGACCATTCACCTTGAGAAAGCTGATGCTCGAGTATAAAATCTACTCAAGTGGGAGAAAGATGTGGCTCTCTCTGGTCTGCTGCTTTGTGCCATTCACACTGATTTAACAGCACGGAAGAAGCTCCTGGAGCTAAATATCAGTGCAAGCAGCGCGATGTGCCGAATCCTGCCCGCTCACCGAATTTCGCAGAGTCTCCCTGGGTTTTTACGTGACTCTGCGGAATTACGTGGTGTGAAACTCTACAAAATCTACCCACTCCCAGCGACGGCTCGTGGAGGGAGTTACGGTGGGGCAGGAGGGCGGGGAGGGGGAGGGGCAGGGCGGAGGTTGCTAAAAACCGGCATATGGATAATTGCAGGTAAGTAAACAATTCAATTAATAAAACGAATTTCGTAGCTCGCACTGCATTGCATTTTGCGATGCAAGGCGCACTACGAAATTCGTTTTATTAATTAAATTGTTTACTTACCTGCAATTATCCATATGCCGGTTTTTAGCAACCTCCACCCTGCCCCTCCCCCTCCCCACCCTCCTGCCCCACCGTAACTCCCTCCACGAGCCGTCGCTGCTTTTAGGGCTACTGAAATGTCATATATTCTGACTCATTTGCATGTAGAATTTCTAAACACATTTGCGTAACTTGTTCAACTACTCACTAAAGATTTATGAATTAATATATTTTCCACTGAAATGCTTGTAAATACCAGTTTGCAAATGTGTTTGCCCTTCAAACCTATAAACATTGAAACATCAAGTAGGGTAAAGTATGACTTCACAGGTAAGTGTCCATTTAGATGGGGTTGAAACGTTCAAAAAGTCCACGGAACAAGCAAAATTTAAATAGCTCTGTGTCTCAAGTAGTGCAGACACAGATATTGTTTTAACCATGACAAAGAAATGAACATGACATAACCAGCTCTGTAGTTAAACTATTACTATAGAAGTTTATGGTAAGACAAAGACATGACAGATCTAAGTGGAACTGGGTATGCATCATGCTTCTAGGTTAATATAAAGGGTTTGGGAAAACTTTCTGAAACTCTCAAGGATGGTCTTGGGCACTATGAAACGACTAATACTAAACAGGGCCATTAACTGAATAAGTTAACATTATGAAAGACAGGATAAAGCATTTGAAAATAGTCTTTCAATTCAATTCAATAGTCTTTATTTCGATCACTCATGATCATAAAAGACGAGAAACAATACACACAACAATTAAAAAGAAAAACATATAACATTAATAATTCTAAAATGTAAGCATTAATACTATCACTTTCCACATATTAAAAAGATATTAAAACGATCAGTTGCATAACAGTTTATCATATACATATTGAGAAGTATTATGACTAAAATGTCAGTAAAAAATTAAAAAGTTATAAAAACATGATACAAACATCCGAGCTTTCCGTACAACGAAAACCTAACAAATTGCAGTCGCCATTTTCGGTTCCTAAAGAGATCAAATAGAGCACCACCTAAGTTCTAGATTTATATTACTAACAAAGGGCTAACCCACCCAATCCAATGTTTTACTTATTCATTCACTTGACGGAGAGTTCACAATGATTCTCGATCTTGTCATCTTTTCCCGGATAATCCACGCCCAGCTCAAGAACCGAGCAACGGCTATGACGGTAGGAACATTTGTGTCGGTCGTCAATATACTCTGTGCGATGGCACTACTTCTAACTCCCAAGTTCTTGCATAGTGGTTTCAGCCATTTGCGTCATGGTGTCTGATAGGCCTGACAGACAAATAAAATGTGAGAGTAGGAATCCTCCTGCTTCATACACAACTTACATTTGTTATCATTTGAGTTCTGCCACCAGAACTTACCTTGCCTTATTCAAACCGCCATCGGGCAGTGCAGAGCCGTGAGGGAAATTGCAGGAACAATTCCGGGAGGCACCGGACGCCCGGACCACAATCCCCAGCAGCCCCTGGGGCACCAGCGCGCCCGTGACGTGCTAGGAGCGCCCGGAGGCGCTGGTAAAAGGCTGACACCCCCCTCGCCCCCGCGAGTCGCGCGCGGGAGCGCCCGGGGCTAAGCCCGGGCAAAGGGCGGGCCCTCTACGGCCCTCATCGGCAGGAGGAGGCAGGGGCAGGGCTCGACCCCCTGTTCCATCAGAGACGCGTCCACAAGTAAGACTCTGTTGTTGTCCCTGTGTTGTTTGCTAACAGCGTTATATATATAGATGATGTCTAAAAAGAAACCTGCTGCCTTGCCCGCAAACACCATGGACAACTATGTTGTGCAAACAGTCAAGAAAATAAATGAACAAAGGAGGGAATCACTTGGGCTAAGCCAGTCACCAGACTTGCGCAGGCTAAGTCCTACTTTACCTCTGTCAACTGATGATAGCCCTTTCGTGTTGGTGGAAACCAGGGTCTCACCAAATGCACCACCTATTATTGAGTCTAGTAGTCAGCCATTGATCATGTTACCATCCCCTGTTATTCTGGATGGAGACTTTGAAAATGTTATAGATTCAGACCCAGAAACTGAAACTGGTCCTGTGGAGGATGATTTACCACCGATTGAGCACACACCCCGGCCTGTGCGCACCTGTGTGAAGAATCAGCGGAAACAGGGCGGTCCAAGGCCAAGAGTGAAAAGGAAAAGAACATTATCCCCAGGTTCCTTGAGAGCTCCCCAAAAGGCTGTAGGGGAAGGGACTTTAAAAAACAGAGGAGATGATGATATGTTGAGTAAACTGCTTGAGGTTGTAGAGGGCAAACTTATTGAAATTGTAAAACCTCTGATCTCTAAAATCGATAAATTGCAGGCTGAAGTAAAAAGACTTGGAGGTGTGCAAACAAAATTGACGGAGGAAATAGGCAACCTTAATACTTTATTAATAACAAGAAATAGTACCGAAGAGATTAACCAAGTTAGAGAAGGGACATCTGGTGTGCTGACTAATCCAGTCCACATGCCGGCCCCGAAAGTTAATCAACATGTAACAACAGCAGAAGGGCGTCCGTTGATAGTAAATTTACCACAAGCACAAGTTCACGGTACAGACCCACTGCAGTTTATTGAGGAAGCCTCACCCGTTGTACTGGTGTTAGCTAATGTGCCCCTTTTGGATGACGGCATCACCGAGTCATCTAGCTCTCTGAGTAGCAAGGCCCTCCATTGGCTCTCAGGTAATATGAGGTTAGCGCCTGGAGGGCTACAGCAACTGGCGCATGACATTAAAGCAGTTAAACGTGTCCCTTGGATAGGGAATCGCCCCAAAAGATTTTAAAGGGGACTGTGTGGCGGTAACATTTGCACACCCCGATGTACTTCCAAATGTCTTAGCACATATTCTTCCGCCTCAGCGTAGAAGAGGTACGGTGGTTCCCCTAACATTAAAATTCTTCTATGGGGAACAGCAAAATGTAACCCTGCCAAAAACGCCAGCACTAGGATGGGATAACAACTTGAATATGCATAACCGCTGGGCTTCTCCCCTAGTACCAAGCCTGCTATTACATAACAGATTTGATGCCCTGTCTGGTATTAATAACTGCGATTGACAAGAGGACAGACAGGAGATTGCCGAAGTGCCTGCAGGAGTAGACTTAAATCAGTCCCCAAATTCTATAGGTGGTACATTGCCTAAGTCTGTGGGTACATCTTGTAATACCTTAGAGGGGGCACCAACATCGTGCCGCATTGCCAGTTGGAATATAGCAGGACTAGTTTCTAAATTTGAAGTATTAGGGTGGTTAGAACTAATTAGAACATTTGATATTCTTTGTTTACAAGAGACCTGGTGTTTAAATTTCAAGGGCCTTGATGGTTTTGTAGCATATGAGCTACCAGCGGTGGCAACTACCTCAGGGAGGGCCAAAGGTGGTCTGCTAATTCTGATCTCTGTGAAAATGCGAATTAGGGTGAAGGACCATATCACCGTGGGCAATAATTCCCAACTGCTGTGGTTAGCTGATGAGGCAGACAAAAACATTCTGCTGATTAATATGTATAATAATGTTTTTGATGCTAGTAGATATATGGTTATTTTAGAATTAGACGCCGCAATCAAACAATTGACGAAAGCTTCTAATACAGTTTTTGAGTTCATATATGTTGGAGATTTTAACATTTCTGTTTGCCCGCTCTCTAATCAAAAGTTGTGTGGCACTTTGAATCGTGTTGGAGAGCCAGCTACACATTTCCAACACAATACATATGGAGAAACCCTGAACTCCTTCATACTCGCCCATGATATGGAGATCCTAGAGATTGAGCAGGATGGGAAGGGTGATAGCTTGCCAACTTTTGTAGGGAGAGGGGCGAACACTGTAATTGATTTTATTTGCATGTCTTCCGAACTAGCTCATTTTAGCTCTGATGTCAGGGTTGTAGACCACATGGTTAGTGATCATAACTGTCTTGTTATTGAAACTAGGTTTTGGGAAGTTTGCATAATTCCAGATAGTAGCCCTATCACAAACATTGAGGTACATAGGCCGAACGGATTTAGAATAAGGTGGGCAGGGGATAAAGCCGAAGTAACTTCTAATTGCATTATCTCATGCTGCTTAAATGACATCACATCAATTATTGATGAGAAATCAAATATGGAGGCCTGTATTTTTCACTTTACAAAAATCAATGTTTTTATTAGTGGTAAGTTTACTAGGGCTGCTGGAAATTTTAACAATAAAGCAAGGGGATGGTTCAATAATGCATGTACTGTGGCACTGAAGACACTAAAAAAGGCATTATCCATCAAACCTAGAGACAAAACGGTTGTAGCTAAGCTTAGATTTGACTATAATTCAGCTCTTAAGCAAAGGAAAGCCGAACTACGTGAGGAAGCTTGGGAGCGATTTGATCAAGCGGCTGAATCGAATAACTGTACTCTTTTCTGGGCAGTAGTTATCGGCCCCTTTTTAAAAGATGATAAACTCCCCGTGTTGACCTCAAACGTAGGTAAGGAATCATGGGTAAAGCATTTTTCTGGCATTTTTAATCCTAACACGGTAATGTTGCCGATAAGTTGCTCTTGGCCAGTACTTAGCCTAGACATCACCTTACAGGAGGTCCTAAGTAGTATCAGGGCTAGTAAGGGCGGAAAGGCCCAGGGACCCGATGGTGTCCCAGTTGATGTATATAAATTTGCACCTGAGACTTGGGGGCCAGTACTAGTCAAAGTTTTTAATGCTGCTATTCACTATACTATCCCGTGCACCTGGTCTGAATCAATAATAGTCCTGATTCACAAGAAAGGGGACCGAGGAAACGTTAAAAACTACCGGCCAATTTCATTGCTGGATTCGTCCGTCAAGATTATGAGCCGTGTACTCCTCGTCCGATTAGAAGAGTGGGCAGAGTCTAATCAGATAATGACAGACTGCCAATACGGGTTTAGGAAAGGAAGAGGTTGCATTGAACAATGTTTAAACCTGGAACTCCTGATAGGGAAATACACCCGAGCTAAAAATGGTTCACTCTACCTTTGTTTCGCTGACCTGAGCAGCGCTTTTGACCTGGTGGATCACGCCATACTATGGACTACCTTGCTAGAAATGGGAGCACCTAGGGAAATTATATATTTTCTGGCCCGCTTGTACGAGAGGCTCAGCTCGAGTGTCCGGTACGGGCCTTCGGGCGAATGTACAGATAAATTCCGGGTCAGGAGAGGTATTAGGCAAGGGTGCGTTTTGGCACCCCTGCTTTTCACCCTGTTTATTAATGAAGTAGACTCGATCCTTAAGAAGGCACCAGCGGACGCCCCTAGAGTAAACACAAGTACCATCCCCGTGTTACTCTATGCGGACGACGCTGTGTTGCTCTCTAGGACTCCTCGGGGTCTACAGCTTTTGATGGACAAATTTGTGGCCTTTATCGAAAAAAGAAAGCTGGTCATTAACAAGAGTAAGACATATGTGATGGAGTGTGGAGCTAGTAATGTCAAAACTAAAAAGCCCTATAGGTATCTCATTGATGGCCAAGCGGTGCAGTGTGTGGAAAATTTCTGCTACCTGGGGGTTACCTTTTCCAAAAATGGTCGCTGGGATGTCGAGCACAAGGTGGTGCGCGACAAAATGATCAGGAGTGCCAATGGAATATTTGCTTTTGCAAGTAAATTAGGTAGTAGAAGGCCTAAAGTAATGCTTAAGATCTTTGAAGCCAGGTGTCTCTCTGCTGCTCTCTACGGAGCAGGGGTATGGGGGGTATCCAGGGTAGAACCTCTACAGGTAGAAGAGAATATATTTCTGAAAAAATTACTGTGTCTCCCGACATCCACTGCTAATAGTTTGGTCCACAAAGAATTAGGACTACATCATCTAAATGATCTATTACTGTTGAGACCTCTGATGTTATGGCGTTCAGTCTGGATGAAAGACGAAACCTCATTTAATAGGGCCATCATTGAGGATTGTTTACGTCTAGACTATTTTCTCAAAATCCCATGGATTAAATACACAATTGAATCTTTTTCTAGTGTGTTTGGGTTAAACGTTACATTAGATCACTGTTCTGCTTCGGATCTCTCTAAAGAGAGTCTGAAATCAACCTTTTTAAATCATTGTGCAGAAAGACGAGCCACGGATGATCTTAAACTTTCCACCTGTATACGTTACAACCAACTGAATGAATTTGTGGGCCTACACCCCTACCTCCCCCAGGTAACCAAAGGGCAACATCCTTTTGTCCTTACCAGGATGAGAATGGGTACGGTCCACCTATTGGTTGCATTCCCTGAGATTAAGATGCGCCCTATAGGTCCATGTCGGTGCGACAACATTTCAGAACAAAGCACAGAGCACTTTCTACTTATATGTAACCTGTATAGTGAATATCGTAAATTCTTTTTAAAACCTTTATTTATTAAATTTGGAGCAAGAACCATCAAAGCGGCAATGAAATTACTTTTTAATTTGCATCACCCTGACATCTGTTTTTATACGGCTAGTTATCTACTCAGGGCCATTAGTTCTAGGAAAAGCATGAATTTTTAAGTAAACAACTTTTAAAATAATTTATTAATTGGAAACTTTTTAAAGTGTGTTATTTGATTTGTTATATGTATCGTCCTGTATTTTTAGCGGATTGCGATCGTTAAGTGTATATTCTCTTTTCTCTTTTAACATGTATTGTATGTATGTATGTACTTTTATGGACATGATTTACATGTTTCCGAATAAAGTTTTTGACTTGACTTGAGTTCTGCCATTTACATGTGAATGAGTTTATAGGTAGCGTACCCACCCGAATTTGTAGATAAAGGCGTCTGTCCCTGGGTTTGGTGATAACATCACAGTATGGCTCATAATGGGGACAGGGCTGGTGCTCCAGAAATGTCCCTGTCAGCAAAGAAGAATCAGAGGCTGATAAGTTGGACCAGTAGAGTTCCTTCAAATCTTTTTTGGAGGGAAACTGCTGGCCCTCTGGGTCTTCCCATAGATGTCGCACACCCATATTTATCAGAGTGACTTTAATATTTTGCAGCCATTTTATTTTACAGGATGTATCAAATGCCCATACATCTTTGAACTGGGGTGGCAGAGTGGGCTAAAGAACGGTGATGGATTAAACCCAGATCTGTTGACTGGGTGTGATGTTTGATTGATTCAGATGCTCCGTCCATCACCACCCCCTTTTGTACCGCTTTTGGCCGCCATAAGTGTGGCAGGGTATGCTCAGACGTGAGTCCCTTGCTCACTTTGCCACTGGATTCAAGCAAGCCGGGCTGAAGACGGCTGGAATGCCAGAAACCGGTCCTCGGAAGCTTGTTTCCGGTCCAGGGAAGACATGGCTTGGCAGTTCGGGCTGGACTGTTCCCATGAGGCACAGGGTCAGACTGATTTGCATATAGCCATGTTGTAACTGGGGTGGCAGAGTGGGCTAAAGAACGGTGATGGATTAATCCCAGATCTTTTGACTGGGTGTGAGTGTTTGATTGATTCAGATGCTCCGTCCATCACCTCCCCCTTCTGTACCGCATTCATCTTTTAAAGCAGAGGCATAGTGCTGCAGTTCTGGGGTAGTCCACAGTCTACCCCAATGCGCTATGGAGCGAAACTTAGCGATGTCATCCAGTCCACTACACCCCAGATCATAGTAGACTGGCTTTATGAGGGTACTCTGTGGTACACCAATGACGTTTCTCAGAAACTTATTTTGAGCTAGGGTTAGTGGAGGTAAGTTATCAAAGCCCCAAAGCTCTGCACCATAGGTAACGGAAGTTATAACTTTAGAGTTTTACATTTTTAGCAATGGAAGTATGGGCTGGGTCTTCGAAGACTTAAACTCTTTCAGCAAGGCTCCAGTCAAGTGGCATGTTTGAGTGCCAAGGTTTCTATCTGCGGCTTCCAGTTGAGTTTGCTCCCTAGTGTTATCCCCAAATAGTTAAAGACGTTAGTTTGATCGAGTAAGACGTCGTACAAAAATACCCTTCCCTTAATGGCCCGATGTCTATGGAGACCCATGTACTTTGATTTATCTGCATTAATTACCAGGCCGTGATCATTGTAGAATCCTTCCAATCCCATTAGTGCCCTCTGCAGACCACTCTGCGTTTTTTAAATTATGAGGGTGTCATCTGCAAACATGAGTATAGGGATTTTTACTCCTGGAAGTGTTGGTGAGTCCGTTGGAAACTTAGAAAAATAACTAACTACCCCATTGATGAACAATGAAAGCAAGGTTGGGGTTAGAAACGCACCTTTGCCGAACCCCTTTTTCTACACAGAATTTACTGGTTATATTCTTTTAGAGAATCCAAAAAACATGAAATATCCAAAATTTTACAAAATATTAAAGACATGAGATCTATAATTCAAGTTTAGGATGTGGAATTGATAACCTCAGTTCAGTGGGCATACCCACAACAAACAACGGTGCAGCAAAACTATGCCTCAGGCAAATCAGCAAGCAAGGCCAACAACATGGAAACTAAACCTTTACGGTTGTACTGCGTTCTGTGTTTGCAATAACTAAAAGGGGACCTAAAGATATATCTTGTTAGACTGTTCTGTGTCCACAACTGAAATCATTTTGTGCATATGTCTCAATGGGATAAAGAAAATGGTGGCTATCAGAGCTATGTACGTCACCCCCAATACTTAAGCTGAGTTGTTTGCTAAGGTAAAATCCCATTCCAGATTATTTCCTGGCCAGCTTCAATGTGTATCAATTATTATTACCTGTGACTTCAATAGCTCACTTCAGTTGGTGCTTATCCTGGAACCTTTCAAAACAGCTGTAAATTAGTCTGATTTGAACAGATATCTCTGACTCTGGCAACTATAACCCCTTCACAGACTGTCTTGGTATTCATGTGATCAGAAATGTCAGACTTGACATCTTTGGTGAGCTATTTCTCCAGATTTAGCTCTTTCTCCTCTGTTTAAGCTGGACTCATTTTTGCTGGCTTGAGGACTTGGTGCACTTTACCCGTGTACACAGGGGTAAAGTAATTATTCTCTCTCCTTTAAACATAGTAAAATAAGCATATACCTAATTGGCATGTATAATTTACTTCTAAGTCCAAAGTATATAATACCACACATACCCAGGGCCTGTAAATAATTTAAATGCTACAAGTGGGATGCAGCACACATTGTGCCACCCACTAAAGTAGCCTTATAAAACCCAATTCAGGCCTGCCACGGCAAAATAATCATTTTGTCTGGTATAAACCTTCCTACATGTACATGAGCATCTTTCTGCGTTTATGGACAGAAAAGTTAAAATACAATATGTCATATAACTTTACGTACCAAGCCTGGGGGTGTTTAATAGAACAGGGGAACTGAGGGGCATATTAACAAGAACGTCATAAAAATTATCCCAGTTTTAGAGGCAGGAAACTGCTGCTTAAACAGCGATAATGGGCTTGCTAATATGCGTTATAGAATTCCAATAGAAGCCCGGGTTATATGTCCTGCACATCTAACCTGGGCTTCTATTGGAATTCTTATAACGCTTATTAGCAGGCCCGTTATCGCCTTTTTAGCGGCAGTTTCTTGCCGCTAAAACAGCGATAATTTTAACGAGGTTCTTGCTAATATGCCTCAGAGTCCCCTAGTCCTAAAACAGCTGCTGCCACATCTTTATTGATGTGGTGTCAGCAAGTCAGATCTTATCTTGTGATCTGTCTCCGTGGATACTCTGTGGAGTGAAATATGCATAATTTTTTATCATTAATTCCTCAAAAACTACTCATCAGATTTACATTAAATCACAAAAAGTATGCTTTTTGGATCAAGATCTAGTTTTCTGCCAAATTTGTGTTATATCCTTTCAGCTGTATTTGCAGTATTGCTGTTTAGTTTCTTATGGAAAATTACATGAGGGAAACACGCTTTGGGACTCCCCCCATTTTCTGGGTCCCCACTTGATGGATCACCCTGAAACTGCTGAGTTAGAGGAAACATTTCTTTAAAGTTTTGTGAAGACTGGTTAAACAGTGGCAAATGTATTAGCAAACCAGAATATCAATTTCCTGTGGCAAAGTGCTCCTAACTATAACTAAGCAATGGTGACAATACCCTTTCAGGCTTAGAATGTCACATAGATTGTGCAATAAGGGAAGTAAGGATCTCTGGGTAGGTGGAGAGCAGCTCCTTTATATGGAACACCCTACAAAACCACTGGCATTCTTTATCTGGTCACCTCAAATGGATGCTTCTCTAGCAGAGTTTAATTTTAAGCATAGAATTAGCACAATCATCCACGCTGAGCTGGAGAGTGACATAGATTCAAGCTGATGGTAAAGGCTATAGACCTTATTAGATCATTCTGAAAAGTTATGTCAGATTCCATATGTTTAATCTGTTTATTACAATATTAGTTATTGTGCATAGCATGTATTGCAAGAGATTTTATATTGTTTTGACAACTCTAATTTTGCACGTATTTGTATTTTATTTCAGTATACTGGATGGTTGGCTGGAGAGAAAGGCGATACAGTAGGTCTAAGTGGTGACAACACAATGACAAGGGCTATAGGACTGATTAGTTCATTACTAACAAGTTATTTCAGAAGCCTGTTCCTCACAGTTCCAAAATCTTCAAGAAGCCACAAGATTTCTACCACCCAACGATCCGACTCTTCTCTTTATAAAAACAAAATCCCACTTATGTGGTGGAGCTGATCGTCAGCCACACATAAGGCTTTTTCCTATGAAAATTGGCCCATTTGGGCGGTGTGCATAACTGTAGTGTGGCTTACAATCAAGGAGTCCTACTACACCCAGACATTTCTGAAATCTGGACAACCAGGGGATGAGTTGCATGGCTCCCACATAGTTTACCCAGTCAGAATGTCCTGCAAAGCTAAAAAGTTGGCTAAGATCACGTTGTCTCATATTTCTGTGAGGGGAATTTCTGGAATCAGTGGGGATCCACAAACTTCCTAGAATCCAGCATTTCCTCGCTTCTCCCTATAAAAACAAGTATCCTCCTTGTGTCACAAGGCCCAACAACTGGCTCAGACGAAATTTTGGACAAAAGTGTGGTCTTCACATCATTTATGGATTAGTCCATCCACGTCTAAAGTATTAATCAGCCACACAAGTCAGGCACCATCAGAGGGGAGAGAAAGACGGTGGTGCTGTGGGTGGGTGGGGCCATGGCCCAATGCCTAGGCGAGCCACCTCAACTCCTTCTATTTAAAAAACAAATAAAATCCCTGGTGCTAGTGAGCTGCCTGCTGCCCCGTATTGGCCTCCCGGCATAAAGACCGTAGGGCATTTATGGGGAAGGGTGTCCAGTTCAATGCCTGTGCAGGCTTCCCCATCCCTTCTTTAAAAAAATAATACCACGTGCCTAGTGACTTTTTTGCCCTCCAGAGGGGTGGCAGTTTTGAGGTAACCCCCCAATTACCCCATCAGGGGGGAGAAAGATATGGTGCCATTTTGGGTGGAGGGATTGGCTGATACCTAGATGGGCCTCTCCTACCACTTTTTTTTTTATAAATGAATTACTTCCCTAGTGCAAGTGAACTTTCTGCCTTTCCCAGACGGACAGATTAGAGGTAAACTCCCCCCGCTCAGCCCCGGGGGGAAAGAAATAGTGTTGTGCCCCTCTTTGGAATGGGTGCATGACCTGATGCAAATGCCAGCCGTCCCCATCCTTTCCCTTTTCAATACATTTATACATTTTCTGGTGAACATTCCATGCAGTCATGACATTCTATAGGCATCATAGGCTAAACAAGAGGAATGAGCAAAGGAAGAATAAGGACATGTAAATAACTTACAACATTTTTCCTCCCCCAATTTTTTTTATTTATGTTCCTTAGTCTAGTGGGCTTTTTGTTCCACCCCTCTGGGGGATAGATTCAAGGTGTACTCTTTGATCTGTGGTAGTAAAATAGTTTTGCCCTTTTTTACACAATACGAAGGTGGGCAACCCCATAACTTTATTCATAAAATAGATTCCCTAGTGGTCTAGTGGGTGTTCTGCTCCTCCCAACCAGACCCCAGGAGAGAGAGGAAAACACTTTGATTTGACTTGATATATTTATTTGTAAATCACCCACCAAGGGGTATCACCGTGCTGTCGGAATGCTACTGCCAGACACAAAAAGAAGCAGATTAGAATAGTAGGGTTGTAAGAAAGCTACTAAACTGTAAAGGATCCAAGCATTGTCACAGGTGGACAGGGAGTGCGTTCCAGAAAGTTGGAGCCAGGTGGGAAAAAGCTTTACCCCCCCCCCCCCCCCCCCAAGCGCTCTTTTTTATAGCGAGGAGCAATAAGAAGAGCTCTGGACCCTGACCGGAGAGATCTGGTCGGCAAGTAGTTGGTAAGTTTAGCGCTAAATAACAGTTGCTTCCCATTTTAGTGCTTGGAACGTAGCCTGATACCAGGGTGTGCTACCACTTTTGAATTTTTTTTTAAAATTACCTATTGTTATAGTGTTTTTTTGCCCCACTAGGAAAAAAACTGTTGATTATCTGGGCAGTAGCACTTTTCCTTGCCCAAGGGGTCATCCTCCCAAAAAAAGCAAATCCCTGCTGACACTGAGCACATCACTATTTGGGGATCGCCCTCCTAGGAAATCGTCCCCTTTTCAGCAGTACCTCTCTTACTTGGATCGCAGCTAAAGGCCAGAGTTATGCCATCTGAGCATCAATCATAGTGAAACCAGTCACAATTAGTATTTGTCATCATACTATGCATCACAATACAATGTTGTGAGGAGTTCTTCCCTAGCAACCCAACTTTATTTTCAAAAAAGAAAATCCTTCTGGTCCACATATCACAAGGATTTCCTTTAGCACTTTGATGAACCACACCACAAAGGCAATGCAGTGGACCTGAACCGTACATTCACTGCGCTTAAGCGGTTAAGGGTAGATTTTTATTGCACCTTGTTAAAGCCTGTAGGCATGAATATTGTTACATGAAATCTCACAGATTACCTTTGTGGGAAGTACATTGCTGTTATCCCCCCTTTACAAACTATAGAAGCAGATGAATTGACTGTATTAATCTTTGTTAGAAACTTTTCGAAGGCCTGACAGGCTTAGTGGTCTACCAGGATCTAGTAAAAAAATACATAGAGCATGGGGAAATGAATCAGACTCCTTCACTCATTGATTCTCTTGAGCTGTGACGAATGACATGTGTCCAAACATATGTGCTCATCCGCCTGAAGAAGAGTGGAGGATTTACCATTCTTTCACACAACGAAGCAAGGAGGCCTGCTGCTTTGCATTGCATGATAGGCAGAGGGCAGAAAAGATGCATATTTACATGAATATGGAGCACTTCTGCTTAGCGCCAATTCAGGAACTCTTGCACCATTCATTTCTTTACGTTCCTTCTTTTTCTGTTTCAGTTCGGGGCAGACTACAGCTTCCCAGACAGTGCAACCTGGTATCTTACTGCTCATATCATCTGCAGTGCACACCCGTCCCACTTCGCCACTGCCTCTACTCCAGATAACCATCAGTGAATGATATTGTCCATAGTGTATCATTTTTTTATAATTCCAAGATAGCTAACACATTGGTTAGGAACCGAGGAACTCTTCAGCATCGTCATAGAGTTCCCCTGCTCTACGGCCACCGAGAAAAAGATGCCTTTGTCACAGGAACTCTGCAACGCTCGAGCGGACCATTTCCACAACAGCATATCCACCATCTACAGGAACCTCAAGCTCCAACCCACCGACCTCCACAACCTTCTCAGGCCAAAGGAAGCCTCCCCCGACCAGCCACTCTGTATGGAAACAGCAGACCACACGGAGCACCACAGCCGTCATGAACTTCAGCCACTCAGGAGCACCCACAGATCCCACCAGTCCGACTCCACTGTCAGGACCGGTTTGGGCTCCCAGTCAAGCCCTGAGTATAACGAATAAAACAGGTGAACCCGAACTCCCACCTAGACAAAACACCATGAACTGTGAACCAACGGCATTCTACCGAGATGGCAGTTGAGACCACGGACAGAACTGCCGAAACCCAGTCTAGTTTGTCAGAAACTTTAACTTACAACAAGCCCCATTGAAGGAAAAATCTGTAAAAATTAAATCTCGAGTAGAGGCGACTGAGTCTAGTAGGTTCTTCAGTGGAATGGAAAACACTTGCTTACATAAGAATGGCATAAGATAAAGAACCCTGGAAATATGCATATAAGGAAAGCCCCACCTCCCATTTCAGATGACTCCAAAGGTGGCAAGTACGTGTTTGTGGTCCTTGACTAGTATAAACATCACCTGTAGACGAAAATGCAGCAATACCCTTAGGGCCTCATTTATGGCATTATAGTGTAGGGCATTGCAGCAAGTAATATTGCTGCTCTTCCCTACGCCAAAGTGAAAGAGTGTGAATGCACTGTATTTAAGCAATATGGTGCATTTCTGTCCTCTCCGTCTATGCCGGTGCCATCTTGCCTGCCTGGTGCCAGCATAGACACTCTTGCATCATGGTGCAACAATGCCTCCATTGCAGGCAGGATTGTTTTTGTGCAGGAAGGGACACCTTACTGCACAAAAACAATCCTACCATTTCAAACCTCCTTCTATGTATGCTGCGAATGCAGAACACACAAAATAGCAAAAAATGAGGAGAAATAAACATATTTCTCTTTGTTACGCCTCACCTTGGGAGGCATACGGATTCGACGCTTCCCAACATCACTTTGTAAATGTGGGGCAGCATCAAATTCCATGGGTGTTGCCTGGGAAAATCCACTGCAACCTCCATGCAACACCCATGGCCTCCCGGGCAGAGTCTGAGGCAACGCAGCAATTTGTGCTGCGTCGCCTTACTGATGATCAATGAGGGCACTCAAAGCTATGCAGAGAGGCTTAGCATGGCTTCATACATTTTTATGAGAGCCCTGCTTCACACATGTACCACTTTACCCGGAGCAAAAGTCATGAAGGGGAAACATCCTTTACAACGCAACTTTTACAACGCGCTACCATTACGACGCAACTTTTACAACGCAAGTCATTACAGCGAATTACGCTGGAGGGCGCTCTATGATAGGGAATAGTTTAATTACTATCCAACACCTTCCCTACTATCCATGGGGACTCGAGTTGGAATAGTAAATTAAACTATTCACTATCCAGCGCCCCCCAAAGCAAGTCGTTGTAACGACTTGCGTTGTAAAAGTGGCGTCGTAATGGCATGCGTTGTAAAAGCATGCGTCGTAATGACATACATCCGTCAAGAAGGGCTCACATAAGAAAGCCCCTTAGTCTATTCGAAATGTCACCAATCTATCGGTTAATGGGTGAGAGGAAACCAATAACAAATTAGATAGCCCACACCCATATGAGAAACTACGTTATTTAACCTCAAATGATGTCTCATGTTAGGCATGCAGCACTTTTTTCAGACATGTTTACCATAAATGTTTCTTGCTCTGCAGGTTCATGTAACATGTACAGATGGGTGAAAGGGGAGATTGGTGAAATGATGCATGGAGGGGTGAAAGGATGCATGGGTGGGTAATGGATGAAGGGAAGTGTGGATGGGTCAAAACTGGACGATAGATTAAAAAATGAATGGATGCAGCATTTAAAGGTACTTTGCAGTGAGTGGATAGAAGGCTGAAAGGATGAATGGATAGATGCTTGTATGTTAGAAACAATGGAGCACTTCTGGGGATGGTCTGGCTCAGCCGTTTCACTTGCTTGGTGCCATCAGAGCTTTGCTTCAAAGAACAGGGGGCCCGATTCACAGAACTGACTTAAGACAAAATCCTAAACTTACTACTTTTGGTATTCACAGAAGTTAGGATTTTGTCTTAAGTTTATCTTAAGACAGACTTAAAAACAGACTTAAGACAAAATCCTAACTTAAGTCTGTCTTAAGTCTGTCTTAAGACAAATTTAAGACAAAATACTAACTTCGGTGAATGCCAAAAGTAGTAAGATTAGGATTTTGTCTTAAGTTAGTTCTGTGAATCGGGCCCAGGGTATTCTAATTTTCTGGCTACTCCCTTGGTACCCACATACCTACCAAGGGGCTAAATGTCATGTGTAAAAACTTCGAGTGGCTTATTTTTCAGTCAACAGAACACTACATTCTGGGATCTATAGTTTTCCTTTTAAAGTGTGTGCTCAAAGATTCCCTCATACAAAGTGCCACTGGCTAAAAAAATGAGGTCTGGCTGGAAGTGCCGTGTTTGGCATGGGGATGCCCCCAAGTATGTGCCCATGGCTCAAAACAGTCACAAATTCTGCTCCAGGATGACTCGGCTAAATTCCCTGCTCCCTGCCAATCCGCAAACATCTCAGAAGGGAGCGCATCTGAAAGACAAAACTGTCCCATCTTTGCAGCAAGTAGCCGGGTTTTCTCGTTCGCGCTGCCCAGCTAATTGGCAAGTGATAATTGGCAAATGGAAGGAGCTAAGCCGCCAATAAAAGAAGCAGTGGTCCAGCCAAATCCCCTTGGCACACAGACAAGGAACTCTATACAGCGATGTGTCTATGCAGAGTGCAAAGTTCATCCAAGGCCAGGAGACCACAAGAAGTATCATGTGATTATGGAAGTGCATTGCAATGCCAACTTGGCTCTGCACTATCTCTACTGCATGTTTTTTTGTCCAATGTGAATGGCTTCTGTTTTTGGGCCGTATAATATTCCAGGCCTGGAAAAAGTAAGTCTTCTTTGCACAAAGAAAGGCCAGTGTTCCTGGATGTCAGCACAGCTGCCAGGAGGCACCTTCAGCCAGTCCTGGCTTTATAGAAACCTCACTGTGCAAGTTTTGTAACTTGGGATTCTTTGTTTTCCCCGCTTTGTCTACAGACATGAAAGTCCCAGCATGCGAAGTGCTGTTGGCTACAACCTCAGGGTAGACTGCAGATCTTGTCATTATCCTGACTGGCACTACATCAATTTACCAAAACTTAGAGCGTTTCAATCTGACGGAGTGCAAAACCCATCCCATCTCTTCCCCAAGCGCGCCTTGCTGGATCAGAAGGGGTGGTCCCTGATCAGCCTTGGGTGGTCCCCGCTGGACTCGTCTCAACTTCAAGGAGTCAAAGTGACAATTTCAAGTAGCAGAAATGTAAACCACATTTTGCCCTCACAAGAGTGACAGACAATGAAGTCTTAGCCTTAAAGATTTTAATTTAAGAATTTTGGCATACAGGATATTACTCAAAATCAATTAGCCAATAAATCAGAGTGCGAAGCTCAGTTAAGGTACAGAATCAATCCAGACCTCAGTACAGCTCAAATGATGAAAATGCAGTCTAAGATGGGGAAAAATTCTACAAAGATTCGCCTTCTAAAGCAAGTTGAAAGGCCCTTCATCCACTTCAAGAAGCCACACTCTTTCATTGGGTTACAAACAAAAGATTTCAGGGCATATTATCAAGGGTGGCGATACTAACTTATCGCGGCTTTAGCGGCCGTTTTATCGCCTACAAGCTGTCGCTAACTGATGTTAGCGACAGCTTGTAGGCGATAGCGAGCGGTTTGGGCCCCGCTTTGCATGTCAGCGATATTTATTGCTAATGACATGCAAAGTGGGCGTGCCCAACCTGTTAGCGACTGAAAGCAGTCGCTAATGTCGCTATCACCTATTAGCAAGGCAGGCGTAGCAATGGAAAAATTCACGCTAAGCGCGAATATCTCCAAAACCTAACACCTGCCCAGACCAGTTCTTAGCCATGTTCTCCAATGGGAGGTGGATAACATGGCTAAGAGCATTTCGTCGCTAATGCGTGAATATCGCTGTATTCTCAGCGATATTCACGCATTTCCCCGCTATCACCGGAAAATGTATTGCTTTTGAGATAAACGTTGCTAATAGCACGTTATCTCAGCGATAAATTCCGGCAATGCTCAGCGATAAAAAAATCGCTGCTAAGCCTATTTTCGCTACTTGTTGGTAATATGCCCCTTCATTCGCTCAGTACAGAAGTACGTGGTTCACAGGCTCTAAACCAATCCGAATAAAGCAAAGAAGAAACATTTACAAGTGGATACATTCAAATGGATTCTCATAATTACACTAATTGGAGCTCTCTTATGCCCGGCCGGCTTTAGGCTGGTAGTGCCTGTGTAACAATCTTTATTGCTGCATCCCCCAGTGACCACTATCTCCAAGGATTTCCTCACCACCTCCCTCAAAGGTACTCCCATCTCTCCATAGCCCCTATCTTGCATGTATTGATTTTTTTTTTAAAGAGCTACTCATACCAGTGTAGGGTGTCAGAGCACTTTACAGCACATACACATTATACAAAGACAAAGACTCATACAAGTATGTAAATCAATGTTCAAGGAATGTTACATAGGAAAATGAGGACTATAAGGTGTAGGGGTCACTTGCCACATGCCATTTGAGTGCTTGGTCTAGAGAAGCACAAACTCCAGATTTAAAACCTGATACAGTGGTTGGAGTTGTCCTTGTAAACAAAAGGATCACTGGGACAAGAGCACTAACCCTCCGAGCTACCAAATAAAATACAACTGTGTGGTCTGCATGTTACATGTATGGCACCACGTAATGGTGAATCAAAACTGCTACTAGACGACACTCAGATCTCTCCAGCAGGCATATTAATCACCGGATTTATCTGCCATGTTTATTATTGTCTGACAATTGCTTGGCACACAATTAACACTGAAGCATATGTTTTTAACCTGATCGGATATTTCAAAATAAAACACCCCCCCCTACCCGGAATGCGGCCCCACCTGTAATTCTCTCTAGCTAGGTTTAAACTTGAATGTGCAAACTTTATTCAGAACAGTCTGTGAAAGTCTTCGTCCTTCTCCATAGGACACATTTAATTTGTATTCTAGTGGGTCAAGAAAATGCAAGTGTATTCACATACTACAATGAAACGTCACGGAAAATATGGCGTCCAAGGTCTAGTCTGCCTCAAGTTAGCTCGAGTCCGAATTTTCATTACTAAGAAACGTTAATTCCAGTAAAACCACAGTACAGCAACCTCAACTCCAGATATTTGTCACATAATTTACGACTACCGCGTATCCTAGTCTCAATCGTCCCTCAACCATAGTTGCTGAGTGACTCCATGTCATTTGTGGCTACAGCCGACCCTGTCATTTGTGGCTACAGCCGACCCTGACATTTGTGACTACAGCCGACCCTGACATTTGTGGGTACAGCCGACCCTGACATTTGTGGCAACCACACGTTTCATCCTGGAGTTTTTGCATTTGTAATATGTTAAAAACAAAACTTCAAGCCTCATAACATAGAGGGCTATTGGTTAAAAAGCCAGCACTGGCTGGAAGTGTGACACGTGACATGGTGTCACCTGGCAACTTTGTTTTACTCTGGGGCCCCCACACCACTCATTACCTTAGCTTTACTTCTGCAACACACTGCATCTGTTCTTATTAGCCTAAATTCTGCTCCCCTATTCTTTCTTCATTTTTGATCTTATCAGGCGAGAGGCCCACTTTCAAGTCTTCTTAACTTGCCGCCTTTTCTAAATGAGCCTGATTAACCGCGGTGTGCTCACAGGCAAAGCGCTATCCACAGAGATCTCCATGCAGGAGTAGATTATCCTGCATAGGTTTTCTTCTTTGCATTCTGGGACTTGTAGTCCTGTTTATTCTATTACAAATTCAGGACTACAAGAACCATAATGCAAAGCAAAAACTTTCATGCATCAGTTACTCATGCATTGACCTGGGAAATCTGAGATTTCTGGTTCACCTGATGCACCTCCTGCGCTTCTCCTGTGTGTGATAAAGATATTCTGATGAAATACAAGGTGATAGATTATGTGGAACCTGCCCAGCTTTGTGGCAGCAGACCTTGAGAAGAAAATCTCCAGGCGCCCTAGCTCCCTCATCTTCTGCGCATGTCACAGCAGAATTGAAGGCTCAGCTCTGACATCAGGATAATTCAGGGGCGGCTCTAGGCTCATGACGGCCCTGGGCAGGGAGCTAGGTAGGGGGCCCCGGATGAGGAGATCTGGCCGGGGCGGGTGCCGGTAGTGAAGTGATATAGCGGGTACAGAGATGTGGTGGGCGCTAAAAAGGAAGGGATGTGTAAATACTGGAGGCGAACAGATCCACGTACTGAAAATGAGGTGATATGGTAGGAGCTGCCAGAGATGCGATGTCTGTGAAAAGTGAAATGATACGAGCAATGGATGTGAAGAGATGTGGGTCCAGTAAGAGAAGAGATGTGGTAGGTGCGGGGGTGAAGAGAGGCGCAAGGTGCTGGGGTGTAGAGATGTGATAGGTGCTGGGGTGAAGAAAGTTGGCAGGTGCTGCAATGAACTGAGGTGGTAGGTGCCGGGGTGTAGAGATGTGGTAGGAGCTGGGGTGAAGAAAGGTGGTAGGTGCTGGGGTGAAGGCAACTGAGCGCCAGGCACGACTGCAGGGCACAGGGCTCAATGGGCAGAGGGAAAATGGCACCACTGCTGACCGCGGACTAATGGAAGTAAAGTGGGGCTCCTGCCTCACAAGTATTACCGCCGGCCAGCGGTCAGTGGGGTGCAGACAGACACTTCACGGTGCGGGGCACCCGGGGAGGGGGGAGGGAGGGAGGCTGCTGTGGTTTCCCAGGACCCACCAGCAGTACTGTGGTGTGTTTCTCTTTAGTGCTGATGGCCGACACCCCACAGCAGTGCTTTCAGAGACAGGGTTCAATGGCAGGTTGAAGCGCCTGAGAGCAGCCTGCCAGTCCCACCCAGTGATCCCTTCGGCCTCCTCCCTCAGGGCCGGCCCTAGGCATGTGCAAAGTGTGCACCTGCACAGGGCCGCCAAACCCCAGGGGCCGCCACGACGAGGATCGGATCGGAAGGATCAATGATACATCCTGGCACTGGCGGCCCCCAGGCAGGATTTAGCGGCCTCCGGCTCCGACCCCGGCTTCCAATACTAAGTTCTGAGTCCAACAGTCACAGTTTCAAGCCCTGACACAGTGAGTCACCCCCCCCCCCTCCTCCCTTTAACTTCCCTGGCCTCTGGCTCCGAGTCCGCACCGACCTCGTTCCTGATTGGGCAGCAGGGGCGCCGGGGTGTTTCAAATCATCATGACTGTCACCCGGCTGGCTGGCAGAGACGCCGGAAGCCAGGATAGAGTGATCTGCGCCGGCAGCGCGCAGACTCAACCTAACCTGCTGCTTCATGACTTCCCCGCGTGTGTAACTAACTTGTGGGACTGGTGACGTATGACTCTCTCTGCAAAGCCCAGCCATTTGGTGGTCGTCGATGTCGGAGTCGGACAAAAGCTGAGCGGCCCCTGTGCTCAGAATGAGAATAAAGTGAAGAAGTGTGAACGCACCTGCCGGGTAAGGGCAGAATAGATCCATTCTCTCAGATGATTGATAATGATATTTCTGCACACTGTTTGTGGCACACTGACTGACTATCGCGACGGGTCATGGCAAGCAAGCGAGTCATATGAAGATAGGTAGCCGGGCGTGAGTGTAGCTGTTAATGCTTGAGGTCGGAGGGGCAAATTTACTGCAGCCGGGAGTTTTGCCGCATCGAGGTAGGCCGCCCGCTGTCTATCTTCCAGTGGCAGCGCCGGCCACTAATTTCCTTTATGCCCCTCTCCGCCTGTGTGCCTGCAGGGCCTATAATAAAGGTGGAGTCGGGGGTACTATTTTGCATTAAATTAAGCGGCAGTATATGGCTTGAGTCCCAGCCAGCGGAAGGCCTAATCGTAATCATTGCCGAGTATTACATTTCCGAATCACTGACACTTCCTCCGAGGGGCAGGGGGCCCGCCGCATTCAATCTGCCGGTGCCGCATCCATCGACTCGTAGGACGCTGTCTGTCTTCCAGTCAGTGGCACTGGCAGCGGGCGCGGCCTCCCATGTAAACTGGTGGTGATTGATTTCTTTAGGCCCCCTGCTCCGGCTCCGCCTGTGCCAATAAAGGTGGAGAGAAAGATTATTTCTGCACTATTAAGTAGCAGACAGTTGAAATATGGCTCCAACTCCAAGTCCCAGCATTTCCTGGGGGCCCCTAGAGCTCAGGGGGGAGGGGAGCGACCGGGCCAACCCGAGCGCTTTCAGTTTGACACAGCCAGGCGCGGGCCCCGGTGGAGCGCGGAGAGCACCTATGGTTACTCCAGGGGAAGGAACTCGCTGCTATCTCTCCAGGGCCGGCCCTAGGCATGTGCAAAGTGTGCACCTGCACAGGGCAGCCAAACCCCAGGGGCCGCCACGACGAGGATCGGATCGGAAGGATCAATGATACATTGTGGCACTGGCGGCCCCCAGGCAGGATTTGGCGGCCTCCGGCTCCAACCCCGGCTTCCAATACTAAGTTCTGAGTCCAACAGTCACAGTTCCAAGCCCTGACACAGTGAGTCACCCCCCCCCCCCCTCCTCCCTTTAACTTCCCTGGCCTCTGGCTCCGAGTCCGCACCGACCTCGTTCCTGATTGGGCAGCAGGGGCGCCGGGGTGTTTCAAATCATCATGACTGTCACCCGGCTGGCTGGCAGAGACGCCGGAAGCCAGGATAGAGTGATCTGTGCCGGCAGCGCGCAGACTCAACCTAACCTGCTGCTTCATGACTTCCCCGCGTGTGTAACTAACTTGTGGGACTGGTGGCGTATGACTCTCTCTGCAAAGCCCAGCCATTTGGTGATCGTCGATGTCGGAGTCGGACAAAAGCTGAGCGGCCCCTGTGCTCAGAATGAGAATAAAGTGAAGAAGTGTGAACGCACCTGCCGGTTAAGGGCAGAATAGATCCATTCTCTCAGATGATTGATAATGATTTTTCTGCACACTGTTTGTGGCACACTGACTGACTATCGCGACGGGTCATGGCAAGCAAGCGAGTCATATGAAGATAGGTAGCCGGGCGTGAGTGTAGCTGTTAATGCTTGAGGTTGGAGGGGCGAATTTACTGCAGCCGGGAGTTTTGCCGCATCGAGGTAGGCCGCCCGCTGTCTATCTTCCAGTGGCAGCGCCGGCCACTGATTTCCTTTAGGCCCCTCTCCGCCTGTGTGCCTGCAGGGCCTATAATAAAGGTGGAGTCGGGGGTACTATTTTGCATTAAATTAAGCGGCAGTATATGGCTTGAGTCCCAGCCAGCGGAAGGCCTAATCGTAATCATTGCCGAGTATTACATTTCGGAATCACTGACACTTCCTCCGAGGGGCAGGGGGCCCGCCGCATTCAATCTGCCGGTGCCGCATCCATCGACTCGTAGGACGCTGTCTGTCTTCCAGTCAGTGGCACTGGCAGCGGGCGCGGCCTCCCATGTAAACTGGTGGTGATTGATTTCTTTAGGCCCCCTGCTCCGGCTCCGCCTGTGCCAATAAAGGTGGAGAGAAAGATTATTTCTGCACTATTAAGTAGCAGACAGTTGAAATATGGCTCCAACTCCAAGTCCCAGCATTTCCTGGGGGCCCCTAGAGCTCAGGGGGGAGGGGAGCGACCGGGCCAACCCGAGCGCTTTCAGTTTGACACAGCCAGGCGCGGGCCCCGGTGGAGCGCGGAGAGCACCTATGGTTACTCCAGGGGAAGGAACTCGCTGCTATCTCTCCAGGGCCGGCCCTAGGCATGTGCAAAGTGTGCACCTGCACAGGGCAGCCAAACCCCAGGGGCCGCCACGACGAGGATCGGATCGGAAGGATCAATGATACATTGTGGCACTGGCGGCCCCCAGGCAGGATTTGGCGGCCTCCGGCTCCAACCCCGGCTTCCAATACTAAGTTCTGAGTCCAACAGTCACAGTTCCAAGCCCTGACACAGTGAGTCACCCCCCCCCCCCCCCTCCTCCCTTTAACTTCCCTGGCCTCTGGCTCCGAGTCCGCACCGACCTCGTTCCTGATTGGGCAGCAGGGGCGCCGGGGTGTTTCAAATCATCATGACTGTCACCCGGCTGGCTGGCAGAGACGCCGGAAGCCAGGATAGAGTGATCTGTGCCGGCAGCGCGCAGACTCAACCTAACCTGCTGCTTCATGACTTCCCCGCGTGTGTAACTAACTTGTGGGACTGGTGGCGTATGACTCTCTCTGCAAAGCCCAGCCATTTGGTGATCGTCGATGTCGGAGTCGGACAAAAGCTGAGCGGCCCCTGTGCTCAGAATGAGAATAAAGTGAAGAAGTGTGAACGCACCTGCCGGTTAAGGGCAGAATAGATCCATTCTCTCAGATGATTGATAATGATTTTTCTGCACACTGTTTGTGGCACACTGACTGACTATCGCGACGGGTCATGGCAAGCAAGCGAGTCATATGAAGATAGGTAGCCGGGCGTGAGTGTAGCTGTTAATGCTTGAGGTTGGAGGGGCGAATTTACTGCAGCCGGGAGTTTTGCCGCATCGAGGTAGGCCGCCCGCTGTCTATCTTCCAGTGGCAGCGCCGGCCACTGATTTCCTTTAGGCCCCTCTCCGCCTGTGTGCCTGCAGGGCCTATAATAAAGGTGGAGTCGGGGTACTATTTTGCATTAAATTAAGCGGCAGTATATGGCTCGAGTCCCAGCCAGCGGAAGGCCTAATCGTAATCATTCCCGAGTATTACATTTCGGAATCACTGACACTTTCTCCGAGGGGAAGGGGGCCCACCGCATTCAATTTGCCGGTGCCGCATCCATCGACTCGTAGGACGCTGTCTGTCTTCCAGTCAGTGGCACTGGCAGCGGGCGCGGCCTCCCATGTAAACTGGCGGTGATTGATTTCTTTAGGCCCCCTGCTCCGGCTCCGCCTGTGCCAATAAAGGTGGAGAGAAAGATTATTTCTGCACTATTAAGCAGCAGACAGTTGAAATATGGCTCCAACTCCAAGTCCCAGCGTTTCCTGGGGGCCCCTAGAGCTCCGGGGGCAGGGGAGCGACCGGGCCAACCCGAGCGCTTTCAGTTTGACACAGCCAGGCGCGGGCCCCGGTGGAGCGCGGAGAGCACCTATGGTTACTCCAGGGGAAGGAACTCGCTGCTATCTCTCTCTCTCTAGCAGTCCTGCTGTCCGTTACTGGGACTCACCCAGCTCTGCCAGAGCACCTCACTTCTCAGCTGGGGCGTCCCGTAGACACATGTGAGATACATAGAGAGGGAGGGAGGTTAAAGGTACATGGAGAAGTAGAACTAGAGTCAGGTTAAGAGAGAGGGTGAAGTGAAGTAAGGAAATAAGGAAATCCCATAGAGTATTTTTTAAATTTAATTGCCACCAACTGCCGGAGAGTGCTAGGGTTAAGGCTAGATTGGGCACGCCAGGCATGCACACCAAGGGGCAGATTTTCTTTATCGCAATGCAGCACAGCAACAAAAGTTACTGACCTGCACAAGGGTGAGATTAAAGCCGCACAGAGCCGTATATATTAGATATGGCCTGCTGCTGCTCACTACTTGCTCGTCACATTACTTGTCCTGAACTGCGTCCCCAGGGCAGCAGTGGGCGTGGCAAACACAGGGAGGTCAAAATTACTATTCTAACTCCACGTTTTTCATTTGCCTGCTTATCCTACAGTCAGTTTTTGCATACATTGTTATGTATCATTTTAGGACCCTAGTGTTATTTTCCCGATTAATGCCCTTTGCCCTTATATAGGTATAGATCTCCATATCCTTATATAGGCATAGAAATCATAACCATATTTAGACTGACCGCCCCGTCCGAACCCCCTCTTCCGGGGCCCCCACCTACGCTCCCTGCACAGGGGCACGATGAGCCTAGAGCTGGCCCTGCCCCCCTTCCCCCGCACAGCTCACAGCAGTCCGGCGCCCACCACGGCCCCTGCCAGAGGGAATGCCCAACGCTGCTATTAATAGAGTTATTTTTATTGTCATTACACTCTGCGCCCGAACCCCTCCAGCCACCAGGCGTCTCAGGTGATACATGCTGGCTGTAAGAGATGCGATTCTGTTGATTGCTGGATTTATGGTGGTTACGAGGGTCGGTAACAGAAGTGGTAGGTGCTGAGGAAACAGGCAGCTGTGTAATGATATATATTTGAGGTGGCGGCACCTGGGGGTTGGCGGCCCTGTGCAGGTGCACAGCTTGCACATGCCTAAAGCCGACCCTGAGGATATGATTCACTTCTGCCAAATGGAAATCAGGGAATTTCCCTTTATGAATCCTGAACAGCTGGTCATAACAGATCATCCCTTTTTTATTTCTTGTATATTAAACATCATGTGCTACTATGCCCAGTTATGGTGCTCTGAGGTACAGGGTTGAGTATTAGATGCTGCAAGATGTGCCCAAAAAGAGAGTTAGAGAGAGGCAAGGAAGACAGAGGGTGGTAGGCAGACGTAGAATGCGATGGAGCTAAAGAAAGGAACTAAGATAGGGAGAGAGAGGCAACAGAATGAGAGACAGGCGAGGTAGAGAAAAAGGAAAAAAGAACAATAGAGAGATTGAAGATAAGGGTAGGCAGAGAGAAACAATATCAGAGGTAGAGGTTGGCACAAGAGAATGATAGTTTGAGGCAAAGAAGTTGTCGAATCCCTTTAGCAGGGGCAAGGGCTTGGAATTAGGGTGCCTTGTTAGATTTCCCCTCTTGCTCATGCCTTAAAACAGCTCTAGTACCCCTAAACCTGTTGTGGCGCAGACCTCTGTAAGTAAGAGGGTGAGGAGAGAAGTGGGACAGAGAAGTGATGTGTGGTGAATTGTAGTGCTGGGTGCTCTGAATTGGGACTTCACAAACAATGTTCTGCGGTACCTGTCATCTCTATGGCGGTTCTGTACACACATGAGCATGGCTGGTTCTGGCATGATTGCCACTGGTGCTGTACAAATCAGGGTGATGAGGAACCCTTTCTTTACAAGCCGGAGCAGTTTGGTATCTGGCATTACTCTGGTATTGTGCATCAGAGGACAATGTGAATTCTGGCATGACAATTGTGCATCACATATCAGGACATTATGTTTTGGCATCACAGTGGTGCTGTATGCACCGACACAGTGTGATTTGTGGTGTGGCGACAGCCATCTAGATAATGAGACAAGATGAACTCTGTGGCAATGTATGGTTTGCATACTGGGGCAATGTAGACAAGGGCATAGTCAACAGTACCAGTAATCTTTAGGACAGGCTGAAGTTGTCTTCTTACAACATGGTGTAGAGAGCAGATCACGGATGGAGAGGGTTGAAGGTGACCTTCAGCAGGCTAGACCTGTGGGATGGGAACAGACAGCAGTATGTTTACGATCTTTAACATGTCCATGAAGATGTGGGTGGTGCTCTCAAATGCTGTGTACATGTCTGTGCTTCAATCTAATTAATGGGACGCGCAGTATATCAAGTAGATCCCTCATGCAATCATCTCTTTAGAATAGACCATGTCCCTCCTACATATGTCTTGGGCAGAAGAGAATTTGCATTGTAAATGTTTTTATCAATATATTGTTAAAGATAGTGCTCCTCCTCTTCCTACATAAAACCCTCATGTGCCATAGCACAAGTCCATTTCTTTTTTTAATGGGCCTCAAAATATTTCACCCACAGCACTAATAGCAGCGGCAGGCGTGCAAGGTAATGCCTAGTAGGCCTGTAAAAATGTGAGAGCCAACAAGGCTAAAGCTCTGTAACCGAACGTAGCTGAGATTTTGGAACTTATATTTAGGTAGCATATGTTCCAAAATCTCAACTACCTTATGTTACAGATCTTCAGCCTTGTTGCCTCTCAGGTCAATTGTTGCACTCTTTACCTTTACTTTTTTGTGATCTAGTTGCAATCACAGGCCGTGTATTTTTAAACCAGATTCGCAGAATCCACACAAGCATGACTTCCAGAACAAATTTCAGCATGCGATAGCAGAGGAACGCAAGCGAGGCACTGGACCAAGTCTTTATCCTCTGGCAAAGGACCAAACCCAGTCACTGGGTAATCAGCAAGGCCTATTAGCCTCTCATATTAATGAGAACAAATCCATTCTAGCAGAGAAGCGTACACTTGTTCTCCGTGATGGGACTCCGTCCAGCACCTAAATTACCCAGCATTGTACACAGTCTGAATGAATACGTGGATCCAGTCCAAACTCTCCTGTTCTTTCTTTCTGGCTCAATGAGAATCTTGATCTCTGTTCATCAGGGTGAGGGTCGAGGTATTTGATAGCAAGCAAGTGCAATGTGGGCCAAAGCAAGCTCAGCAAATGGGGAGGAGTGGTTGCATGCTAAGGCAAGGTCTGCAACACACCATACGGATACGAAGACAGAGATGGGAACATCACAGCACACAGGAAGATTTCAGATCTAAGACCAGTACCTCTAAGAAATAGTGGGGCATATTACCAAGCAATAGCGATAATTATCGCTATTGCTTGGTTAGAGACAAAAATTTACCGCTGAGCTGCGGCGATTTTTACCGCAAATAAACCTTGGTATTACCAAGGTTTATCGCAAATGCGATAAAAATCGCCGCAAATGAATGAATTTCGCTGAAAAGTCAGCGATATTCATGCATTACCGAGCTAATGCTCTTAGCCATGTTATCCACCTCCCATTGGCTAACATAGCTAAGAACTGCTCAGGAAAGGTGTTAGCTTTTGGAGATATTCGCGCATAGCGCGAATATCTCCAAAAGTTGGTAATAGGAGATAGCGATGTTAGCGACTGTTTCCAGTCGCTACCATCTTGGCACGCCCACTTTGCATGTCATTAGTGATAAATATCACTGACATGCAAAGTGGGGCCCAAGATGGTCGCTATCTCCTACTAGCTGTCGCTAACTGGTGTTAGCGACAGCTAGGTAATAGGGAGATAATTTTATCTCCGCTTTCTTGGCTTTTAAAGCCAAAAAAGCGGAGATAAACCCCCTTGATAATATGCCCCAGTATTTTGATAAATGTTTAGATCCAACCTGTTGCTTTTCTATTTTTTTACTCACATGCCCAACTGTACAAGATTACCTGAGATATGTAGAACATTTTGTTGTAAAATAGATGCTAATTTCTCAGTGGCAGAGATTAAAAAACACTAAACCAGAATGTTAAAGCATGGGATGGTAAGGATAGTTTTAGGCCCATTTTCTCCATAGAAAACTTTCCACAGTTGGGGCGATCATCTTTATAAATGATCTGTGGTACAACAAGGCTACCCTCTCCTTAAAAATGTTGCATCACTTTAAGCATCTACCTCAATGTAAAGGATGCTACCTTCCATGACCTCTCTTTCTCTACTTGCACAGGATCCGGGTCTCACAAGGTGGAAAGTATGGAAGTGTTATATGGGCAGAAAAGGTCAATGGTCTCAGTGTTGTACCATCAGATAAGCAAACACATGGGGCCTGATTCACAAAGGCAAACTGAGGCTAAAGTCTAATTTTACGACTTTCAGTTGTTCACAAAGGGAATTTATGAGTAGTAATGTTAGACTTTTGTCTCAGCTTAACTTAAGTTTTGGTCTTAAGTTTAACTGAGACCAAAAGTCTAGGGGGCCTCATTCCCAAAGGTAAACAGAGATGAAAGTCTAACTTTATGATTTTCAGTGTTCACAACTTTTGTCTCAGCTTAACTTAAGTTTTTGTCTTCAGTTTAACTGAGACCAACAATCTAGTCTCAGCTAAACATAAGACAAAAACTTAAGTTAAACTAAGGCAAACGTTTAACTTAACTACTCGTAAATGCCCTATGGGAAAAATGAAAGTCATAAAGTTAGACTTTCTTCTCAGTTTACCTTTGTGAATCGAGCCCTACAACTTGTACATTTTCCTAAACATTTGGTCTCAATTAAACTTAAGATCAAATTTTAAGTTTAACTCACACAAGAGTCTAACTTTTCTACTCATAAATTTGTGAACACCGAAAGTTGTGAATGACCCATGGGAACAATGAAAGTCATAAAGTTAGACTTTCAACTCAGTTTACCTTTGTGAATCGGGCCCTAGGACTTGTACATTTTCCTAGAATTTTGGCCTCAGTTAAACTTAAGATCAAATCTTAAGTCTAACTGAGACAAAAGTCTAACTTTCCTACTCATAAATGGAATAACATTTTTGCACATGGGGAATCCCACAACAGGTGGCAAGCAAATGGGGAAAACAAAGCAGACTGTCAAGAGACAGCTTAAAAGATTTGGAACACCTCAACCTTGTAGCTCTAAACGGACGTTTCATAAACGACAGCCCATCGGCAGCTACTTTTCACAATGCAACTGCAAGCTCCACAATAGACTTTACATTCTCATCACTACAACTGTTTGGCAACATTCTGGACTTCTGAATAGGAACAACCGCAGCCAGCGACTACAAACCGCAAAAGATATTTGTGATATTTGTGGGGGTATTTCTAAAGCGCAGCGTTCGCTCCGGAGGGAGCATCTTGGCGCTAAAATTCCTGGTAGACCGGTCCTGGTAGCGGTAGGGATTTAGATGGCTGCTTTGGTGTAGTCATCGGAGAGGTTAAAGATCCAAGTCTTTAGGAGTTTTCTGAAGGGTTTTTCGCAGGTTTGTTGTCTCAGATTTTTGGGCAAGTTGTTCCAAGCTTTAGTTGCCAGGAAGTTTAAGGTTTTTCCCCCCTTAGTCTTCAGGTTGTACTTAGCGGGGAGGATGAGGTTGTCCTGGGACGAGCGGAGGGATCGACTGGGGATGTAGTGGGGGAAGCGTTTGGAAAGATATTTTGGACCGGATTTGTTAAAAGCTCGAAAGGCAACAATCAATATTTTAAAAAGAATTCTTTTATGAAGGGGGAGCCAATGCAGGGATCTGAGAGCTGCGGAGATAGATGCTTTTCGGGGCAGCTTTAGGACCAGTCGTGCGGCAGTCGTGCGGCCGTGTGAAGGACACTTTGGAGTTTAGACAGAGTATTCTTTTTTGCCCCTGCAAGGAGGCCGTTGCAGTAATCTAAGCGTGAAATTATAAGGACTACTGTTACCGTTTTCCTGGCATCAAGTGGGAGGAAGTCGAAGAACTTTCTAAGCGATTTTATTATTCCAAAGCATTGACCAGCTACAGTCCTGGCATGCTGGTCGAAAGATAAGTCTGAGTCGAATAGGACGCCTAGATTCCTGGCTGTTGTTACTGTCTGGGGGGGAGCAACTGAGTCATCCGGCCACCAAAGGGCTGGGCAGAAGGAGGTGTTCTTTCCAATAGGGAGGATCTCCGTTTTGCTAGAGTTGCATTTGAGATGGTTGGTGTCCATCCATTGGAAGACCTCAGTCAAGCAATTCTTAAGGTTGAGCTCAGCTCCGGTTGAATTGTCCTCTAGGGGCACGATGAGTTGTGTATCATCGGCATACGATGTTACCGGTATGCCAAATGATTCAATCAGGGATAAGAGAGGGATGAGGTAGATATTAAAGAGAAGGGGACTCAAGATGGACCCCTGAGGGACCCCTGAGGAGACCATCTTCTCCTTGGAATGGAAAGGGCCAAGAGCGACAGTTTGTGATCTGTCAGTGAGAAATGATTTTATCCAGGATAGGGCGGTTTCCGAGATCCCTATGTCCATCAATCTGCTGATTAGGATGGAGTGGGAGATGGTATCGAACGCCGCAGTCAGGTCAAGAAGAATGAGAATGGCGTTCTTCCTCTGGTCTTGTAGCGTCTTAATTGTGTCTGATAGTTCAATCAGAGCTGTTTCGGTCGAGTGTTTAGGACGGAAACCAGATTGTTGCGGATGGAGTATGTTATTGGCTTCCAGATAATGTTTAAGTTCTCTATAGACTAACTGTTCGGTTATTTTTCCCAGAGCCGGGAGTAGTGAGATCAGTAGTGAAAAGATCACCCTTGATATCCACAGGGCGGCTGTTACCATACCAGCGGCCAATGTGGGATCTTCATATTCGGTAATTCAAGAAAGAATACAATGCAAAACGCATAACTTGGAAAGTTTTGAAAAAAAAGCCAAATAACTGTGGGAAAAAAGCATTGAGACCCGAACAGACAATGTAAGTAGATGGGAATTATTTACCACCAGACTCGGAACCACCCAAGCAAGATCAAAAACGGACCACACAATATCGGAAGATCAAAACCAACCAAGCTCTACAATGAACTCTCATAACAACGAAGAGAAAGACAAGAAAATAAAACAAAATATAAACTTAAAGTACCATAAGAGAAATATCAATAAACTACTGCAGCAACTACACCGAGATGGTCCCGACAAAGAAGTCCAAAAGGAACTCCAAAAACAAAAATCCAACAAAAAGAAACTAATCTGGAACCTAAAAAGGGAAGCAGAGAAAGAGTTATGGGTCAAACTGCTCCACGATGCAAAAGGAAACAACACCAGTGGAAGATTCTGGAAGACAGTGAACGACCTCCAAAACTCAAGAACACCCAGCATAAATTCTCATATTACTGAGGAAGTCTGGTCCGACTATCTACTGCTCCACTACAATACAGCACTAAAGATCACTGCTAAGAAGCTATCAGAACTCAATAAAAAAAACAGACAGCACACAACTAACAGTGACAACCACAATGAGTTTTACAGAAAAACAAATTATAAGCAGGATTGCAAAAGGAAAGACTGAGGGGGCGCCAGGCCCCAATGGAATCCCTCCCATTTTGTATAAATGAAACCCCGAATACTGGACAGCAGCCCTATCGCCACTGTTCAAACAGATCTCTGAAACTGAAACAATTCCTGATTCATGGAAAGGCTCAATAATAGCACCAATACACAAGAAAGGCAGCAAAAATGACCCCAAAAATTATAGACTTGTTGCCTTAATCGACAACAAGGCCAAATACTACGCTGGTCTATTACTAGAGGAGCTCACGGAATGGGCGAATGAAAAAGATGTAATCCCCATCACCCAGACAGGCTTTAGAAAAAAATCCGTAACAACAACAAATATTCTGGCACTAACTCTCCTAATAGATACCGTCAAACTCGCCAGCTTACCCCTCTTTTATGTTTCATTGACTTCGCCTCAGCATTTGATAACATCAACAGAAACTTACTATGGAAGAAGCTGGAGAACAGGAAAATACTGATAACATTACTGTCACAACTGATGCTATTACACACGGACACATGGGTACAAATTAAGCTGGGCGCAGGAGACTGCCTGTCAAGGAAAATAAAGACGACCAAGGGCCTCAAACAAGGGAGTGTATTAGCCCCTACCCTTTTCAACATTTTCATGTCGGATCTCTCTCCAATGCTAGATGAATGCAATCCTCACACCCCAAAACTAGGAGGACTAACCGTTTCAAACTTGATGTACGCTGACGACATCGTGCTTATTGTGAGAAGTTGGCCTGATATGTGATGTCTATTATTCTAGTGGGCACCCTGTATCAGTCCAAACAACCCTTATGGTGATGGTTGTAAAGTCAACCTTATAGACCAGCTATCCTAGTGGTAGCATGGACAAAGCAGTCTTAGGCTAATACTTCAGAGAGCATGTGAAGCCAATTGTTTTACCAATAATAACCCCTTGAATACCAAATGAAAGGACACCACACAAGGAATATATCAAATATATATGTATTTATTACTAACACAACCCCTCTGCACTCTTTATGAGGTCAGAGTTCGAGATACAGCACAAGTTACTCAAAAAGCATACTATAAGTTGCACAAATACAATTCTGTCCAAGGGGCCTCACGAACCATATACTAAGTAAGTGGTATAAGAACCACTTCAGGACAGGTGAATAGGCCTAGGGCCTAGGGAATTGCTAGGACTACACTGAACAACCACAGGTTAGGAAGTAGGAGTATCACAGAATGCGTGTGCAGTGTCTAAACACACACACAGGTTCTCGTAGACTTTCAATGGGAAGGTAAAGCTAACAAAGTAGTTGATTTCGGACACTTCCGGATGGACTACGGGAAAACCCAGTTAAAGTAGTACACTTGAATAGTTATTACCCATGGGAGCACTGGAGTACTCAAGTTACCTCACCCAGGGAAGCCGGGTGCATAGGTGTACTTTCGTGTCGGGTTTTGTCGTCGAATCCTATGGAGAACTGCACAAAGATGCTGCAGGCGACCAGGAGGAACATGTCCGGTTGGATCCAAGGGTGGATAAAAGCAGTGAAGAACCTGAAAGCAGAGGGGACAGAGTCTGGGTCACTAGCCAGTGACCAGGAAGGAACCAGGAAGGAACCCGGCGATGTCGAGAAACAAACAGGTGAAGAAGTGAAGCTTGTCTCTGCAACCACGTGGACCAGGAGGCGTCGACGACAACAAGGAGCTGGATACGGACTGTCCCACAAAGGATCTTGCTGTTGGCGGTGTCAGCTTCCAGATTGGAGTCAACAAGCCTTGGCAAAGGTAACCCATGCAGGAAGGGAAGATCGGCTTCTGTTCAGACCAGCAAGGTCTGGGGAGCTTTCCCTTTACAGGAAAGCAGGAGCAAGCCCGGAGCAACCAGGCAAGTGGTGTTGTTTTTTAAAGATGTATTCAGGAAGGCCACTAGCCAGTGGGGTAGCAACTGCAAAGATGCATCAAGAGGAAATGCAAGAGCAGGCCCCACGCGGCACTCGTGGAGTGTGGAGGGCTGAGCTTCAGTGCACTTACGACCCGGGGTCGGGGCTTCTCAAGTCCAAATGCACAACTTCGAGGACGCCTCAGAAGCTGCACAGTTCGCAAAAAGCAGGTACTACAGGTAGTCTGGTCCCACGTCTCTCGTGTCCGCCACGGGTCACAGCTTTGCTGTGGATGTGGGTCGGGGTCAGAGAAGTCTGGAAGACCAGAGGCTGCGTCGCTAAGTCTTCAGGCCCTGGCAGGAGCATTGACAAAGCAAACCGGCAAGCCACTGATGGTACCTGTTTGCACAGGGTGGTCACTCCTTGACCACAAGGGAGATTCTTCAGTCTGCTAGTTGCAGTAGAATGTCAAAGGTCCAGAGTTTCGTTTCAGAGTTTCAGTTCAGGATAATCTAAAGTCTCTAGACTCAGCCCCTAGCTATATACTAATTTAAGGGGCTGGATTACCTGCTAGCTCCCTCCTATGGCTCACTGGTTAGAGGAGGCAGACCTGGAAGCAGAGGTTAGCCCGGGGCCAGGGTTCAATTCCCGGCTCGGCGGGGTCTTGAGTCCTAAAAATGTCTCGACAATTCTCGCTCCGGTGCCCACTCGATTCAAGGGTTCACACTCTGCGAATCTGGGCAATAGCTTGCTTAATCTCCACAACGGCCCCTCGCGGCGGGATGCCTGGCTTTCACCTTGCGGATACCCTGCCGGGGTTATCTCACAGGGGAATACTAGGACGGGTTCCTTAAGCAAGCGCTTAGAAACCGCTCGGTGATTTGCGCTATATAAATTCCTGTACATTTACATTTACATTTTATGGGTGGAACCTGGGAAGGGGGTGGTTACACCCCTTTCCCTTTGTCCAGTTTCGCACCAGAGCTGGGGCTAGAGTGCCCCAGCAACTGGTTTGAACCGGGCTATGCATGGAGCACCTTGTGTGCCCCAGGCAGTGTCTCATTTCATTCAACCCACCCTGCCCCAATACACTATAGCCTGTCTGGGGAGGTGCTAGCATCTCCCAAGGCAGGAAATCCATTGTCGAGGCCTCCCTCGCTGGAAGGGCTCCCAGCTGCAGGAGGTCAGACTTGTGTCTGTGGCAGCAGAATCCATTTTGTGATGCTGAAGCTCTGTTTAACCTAAACCGGGAAAAGCTACAACTACATGTCTTCTCCCTCTAGAAGGGTGGAATGCTACCCCCGCCGCCAGGACTGGCGGGGGGGGGGGGGTAGTATTCCAAAGCGTATGACACCTTTCACGACATGTTTTGATAAAGCCAAACCAGAGTTAGCATTAACCGCGAGGATTATAATGCACTTAAGAGAATATGGTGTGGCTATATCATAGAACAGCTATAAGGACATGGTACTGAAAGCTGCAGACAGGCTCAGCTCATGCTAGAGCACCATCTCACATAAAACCAAGCACTCTGCCTTCAGGATTGTCAAGGCCTGCCATAGGAGTGACTTATAGGTATATATGTGTCAATATGTAATGGTAGGTATAGGGATACTATACCTAAGCAAGGGGTCATTACAGGACCTTGGCCCAGCTGAGTGATCAGCCAGTTGTGTCAATGTGGGTGGCCAGCCAGGGTTGGCATAATACATGCTGCAGCACCTGGTAGGCCTTGAATGCACCTATGCCCTTGGTACCTATGGTACACTATACAGGGGCTCATAAGGTGACCCAATATCCAATTGGATATGTACCTAAAGTACATGGAGTCCATTTTACAGTGAGAGCAGATAGCCTGGGGCCCTGATTAGCAGGATCCCAGGCCAACTAAGTCAAAAACCAGCTAAACACTAGGCAAAAAGTTGGGGTAACCATATAGTTAGATATCCACTTTCCTACACTTATCAGCCGCACACCGATAGGATTACCACGCCTAATCAAAACAACATTCACCTATGGGGCTATGAATGGCCTCAGCATAAACCTCTCCAAAACGTGAAGACGGCTACACCCAAATTTCTCTGGCAAATAGGAGGACTAACATTGGAAACCGTGGATGAATACAAATATCTGGGTGTAATTGTGGACAGAAAAGGGACATTCCTACCTCAGAAGGAAGCAATATCAAGGAGAGTAATGACAATATCGGTTGCACTGAGAAATCTCAAAAAGAAAGTATCCGGTCGCAGTTTCACTCCACTTCTACAAATAATTCAAGCAAAACTAACACCGGCCATCACCTACGGGAGTGAATGTCTCCGAGGAAGGGACGCACAGACACTGAATAAGAAAACAAAAGTTGGCATAAAATAATGGGAGCCGATTCCTTAACCTTGCACCATCATCTCTGGAACGAGCTAGAAAGGAGAAATACGAGCGCTGACGCAACTTATTTAAAGCACTCAATAGAAACTTTGGAGCTACAAGACGCATGGATGAGCATTACCCCACATATCTCGTTCAAACTACTAGCAAATACATCTGTACGGAACTTGTCGCTAATAGAGGACAAAGCTGCACTAGCCAAAAGGGCACACGGTTGGACCGTCATCCAAAACCTCACCAGCAGCTCCTGCCAAAGCTACTTAGGAACTGGTTACACACAGTCCACAAGGGAGAAATTTATACGACTAAGGCTGGGTATCCTTCCATCACAAAACCATCTTCCACCATGTAAACGGCCTCAAAAGACAACAAGTTTCCGTCTATGTGGGGATACAAAGGAGGACATCCTTCAATTAATATGTATCTGCAAAGGTCTGGATAAGGAGCACCGACAACATCTAAAGACAACCTTAAAGAAACTGGGAATAAGGACATGCCGGCAGGCAGTCAAAGCATGCTTCAACGGAAAAACATCTATTTAGCAAGTCATATGGTAACATTTCTGGAAAAAGCGGAAAAGAAGCAGAATGCCAGGAGGGAGAGGCCGGAAGAAATCAACTTACACAACATTTAATTCCGACACCCGTCCCTGAATGCTCCCACAACAAAACTCAAGTCCACAGATACCACGGATGGGTCATGAAATCTTAAGAATCTGCAGAAGCTGCGGGTAGCCAATGGGCTCGCATTTCATTTGATCACGGCCAATTGATGGTACAGCTCAAAACTGCTCCAAGAGCCCATTGCGGTACGGATGACAACAAAGACTCTTTCTGTTCAAACAATGACTAAGCACTAAGATAAGGGAAAGCCTAACGACATGCAATCTGTATTTTTTTTAGCCTCATGAAATGCTCCGAACATGTTAAACCTGATTTCATCAAAATGCTTGTTAGCAATGTACTATTAGACAAAAAAAATTATTTTAAGTTCACTTACATGTAAATATGTTGATTGCAATGGTTTTAATTAACGGAGCAATAAAGAATTACTTACTTACTTACTTACTCATAAATGATCTTTATGAATACCGAAAGTCATAAAGTTCTACTTTCGTCTCAGTTTACCTTTGTGAGTTTACCATTGTGTTATCCATGCAACAGTCAATGGTCCCAGTATGGTGACAAGTGACAATCGGTCAATCCTAAGCTGGCAGTATAGGTGTCTGTATGTGGAGGTAAAATTGTATCCATGTAAGACTCCAGAATCCACTGCTCCTGTCCTGAGAGAGGTCTGGTCCACTGACTTAGGATGCTCTTCCAAGGTGGTCTTGCATCAGCATAAACTTACGAAGGAAAGTGCACCAGGGAGTTGCCACAGTTTATTGAATCCTACCCCATTCAAAGCTGGGTCATCAGCACTGCATGTGTTGGATACAGTTAATGCTCTCTCTGTCACATGAGCCAACAGTTATATGTAATCATAAACCAAGTACCGCCTATGCATGAGCCTGTATCGTATGTCGGTCAAAGACCAACAGAGGACGGCCATTTACTTCAGCATAAGAAAGACAGGTCTTAAGAGGAGGGGAACCGTCTGCCAACTAGGGCTTCTCTTGTAATGATGTTACTAGCTCTGTCTGTTTTATATTATAGACTTCATGGACTATATAAATGTCTTGAGGCTGGTGTAGTAAGGTCCAGTGCGTCATGATATTTCTGAATTTCAGTACATCGCTAAATATGCATTGAAATCTGTTGGTTCTGGGCTTGTTTTAGGTGACACCATTTCATGGCTTTGGTAAAACTCAGAAGTAATGAATAGGATGAGGAAGAGGGGCCTAGAGGTAATGGCCAGTTTACTTACTGGTAATCTGTTTTACTCTTAGTCTTACCGGTACTCAATTTAGCCATCATAACCCACCCTTGCTTCCTTACTGTGTGCTTGGTATGTGAGGAGAATGGACGGGTTTTAATTTTCAGCATCCTGGAACTTTCCTGTCTCAGTGAAGTGTGATCACCTCAGCAGTAATATGTGTGATTACAAGGAAGGTAGAAGTAATGGCTACTATAAGGCTTGCTTTTTCTGTGCCCACTCACCAGAGATCTGGGATCTCCTCTAACCGTGAACTCCAAACATGCTTTACCAACACACATAAGCTTCCCTCTCACGGATAGAATAGTGCAGTTTTTGTGACTCTCAAAAAGGCCTGAATGCATGTTTTACAGTGTCTTCCTTGGTCTTCCTTGGTCTTCTTTCCCTGGACCAAGGTTGCTGGACCAAGGTTGCTCCAAGACCACTGTGGCTAGCATCAGTAACAATGATGAATTGACATGCAGTTTCAAAATGCTTTTATGTTGGTATAATCCATATTTTTAAAGCGCAAAGATATCAGCCCTTAAGGTTTCAAGGCGCTGGGGGCCGTCAGGGAGATTAAGTGAGCTATTGCACAGAGTCACATTATACTGACCTAAAATTGCCACTGGCGATCGAACCGTGACCACTGCGCTTCAGAATCAGCAGCTCTGGCCACTGCACTACCCCTATGTGGTGTATGGTTATGTTTACTTTTAAATTAGTTCTTTTTCCCTCATCCCACACTAATCTCTCAGATTTGTATGTGAGTAATTCGAAACCTTTTATATTTACCTAGTTATGAACCTGAATTAATGTTCAACCAAGAAATCAGTGTACCTGCTCTTTATCTATTGGACTGGGAATTTCAGTTATTGCCTTAACAGTACTCCTATAGGAGAGCACCGTTTGTTGATAGGGTGCCCTAAATAATCTTCTTCATCGAAACCTATATTACTTGTTTCTTTCTAGTTGGTCAAACCACTTGCCCTCAGTATTAACAACACAGCATCCAGTATTGCATTATTGTCAGAAATGTTTGTTGCACGTCAGAATATCGAGGGCAAAAATATTGATCTGTCTTGGCTAAAATATCAACTAATAGAATATTGCTAAGGAAATTGTATTACGGTAAAGGTAAATTTACTATTTTTAATTTCACATCTACCATGCATCTTCAAAATGTATGTATCATTGAAGAACACATATGTGGAGTCAAGTATCGCAAACTATACTAACCTTCATGATATCCTGGCAGTCGATATTTTGGTCACAATAATTTAAATCGCAATTTTACGGTTGTAAGCCTAGTTGAGAACTCTGGGGCATATTATCAAGACAGGCGATGTCCTTCACATCTAACATGGGCTTCAATTGGAATTCCATAGAGCATATTATCAAGCACATTATAGCCGTTTTAGCAGCAGCTTTCTGCCGCTAAAACGGCGATAATTTTATCACCCGCCTTGATAATATGCCCCTCTGTACTCTAAGATGACACCCAGAAAATACATTATATTTGTGACCTATGTTATGGAAGGTATTTGTATCTCTGAGCTGCTTCAGGAAGCGAGCGCATTGGAGCATCATTTAAAGCTATGTGATGGTCCTTGGATGACACATCGAGGGTGTTAAACATTGCGGCTCGATTTAGTAGTCCCTCATATTGATGTTTGACAGCTGGCCTGTACAAAGGACAACAGATGGGTCGGAGACAGGCTCACCTTTTCCATCATATGCAGGCCGCGCCTTTCTACTCTTAACTTCAGAGCTGTCCTGAAGAAGCCTCAGGAAAGCACCTTAGGGTTTTGACTTGCACCCGCTCCAGTGGGCATATTACCAAGCAATAGCAATAATTATCGCTATTGCTTGGTTAGCGTGAAAAAATTATCGCCAAGTTGCGGCGATTTGTATCGCAGATAAACCTTGGTCTTACCAAGGTTTATCGTAAATGCGATAAAAATTGGCTGCAATGCATGAATATCGCTGAAAAGTCAGCGATATTCATGCATTAGCGAGCTAATGCTCTTAGCCATGTTATCCACCTCCCATTGGATAACATGGCTAAGAACTGCTCAGGGCAGGTGTTAGCTTTTGGAGATATTCGCGCTTAGCGCAAATATCTCCAAAAGTTGGTAATAGGAGATAGCGCTAACATCGCTAACATCTTGGCACGCCCACTTTGCATGTCATTAGTGATAAATATCACTGACATGCAAAGTGGGGCTCAAGATGGTCGCTATCTCCTACTAGCTGTCGCTAACTGGTGTTAGCGACAGCTAGGTAATAGGGAGATAATTTTATCTCCGCTTTCTTGGCTTTTAAAGCCAAAAAAGCGGAGATAAACCCCTTGATAATATGCCCCCAGGCTCAGTATGTAAGTGGTGTCACCTGGACTTCGAAGAACTCCAGTTGTTTGACCTCCTCAAAAGGATCAGCCTTGTATTCCATCTTCATAAACAGTGATGTGTCCATCAAAAACCAATAAGAGATAGTGTGAATACCCAAAATGAATAACTGTGTTAGAACTACAGGTTGTAAGACAGGTTTTACTCTTAGTAACCCCACCGTCTCTGACCCTATACCAATCTACTATAGTAACACAGCACAAGGGTAGCATGGAAGGAGTGAGACACTACCTATGAAGGAAAGCATGGTACTACAGTGAGACACTGTGACATGATCTGAGCCTACAGCATAGCCATAAAACAGGGTAACCTATAGCATCTACAGCCATTTCCTTAAGAATGCCAATGCCCTGTTTGCTGAGGAGAAGTCTATATCCTAATCTGTATTAATCATCTGAGGATGTGTTGAAACCCCAGGCATGGTTTGCAGCATAAGGCGGACGCAAGGAGGTGCTACCCAGCACGCGATCCTCCACCATATGGTATTCGCTAAACATGCACACCAGTTGTTGCTCCAGCTGTGCAGGACGTTTGCAGCACAACATCACATGAGGAGGAGGAAAGCCCTTCCTGTGACACACTTTGAGAGGTCCATTATCTTACTTTGATCATATGTTGCTCATTAGAAATCTGAACTGTCTTCAATACGCATTCAACAGGAAGGGCTGACGGGTCTTTCTGAAGGCAAAGTGCGTACATTGAATTGTGGATACAAAGATTATTTCAGAGTTACCTTACTAATGTATTAAAAGGTTTTACCCATTGGGGGCTGATTTGCGAGCCCTGTGCTCTGCCGGAACGTAACGTTGTGTGATTTTCCAGTGGCAGACAGGGCGAAGCCATATCTACAAGGCCATGTAAAGCCACCCTGAGTGGCTTTACATGGCCTTGTAGAGATAGATTGTGCCAAAGCAACGTTGCCTCACACTACGTTGGGAAGGCCCACCATGAGTGTTATTGTGGTTGTTCCCACGTAACACCTATGGCACTTGACACATTCCAGATTTACAACAAGCTGTAAACCTGGGAATGCGTCAAAAGCCTACGCCTCCCCAGGCGCTGCCCTACGGCAAATGTTTGTAAATGAGGCCCTCTATATTTTAGGTCGAGCCTGGGCAGCGCATGCGCTGCTGCGGGGCATGCAGTATTGGAGCATGGCTTTGAAGCCCCGCCCACTCTCGCCAATATTTTTCTTTGGCTTATGTCATTGTCCTTCATCAACGCTGGCTTCCGAGTCATTATTAGGCTTGTCAGTCCGTTCTTGGTACTGCCTTGTCTGCATTTGGCACCTGCTATAACGACTGGACCTTTTACTTGTCTTGTTTATCCATCTGCTTTATCTTAGTTGTGAGCACTATTTTGTTTCATGATTTGCCCCTATTCCACCCACTACGTCGCAACACGCCGCCTGCTTTTATTTTATTTACTAATGGCGGTCCACTTTAACTATAGCAGCGCGTTTCTTTCTTTTTTTATTTTAGCAGCACGGTCCGCTTTAAGTGTAGCAGCTGCGCTTAATTATTTTGTTTGTTTACTCGCGCCCATGCAGTGCTTTCACATTCACAGAGGCCGTGCCCCTTTCTTTAGACAAGCTGCGTCTAAAGAAAGGTGCGCCACTGCTATTAAAGTGATAGCTCGTCATGCGCACTTTTACAAAAAAAAACATCTGTTTGTCAACGTGACTAACAGATGCCATTTTTTGTCATGGCCCCCCATGTCGTGGTTTCACTTTAATGCCGGCCATGCCTCTTTCTTTAGACACAGCTAGTCTAAAGAATGGGGCTCGGCTTCCATGAATGTGAAAGTGCCGCATGAGTGCAAGTAAACAAACACATATTTGCAATGCAATAGGTCTTGTATTTCCAAGTGTTTCAGCTATTGCATTGCCAATAGCTCAAACTCTTGTAAATTCGAGACCTATTGCATTGCAAATTCTTGTTATGAGGAAATGCCTGGATGTCCGAGGACTCAAATGACCAGGTGCATCTTTCTGCTTCTCTGCTTCAAGGATAGGTCCCGGTTTGAAGTGCGGCAGAGTGAATTTATATAGGAAAAATCAATTCAAACATTTCCTCTATTTGAAATCAGCCGCACTTTGGTAAACGAGCACGCAAAATAATAGAAACGGGGTGTGAGCAAAGATATAGAATTTAAAAAAGAAAGAGTCCTATATAAAAGTCCATTCAAAGTAATAAACTATTTACACTTTGGGGCATATTTACAAGTTCTGGCGCATCTCTGCAAATCAGCAGGGATGCGCCAGAACAGATGCGTCACGCAATCCCCTCCTTGCGCCACCACAGATGCGCCGCATTTACAATGCGGCGCACGATGGTGCAAGGAAGGGCAGATGCGTGACGCATCTTGTGGCATACGGGCGGTGCATTGCTGGAGTCGCGTCGCAAGCGCGACACAACTCCTGCAAGGCACAGGGGCCACCCATACCCAACGTGGTGCGTCACTCCTTACGCCTGCTTCAAGCAGGCATAAGGATTTGATGCAGCAGCGTTGTAAAACTGACTCAGTGAAATCTTGTAGATTTCACTGCGTCAGTTTTACAGGGCTTTCCTGCGAGGGAACGCCCAACCTGCGACAGAACGCCCACATGAAACCTGACGCAGGTTTCATGTGGCGCAGGGCTTTACAACGTAACGCATCTGCCTAGATGCGTCACGTTATAAATAAGTCGCAACGTGGCGCATTGTTTACGCCGCCGCTGCGTCACAAAAGTGACGCAACGGCGGCGTAAAAGTGTCGCAAGAGGCTTGTAAATCTGCCCCTTAGTGCTTGTAATCGGTACAAACATGGATACAAATGTATGCAAAGGGAATTTGAATGTGTCTCATGTTATTTCAACATTTTCCCTTTCCGAGCGTGCGTCAAGCTCAAAGTTGACAGCTTGAGTACCAACTACAAGCGAACATAATGTGCACTTTGTTCTATACTGGCACTAGTGCATTTTCAGGGCCCCTTTTAGCACTATTGGCAGGATCTAAATGGCCTTGGTGTTAAACCCAGATCTATTGGCTTTGCCAGTACTTGTTAGGTGTGGCTAGAACAACCTGTGCTGAAGAGGCTGAACACAGGACTGTACTATTTATATTGTCCTTTCAATTATATACCCATCCAAACCCTGACTGACAGGGCCCAAAGTGTTTGTGTTACGTCACTTAATTTGTGCATGGGGACAACAGAGACAAACAGAAGAAAAATTAAAAAAATAACTTAGCTGCTGCCCTCCAGCATCGCGTCTCGCTCTTCTGCTTCTCTTCACTGCAGGAAGGCACAGGCTACCAACCTGTGAAGGACCGGGTTTTAGAACACAGCGGCGTCAGGGAAAACGCATGATGCCTTCGAGTTCCCCTGTCTTGGCAAACAGAGACACGGGACACTTCTTGATGACGTCAAAGACCAAAGTTTATTGGCTGCAAACAGGAACAGAGGTCTACGAAGCACAACACGGGTGGTTCGCTAGAGACTGCACACATTCAATGAGCGGAGCATGGTCTTTTATGCCAAAAATCAAGCCTCAGGCAACATTCCAAATTAGCATTGTGTTCATACAAACTGACCAATCGTAGAGTGACATTTCAAACATATCGCATGTTGTCGACAATCCCATTTTCCGTTGTCCAGCCCACCAGAAATGACCAAGCACATTCCCTTATCCTGTTCAGTCAGGCCGGACAAACCCATCATAAAACCCTCAACCCAAATCAGTGATTATGTCGTAAAGGAAGGAGCAAAAACAGATTAGTGGCAAGATAGAAAGGTGGGTGCAGTGTACTGTAAACCCTGGCATGTCCTGCTCTTTGATCTTTATCTGACCAGCTGTTTAACGAGGAACTGGCTCAACGAGGTCAGCCTCGGGCAAGGGAGTCAGTTCGGCCAGGTCATTCAGAAGTCAACTAAGGTGTACTTGTCCCAAAGACTCGTTCGGCTGCAGTCATCGGCCTATGTGAGGGCAACCACACAAAATGGCTGCCACACACAAAATGGAACCCAAGGGTTTGAACGAAATCTCTAAATACGTAGTGTTCCCATTGATCGATTGATGCGAAAACACTCGTACATACCGCACTTGTGATTTGCGGTCCGTCGACACCAAAATCGTCTATTTCCGACGACCTTCATTGAACGGGTTCGGAACCACCGAACCATGGACCCTCAAACCACGGAACTACACCTGCTCTATGGACAATCCGGAAGCTGCTCTTAAGGATTTGGCTAGAGCGCCGATAATTTGTGCTCCAGAACAGACTGGGAGTCCATGCCTGCTCTGTCTCCAAGCAGCTGGGTTGGAGAGAGCTTCACTGTGCATGTGGGCTTGGCCGGCTGTCTCAGGCAGTGTAAAAACACTCCCCTTCTAGCTTGTCACCACCCTCTCCCCCCCAAGCTTCAGCACAATCTAAATAAAACAATAATAAAATGGGTTTTAAACCCGCCTGATCATCGTTTTATTTTTCAAATTTTTTAAAATGTTGGCAGGGGGGCGATGCTCCTCCGTCATAGTGGAGAAGCCGCCACTGCTGGTAATAGAGAATGATGTATCGAATGGACTCCCATGGGTGCCAGTTCATGACTCGTGAGGACTTGTCTCTCCTATTCTCCATTGCCGGCTTTATCCTCCATCAGAGCGTTCCTCGCTATATCACTCTGGGCACAACCAACAAAGAGAGCATCCAATACTGAGAGAAGGCTGGTTGCTGTTTTTTCAGCTGGGGGAGAGGTGTTATTATTAATGGTCCAGTGTAAGTACCGCTAGCGTAAATACTACATTCAAAATCTGGTTATTCATTGCTATGACCTAAACAAAAGTATGGAGTACTGGCTCCTTGATCCAAAGGAAATGGAGAGCACAGCTTTGGGATGAGGAAATGAATAAAAGGCCGAGACCATGGTGGGGGTCGGTGGCGGGACACATGCTAATATTCGTGTACATTCGGGTAGGTGAAGAGTAGATCTGAAGAGAGGGTGAACTGAAGCGCCTAGATATCCTCGTGTATGATTAGTGCTCTATAGAAATCAACATAACAGGTGGGTGGCAGGATAATAGGTGCTTTTTTAATATTTTAAGGAGATCGATTGTTCTGAGGGTGATGTGGGAGGGTAGAGACATGCCAGGTATTCTTTTTTTGGGGGGGGGGATAGGGAAAGGCATGATGCTGGAAGGACACCTGGAGCCGTACTGGATAGGGTACACTTTCCCTGTTTGCACCACATAACAGGTGCACCGGGGATAAACAGGGAAAGCTCGCCCTATTACACTGAACACATGATGCCACGGGGCTGCGCATTCAAGTAAAACACGGAGCAGCTTTGAAGCTGCCGCTCCATCTCTCACTGTGCAGGTGGCAACCACTTTTAAGAGGGACGAGAGATCCCCTTGCAGCCGGGTGCAGTGAGTGATTGCACCTGCCTTCAAAGTGATGTTTGGTGGTCCATAGGACCCCGTTTCCCCCTGGAGGGCTGCATCAGGGGGTGTACTGACGGTGCGCCACCTGTCAGTGCGTCTCCTGACAGCTTCATTGCCTCGGTGCCCGCGTCTATAATATGGAGCAAGCGCAGAGGCAAAAGGATATCCTCCATGACCTCGGACCTGCCTACCTCAACCGTCGCCTACACTTCCACCATCCTGCTAGACACCTGTGCTCCTCTTCACTCGCCCTCACACACACACCCCGCATCCGTTGCAGCCGCAGAGGTGGCGGCTCCTTTTCCTACATCTCTGCCAAGACCTGGAACACTCTCCTCCTCTGGCTCCATGCAGCCCCCTTGTTGGCTGACTTTGGAAAGAGACTCAAAACCTGGCTCTTCTACGGAGACACAGCGCACAGACACCCCTGCGGATGACAGTGGGGGGCTTCACAGATGCAAATTGAGTCAAGGGACTCCCAGATGGAACACCTGCCCTGGGCATTAGGGTCCTCAAGACTCCTTGTTGCAGAGCACATTGGATTCCACTTCCTGTGAGGGAGGGAGGACAGGAAATGGAGAGAGGGAAATGATCATACATAGAATAGAAAAGGAGCAGCAAAAGAGAAAGAAAAGAAAAGACAAACCCCCTACGCCCAAGAAGGAGAGAGCATGTGTTGATGACAAAGGAGAAAGATTTACTTTGAAGAAAGCAGCCAGGAGCACCAAACCATGCCTTGTGCAATCATTCACTCACAGAACACCCCGCAGAACAACTGGTGGGGCGCAGCACACAGCCTCACCGCCGCCACATCAAACCAATGGCGCCGCAAATGTCAGCCAGACCCACCCAGAATCATAGTTTCTCCTGGCGAACAGTCCCTGCAAGGTACACCCGACAGGCAATGCCAGAGAAAGACAAACCTCTGGTGAAGGCTGGGAGACATTTTTCAAAGGTTTGACTCAGTGCTGAAATGATTTAGTGCTCAGCTCAGCAGAATATACAATTACACTTTTCAACCACATTTGTCTTTTTACGATGCATTTCTTCTGGCCTTGATCACTGGGGACCAGCAAGAGCCCGCATTGGATGCCAGATATCTGCTACTTTATATCCAGGCTTGCGGGTGCCAAGGCGGAGATCAAAGGCACCTTTCTCCTGCGCTGGGCCAGGTTCAAAACTCCTGCTTCACAGAGGTTTATACAAAAAAATAGAAGAAACCGGAATAAGACAAAAAAAACTAGCCTCCTCGCACGCTGTTTCCTTATCTGCCCAATAATCCCTGATAGACAGTGCGTTAGAGGCCTGTAGGGTAAAGCAGAATGTCTAATTCCCCACAGCAAGGGGAGATTGATCGGACGATCACAGCTTCGGTAGCTGCTAACAGTAACGAGGGAGTTGAGACTGCCAGAACAGTGACTGGTCCACTAGGTACCTTTGGCTCACAGATGTGCGTGCAGAGCCTTTGATCTTCCGGGTGGAAGCAAAGTCACTTTGGCCTGAAGGGGAATTGAGAGGTTCCACAACATGCCCGTGGAAGGCAGACAGGGCTGCGTTTTTTTTATTTTTTATTTTTTTATTTTGTGCATTTTTATAAAGCGCGGACTTTACCCGAAGGTGTCAGAGCGCTGGACAATAGAGCCAGTTACGTTACAAGAGAACAGTGGAAACACAATAAAACATTACAAAAAAATCAGGAGACTAACAATGAAGGTTACATAGACACAAAATCCAACAAAACACGCAGGAGTGAGGAATGTACAGGAAAAAAATAAAAACAAATTTACAATGAGGAGTGAACTTCCGAGAGGAGGCCTGAGCATGAAAGTATTAGCTCTGAAGGTGCCTATGAAAGAGGAGCAATTTGAAATCAGCTTTGAAGATCCGGGTAGAGGAGGTGGCACGGAGCAATGGGGGAAGTGAGTTCCAGATTCTCACCGCATTGCCTGAGAAGGATTGTGCCATCGATCTTTTCCTTTTGAAGACGGGGGCTCAAGCAGAAGCGTTTCCGCATTGTGTGAGGATCGCGAGCCTCTGGACAATTTCAGTTTGTTTGTCAGGTAACGAGGGGAGGACGTGTGTAAGGCTTTGTGCGTGATGCAGGCAGTTTTGTAGATAGTTCTTGCCTCGATCGGAAGCCATCGAAGAGAGGACATAATAGGAGTGATGTGGTCCCTTCGTTTAGACCCTGTAATGAAGTGAGCTGCTGAATGGAGGTTAGATTTGAGAGGGCAGAGGTGAGATTTAAGTAGGCCCATCCAGGGGCGGCCTTAGGCATGTGCAATGTGCACCTGCACAGGGCCACCAAACCCCAGGGGCCACCTCGCCAATATATATCCTTAATATAATAATCCTCTGAGGATGGATACATATTTGTGTGGTGGCCCCTGGCAGGGATTTGGCGGCCTCTGGCTCTGTTCCACTTCCAAATACACTGACCCCCCCTCTTTACTGGCCTCTGCCCTCCGCCCCACCCGGACCCCCTCTTCCGGGGCCCCTTACCTACACTCCCCGCCCAGGGCCACCATGAGCCTAGAGCCGCCACTGGCCCATCAGAAGAGAATTACAATAATCCAGTCATGAGAGAACCAGCGATTCTACCAAGGTTTTTAAGTCTTTCTCCTGGAGAAACCGACGGATCCCCCACGGAAGGCGCAACTGGTATCGTGCATTCTTGGCAATAGAGTTGATGTGGGAGATTAGGTTGAGTCTTTTGTCAAGTATGACACCTAGGGATTTTGCGCTGTCAACAATGATAGGTTTGTTGTTGAGTAAGTTCAGCTGATCCATCCACGATCGAATGAGAGGAGGTGAGAGAGCGGTAGAAAGGATGAGGAATTCAGTTTTGGCGGGATTTAGAATGAGTTGGTGAGCTAACAACCAGTTATGAATAGAGTTGAGGGTAGAGTTAAGTAGTGAGAGATCGTGTGCGGAAGACACCTTGAGGTAGATTTGAGTGTCATCCGCATAAAGATGGTAATGGATCCCAGATTTGCTTAGGAGGTTCCACAAGGGTTCAAGGTAGAGATTGGAAAGGGAAGACCACTCGGTCCCCCCAAACTTATGGATGGGTGCCCCGATCCCCCCGGGAAACCATTTTGGGCGGTGGGCGTGGTTCGGCTGGTATGCCCAAAGCGGCGTAGCCGGAGCACGCCCTTCCCGCCCAGAAGGGGTTGTCCTAGACACCCACCCGGAAGACCGCGCCCCGTGGGCGTACCTGAGGAGGGTCCCCGCCCTCCCGCAGACGGATAAAAGAGCGGGAATCCAAAGAAGCGTCCTCTTGTTCCAGTGCTCTGAAGGCTGCACCACTCGTTGCTCGTGAGCCCTCGACGGAACAAGCGGCAATTTTGAGAACTTGTAATCTTTTTTTTCCTCTTTCAGTTATCGAGAGTTCGAAGGATCTGGGACCTCGTTGATCGACTTGAGCGAAGTAAACGAAGCTATGGCCGGCAAAAAAGCGGGAAAGAGCTCCGAGCTGGAGAAGGTACTGCGCACCTTGTCGAACCGAATGGCAATCATGGACCGAAAACTCGGTAAAGTTGATTCGATCGGTCGAGGTTTGGCCGAAGTTAAAAAGCAGTTAGCGGCCCAGAACAACCCCTCAGGCTGCCCTAAGAAGGTAATAGGCCCGGCCTTGCCGGGAGTCGGCCCTGAGGGTAGGGGGAAGCGTATTAAGAGGAGGGCGGTTTCCGGGGAGGATCCGGTTCCTGAGGTACCCCCATCCGCCCCCATCACACCGGCGGACAGCCCGGTATCAAATCTAGATATGGGTCTACCAATCCCGGTTGTAATTACCCCTGTTAATGATGATCAGATGCCCCCAGAATTGGCTCTTCAGTTAGCGGCAGTATTGCCCTGGCTCAAAAAGAAAGCAGGGGGGGCAGTGGCAGCGGGGGATCCGGCTGAGGAGGCAAGATTGATAATCGAGCAGTTGCGGCAATCGAGAGAAGCCGGGACGGCGAATGTTCCTTCTATTTCCCCACAGGTAGCGCCAGAAGCAACCACGGTTGGCCGGGAAAAGACAACAGACACGGCGGTTGAACCTGGTAAGAATCCATTGCCAATGGTGGGGGAAAGTTCAGTGCCTTCGCGGCGTGAGAGGGTGGCCCAGCACATCCCAGCGGCCACTAAGGAAATGATATGGGGGGACAAGTATGTGAACATGTTTTCTTTATTGACCGACCATCGCGAGATGGAATAGGCAAAGTCCCAGAAAGATCTATGGCACCCCAGCGTGTGGCGGGCCAAGAGGGCAGAACTTAGGGTCGACGAGACCGTAGCGAACTGGGTGAACGCTTTCTCGATATTTACTGCAGTAATGGGGGAGCGTAAGCCTGAAGTGTTGACCGAGCTATCCTGTTACCAGAATAGGATCATGGATTTTTATACCATGTACGGGGGGAATGAGTGGAAAGGATATGACATGCAATTCCGAAAGTCTAAAGAGTTTGATGTAACTTTGACATGGGACTGCCTCGACACGGTATCATGGCACAAGCAGCTCTTGCCTGGATCGGCAGGTACGTCCTCGCCGGGCGGGAGCGGGCTTGGGACAGTTCAGCAAAGGCCAGCGCAGCCCTTTCGAGCAAGCGCCGGTGGGGAGTCACAGCCCAAGACCGGTGGGAACGGGGGCAAGCGCGGGGTCTGTTGGGGCTTCAACAGAGGAAACTGTAACAGACCCCAGGGAACGTGTAGGTTCCGGCATGCTTGTGCGGGCTGTGGGAACTCCTCACACCCGGAGAGTAGCTGTAGATCCAAGAACAGTGGTACGGGAGGAAAGGGGGGGTCCAAGCAAGAGTGAGGTGATGCTGGGTAAACAATCCCCTTCACCCGTTGACATCATGGCTTTGACTCCCTGGTTGAATAAATACCCTGATCATATATCCGCCGGGGTGTTGAGGAATGGTTTCCTATATGGCTTCAACATCCCGGCGGGGAATTTTCAGGGGACCCCCTTTTTGTAAAAATCAGCTATCCGTCCAACACAACCCTGCAGTGGCAGCCAGAAAAATTACCAAAGAAGTCAGCCTGGGGCGGGTAGCAGGGCCCTTCCCATGCCCGCCGGTGGCGGATTTCGTGTGTTCACCTCTGGGAGTGGTCCCGAAGAAAGACCAAGGGGAGTATAGACTCATTCACAACCTGTCGGCCCCGAAGGGCGCTTCGGTGAATGAAGCCATTGATCCGGATATCTGTTCAGTCCGATACGCATCGTTTGACAATGCTGTGACCCTGCTGAATCGCTTGGGCCCTGGGGCTCTGATGGCGGAATCGGACATCGAATCGGCATTCAGGTTGCTCCCGGCACACCCACGGGACCAGCGCTTGCTAGGATTTACGTTCCAAGGGAAATATTACATGGATAAATGCATGCCCATGGGTTGCTCAATTTCTTGTGCTTATTTTGAGACGTTCAGCTGTTTTTAGAATGGGCTTTCACTAAGGCTACAGGACATAGAGAAGTGATGCACTATTTAGATGACTTCCTATTCTTGGGGCCGGCAGGCAATGCGAACTGTGCACAGGCACTGCAGGATTTCTGCATTCTCATGCAGGAGTTTGGTGTCCCATTGGCACCAGGTAAGACGGTGGGGCCATCTACTTCACTCGAGTTTCTGGGAATTGAGCTCGACTCGGTGGAAGGATGCTTCCGTTTGCCAGTGGAGAAGGTGGCCAAGTTCAGGGCATCCTTAACACAATGCCTGGGCAAAGAGAAAGTGACCCTGCACCAGTTACAACAACAGTGGGTCAGCTTAACTTTGCCTTGAGAGTAATACCGATGGCTCGCCCATTCTCCCGCTCCATTGCACAAGCTATGGTCGGCCTCAAGGAGGGACACCACCGCACGAGACTGTTGGCAGAGGTTCGCCAGGATATGCGCATTTGGTTGGCATTTCTGGCGGACTTCAACGGTCGAGTAGTGTGGAACAAACCCCCAGCTTTGTCGGATGAACTGGGTTTGTGGACCGATTCAGCCGGGAGCGTGGGATTTGGCGCCATCTTTGGTAACCGATGGTCAGCACAAGTATGGCCGACGTGGTGGCACGCCAGTGGCCTAACAGGTAACATTGGGTTCTTGGAGCTGTTCCCCATTTGGGTGGCTCTGTTGGCATGGCCAGACGATTTCAGGGACCGATCAGTAGTGTTTTGGTCGGACAATATGTCTGTGGTTGAGAGCATCAATCAGCAAGCGGCCCGCTGCAAGTGGATCTTGAGACTGTTGAAAGAGATTGTGTTACATTGCATGAGATTGAATGTACAGTTCAGGGCAAAACATGTGCCGGGTGTACTGAATAATGCAGCTGATGCACTCTCTCGTTCACACATGCAGGCTTTCAGGGGCTATCTACCCACAGCGGACCTAGTGGCGGCACCATTGCCCGAAGCACTATGGCGGATCGGTGCCCCGGATTACAAGACCTCGTGGCAGCCAGCTTAGCGCCCAGGACGAGGAAGGCTTATGAGGGAGCGTTTCGTTCTTACTGCGCCTTTTTAGGCCCGGCAGGGAGACATAGCTGGGGGCAGGAGGAATCCTTCCTGGGGTTCCTAGTAGCACTGCACAGAGAAGGCCGATCAGCCGCAACTGCCAACAGGCATAGGGCGGCCATATCATTCATGGCACAGCTCCACGGTATAAGGGATCCAACGGGTTCCTTTTTAGTCAGAAAGGCGCTTCGCGGCTGGCAACGCCTGCAGGGTCGCAAACGAGATACGAGGCACCCGTTTGGTTTAGAGAGATTGTCTCGGCTTTTAGCAAAGCTGGATGAGACATGCTGCTCCCCTTCTGAAGCAGTCCCCTTCAGGCAGCTTTCGCCTTGGCATTTCATGGGGCCATGCGGGTAAGCGAACTCGTGGCGAGGAACAAGAAAGATAGGGAGGGAGGCCTTTGCAGGGATCACGTGCAAATACGGGGAGATTCGATGCTAATCTCGATAGCTAGGTCCAAGACAGACCAAGATGCTGTGGGAGATAGTGTGGTTGTGCAGCGCGCTCGAGGGTGCCCCACTTGTCCGATAAAGTGTTTAGAGGAATACTTGGCACAGAGGCCGGCCACATGGGGAGGGAGCCTGCTTAGGCACAAAGATGGCACCCCTCTGACGAGATTTCAGTTTCAGAGGGTTCTAGCACTGACAATCGCCGAGGCGGGCATGGACCCGTGCGATTTTGGGACCCACTCCTTCAGAATAGGGGCCGCTACGGAGGCTACGGCTCGGGGTCTGGGTGCAGAAGAGGTAAAATAGCTATAGCTATAGTCCTCGAACTGTTTCAAAAGGTATGTGCGGCTGCACATGTTGTAAAAGACTGATGAAATGCACTCATGCTTGTTGTCTTTTGCTTGAATTACAGTTTCGCGAGCCTGTGACGCGGGGCGGAATCTGGGATCAACCCATCACCGGAGGACCAGCGGTCGAGGATCACCGACTGGAGAGCAAGTGGTATGGGTTGTGGGCCACTCATACGTGAGGCGCGCCGGAGAAGTATTCATGGCAGGTGACGCGACTCACGCATCTGGGGAATACGGGTTCAGAGTGACCTTCCATGGGAAGGGAGGCCTCTGTTTTGACCAATTTCAACCGTTTATGGAGGGTCTTTTAGGGCGGAAAAGGTCACCGCCATCTATAATCATAGTACACTTGGGGGCCAATGACTTGGTAAGACTGGGAAGACGAGTGTTAGTGGAACACATTTTGTCGGCCGTCAGCTGGTTGGCTAAGAGGCTCCCGGGGTGTACAATTGCCTGGTCCCACATGATTCCCAGGAAAGTTTATCGGGGAGTTTCTCTGTGTCAGCGTTGAACCACTCGGTTAAGAGGGTCAACAATAAAATTTGGAAACTGTTTCGCTCCGCGCATCTGCATAGCATTCCCCATGGGTGTATTCGGGGTGATCACTATTATCTGAATGATGGGGTTCACCTGTCCAGGGCGGGGAATGAGTTACTAATAGGAGACTTCATAGCATGGCTAAGGGGTTTGAGGAGGCATGACCTTTAAGAGGTGTGGGGGGCCGGATAGTCGGTCAACTATCCGGCCTGTGGCGGTAAGGTCATGATCGGTGAGCAGTAATTTCAAGGTCCCTAGGGGGGGCGCCACCCAGAATGGATGGGAGCGCCCGGGGGAGGCGGCCATTGGCCCCTCCCAGGGGGGAGACGGCTAGATGCCCCTCCTACGAATTTCCCGGGGGCCGGATATCCGCGACGGCGGAAGAGAGTGTGGGGAAGGGGGGGAGTCCACGCTGTCCTTCTTACAGATACCTCACACGGGGACTCGCACGACCTTTAAGATGGCGTCGAGTGAGAGGGGGCCCCCACGACAAGGGAAGTTACAGTTGGCAACGAGGGTAAAGTCCTCTACGCATGCGCCACTCACACCGTGAGGGCGTGAGTTTGGTAGTAGGGATCTGACACCGGTTAAGACCTTGCCGTTGGCCCTTAATGCTAGGATGTACAATTTTAATTTAGAATGTATAAATTTTCAGGATGCTAGACTCGGCTAGGAAACCTTTGTATTAGAGAGCTGTTAAGGTTAGCCAAAGAACATGTCTTCATCAAAAATGTAACGAAAGTAAAATTGTACATAATTCAGGAAACGTTTTAATTTAATGTTTTAAATTTTGTTTCATATTTTAATAAATACGGCCGGGGGGGGTAACTCCCCCCCGCCTTCCAAAAGCTCAAACCAGTGTCTGTCTCCTCCCCTTGGGGAATTGGTGTTGGGAGGGGGTATGGAAAGGGAAGACCACTCGGTCCCCCCAAACGTATGGATGGGTGCCCCGATCCCCCCGGGAAACCATTTTGGGCGGTGGGCGTGGTTCGGCTGGTATGCCCAAAGCGGCGTAGCCGGAGCACGCCCTTCCCGCCCAGAAGGGGTTGTCCTAGACACCCACCCGGAAGACCGCGCCCCGTGGGCGTACCTGAGGAGGGTCCCCGCCCTCCCGCAGACGGATAAAAGAGCAGGAATCCAAAGAAGCGTCCTCTTGTTCCAGTGCTCTGAAGGCTGCACCACTCGTTGCTCGTGAGCCCTCGACGGAACAAGCAGCAATTTTGACCCACCCACCAGCCCCTATTGCAATGTTTTTGAATAAAGTGATTTGTTGATGATATCTGATTGTATTAAAGAGATGCAGTCAAGTTGTTTCAGCATTGAATAAATGTGTATAGGCCTTACTTCCTTTGTAGAAAAGTAAAAGAATGTATCAAGTAATGTAATTGTCTTGTGCTTTAGGACCTTTTTCCCTTTGTAGAAATGAAAAGTTGATGAATCATCAAGCTGTTTCACGTTAGGTGAATTTTATTCCCTTAGTAGGTAAAACAACTGTCGTATTTATTTTTTGGTCGGGCGGTAAGGTCATGATCGGTGAGCAGTAATTTCAAGGTCCCTAGGGGGGGCGCCACCCAGAATGGATGGGAGCGCCCGGGGGGAGGCGGCCATTGGCCCCTCCCACGGGTAGGCGGCACCCACTACGGATGGGTCGCCTAGGGGGAGACGGCCATAGGCCCCTCCCAGGGGGGAGACGGCTAGATGCCCCTCCTATGAATTTCCCGGGGGCCGGATATCCGCGACGGCGGAAGAGAGTGTGGGGAAGGGGGGGAGTCCACGCTTTCCTTCTTACAGATACCTCACACGGGGACTCGCACGACCTTTAAGATGGCCTCGAGTGAGAGGGGGCCCCCACGACAAGGGAAGTTACAGTTGGCAACGAGGGTAAAGTCCTCTGCGCATGCGCCACTCACACCGTGAGGGCGTGAGTTTGGTAGTAGGGATCTGACACCGGTTAAGACCTTGCCGTTGGCCCTTAATGCTAGGATGTACAATTTTAATTTAGAATGTATACATTTTCAGGATGCTAGACTCGGCTAGGAAACCTTTGTATTAGAGAGCTGTTAAGGTTAGCCAAAGAACATGTCTTCATCAAAAATGTAACGAAAGTAAAATTGTACATAATTCATGAAACGTTTTTAATTTAATGTTTTAAATTTTGTTTCATATTTTAATAAATACGGCCGGGGGGGTAACTCCCCCCCGCCTTCCAAAAGCTCAAACCAGTGTCTGTCTCCTCCCCTTGGGAAATTGGTGTTGGGAGGGGGTGGCGGGCATCCCGGCCATATGGAAAGGGAAGACCACTCGGTCCCCCCAAACGTATGGATGGGTGCCCCGATCCCCCCGGGAAACCATTTTGGGCGGTGGGCGTGGTTCGGCTGGTATGCCCAAAGCGGCGTAGCCGGAGCACGCCCTTCCCGCCCAGAAGGGGTTGTCCTAGACACCCACCCGGAAGACCGCGCCCCGTGGGCGTACCTGAGGAGGGTCCCCGCCCTCCCGCAGACGGATAAAAGAGCAGGAATCCAAAGAAGCGTCCTATTGTTCCAGTGCTCTGAAGGCTGCACCACTCGTTGCTCGTGAGCCCTCGACGGAACAAGCGGCAATTTTGACCCACCCACCAGCCCCTATTGCAATGTTTTTGAATAAAGTGATTTGTTGATGATATCAGATTGTAATAAAGAGATGCAGTCAAGTTGTTTCAGCATTGAATAAATGTGTATAGGCCTTACTTCCTTTGTAGAAAAGTAAAGGAATGTATCAAGTAATGTAATTGTCTTGTGCTTTAGGACCTTTTTCCCTTAGTAGAAATGAAAAGTTGATGAATCATCAAGCTGTTTCACGTTAGGTGAATTTTATTCCCTTAGTAGGTAAAACAACTGTCGTATTTATTTTTTGGTCGGGCGGTAAGGTCATGATCGGTGAGCAGTAATTTCAAGGTCCCTAGGGGGGGCGACACCCAGAATGGATGGGAGCGCCCGGGGGGAGGCGGCCATTGGCCCCTCCCATGGGTAGGCGGTACCCACTACGGATGGGTCGCCTATGGGGAGACGGCCATAGGCCCCTCCCAGGGGGGAGACGGCTAGATGCCCCTCCTACGAATTTCCCGGGGGCCGGATATCCGCGACGGCGGAAGAGAGTGTGGGGAAGGGGAGGAGTCCACGCTGTCCTTCTTACAGATACCTCACATGGGGACTCGGGCGACCTTTAAGATCGCGTCGAGTGAGAGGGGGCCCCCACGACAAGGGAAGTTACAGTTGGCAACGAGGGTAAAGTCCTCTGCGCATGCGCCACTCACACCGTGAGGGCGTGAGTTTGGTAGTAGGGATCTGACACCGGTTAAGACCTTGCCGTTGGCCCTTAATGCTAGGATGTACAATTTTAATTTAGAATGTATACATTTTCAGGATGCTAGACTCGGCTAGGAAACCTTTGTATTAGAGAGCTGTTAAGGTTAGCCAAAGAACATGTCTTCATCAAAAATGTAACGAAAGTAAAATTGTACATAATTCATGAAACGTTTTAATTTAATGTTTTAAATTTTGTTTCATATTTTAATAAATACGGCCGGGGGGGTAACTCCCCCCCGCCTTCCAAAAGCTCAAACCAGTGTCTGTCTCCTCCCCTTGGGGAATTGGTGTTGGGAGGGGGTGGCGGGCATCCCGGCCATATAAACAAGGTGGGTGCCAGGATAGAACCTTGAGGGACGCCTTGACCTACAGCCAATGGAGATGAAAGACTGTTCGCAATATTAATCATTTGGGATCTGTCAGAGAGGAAAGAGCAAACCATTTCCCGCAATGTGCCATCCAATCCCATTCTCTGTTGAAGAGTGTTGAGGAGGGTGCTATGATTAACAGTGTCAAAGGCTGCAGAGAGGTCAAGAAGAATCAGAAGACACGATTCCCCAGAGTCAAGTATATGCAGCGCCTCTCTGACCAAAGCATCAGCAAAGATCACAATACATACAAGAATCAATGTCATTGAATTAAAGTACTAGGATGAGGGTACTCTAAAATGCTATCACGCCCCCTTAAACCCCCAAAGAGAATCCTCGTTGACCTCATGTTTAACACTGCTATATCTGTATCTTTGTCTTGGACAATGCATGCCTTAACTAGGCATGCCTTTACCACGTGATACATTTATCACGCATTGCCGTTACCACGCAAGTCTTTACCAAGCATATGCCTCAATAAAAATGTAGGTCTATATAAGGTAAAAGAAACCCCTTATAAAAAAATAAAATGTTATATATACATACACACATACAATATTGTCTCCTCACAACCTGTGGCAGGGCAACATAAAAACTCTTCAGAGGCCGTCCTCCGTATTATCCATTTTATTATTTTTTTAAATAATTCCAAAAGTAACTTCATTTCATGTGCAAAATAGACAGAACCAATTGTCTCCAAGGCCGACGCGTTTAGGCTTCCGCCTTCTACTGGGCATCAGGTTACACCACTGTGGGACTAAGCAAACCTTTTTAAATGTCCGTTTGCTCTTTTCATGCCCAATTGAATGCTGGATAGTCAACGCTTCTACCAGCAAGACCCATTTTTCCCTCCATGACATATAGTACGATTTTACTTATTTCAATCCCCTCTGTTTCAGTATTCCTTTGAGCAGATACAGGTAATCATTATATTGCCATTCCTGTTCATTATGAAAGCTCCTACAGTGTTGTTTGATGCAGGTAACCTGACATTAAACCTTTCAATGTGTGTTATTTCTTTTTCTTAAAAGTGACTAAATATTTTACTTCTTCCAATCATTCCATTCTTTTTCTCTTTATTATTTCTAATTCACGTATTACAGCACCAAATAAGTGTATTTGTACTACAAAAGTGAAAAACAGGACTTGTACATTTCGCTAACAAGATATAAACTTGTGTAGTTCTCTATAAAGTGACATTTGCTACAGTACTCTTCGATGTTTTTAGTAAAGTGCTAAATGTATTTACAGATCACTGTTTTGCGCATATGGTAACAACGCCTAATGAGTCACTAGTACTTTCAATAAGTAGGAGGAAGGGCTTCTTAATTCACGGATGAAGTATAATAGTGCCTCACTCGCCATCAAGTGTTATGTGTTACAGTACTGATTTCAATTTATTCTAAGTCAGCACTGCCATGTCTTAATTCATTCTATATATTTATCAATCTATTGCACATGTTCTAGTATTATGGTCCTTTATAAAGTGCTGGTGCCTACTCATACTCTGATGGATTAATAAAGTGCTAGTGCACATACTAGTCAAATCATGTTGTCCCAAATTACAGTCACTTAAAAAGTTGGAGGTCCCCCACAATATTAAAATATATTATCAATCTCTTGTCCATAACCTAATATGATAATACTCAATAAGGTGCTAGTGCCTATGCATGATGGAATAGTTTAAATAAAATACTAGTGCACACACAGATCTTCATTTCAATGTACGTATTATGAGTCCTACATTTCATGACAAAAAATCATCTGATAGGGTATATCTTCTTTCTACTGTATAATCAGTCAGCTATATATTTATATTATTTTGCACTATAATTCATGCGATCACGACTTCAGCACAAACATTATTCAAATTTCATATTTTATCGTCCCTAATTTCTATGTACATATGTTTGGGATACACTTTTCCTATGTATTGGGATTTATTATCGGACAAGAGGAATAGATTTTCTCAATCCAACTGATCTTAATTATTAAAGATGTACATAGAGTTCAGCATCTGTGTTATGCCCTCTCAGGACCTCTGTGCCCATCGAGATGACCCAAATATTCAAATCCTTTCACGGAGTGATTATGTTCTCTTTCCAAATGATTGGCTATTGGGTAGCTCCTCTCTCCAATTTTTAATGTCTTGCATATGTTGTAATATTCGTAGTTTCAGTTTGTTGATTGTCCTACCCACATAGTATTTTTTGCAGCGTATTTCAATAACAATACAATGAACTCAGTCTCGCATGCGATTCTGTATGGTCCCAACTCCATTCACTGTTGTATAAGTTTTTCGATTAGCTCTCAACTGACATGCCCTGCAAGAGCCAAAATTTCTGAAACCTTTTGTATTACTTGTTAGCCAATTGCTGTCTCCAATTGTTTCCAAATGACTTCTTATTAAGATGTCTCCCAAAGACTTGGTTTTCTTGGAGGTTATCCTAGTACTTTGGTCCACCACATCTTTTATTAGTTTATCCTTCCACAAGATGTGCCTGTTTTTCTGTAATGCTATCCTGATGGTGGACTATGCTGAACTGTATTCCAGTTAAAGTCTTTCGAATTTATCCTTCTTTGATTCCTCCTTATTTGGATAAAGTGCCTGTGCTCTAGTTTTCTTTCTAACCCTCTCTCCAGCATCTCGCAGCACACTCATAGGATACCCTATTAGACAAACTTCTCTGTCAGTTTTTTTCATTTCAATTTCAAATTGTTCTTCAGTTGAGCAAATTATTTTAGCTCGCAGCATTTGGCTATATAGAATACTCCACTTCAAAGCCAATGGATTCCCACTGTTGGCGTGAAAAATAGAGTTAGTGGCTGTTGCCTTTCTATGGATGGTGGAGACCGAACCCTCCTTTCCCACATTTAAATTGACATCCAGGAATTCACGATGTGTTTTACTATTTGTTGCGGTAAATTTGATGTTAACATCATTATTTAGTATTTGGCTAAAATCCTTCCGTAATGATGTCTCTCCATCCCACAGGATGAATAAGTCATCTATGAAACAACACCAGAGCACAACCTTCTTCATATAGATGTTATCATCCTCAATCCAGCCCAACTCCTTCTCCCATCACCACATGAATAAATTCACGTAGGTGGGGCGAAGGAGGTGCCCATTGTCGTGCCCTGTAATTGGAGGTAAAATTGCCCATCAAAGATGGGCACTTTGTGAATAAGGCCAAACTCCAATATATCAGTCACCATTTGGGAATGCTCCAAGAACTCAATCAGTCTGTCCCTCAAGAAAAATGTGCATCTTGAGATGCCATCATATATATATAGATAGATAGGTATATAAATATATATATATTTCCTTATAGACCTCTAAACTCAACCACCCATAAACCCTAAATATACCCAGACCATCAAACACTCTGCCTACTCCTAAACCCTAAAAACACCCTTACCACTTAATATCCCCACCCATCACATAACTCTAAAAACCCTAACACCAAATCCAAATCCCTGTACCCAACCCTAAACCTTAAAAAAAACCCTTACTACTCAATGCCCTTACCCACTCCTAAACCCTAAAAATACCTTTACCACCCAATACACCTACCGACCCCTAAACTCAAAAAAACACCCTTACCACCCAATACCCCTACCCACCCTAAACATTAAATTGATTTCCACCCAATACCCTTACCCACCCCATAACCCTAAAAAACACCCTTACCACCCAATAACCTTACTCACCCCAAAACCCCAAAATTGCCTTTACCACCCAATGCTCCTACCCACCACTTAACACTAAAAATACCCTTACCCCCAATGCCCATATTCACCCCAAACCCTAAAAATACCCTTACCATCCTATACTCCTACCCACCCCTAAACCCTAAAAACACTTTTACCATCCACTACCCTTACCCACCCCTAAAGGCTAAAAATGCCCTTACAACCCAATACCTTTACCCACCCCTAAACCCTAAAATCACACCATAACCACCTCATCACCCTATACTTTTAGAAATTAATTTAAATAACCAAAGGTAACAGGGACAATATAGTTAGGCTCAGATTGCACTCATACAAAACCTGTGAAATTCAGCAGTTGTAGTTGCCAGCACTAACTATAGCTTACACCCTCGCAATGCACCGCGTATGACCACACATATTACATCACTCATGACATGGTCTGTGACATCACTGAAGACATCTCAAATGGCATCACTGATGACATCATCCACACACCCCCACAACGACTCATATATTCATTCACAGTCCCCTACCCCTAGGGCCCGGCCATGTCTCCTGGGTGCCCTGGAGCTTACCCAGGACACCCAGTGGGAAGCATGAGGACTGCGGGGGGATACTCAAGGCCCCTGCAGTCCCAGACGGCTCTCGGCATCCTGCGGGAGCTGGCATTGCAATTGCACACAGGGAACTGCTGGAAATGCAGCTCCCTGTGTGCAAGAGCAATAGTTTAATCTCTTTCCCTGCCCGAGCACTTTGATAGCTCTGGCCCGTTGGAACCGAAGTGCTATTGCTCGTCAGCTGTCAGCTCCCGCCAAGCAAAAGCAAGAAGTTATGTTCCACGGGTGGGCAGCCTGGGACATAGCAGGAGCCATCCTTGGGGGGTGGTGTTCCCCAGGGCCATTAACGGATGTAGGAGGGAGGACCCCCTCCTTTATTTTTCACAGTCGACCCCAGGGAGGTGATGGTCCCCAGGTCGTATGTGGTCTGGGAGGAGGGTCACACAAAGGAACGTTATAGTTATGGGAAGATTTTACTTGTACAAACCAGAGAAATTCAGCTGTTACAGTTAGCTGAGTTAACTACAACTCGTGCTCCAGCAGTGCACTACTTATGACCTCACATATTACATTACTCATGACATGGTCAGTGACATTATCCCCAGAGTCCAGTCCTTTGTAATTATATATTTTTATTACACAGAAGGGGCGGCCCCCCTCCCCAGGCCTATATTAGCCCGGGAACCCCATCCACCGGGGTCAGGCCTTCATAATTTTTTTTTAAATGGGGGGGGCCTGCATGGCCTCCCTCCTCGGGCCAATATTTCTGTGGGGACCCAATTCCGCGGGGCATGACCAGGTCGTCGGGGACTGCAGGGGAGCCGTAAGGCCCTCTTGGTACCTGCGAGCTCCCCGCCTCCTGCGGGAGCTGGCATTGCTTTTGGACAGAGGGAGCTGCAAACATGCAGCTCCCTCTGTACAAAAGCAATTCTGCTCCGCTTCATCGAAGCAAGAGCATGTTTACTGCTCTCGCTGCCATGAACCGGAGCAGAGTTTGCTATCACTTGAAGCCATAGCAAACTGCAATGTCTAGGAGCTTGGGCAACCTGGAAGATTGCTGGAGCGGGATCCGCCACTCCCCAGGGTCATGTAGAACTCCTGGAGGGGACCACATCGGTCCCCCTCATTTCATCACATTTACACCAGGAAGGTGGTGGTCCCCAGGGACTGGGGGTCCACAACGGACCCCCATAGTGATTTGATTTGTGCCCCGAGAAGGTGGCTGTCCCCGGGGCGCGGGGAGGCCATAGGGCCTCCCCACTTATAAAAAAATTATTAATTGAGTGTGTGCCCCGGGAAGAGGTGGTCCCCCACTGCCCTGGCCCTCCTGTATTTGAAGGAGGCTGTTCCTGTGGTTGTGTGGGGGCCTGGAGCCCCCCACGCATTATAACGTAATATTGCCCTAGGAAGGTGGCAGTCCCTGGGACTGCGGGGGGCCATTTCACTCAATTGGCCACGGGTAAGTGGTGGTCCCTAAGGGGGCGGGAGCCCCCGCAAGCCCCTGCATTTCTTATTTGTAATTGACCGCAGGACCTGGCCCACCCAGGATTAAATTAAATGAAGCACGAGCGCCTGCGCTTCATGTTTTAAAAGGAATTTCAGCCTGATTCCTGGATCCACAGCGACTCTCGTTTAAATTGAAGTATAAAAAGCGTTTTTGGGCCCTGGGGGTCCCTGTGGGACCTCCAGAACAGGCCAAAGGGGTCAGGGTGTTTCTACCCTGCCCCCTTTTCTTTTTTTATAATGTTTTTTCTTGTGACTTCTTTCAACCGAGTTACAAGATGGCTACCAACACTTCCTGGTTTGAAGTGCTGGCAATCAATCAGATCTCAGGCACGAGATCGGGAGGGGTCGTGGATCCACCGCGGCCACAGTTGTATATCTGAGAAATCTTTACATTTCTAAGGAACTACTTCACGGATTGGGACCAGGGCACACACACTACAAGCCGGGCCGCGAGGCGATGGGGGATTTGGGGCCAAAATCATCCCATGTTTATTTATTTATGTTTTTTAAATAGAAAAAATGGGGCATGCCCTGGGGGATCGGGTCCCCGGTGCCGGAAATGGCCCAGGGGGAGGGAACACATGGCCCCCTTCCCTTCATATACATTTTCTCTAAAAAAAAGAAAAGGCTGGGCTGCAGGATGGGGGCCAGGGGCCGGAATTGGCCAGAAAGGGGGGCCCATCACAATGTTATTTTTTTAAATGGAGGCAACCCTGGGGAATTGGTCCCCAGGGCCGAAAATGTCCCACCTCCCTTTTTCTAAAGAACAAATTAATATTAAAATTCAAGGGCAATCCCAGAGAATGAGGTCCCGGGGGATTAAAATGGCCCAGAGGGGGGCCGCTCAACCCCCCCCCTTCTATTATAAGGAAAAAAATAAAAGTCAGGAGACAGGGCGGGGGACCCTGGGGCCAAAATTGGCCTAGGAGGGGGGGCACTTCGTCCCCTATCCTTTTTTTAATTAAAAACATAAGAAAGAGTCAAAATGGTCCAGGAAAGAGGGGGCCATGCAGCCCTCCTTCCTAAAAATAATAATTAGAAAAATAGCCAGCTACTCGCTGATGCTCTGCCTCCTTTCTCCAAAACTCTGCAAACTCCTTTCCTTGTGTGTCCCTGGTTAGGGAATGAAATCCCTTCGGCTGCTTATGGTCCTTAGGGGCCAGCAAGACCTCCTGTTACCTCCAGTAAGACCCACACAGTAGAATTGTTAAGAGGTGGTCAACGCCCATGCCCCCTTTCTCCACCATTCTGAACATGCTTCTCAGCACACTGCTGGTGGAGGGATGAGGTCTCCTTGCCCACAGAAAGCCTCAGACTAAAGTGGACTTCTTCCCCCAATGAGTAGTCCACGAGGAGCTGTGTTTGTAGAGTGGTGAAAAGGGGGCATGGCCTTTGACGACCTCATAGCAATCTACCTGGGTGGGTCTTACTGGAGGTAACAGGAGGGTTAATTGGTGCCCAAGGACACTCAAAAGCCAAGGTAACTTCATACGTACTGGCTCCGAGCATCTTGGGTCAAACTTAAGAGACCACTGCAGTCTGCACCACACTATTGACAAAGCAAAGATATAACCTAAGATCTATTTTTTATATTTATCACATTCAATCTTGGTTACTGGCCGTTGATTTGTGTTTTATAGAGGCACTCGTGTGGCCTGTGCTAGTGTAATAAAGTGCATTAAAATTATGTGTAGCAGTTTAATTCTTACCCTGGGTGAAGTAATGCCTTTCATTCCTGAGAATGCATTTATTGCATATTTGCATATTCAACTGTACAGTTCAATGTTTTTATAACCTGTGAATAGCTCACTTTTATATTCTGTCTACAAAGGGCACGGTTGTATTGTTGTATGATTAATGTGAATGTTGAATTTTTATTGCTTAATTTGTAACCATTTTTATTACCCTAACAAATAAAGATTGCCTGTCTGCCATTTATTGGAAATGTCAAGCATCAACGTGGGCTAGAGCCCACAACTGGATGCTCATTTTGAAAGCCTCTTTTGCTTGGTACAGCTTCACTCAACGAGGCATGCACGTTTTCCAAAAGGAGCTCTTTGCCCAAAGGAAATCACATTTAAACTGAATATATCTGCACCGTCAACAAAATAAAGAGTTCTAATGTTAATTATGGATAGGTATCCCTTTATTTAACTAGGAAAAGTGCTTCAATATTGTCTTTTCAAAAGAAATTGATACAGCTGAGTAGAGGACCATAGCAACTCAGAGTAGTCATTACTACCTGTTGACCACAGACCCTCCTTATTAAAGACTTTCTTCCACAGACTAAGTGAGTGGACACCTACTACAATCCCTGTGCTACCTATTAGATTAGATTGACGGCACATAGTCTCAGAAGAAAGATCTGTACAGTGGAACATATAGTTACAAGGATATTAATGGCAAATAACGAGACAATGTCTTCTTGGTATGTGGGTTGTCTGTCCCTCTGTACTACATTGCATTATACAGGGAATGCAAACAATACTCATTTTTGAAAACTCTCTGACAGCTCCATAGGTCGATCCTAAATTTGTGAAGTGCGATACATGCTGCCTTACTGTTCTATGCTTTCCTGCACACTGAGTATATGTGCTCGGACTGACCTGCATCAAGGGTAGACTGACAACATGCTGAGAAGGTCAGTTTGCGTTTAGCCTTGTTCTATATGTCAACCTGACCCACTCACCTCTTTTATGTCTTGGGAATACACCTTGAGCTGCGCATATCCTCACCTTGGTTCATGTAAAACTTGATAGAGTATCTTTGAAGTCTCTCTTTATTGAGAGATGCTTGAGGGCTTTTTTGGTTGGCGTGGATTCTAAATGAGGGGTGCATGAAACAGTCACAAACTATATAATGCGTGGCCTCACCGGACACAATACCATTGACTCAGATATGATAAATAACATATCAGATCCCAGGGAGATTGAATATGTTACCACGTTTACTATGCTGTTAAGTTAACTACAAACCCACATCAAGTCTTGATTTGTTGGGTGTACAACATTTTTGGGTCTATTGCCCACAAATTAAGAAATGACTTTTTGGTCATACTTTATGAACACTACAAAAACGCGTGATTGGGAACAATCTAAAGACCACGCAGTTCCATTGCAGCCTCATCACGATTCATTATTTTCCTGTTTTTCAAGAGTGAAACTAATACTCTCCAGTCTGTTATAGCTTTCAATTTACAAATGTATTCCAGAGCATTGTATAATTCTGTAGTCACCAGAGTTCACCATATCATGGACGTCATTTCCACCAATAGTGCCAGAGATAACAGAGGTGACACCACACACCCGTTGTTGCCAGATTACAACAAAATGTAGAGACAGGGGCAGATTTATGTCGGACTTGCGCCACGTTTAAGCCACCGCTGCGTCACGCAACGGCGGCGTAAACGTGGCGCATCCCTGCGACCCATTTACAACGTGACGCATCTAGGCAGATGCGTCACGTTGTAAAGCCCTGCGTTCCGGGGCAGGTGCAGTCTACAAGATTTCACGCAGGCACTTTTAGGCCAATGCTGCATCAAAATCCTGCACCTGCTAGAAGCAGGCGTAAGGCTTGACGCAGCATTGGACATATAGGGCCCCCCAGAGCATTGCTGGAGCTGCGTCGCGCTTGCGACGCAACTCCAGCAATGCGCCGCCTTTACGGCACAGATGCGTCACGCATCTGTGCCGTTTTTGCCCCATGATGCACCGCATTGTGAATGCAGCGCACCATGGGTGGCGGAGCTGTGGCGCACAATAACTGGCGCATCCCTGGGGATGCGCCAGTTATTGTAAATCTGCCCCACAGTTTATAGACCCCTGTTTACTTTCTGTTCCTGCGACTGCCTTCTGCCTACAGCCAAGGCAATACTAGCCGCACAAAAGTAGCAGCGCCTACCCCTGTATACACCCCTGCACTGCATGTCTCATCAGAGCAGGGTCTTCTCCAGCAAGTAATTGCAGTCCTTGTTATAAATATCAGAATCCAAGCCTGAGTTGGGTCTTGCTGCTGGACTGAGCCTGACACACATCTGAAACAAACTGCCTGAGGGGCTCACGTTGCCTTCTGCTTAATGGCCCGGAATGGAAGATTTGCAAAGCAGGTTAACTTGAAACATATTTACAATGTATCATCCAAGCCAATGTTTTTTTTTCTTGGAAAGTGGTGTATCACATATTGGAATCGTTTCAAACATTAAGTGCTTTCAGGCAAGCTGTGATGCATTTACAGAGATGTTAACTCTCTTACAGCCCTCCTGATTGGTCCAGTTGTTTCTAGGAAGGCAACACGTGCGCCACAGCATGAGTCACTGTAAAAAGAGAAAGAATACTTCTGAGGAAACCTTGTAACAGTCCTGTTCCTGCAGGCTGTGAAGATTAAAGGTCACGGTGCAAACACAGTATTCCAAGGAACTCGGATAAACATCTAAGTCAAATTGAAATGTGTTCCTTAAGATTCATTTAAAACAATGCAATGAACAGCTTGTTTTTCTGGGCCACCGCTGTGAGTTAAATTAGGATTCTTCTCTACTTTTTCCTTTACCAAATATCCAAGAACCAAGATGAGATTGTAAGGAACAAAAAAGTAACCTCAGGAATAGCATGATCCCATTTAACCTGCAGTGAAGAATGTTTTGAGTACAGAGATGAAACTCACCATTATATTGATTTGTTTTCCTATCAATTTAATTATCTCCTGCGACACTTTCAGCCTCGCTTTAGATCCGTGTGTTTCTAGATAATTTAAGGTGCTACCTCAGTCACACATAGCAAGATTTCGGTAAGCTTTTTTTGCCATATGTTGGATAGGTATATATAGAATAAATATATCACCTAGAATAGGGACTTCACATTGAAATGTTGCCTCTTAATATAGGTTGCTACCTGCTCTTTCTGCCCTGAGGAAGACCGGGTATGAGTCGTATTGCAGGTTAAAATGTCAACACTGTGTTACTTAGTCATGCATTAACTATCAACAACGTAGCCTTGAAATTACCACACTACGGGGCATATTTACAAAGGGATATCGTCTCCAGAACGTCACTGGTAGCGATATTCTCTTCTCCTTATTTACAAGGCTGAGTTAAGCCACTTAACGTGGTATAATGCCGCCATTTAAATAAGGCATCTTTTCACACTCTACTTAGTGTGAAAGGGGTGTACAATGAGTGTTACAGTGGGTGTTCGGCGCAACACCCATTGCTTTTTGACACTGACCCATATTTACAAGGCTGGGCAGAGTCAAAAACTAAGACCAGGGAATACCTGGTCTTAGACTGGCGATACGAGGAGAAATAATTAATTTCTCCTTGTTTTTTGCTCTTTCCATGTGAGCTGCAGAGCAGGCACCCTTGCAACATGGCACAATGGTGCCTGCACTCGCACTAGGCAGCTTTATTAGTGCCAGCGCTAGGGGAAACAGAGGGGTGCGCTGTATTTTTGTAAATACGGTGCATCCTTGTGTTTTAAAAATGGCAGTGCAGCATTACCTATTTTGATGTAACAACGCGCTCTGACTTTTTGTTGTAAATATCCTCCAGGGTGTTTAAAGGATTTCTCTATGTGACCAATGTACACTGTATACACTAGTGCAATCAAATCACCCCATCAGGGGTTTCCCTGGCGCCCTCTATCGGCACGCATAAAACTGAACAATCTATACTACTATTATAAAGAGAGAACACAAACCTTTGAGCCAGGTAAACTCGGGAACCACAGTGCCAATCCACACACCCGATACATCTTTGAAAATGTCAGTGTGTGCAGATGGACATATGCTATATAAAATAAAAATTAAACGTAAATTTAAAAATGTAACTTAAAAAAAAAGTAGTCCCCTGGAAGTAGCGCCGGCCGCGATGTAGCGCTGGCTGCGACGTAGCTCTGGCCGCGATGTGCGTGATGACGAGGGGGAGCGGCGGACATGAGCGGCGGACAGGTGGGGAGGAGCGGCGGGCAGGCGGGGAGGAGCGGTGACGAGCGGCGAGGAGCGGCGGTGAAGTCAGGAGCACCGGCTCATGTAAGGCAAAGGGACACGTAAAATGTCGGGCGGGAGGGGGCCGGGGGCAGGAGGTGGCTCCGGGACACGGACAATGTCGGGGCGGGCGGGGGCCGGGGAGGGCGGGGGCCTGGGCGGGCGGTTGGCCCTGAAGCCTCATTGCCCCTGGTCAACGTTGGTGCGGGCTGCTAGTAGTATATATTTTGCGAAGTCATTCCAACAACTTAAAAATCAGGTGCAATTTTCTTTTTAGCTCATCACAGATTGAGCGAAAACAGTGCGCACTTCCTGATTTTGGAGAAATTACACCAGCACAATAGCGAAGTACTGGTATTACTGGGTTAAAAGATAATCAGAAAGATCGTTTTACATTTTATTGTGTGTTAAACATGACCAAATTTGAAACTGGGTGCAAAAATCCACAGGATACACTGTGCACATATGGTATTTCACCAGGTAGCACTTATATCCGACTTTTATGCAAAACACGAAAGACTGTCCAGGGCAAATTAGAGTGGAATGTGACATGGTTTGGAAATGCAAATTAGCCGCTGAGTGGCATATTATGAAAAGCAGTCATGTCTATGGCCCAACTCAGTGGTTCCATGAATTGCAATTACAGTGAACATAAAAACGCATCATATCTCTGAGCCTATGGGCTTTAAAGTCTCACAGGGACATCCTGCCTCCTTTCGTATTTGTTGTAACTATATGTGCCAAGTGAAGGACAGAAAGCATTTATTTTTAAGTGTAAAAGGATATTTTATTTATAAACATAAAACATCTCAATAGAAGAAAAATACAAGATAAAATCAATTTTGTAAACTGGTAAGGCAATAAACAATTAGCAAGAGAGAACAAATGGGAGGAAGAAAAGAAAAATTGGAGGAATACATAACATTCACAAATATCTAGTTTGACATAACCACTTATACAATTACTAACTTCTATAAGAAGGCATAAAAAAAGAAAGTCAAAGCCAAATTAAGTGGTATATATATGAATACAATAGTAAACAAACAAATCATGGGAGTTTATGTGCCTCCTCGAGTCAGGGATTGTGAACGTATACTGTATTTGCAGATAAATCCAGGACATGCGTAATGGGTGACCATAAAAATTCTCTTTTTATAGCAAAGGAAGGAGGGTAAACATATGCTCTATCTAATCTGTGATTATAACAAACTCCATACCACCAAGCTCAGTAAGAAATAGTGGTAGCATCCTTCCATGCCCTGGTAATCTGTTGGAAAGCGACAGCAAGAAGCAAATCTATATTATTGTAAAAATTATTAGAGCGTGTAACCCAGTCTTCAAATACACTACACAGAAATATATTACCGAATGTAAAGAAGATTTGTGTTTGAAAAATACCATTGATTTGTTGCCAGACTTGTTTCCAAAAGGTGTGAATATGAGGACAATCAAATAACATGGGTTTTAAGTCTGCTGGAGTTGTATTACAAGAGCAGCAAGAGGGAGAAAGAGTAGGATTTATTTTATGTAATGACGCAGGAGTAAACAAGAGTCTGTTGTAAATAAAAATATTGTTTGAGTAGTATTGGCTGATACAGAAGACAGAAAGCATTATTGAAAAACATACCAGGGTCAAATAAACGCTCATAAATAAAACCTAGGATTATTTGATGAGTTAGAATACACTTTTGTATTACTTTTCCCCTCGTTGCTTTTCACACTCACCTATCCAAACCCTCATCCTGCTCAACCCTACCCACCCCCTCCACAAACACAAGACAAACTGCCCAATTTAGAATTTGACAGACAGTACTCTGTCCGTCAGGGTGGCGGAGGACATTACCTCCGCCATGCTGAAGGGCTACTGCCCATCACATTTACAGATAACCTGCAGCCCAGCAGTCATATCTGTACATTGATACAGTCATCACAGTGGTTCCTTTCAATGTACAAAAAGTTTGGTGAAAAACCACTGTCAGGTTTTAAGGCCATCCAGGAACCTTTTTAATTTATTTGTGTTTTATATAAACAAACTCTCAAAACTGGAGTTATTTCAGAAAAACAAACAACTAATGATCCCTACATCCTTGGAGTGTTAACCCATGGGAAAAGGGTCATTATTTTTTTCTGTCCTTCACTGCCATGTTTTTCCTGGTTTTGATAGACAGGAATAAAAGACATTACATTGTTTATCATAAAAAGCGCGGGAAGTGTAATGTTTTTCCTTTGACAGCCTAGTCCATCAGGCAATCAGAGAATGTTCTCCTTCGACAGAGCCAACTGGTGCTCCATCAACAGAAACCCTAAGGTCTACCATCGCTAAATAAGATGTAGGACAGAGGGGTTAGCAGACATAGTACTCTGTCTATTTTTGGTAGGGGTGTAGAAAAAAGTCAGATTTTTTTTGTTTGGTGAACTTTGCTATGTTCCTATTTTTTGCCCTTCACAAAGTTTACAAACCAGCCTGGCAAACCAGGCCCATGGAGTGCACCTCGCCCTACTTGACTGTGGCATAGCTCGGAACCCATTTGCCCTAATAAGAGCACTAGCACAAATACTACTACTGTAGTTAGTAAATGACAAACATAACTGGAGTTCCTTGAGCCCCTCAATCACTTGAGCCTCATTGCCACTGTACCTTTTGCACTAATGTTAGCTACGCCCCTACTATAAACATTACTGTCATTAGTTGATGGTACAAAAATGTTTTTAGACTTTAAAAAGACGTAAGTTCATATCTACAGAGCTTGTCTATGTAAAGTGGAATTGTGGGAGAGAAAAAAAAGACTAACAGCCAGATTCATCAAACTAAAATAGGCTCGCAAAGGGCCAGATTCTGAGAATCTGGCCCTTTGCGAGCACTATTTTTGCATTTGGGATTCATCATCCCAAATGCAAAAATCGCAATTCTAGAAATCGCTAAATTGTGATTAATTGCATTTAAAAATCTAAATTTGAGATTCCTTAAATGCAATTCATGAACTATTTTTAAATTGCGAATTCGCAATCTGGGGCTGCTATTTACCGCGAAGTCTAACTACGTGGTAAATAGCAAAAAATTTGAAAAATGCACTAAAGTGCATTTTTCAAAGTTTCATGTTGCGCACACACATGCCCTAAGGGCATGTGTGTACGCAACATATGTGCACACATCAATTTCAGGGGTGCAACAGGGTGTCCTTTGGACACCCCTGACCCTTGAAATCGCAATCTCAATTTGCGAATCGCTAATTGCGATTAGCAAATTGAGATGGTCTTCCCATTCATTCCTATGGGCCTATAGGCCCATAGGAATGAATGGGGAGATATTCCTTAATTGCGATTCGCAATTTGCGAGTCGCAATTAAGGAATTATTAGAAATCGCTATTTTTTAAATGATTTCTTGATGAATAGCATTTTGCTATTCCTTAATAGCGAATCAGTATTTTTCGCTGTTAAGGAATCGCAAAATGTGTTCTTGATGAATCTGGGAGTAAGAGGACAATTCTCATATAAATGTATGCATACACGTTTAGCTTCTATGCACTTATAGCCTCTTTTTAAATTGAATAAACACTTTTTATATTCATAGAATAGAGTTTTACACTTGTCAAAAAAGCTTTAGTCACAGGCATATTTTCAAACGACTAAGGGGGATATGTACAAGGAAGTGAAGAAGAGAGGCTTTAGCCTCCTTGGCTTAACACCTCTCTCCTCCACTACTGAAACGCAAGGATGCACCATATTTACAAGAATGTGGTGCAGCCTAGTGTTTCCCCATGCAATGGCGCTAGGTGAAGTAACTTAGCGCCAACACAGGCACCCTTGAACCAGAGTGCAAGGATGTTTGTGTGCAGGGGAGGATTGTTTATGTTTAGGAAGGTGTCCCTTTCTGCACATAAACAATCCTTGAAATGCCATTCTGTCACTTTCATGTCACTTTCATGTGTACTGCTTCATGCAGCACAACCGAAAGCGACAAAATGGCATTTAAAAAAAAGTTTTAAAAAAGTGCACAAGGCAGCACACATGGAAAAAGCAAAAACGAGGAGAAATAATGTATTTCTCCTCGTTTTGCCATCTTAAGACGAGTTTTTACCTGTTGTACGCCACCCTTGTACATAGGGAGCAGCGTAAAAATAAATGGGTGTTGCGGTGGATAGCCGACAGCAACACCCACTGCCCACCCCTTTTACGCTAAACGTATCGTGAAAGGGGGGCTTACGTACAAGGCAGCGTTAAGCCACGTTAAGTGGCTTAATGCTGCCTTGTATATAAGGCGCAGACCCTAACACCACCACGTCACTTTAGGTGACGTTGTTGTAGCGATAGGGGCTTGTACATATGTCCCTAAATTTCCCACTAAGAACATAGATTGTGCATTCCTGTATGGGAAAATCCTGAAAGTTTTGGGAACATACCTGCGTGTGGCATTCAAATATTTTTTGGGGACTTTTCAGGGTAGGAATAACCCAGTTACTTACCGGCAACATTTATTACTCTGAGCCCAAGTCTTCCTTATCTCACTCTCTACTTGTTGGAACTGGCAGTTTCAGGTTGGCTGAAGGGTTGCTCCCAGCCACGTAGAACCTACCACTCCCATCAAGGGTGGGTGATTACACGTGCAGTACAACTGGGACTCACCGTTCGGTAGCTTGGCTCTGAGAAGTGAAAGCTTAATTCAGAGGCAATGTGTAAAGCAAAGGCACAGATGACAGTTGCAATATTACACTGAGTGTCACAAAAGAGACTTCACACAAGATATGTGTACAAACATTTGTATTAACCACAAATATTCAATCTATATAACATGAACATTAGGTATTTTTGGGCATAAAACACATTTGGAATTATTACTAGCAATACTAGGCCCACTTGTAGGATTATGAGATCAATTGTTTGCACGTGGGACAATTCCTACTCTACCCCAGCCACACAGAGACAACACCCTTATACAGTGTGACACTCTACCCCAGGCCCACCAAGGCAATTCTGATAATACAGTCCCACATAGTTATTTGGTACCCCCCCCTGGTTACAACGATATCAACAATATGTACATACATTCAGCAAGAACACTTTTTTAGCAGCACCGCAGGCCCGAGCCACGCTGGTAAACCCAGTGTCAATGTGTTGTGCTTTTGGTACCAAATCAACGTAAAACGCAGCACTGCCGGCCAGTGTCGTGAAGCTACCTCCACCTTCCAGTTCACTCCAGTTGTCCTATACCCCCAGATTGTAAATACCCAAACCTACCTCTCAGACACAAGGCCAAGCGCAGACAAAGTAACTTAGTCTTGGTCTTTGGGGAGCAGTGGGAATATGTAGCAAGTTTAGTTAAGAGGAAGGCATAAAGAAGGGGAATTTAGCAGCCATTCAGGAAGTTCGCCCATAGGTCTCAAAACACAATGGAGCCACGCAATCTCTTGACCTGCTTCCGAACTGTCTTGGAAGTCAATATCTCTCGCTTCTACCTGGTGCAAATATGTCGTCGGGAGGAGCCAGGTGAGGAAAGGGCTGTTTGTCTGCCGAGATGAGGGTCAGGAATACAATGATAAAGGTAGTAGTGCCCAGGTAATCCAGGCACAGCGTCTGGTGCACGTTGGTATTAGTCGCACCAGGCCCTTCAGATCTTAATCAGAATGAGTTACAAATTCTGTACCTCCCTGGAAATGAGGCACTATGGACCAGTGCACATTGAAATGGGTTGCACTTGGAAATTCCAGTCACACACAATGAAGAGTTGCAAATTCAGCCTAGCTCTGTTATGGCAATGAGACAATGGCTCCTTTGTCCAATAAGACTTGCACTCCCTTGATAAGATCTCTCTGACACAGTGAACATCGCAGAACAAAAGTTCATCAGAAGTACTCTGGAAGAGTCTTTAGATATTGAATTTTGTAATTGCGAGAAACTGTTTGTAGCACTAGGTTTAACCCCTTTAGTGCTGTTGTCGGCCAACGGTCCTCGCGAGCACTACCTTGCCAGTGCTGCGCACGTCCGTTGGCCGACGCAGCCGCACCCGTTTCTTCGAACATACAGCACTGGTGCAGAACGTTCGAAGCAACAAACGGGTTAAGACACTGTTCAGTTCAAGACTGATACAATGCTCTTTAACCACCCACTATCCAACCTATCAGAATTTATTCTGGAGGCTCGACCCCTACATAGTAAGGATTATGCTGAGGAAGGATAGAAGAAGACTGGAGACTAACCTTTTCTGTAAGATGGGTATCAACCCCTACAGAAACAAGCATTTGCAATGCAATCGGCCTTGCCTTTGGGACCTTATATGTATTTAGTTATGCAGCACAATAGCCTGGGTGCTGAAACATCTACTGTTCTTTAAAAAGGAGGGAAAGTAAGCACCAAACTGCATGACACACCAGGTATGGGAGCACATGGAGAGAAATATTGCCTTTCAGCTGGAAATGGTATAGTCCAAAGCTCTGTTTTTAATATAAAATCAAAACCTTAGGTGGTCATATCACTGTAAATACAAGATGTGAAAAATATATTATTGTCTACGGGTGCTCGTGGAAGACAATTCCCATGTACTGGAATCTGGGAATGCTAAAGTGATTCTGGTATTTTACTGACCTCTGTTGGTCGTTTTTTTCTATCAAGAAAATTAAATAGAGGCAGTTGCTAGAAAATGAAAAAAAGAAAGATCCTCAGCAGAAAGCAATTCTGGTATTTTACGGACCTCTATTGGTTGTTTTATAGCAAGACAATTAAATAGAGACAGTTAAACAAGCAGAAAGCAATTCTGGTATTTTACTGACCTCTACTGGTTGGTTTCCATTAAGACAGTTAAATAGATGCAGTTGACAGAAAAAAAAGTCCCTAAGGGAATGCAGACAAGTCCCAGAGCTGATCTCCAGAGCCCACAAAGTACATTCACAAATAAGTATATAATAAAGTATATACAAGAGGTCTTGAATGCTCGACCTAAAAACGGGGCTTGCTAGTAACTTGTGAACAGTACTATGAACAAGCAGTTGCTCTCGTCTCTAAGCTGCTATTGTTGAAATAAACCATCTCCAAGTACAGCATACTGAAAGGCAGATTAGGTCTAATGTAGACCAGATATTTCTCTAAATCAGTCTCCTGGAAACAGTGCATCTCGCGTCCTGCTTTTCGTCAGAATCATCATCAGGATCTGTTTGGCATCTGGGGTGTTTTGACATTCTCTAGCATGCAGTGCAATAGCAACTGCATTATTAAGCCTCTCTTGCGGTTTATCAAATGAGAGAAGGTCTTCAGGACTTGAGGCGGATCTTTCCCACTGCCTCGCACCCAGCTTTTCCACCCCAACGGCCTGAAAGTGTTTGCATTTAATGGAACTTTTCTTGCTTCCATGGCACTAACAACAGAGCAAACACTGCCACAACCTCCTGGTGTGGAGCTGCTTCAATAACAGCCAACCCTTACACCACACATGAGGTTGTGTGAGCACTATCCAAAAAGAAGGGAAGGGGAGGACCCAACACCAGGGTATGTGGAAGAGGCTCACATCCTCAGCATCAACCCACCTGCTCTGCATGGTAATGCGCTGAGTAGAAAACATTAGGAAGAACTAGACAAAGAGAACCTGTACCATTAAAACAACCCCCAATCCTGTTTCAGAGTGCCAGGGAAAGTGCATGGTGCGTACCCTGCAGTGTGGCTGCCTCTGATGATGACAAGACTGCTAAAGATGGTCTATGAGCAGTATGCAATGTTAGGAAAACAGGGCGATAAAGGATGCCACTTACTCGTGGAAAAAAGGTACATTTTGTCAATGTGCGAGACAGTAAGAAGGGAAAGTGATGGCATTGCTTGTCTTCCATCAGTAGGAGTGGAGTAACGCTTAGGCACGTCAAGTCAATTACCAGTGCTTAATTTGAGCCAGTGGTTTCCGGTGCTCAGCACCGGCACATAATTATCAGCACCAGAGCCCTCTGTCCATTTATCAGATGAACATAACAGTGTTATAAAAAGTCAATATCAATAAAATAAAAACTTGGGGAGAGGAATTGGCCTAACGGCTAGGGGCGGTCCACCTTGAATCTGGGGAACTGGGTTCAAGTCTCGGCAATGAAGCTGAACATACTGTGATTCTGGGCAAATCACATAATCGCCCTGTGCCTGACAAAAATGAATGTGTCCTCATGTAACACAACTGGTGCTATGTAAAGCGCTCTGATACCCGATACCTGCGGGCCAAATTTGTGCTATATAAAACTCCATTAAAAAGAAAAGATTACAATTCCTGTCGCTCACTCCTGCCATTTGTGTAGCTTTGAGCGGCCTGGAATAGTCTGAGTTGTCAAACTTGTAGGAGTGTGATGGTTAGTAGTTGTGTTTTTACTGTCATTGGCAGGGAAATGGGTTGTGCTGGCTGCAGTGCCCTCCAGAGAAGGGCCCCTGCGCTTACCTTTTTTTTCAAATTAAGCACTGTAAATTACAATTGTTTTTACCTAAGTGCAAGGTTTAAATGGATGATTAAAATAATGTCTGTGGCTGGAGCTCATTGGGTAAGAAGTAGGGCGGAGTAGACAGATGAAGAGCTAATAGTAAGGGAGCATGCTGTAGTTGTGCTTTGCCGAAAGGAATATAGGGGCATATTATCAAGGGATTTATCTCTGCTTTTTTGGCTTTAAAAGCCAAGAAAGTAGAGATAAAATTATCTCCCTATTAGCAACAGGGTGCTAACACGCAAATTCGCATGTTAGCACCCTTTTTCTCTACGCTTCCCCTTGCATCTCTAATGAGATGCAAAGGGGGCGTTCCAGAGAAAAATAATAGGAGAAATGTTGTTAAGCGACATTTCTCCTATTATCAAGGATTTCGCTAACCCTGTTAGTGATAAAAAAAAGCAGTGCTAAACGCGGTTAGCACTGCTTTTTTTACACCTGGTATTTTCCTGACTTAGCCATGATATCCTATGGAAGGTGGATATCATGGCTAAGTTTGTGAGCCCCTATCATCAAGCTAACGCCAAACTTCGAGAGATTATTGTTGGTTTTCCAGGGATAATCTCTCAATTGGCAGTTAGAGCAAGGATTTTTATCACTACTGAGATAAACCTTGCTAATAGCAAGTTATCTCTGCGATAATTTCCGGCGATGCTTAGCGTTAAAAAATTCGTTGCTAAGCATCGTTAGCGGTAAATATCGCTAAACGTTGGTAATATGCCCATATTTTCCACATGATACTCAGTGAAATTGCACGCCAGCCATTTTTGAGTGCTCCGTTCTACACTATATGGTTATACAATAGGAAATTGCTGTGCGTGTATGCAGTTGGCCTATTTAAGGGATTTATTTACAACAGCATTCAGTTTTTCAGTCGATACCTTAGAATACCCTTAATTTCATCATCAGGCCTTTGAATTAGATGTAAGTGAACTTTTGTCGTGTTTCATGTGGTCTGGATATCAAACCAGGAGACCTGGATACAAATGCTCCCTTCCTCATTTGATCATCTTTTTGTACCCTGATCAAAAAAAACTCATCACTCCAATCTGCCATAAATTGGGGTTAATTAGGGGCGCTTAGAAGCAGTGCAGTGACTAGTGCCAAGCACTTAATTAAACAGCTGCACATGATCAAAGCTGTGCAGTGCTGCTGATGCAAAGCAAGTCATCAGCTCTGCTGGACTAAGCTAAGTTTAAGACCCAAAACGAAAACACGTTTTGTTGGAAATTTAGGAGCTGATGCACATCGGTGTTTTCAAACTACATGAAATTCAAGCTCTCTCATTGGCCTGGGCCCTCCTTAGCCGTTCATCCATCTGAGGTCGGTAAAATGAGAACCTTTGAGGTGGGTAACAATAAACATGTTTTATATAGCGCCAAGACGCCTATGGGAGACAGTGCGTTTTACAAATACACAAGTTATGTTATGTTATTTATTTGGGGTAGCTGCTGAAGTTATCACTCCTATTCTCCAATAGCTTATTTCTATGCTGCTATTTACTAATAACATTTTGGAAACGTTTGTTAATATTAAGCTTTTCAACTATTTGTAGGTAGACAATCAATGTACTCAATCAGACTTTCGCCCACTGCACAGCACTGAAACCGCCCTTCTTACCGTGTTGGAAATGATTAAATGTGCTTTTGATGAAGGTAAAAATGCTGGGGTTTATTTATGAGCCCTTGCGTCACTTTTCCCTGCTGGTGCGTCACTTTTTGTGACGCACCAGCAGGGTAAAAAATGCGCCATGTTGCGCCATATTTACAAAGTGACGCATCTAGGTAGATGCGTCACTTTGTAAACCCCTGTGACACATTATACCTGCGCCAGGTATGATGTATGCAGGGTGGGCGTTCTGACGCAGGAAAGACTCGTAGAAGTGATGCAGTGAAATCTCTAAGATTTCTCTGCGTCACTTCTAGGACGCAAATGCGTCAGTATCTTACGCCTGCCTCACAGCAAGCGTAAGACTGACAAAGGCACGTTTGAAATAGGACTTGCCTATCTGAAATGACTCATTGATGGAGTTGCGTAACTTTCGTGACACACTCCAGCAATGCGTCACTTTTGCACCTACAGATACATCAGAAATAGTGACGTATCTGTGACTCCTTGCGACATGATGCGTCGTACTGTAAATATGACGCATCCAGCATGTTGCAAGGAGGTTGCAATGAAAAGTGACGCGTCGCTGTTTTCACGCACCTATGCGTCACTTTTCATAAATGAGGCTCGATCTGTCTGCAGGCTTTGATACAGCGTCTCATTCAATTATACTGCCTCGGATGGCTGAGATGGGAATTGGTAGTTGCTCTTGACTCTGCTTTCAATCCTTTTTTTTTTAAAAAGAGAATGGATTTGTCTTGCACCCCATTCTCTGTCTAGCAAGCGGTTTGCTTTCGGGGTGACAAGGGGTTTTTCATTGAGTCCCCCTCTATTTAATATCCATATGACCCCCCTTAGTTGAACCTATTGAATCACATATGCTGATGATAGTCACCTGTTCCTCACCTTTGACCCTTCCACCATGGATAAGGCTTGCTCCTCTGTTACATACCTGAAGGAGTTCTTGCATTGCATGTATGAGAGTCACCTTCAATGCAATGCTAATAAAACATCGGTCTTGTAGTTTGGGAAGGTTTGGGGTCTCTGGTTAGGAATGCTTGGATTAATAAAAGTTATTTTTCAGTACTCGCCAATAAAGCATGGCATCTGCTTCACCCACCGCTCCGTGCCCCTTCACAAGGATCATTATACAGGAACGCTCTTAAAACTCACCTCCTCTGTTTGCAAGATGCCTGTATCGGTTAGCACCAGGACACTCTTCTGAGTAGCTGTGCACTTAAAACATGTCTCATTCGTTAAAGTATGCAAAAACAAACTCCTGCGGTACTCTTAGATGCATATTTGAATTTGCCCCAAAACATCTCAAATTGAAATAACTAGGGAATATCCAGGGACTATTCATATACAATTTGAACAAAAATAAAGGTCTGTGACCTCTTTGCACTTTTAGTAATATGGAGTTGGTCATTTCAGACCTAATTCACAAACACATGAAAGAGTACGTAAAAGAGTATTACAGGAGTACTTTTTTACAACCTTCAAAATGCCCTTGAGAATAGGCTCCTATGTCTGTGGTATTGAAATTTGCAGGAATACATTGTTCCATCCAAGGTTTCCATTACACAATGAACTGCGACAAGAAACCAGAAAACCCACAGTGTTTTTTTTCAAACCACAGCCTCACACATGGAATAAATCACTCACCAGCACACACAGAGCTATCAGTTTAGTCCCTGCGTAATTCCTATGCCATGTAATAAGTGGATGAACTCTGTGATCTGGATGAATATTGCAATAAAATCTGAGTCAGGAAATGGTCCATTTTTTTCTCAATACTGGAAAACTCAGCATCACGTGTACAGCCGCGGCCCGTGCAGTAAGAGCGGTGGGTAACAGGGGATTTTGACAGACGATGACTGGGAAAAATTAAATAAATAATTAATGTATCTTCTTGATCATCGGTCAAACTCCCAACCCCCCTGCTCTTACCTACACGGGCCGCGGCTGCACGTGTAAAACCTGTATCAGCTGCAACAATACCACTCGTCCCTACCTAGGCCAAATCATGGGGAAGGGTTGTGTTCTGAAATCACCTATTCACCCAGAGTTAACATAAAATTCACTACTTCACATCAGCCCAACAATAGGCGCCCAACGTATTCAACAGTAGGCGCTCATCAAAAATGAGCTGGAAAAACAGTTTGTTTTCTTTTAGCTCGATAAGGAAAAAAATATTAAAAATACTGTAAAAGAAGGTTACATTTTGAACAGGAAATTATCTTTTTTAGGAGGCAAGGGGTGGAGGTACCCAAGGTATCCTGCGCCTGACAAGTTCTCTGTTGAGGTACTCCCTGTGGACACAAGCTAAAGGTGAGCTTGGCAAGTGTAGATGACCTCAGAGTAAGCACTAGTGAGATGGTATGTATGACTCTAGAGCAGTGGAGTGCCCCCTATGTTCACCACAACTCATGACGATTCTGTTCCTCTACACCAGGCATGTGACATAACATTGTGATTGTGTTATAAATACTGCCAGAGGGCATCAGTGGCGGGTGATAATGTTACAGTGGAGGAGGGCGTGGGGGGCATAAAAGCACACATACACCTCAGTCATAACAATACATTCACACACGCACTCACACCCATTCACCACACTCACTAACAAATACACATACATTCATACATGCATGCACCAAACAAAAAAACATAAAACTTACTTCAACAGCAGCTCTCTGACAGGGAAGCCTCGGATGTCCCAGGAGGATTGGGACTGCTGCCTTCCCTCATTGGCTGACCTAAGGTCTTCACTGGCTTATCGAGGCACCCATGGTCAGCCAATGAGGAAAGACAGCAGTTCAAACCTTGTCAAACAGTGGGATAGGGTCAGTGAGACTGCTGACCCCACCCTACTCTGTGACGATGTGCCTCTGATTGGCACTCAGACCTGGGCACTTCAGGGTTTACAACTGAAAAGGCTAGGTCCGAGGCAATTGGTGACGCTCACAAATTCTGCTAAAATGGGGCTGTCAGGGCACTATTCAGTGCATCTCTGTGTCCAGCTGGGGTCCATGCTGAGCAGCAGGGGTGGGATCTCAGGCCTTTTCCCAGCTTCTGCCAAGGTTTGATATCTCATCTCTCATTGATCCTCGCCCTGCGTTCCCTATCTAGCACCTCATTTGCAGTTTGGGAATCCTGATCTGCTGGTTCCAATTTTAAACACCATATTACTGTAGCACAGTGGAGTGAAATCCCCCTAGTTAGAAGCAACCTCCAGCAAATGAAACAAGGTAAATAAAAATGTTTCCAATTTTGATCTGGGGATATAAATGTGTCTGAGAGAGTTTGTTTGTGAGTGTTCATGTGTGAGAGTGTCTGAGAGAGAGAGTGTATGAGAGAGTGTGTTAAAATGAGTAGTGTGAATGATTAAGATGAATGAGTGTGTGAGAGAGAGAAGGAATGGGTATTAGTGTGTATGAATGTGTGATTGAGCTAGTGTGTGTGTGAATGAATTACTATGTGTGTGGAAGTGTACGAGAGTGTGTAAATGAGAGAAAATTAGAATGAGTTAAAGTGAGTGAGTGAGTGAACTTGATGGCTGAATGAGTGAAAGAGTAAGAGAGTGAATATGTGTGAGTGAGTGAGTGAGAGCAAGGTTGTGTGTGTTTATGTTATGTTATGTCAATTTCATCTATAACGCGTGCGGCAACTCAAGAGTGTCCTAGCGTGGAAGCCAAATGATGGAGGGAAGGAGAAGGACAGAGCGGCACATTAGGCAAACAGCCAAGTTTTTATCAATTTCCTGAACAGCCTTGGGTTAGTAGTGTTCCCTAGTGTGTAGGGCAGAGAATTGTCTTGAGCCATCTTGAAAGAGGGAGCTGCCCCCCAATTGTTCCAGACGGAACCGAGGGATCACTGCCAGCCGCTGGGAGGCTGAACGCAACAGTCTTTGTGGCACATAGAAGCTGAAGCGATTCCTCAGATACGGAGGACACAAGCCATGGAGGGCTGCATTGGCTAGGGTGAGGGTCTTGAATTTGACTCGTTGGGCCACGGGAAGCCAGTGAAGGTCAAGCAAATATTGCTTCACACTAGTTCTTCCGGGGATGTTTTGCAGAGCTCTGGATGCCGCATTTTGTAAAACTTGCAGCTTCCCCAGCTGGAAGCCTGGTACTCCTATATACAGTGTGTTGGCATAGTCTAGACGTGAAAGAATCAGTGCCCCCGTGACCCTTTCCTTGGTTGCCCTGGGTAGCAAGGGCAGAAAATTCCTGAGAATCTTCAGTGTACCAAAACATTGTCCGGCTAGTTTCTTTATTTGCATGGAGAACCTAAGGTCCTCATCAAATCAGACACCTAGGTTTTTGACTGTCTGACCCACAGAGCTAGGTAAAGGACAGTTAGTCAGCCAGAGGACTTCCCTAAACTGTGGAGGGAAAGCCCATACAGAAGCACCTCAAACTTCTCCTAGTTACACTTCAGCTTGGGTTAAAGCCAGCCATTTGAAAACTGCCATTAGACAGGCTTTGACCTGGACAGGAGATGTGTCCGCCTCCCTCCAAGTGAAGAGGAGCTGGATGTCATCCGCATAAGCGATGATCTTTGCTACCAGCTCCTCTGCAAGATAAATCAGCGGGCGACTTAAATATTAAACAGCCGAGGGCTCAGGGTTGATCCCTGCGGTACTCCTGTAGACACCTTTTGGGGGACCGAGGAGGAGGGAGGGAGCCATACTTGCTGTGATCGATCTTCTAGGACTGACTTGAGCCAATTCCATGCTCAACTCGAAATGTTGGCGAGGCAAGCAAAAAGGTGAGAGTGTTGTACCGTGTCGAATGTGGCAGAGAGGTCTAATAAAATCAAGACCGCCCTACCACCAGAGTCCAGACACTCTCTGATCGCTTCCGACATCTCCACCAACTCCTTCTCGGTGCTATCCGTAGCCCTGAACCCTGATTGGGCAGGGTGTAAAAGGCCAGGTGTTTCTATAAAATTGGACAGCTGTTTGAACATCGCTTTCTCACACACTTTTGCTATGGCAAGCATAAGTGAGATGGGACGGAAGCTAGCCGGAGAGGATATGTCCAATGATGGCTTTTTAAGTAGGGGAAGGAGTTTGGCCTGCTTCCATTCCAAGAGTACAATAGCCGTCTGAAGGGACATATTAATCAGGGTATTAACCACAGGATTGACTACCTCGCCATAGCAGCGAACAGCCTAGCAGGACAGGGGTCCACCGGAGATCCCCTTTTAACAAATTAAGAATGGTCAGTGAATTCTGGAGAGTAATCAAAGAAAATTCCACTTAGGAGGGAGATGAACTAGATAGAAGTGCACTGGGACCGGAAATAGTCGTAGAGGAAAGTCCTGCCTGGCCGATAATTCCTTGTCCCTGGCTGGCCTGAATCATCTGGATTTTATCAATGAAGAACCTAGACAGTTTTTCGCACCATGTGTCAGAGGTAGGAAGAGTAAATGATTCAGTGTGCATGCATGGGGGAATGTTTAAAAAAATAAGTGTACATGTGATTTAGTGACTTTGGGCCAGGTGTAGAAAGCCTAATACTGGTCGGTAACTGCCGAAATTACCGAATTTCGGCTGTTACAGACCGGTATTAGACATTTGAGATGTAGGGGCTTAATTTAAGGATTCGGTAATTTACCAAATCGGTAATTTAAGGAATCGGTAAATTAACAAATTCTTAAATACCGATTCGGTAAATTACCGACTCCTTAATGTAGGAAGCATTCAAGTGAGTGCTTTTCACTTGTAAGGATTCGTTATTTACCACCAACTACAAGTTGGTGGTAAATAATGAAACCGTTAAAAAAAAACAATTTTGTGCTTTTTTAATAGTGCCATGTGGCAGACATACATGCCCTTAGGACATGTATGTGTGCCACATGTGCACCCATGCACTATTCAGGGGTGCAACAGGGTGTCAATGTGACACCGTGCCACCCTTGTAGGTCTTCCCCCTCTTACCGATTCGGTATTTATGATTTGGTAATTCCCATTCATTCCTATGGGCCTCCAGGCCCATATAGGAATGAATGGGAAATACCGAATCGGTAAATACCGAATCGGTATTTACCGAATCTTAACGATATGGTAAAAATTACCAAATAAATACCTACATACCATTTACCCATTCTAAAATACTGAATCAGTAAAATTCGGTATTTTAGAATCTGTAAATGGTATTTACCTACATCTGGCCCTTTGTGTGTTATCCTTTCAAGTGTGTCACCTGACTTGGCATGCTGGAGGTCATCACTGGTTTATGGAGGCACCCATGGTAAATGCTAGCACTGGCATATTGGAGGTGATTCATGGCATAAGGCATGGCAAACATGGCACCAACAAAAACTATAGGCCCTGGCATCCATTGCATACAAGGTAATCCATAACATAATGCTGGTCTTGGTGCACTGTAGATTATCCCTGGTATATGGGAACATTAATAGGACATGAAAGCTCCCATGGCAAAATTCTAGTCCAGGTATTCTGAAGGTTATTCTTGGAATGTTGTTGCCCCTATGGAAATGTATGGAAAAAAATGAAGTTATCCTGTGTAGAGAGTTAGACTTCTTTGGCACATTATGAAAATATGCTAGAATTTTATGACTATCCTTCAGAGCCTACGGATTTTAGTAAGTTTTGATAAGTGGTGTGGTTTAAAATGGTTATTTTTTACCCTTTTTAAACAAAAGAAAAATACTGAGGGGAAGAATCCTCTAAATCTTCTCAAACAAGTCAAGCATCTGCAACCCCTGGCAGCCCTTAAATTATTTCCATGAGATGGAAAATGTTTACTAATTCGCCGTACCCTGCACTTTGCTCATGGGACCCTGACCCGCAAGTAGGCATGCAGCACTTTGTTTTGGGGGACGCCGCACCTTGCACTTTGTTTCTGGGGCCCGGACCCACAACCAGGCACGCTGCACTTTGTGTTGTGGGACTCCATTCCCCCAAAAGGCTTTGCACCAGGAGGTGCCAGCAGGAAGCTGGAAGGGAACGCGCCCGGAGGCACATAAAAACAGTCCAGGGCTCCCGCAGCGTGGGACGCACGCGTGCGTGCCTGGGTGTAAGAACTGTGACCACCAGTTCTCCGGGGGGGTAGCTTGGCTCGAGCAGGAAGGCAACCAGGGGCTTACGTGTAAAGCAGCTACTCAACACACTCATCCACTGAGACACGAAGTGGGCGCAATAATTGAGACCACACCAGTATTTGTGATTGAAAATAGAGATCTTTTATATAGGTTTTAGATCAAGGCAATTCAGGAGTTAGCATTTCATTAGCACCTCATTAAAGTACTTCATTAAAGCATTTCATCAAGTATTCTTAGTAAAGCTGAAAACATCAATTAACACAGCCTGTCGCATTATACTCTTCCACAGGCTAAGAGGGTCCTTTCATAAACCATGGACTAGCATTCAGGAAGCAGTTATAAACATTTCCTCTTGTAAATATCAACAGTTTAGTAACCAACGTCAGACCATCAAAATAGTACTGGAATAAATCACTAGGGATCAGAATTTAACCCCTTCAGGAACTGTAGGAGCCCGCCCCTGCAAGAAATTCAGTACAGGGAAAAATATCACCACTTTATCAGCAGGCTTGAAAACATGTAAGCAGGCATGAGCAGTAAAGGCAGCATAAGGCTGCCACCATGCACCAACAGGCAATGTAGTGAATGATCTTATTACCCAGTGGGCCGGAAACAGTTACTTCAGTATAGCCTGCTCTCCAAGCAGGCACAGTTATTTGGCCCCAGCCCTCCTGATGCTTGATACAGGCAACACAACTACTTGAGGTTCAATGAGGCCAACAGGGCCCAGTCACAGTGTTCCCCGGGGGAGGGGCGGACTCGGGGCCTAATGCCGGCCTTCCGCCCTCCTCCCCTGGGGGTTACCTTCGGTTTTCGGCCCTCCGGGGCCCTTGCGCAGATACGGGGCGAAGGAGAGGGGTTCCAACCCTCCCGGGGCCTCACTCGACCCGGCGCAGTGCAGGTACAGCTTCAGGGCACAGGCGCCAGGGGCGAGGCGGGACCAGCATTGGGTGAAGTAGTGTGGCTCACTGGTTAGAGGCGGCAGACCCGAGAGCAGAGGACGGCCCGGGACCAGGGTTCGATTCCCGGCGTGGCAGGTTTCTGGACCAGGGTCAGCGGACTCGATAATTCTCTCGCCTCGGTGCCCACTCTGATCAGTGATCACACTCGGCAACTCTGGGCATTAGCTTGCCTCATCTTCACTAACGGCCCCACCAGACCGCCGGGGATGCCTGGTCTCACCCTGGAGATACCCATTAAGGGACCATCTCTCAGGGAAGCCAGGAAGGGTTTCGCAGCGGTCGAAGCGCCTTGGGACCCTACGGGTAAGTAGTGCGCTATATAAATGCCAATACATTTACATACATTTACAGCATTAGGGGCAAATCGAAGGGGGCTTCCTGGCTCCACGGCCCCCTCCGCGACGAGTCCAGGCATTTTCCGGGCCTTCAGACGCAGCCTCGGCCCGGGGACCAATCAGAGCAGGGGCCGGGGCTGTCTACGCCAACCGCGTCGCCCGCCTCGAGGGCGCGCCAGCCAGGACCAATGGCTGCGCGGCGCTCGGGGGGCGGGCGGAGGAGCTCCCTGGTCACGTGAGGTACGCGCTGGCTTCAGGCCTACGGCGGCCCTCTCCTAGCATCCGGGGGCCGCCGAGGGGGAAATCATGGCGCTAGACACAGCGCGGAAGCAGGCAGCCACAGGACAGGCTGGAGGCGCCTCAGAGGTGTCCCGTGGGCGGCGCCGATGTCGCGATGGTGACGAGGTCTCCTCAGGCGCCTCGGGGGCTAGGCACAGCGCTTGACGTCGAGGCAGGTGAGCGCGTGGAGGGGCAATGTGGCACTCTTCTGAGGGGCTCAGCGCCGGGGGGGAATTCCACAGCGCGGCAGGGCAGTGTCAATCGGCGCCCACCAGGGGCAATCCAGCGCTTGGGCGGCGCTCCTCAGCGCTAGGTGCCGGCAATTTCGATACTCCCTGACAGGACAGGCAGTCTCAAGTACAGCGCTGGGCAGGGGGAGCAGAATATATCGCTATGCACACAGTTCAGCAGGGACTGCAGGCAGAATAGACAGCAGAGCAGTTCAGTCAGGGGGAGACAGGTAGGGCCAGATTAAAGGCAGGGGCAGCACAGTCAAGTACCTGGTCGATCCCCCAGCAGTCTCTGGTTAAAGCAAGTAGTGTTCTTGGCGCTTGGATGGTTCTGCGCCCTTAGGTGATGGTTTCTTGAAGTTGAAGGGGGCGGTTGAGTTGGAGGCTGGATGAGTTTTCCTCAGTCACTGCAGATAGACCCTGGGGTTCCCTACCGCTGGGCCAGATCAGGGGGCTTGTCTAGGACACCTCACTCAGCTTAAGAGGCAGCACCTAAATCCTGTCACTCCCAGTGGCATAAGTTCCTAACTAGGCCCTCCCGCCTTAATCTCCTGCGTGGGTTCCCCAGGTCAGTGATGCCCCAACTGACTAGAAAAAGTTCCCTCCCTTACTTATATATGCCCAGGTCAGGTGACCACTCTCTAAGGCGGCAAAAATAAGCTCCGCCTCTCTTCTGGAAGGTTCCAGGAGCTTCCCCACTCTACCTATGGACAGGGGATGGCAGGCTGGTATTGCAATAATGTATGGGGATCCAGCCAGCTCCTGGCAACTAGGGTGCTATACTAAAAGACCACGCTGCAGTAGCAGGGGCCAGTGGCAGCCATGTTTGAAGTAGAGAGCACCTGCACCCTAACATGGATTAGCCATGAAAAGGTGCCCGAAGCCCTAAGGGCCAACAAAAAGTAGGTGGGAAAAATGAGGCAAGTGCGAAAAAAAACAGGGAAAGACCACCCTAGGGCTGACAGGTCTAACACTGGGCCATGCCCAGGCAAAGCCCAAGCCAAGGGCGGGCCCGTCCGAGCCCGTCAGAGGCAGGAAGAGGCTGGGCTGGGCCACCCCCTTGATATTGTTTGTGCTATGTTGGACTACAGCAATTAAATAAGGTACCGAACTGAGTTTGTGTGATTGTTCACACGTTATTGGTCATTAGTTATCTTACATAATAAACAAACGTAAGGCCACGGGTACACTAGTATAGGGGGGGTTTGCAGGGACCTCGGACGCTTTTTTAACAAGAGCAGAGTCGCTATTGACCCACTAGATCCAGCTTACAGAAAAAAGACTCTCGCTTGACATACTTTCGGCCCAAAAATGATCCTCAATGGGAGACATAGCTATGTCCAAATCCCCTAGAGGTGCGCTGCAGTCAGTGGATAATCCATGTTCTGTCATCTCGGCTCTGGGCACTAACAGGGATGCAGTTTTACCACCAGTGGTATCGGAAGTGACCACAGCTGTACAGATCTAGATCGTCAATATGGCCCAGAAGCCCGTAGGAGATGGGAATCTTGATCGTTCGCCCATATTGATTGAAGAGACCTCGAGTCTGCCAACGGTGCACACTGAAATTAAATCTCGCGGGTAAGAGGTTATCACCCGATCAAAAAGGGCAACTAGGGATGGTGTGATAAGTCCATCGAAGTCTCTGATAGCAAGTACCGATGAGCCGCCTGCAAAGCGCAAGAGGGGAGGAGCCACAGAAAGACAAAAGCTTAAGCCCAGATCCGAATATCTAACTATTAGGTTTCCCGATAAGCGGGCTTTAGAATCTAATAATGAACTGGCTGTGAACCGTACTCCAGTCCAGACGGTGACAATTGTACAGTAGTGGAGCCTAGGGACGATCCTGAGCTATGGACACGATTAGAGACCATGACGGCTACTTTTATGGGACCCCTTTTATGTAAATTAGAGGCAATAGAAGAAAGACTGTTGCTTCTCCAGAACTCTAATAGCACATTAACCAATCTAGGGGCTTGTAGATGCTCATCTGTTGCTCGGGGGGATCAGAAGTTATTAACGCGAAAGCCCCATTTCCTGTAAATGAGACGGAGAGGAGGGTAAATGGGGATAATGAACAGTTACCAGTGGAACGTGCGGGGGCTAATAGTATCCAACGTATAGGTCCTGAAGCACTGAGACCAAACCCAGGTACAGTTAAGGGGGGGCAAGGGAATCTAGGAAAGGGACCCCAAGTAATCCCCGATTACAGCCAGTGGATACTGTAAGGTTAGGAAGGGGAGATAATGTGCCACAGCAAGCAAAAGAGATGGTCTCACAATTTGCGCAGAGTACCCCTGGCCAACCTGTTTTAGACCTTCCCCTAGCTTCCTGCCCGTATACAGCTATTTTAACAGGTGTTTAGCACATACCAAACAAAGAGAGGAACCCACAACACAACTGATCAACAAGGTGGCGCATTGGATGTGTAGAAATGTGGGGTTTAATATTAGAGACCATATACACATTTTGATGGCAAGGAGGGTATCCTGGGTCGGTGAATCAAGGAAACTATTTTCAGGGGACTGTGTGAATGTAACAGTTAGGCTCCCTGAACTTGTGTGTAAGAGTAGAGGGCCTTATTTAGCCAATGCGGATTCAAGCATCACACTGCTCCAGCTGGGCTTTTTTTTATAGAAACCCGGTCAACCCTAACAAGACTCACAGATATGTGGGTTGACAGGAGGGTGATTCTTGGCAGGCTAATACAGTGTCAACAAGTAACACCTTTGGTCCTCTTAGAGACCCGGATGACATGGGTTGACTAAATTGGGTGGGGGAAGCAGATACTGCATATAACATCTGGGTGATTAACACATATCTAGGAGGGAGGGGAGAAGAGCTCTTCCTGGGGACAGCTGAAGACCAAGATACCTGTGAACCTCAGACAGCAAACGCCCAAGAGGTCAGTGACGTAAGTCAGTCAAGCTACAGGTCTTATAACTCCAGGCAATTGTTAGTGGAGAAAGGCTAATTGGGAAAGATATAAAGATAGTCTCCTGGAATATAGCAGGCCTGTCTTCTAAATTTGTGGACCACCAATGGCTACTCTAAATACGGGAATTTCAAATAATTTGTTTACAAGAAACCTGGGAATCAGTAAATAACAACGTTTTCTTAGAAGGATATAAAACCTATATTTGCCCAGCGTGTAAGGCATTGTCAGGTAGGGCTAGGGGAGGGTTGGTTATTTACGTAGATCTTACATTGCAGGGAAGATGGTTAGATCTAGCTTGGGACTCTGAAGTTGTGCAGGGGTTGGCATTTTTTAACAAATGTTACAGGTTACTTTTTATACATTTTGACAATGTTAACTCAAATGGAAAGGGCTCTGCAAGTTTGCATGAATTCGATACCAGAATTAATCAGTCACAGGAACAAGGGCAGATGGCTCTTCGGCTGGTTCTAGCAGGCGATTTTAACTGTCACCTGTGCCCAAATCAGAGAGCATTGCTTGGGGATTGGTCAACGTGTACCCTTCAGGACGGTCCACACTTGGAACATGCAAAGGAGGGAAAGGAACTCAGTGGCCTTTTAAATATATATGCATTAACACACACAATTGATTTGATTAGGACAAAACGGTTCATCCCATGTTTAAAGGTAGAGGATGTGCCTAATTTAGTGATTACATTTTTGTCTCTGCATCTCTCAGAAATTGTGTGACTTGTTTTATCACTTGCCAATGTATGCCATGACCAGAAACCCCTTGGAGTGGGGAGGGGGTTAGCCAGGGCCACGGACGGTTGCAATGGATACAGGTTGATGGTGAGGCCTTTTATGAATCTTTTTTAAAGGAGGGCGTTCATACTATCCAGAGGTGTTTAGACCCAGAAATGTAAGGGGCAAAATTAGTGGATGCCTTCAAGGATGTTGTCCAAATAGTTGACAGTTTGTTGAGAGCCGCAGGCCGTAAGGCAAATACAGACATCCCAAGATGGTTTGACCATCAATGCTCATGTGCCCCTAGAGAATTGGAAAATGCCTTAAAGACGTCCCCAAGAGATAGGGACCGGGTGACCCTGTGCCGGAAAAGTTACAAGTTGGCGGTTACAGGGCGAAAAAGCCAATTACAGATACAAGCTTGGGAAGATCTTTCAGAGGCGGTGGCATTAAGGGACTCTACCGCCTTCTGGGGGATTATAAACAATCCCTGTTTTCAAGAGGCTGACAAACCGGGATTGAGTAATACTATTCTGCTAGAGCAATATCACGAGTACTTTCAAGGGCTCTATAACCATCACCCATGCATGAACCAGTCGCTGGAGGAGCACTGGGAGCAGGCTATATCCCCATTAAGATTCTCATTGGGAGAGGTGAGAATAGGAATTGAGGGCTTAACCAGGAATAAGGCGTCGGGTCGGGATGGGATTCCACCCGATCTTTTTATCAGTAAAGTGGATCTTTGGGTGCCAATCCTCACTAGGGTCATAAAAGTAGCAGTGGACACGGTAATGCCAGTATCTAGGACCACAGCCACGATTGTCCCTATTTTAAAAAAAGGCAATAAGGAAAGCCCACAGTGTTACCACCCGATTTCCCTCATTGATGTGTCTGCGAAGGTGCTAGGACCGGTGGTCTTGATTCGGCTGTCTTACTGGGCAGAGGAGCATCGGGTCATAACTGACGTCCAATTTGACTTTAAACCTGGAAATTCCACTACCGACCAATGCCTTAACCTGTACCTCATTTCGGCCAAATATACAATAGTCAATCAAGGGACGATGTACGTGGCATTTATGGACCTGACTGTGGCCTTTGACAGAGTTAATTGAGCGAAATTATCTGCAATCATGGGTGGGCTTGTTGTGGACCTGGTGCTCATCAACATCTTAAAATCCCTGCATTTGAATACCACGGCAGCAGTTAGATACAGTCAGGAAAGCGTTGGATAGCGTAGGGATAAAAATTACTATTCCTACTCCAGAGAGTGCAACAGTAGGGAAAGCGTTGGATAGCGTAGAGATAATAATTACTATTCCCACTCCAGTGAGTGCAACAGTAGGGAAAGCGTTGTATAGTGTAGGGGTATAAATTACTATTCCGACTCCAGAGAGTCCAACAGTAGGGAAAGTGTTGGATAGCGTAGGGGTAAAAATTACTATTCCCACTCCAGTGAGTGCAACAGTAGGGAAAGCGTTGGATAGCGTAGGGGTAAAAATTACTAGTCCAACTCCAGTGAGTGCAATAGTAGGGAAAGTAAATACTTCATATATAAATATAAATAACATACATATTAATAGCAATTACAAAATAATGAAAATATTTTACAATTTTATAAAATATATTTATTAATCAATTAAAATTACAAATAAAATTAACTAATAATAAAAATTACCTAACACAAATTATTTACCAATTACCAATCAATTAATTTACAATATAAAAATAAATATAAATTAGACACAAAAAAATATTTAAAAAATATAATTACTTACTATTAATTACTTCCCAAGCTATTCCCCTATAAACACACAACCCACTACAGAAAAGAATGTAACAAAAGTAACATATTTATCAATTAATCAATTACAATAAATTACAAATGATATTTTAATTGATTACCAATTAATAAACAATTAATTCTATATCAATGACAATAAATAAAATAACATATTTAATTAATTATAATTAAATTACTTCCCACCCTATTCCCCTATAAACCCACAACCCGCTACGGAAAATAAATTACTAAAATTAACATATTTATCAATTAATCAATTAAAATTAATTACCAATTATATTTGAATTAATTACCAATTAATAATGAATTAACAATTAAGTCTAAATAAATACCTGGAGGCAAGATGGCGTCCAAGCTGGACGCGTGAGCAAGCCGCTCTTGCCGGACCTTCCGGGGCACGAAATTGTTTGCGGTGAAGACCGGAGCAGTTAAAGACTAATGTTTTGGCGAGGAAGCGGACTGCTGGCTACAATTAATTGCGTTACCTTTGTGCTTGGCTGAACCGGGAGCGAGAAGGAGAAAAGCTGGTTCTTGCTGCTGAGGGTGTTTCTGCCCAGACCTGGATGCTGGCGATTCGAACAGCCATGGCGTGGGAAGCCTGGAGCACGCTGAAGGATCGGTGGGCGTTTCTCCTGAGGCAGGTTACTCGACACACCTGGGGCGCGGTATTCCGCGCTGCACTGAAGCGCAGAGGTGTATCAGATGCTCTACCGCAGCAGAAGCAACCGCTTGTGAGGAGGATGGGGCCGAAAGGGCGGAGATGCACAGGGAGCCGCCGCCGAAACTACAGAAGGAGTAGCAGGCTCGAAGGAAGCATCTTCAGCAAGTAAGGTGACTGAGGCTGGGTCAGGGTCGGCTGCAGTGCGGTCCAAGGAGGGGGCGGTTGCTAGTTCGAGAAAAAAATACCGGAGCTATTCTCTGCTATAAAAGCTAAGGAGGCTGAAAAGATGCAGCAGAGTAAGCAGACTGAGACTCTACTAATGACTCCCGGAGCAATGGGGGTAGTGGCAGGGGGCACACAGAGGACCGCTTCCATTCAAGCTGTTGTACTTTCAACACCCTCTGCTCATGTACCTGAAATGAATGGCTCCATTGCCATCACTGAGGAGAGTCAGAGAAATTTGAGCAATGTTTCCCTCCCAGGATGTCGCAGCTTTAACACCCTCAACTTCTGTAGTAGATATTAACGATTTACTGTTAACCTCTGAGGTAAATGTAGGTAATTTGGCTACAGTAATGAACTTGCCGAACAATGACGGGACACCGTTAGCGGCTAGTGGCGAGACGGATTCTGCTGATTTTTATTCTCTATCTGATCGATCTATGTCATCCTCAGAGGATTTAGCGGAGCTGTATGCTACTCGTATGAGTATGGAGGATGGTAGGCTGGATGATGGTAGTGATCACAGTAGCTTGGATGCTGACTTATTGGAGATAGAGGGCCCAGAGCCCGGTACTGTGCGCAAGCTTCAATTGGGCACGAAAGATAAGGACAACGGCAGTGTGGTTAATAACGCTCAAGAGGAAAATGAAGGCGCCGCTGGTGCAGCAGCAGCATCTGACTCAGAGTGGGAGGACATATCACTGGGGCTGATTTATCAGACGATGATGCAACATAGAGAAGAGACACGAGAGGACAGTATGAGAGTACAGAATTCGTGCAAGAAGCTACATAATTCTGTAAGACGTTTGGTGAAGTCACACTCTGAGTTTTTTGCGAGGGCAACTGAGGCAGAATCACGTATCTCATCCTTAGAAGATGAGGTAGCGCAACAAAAGAAGACAATTGACTTACCTATGGCCACTAAGGAGGACATTAACTGGAAACTGGTGGATATAGAAAATCGCTCTCGTAGAAATAACCTGAGATTTTTGCAGATCCCTGAAGGGAAAGAGGGGTCTGATACACGAGGGTTTATAGTCGCGCTTTTAAAGAAAGCAATGCCAGATGTTATTAAATGGGACTGGGATTGGGAGGTGGAGCGGGCCCATATATTCCCATTTAAAGTTAATCAGCGCGACCAAAATCCAAGAGCCATTCTAGTGACCTTTAATAGCTTTCAAGCTTGTGAGGAAATATTTTTGAAGGCTCGACCAGATAAAAAATGTAGTGCTCTATATTGTGAATTTTTTGTGAGACCCGATCTATGCAAACAATCTGTTGAAATACGATGGCAGCTTCGGCAGTTAATATCAGAGTTTCAAACTAAAGGTGTGCAGGCGTATTTGATGTTTCCAGCTAAATTAAAAGTTATTCACAGGGAACGCACCAGATTTTTCACAACTGCCAGTGCTGTCAAAGATTTTTTGGGGTCGCTGTAATCTGCGAGAGATACAAGAATTGGTGGTATAGAAGTTAATAGAATGTTAAAAGGATGTAGACAGCAAGGAATCAGCAGTGTTTATATTCTTTTCTTCTTTGCTCTTCGTTCTTCACCGGGAAATTTGGGTTTGAGTATGGCAAAGACACGGTGGATGATGCCCCGAGGGTAACGGCAGAGGGATGGTTGGTAAGCTCGCATCACAGCACCATAAGTCCTAAAGCCCCTACAAAGGGAGAAGGGAAGCGAGGGGAAGGCGGGGGGCCTAGAGGGTGGGGCAGGGGTGAGGAAGGGGGCACTTGGGGTTGTTTCTGGGGTGAAAATGTGGGGAAAATGTGTTCACAGCAATTTACACAGGGACAATATGAAGGCAGTAAAATACAAAAAGAATGTGTCAGAATCCTCATTATTAGCTTTGATTTTTTTTGTGTGGGCAGTAGATAGTTGGGTGGTAGGTTATGGATATGTACAATGGCAATGGCGAATAAAGGTGTAAGAATATGCTCTATGAATGTGTCCGGGCTGAATAACTATACAAAAAGACAAAAAGTAGCTGCGGAATTGAGATATATTCGGCCGGACATATTGTGCACACAAGAAACTCACATTCCCTGGTCAAAAAGGGGAATGCTAAAGGAATTAGGGTTTACATTAGCAGCTGCGTCCGGCCAGTCTAGCATGATAAGGGGAGTAGCTATTCTTGTTAAACAAAATTATGCAAATATTGGTCGGAAATTAGTGGATAAAAACGGACGGTGGGCTATTGTAGAGTGTAGTATTGAAGGGAGACAGTTAACGCTATGCACCGTCTATGGAGCTAATTTGGACGATCCGGCGGCCCTGAATGAAATAAACTTAGAATTAGCTAACTTCCCACAACCAATAGTGCTTTGTGGAGATATGAAAATAAATATATTGAATAGTGCAATACAGGATGGTTTTGAAAACTATACAGGTCGGAAACCGAGAGTGTACAAAGCACTTGTTAATCTTTTAAAAGATCAAGGTTTAGTGGATGTATGGCGGCGGCTCAGGGGGGAAGATAATGGTTTGCATTTTATTCACATCCACATAAGAAGTTGGTCAGATTGGATTATTTTTTTGTACCGGAGAACGTACTGGGTGGGGCAATAATTAAAACCTACCCCAGGATTACATCTGATCACTCTCCTATTGTGCTGGAAATACAGGGGAGTGTGAAGAACACAAAGTGCTTTAATTTTACTTATGATCGAAAGCTGTTCTTGAACAAGGAATTTAAAGTGCATATGGACAGCTGGATTCAGTCTTTTTTCAGCTACAACAAAGGGACTGCCAATGTTTGCATAGTTTGGGACACATTTAAAGTGGGATTCCGTGGTCAGTGCATGAATTTTTCAATCTGGCAGCAAAAGATATTTAAAAAAGAGATTGCCACACTATATGACCAGCTAGTACAAGCAGAGACTTTACTAACGAGGGAAGTAGTTAGCGGCAGGAATGAGCTATGGGAGTTTGAGAATAAGGTGGCAAAGGCCAGGGCTAATGTTCTTGGATTTTGGAGTACGGAGATCGCAAGAAAATTGTTAACATCTAAAATGCAGAGCCATGAGTTTGGGGAAAAATTGGGAGAAGGCTTGCGGTCAGATTGCGGATGAAGGAGTCAGCTAGGAATATTCATGTAATGAGGGATAGTGAGGGGGCATCACACTCGGAGCCGCAGCAGATTCTTAATATATTTCAGAAGTTCTACTCTGAATTATATACTCAGGAAGGCGGGTATGGTATGGGTATAGACTGGAATGATAGGTTAGAAGTTGGCTTGAAGGTTCTAGAGCCTAAGCTTGCTGATCAACTGGACTCTACTATAACGATGCTTGAGTTAGAACTGGCAGTTAAGAGTCTGGCAATTGGCAAGGCGGCAGGTCCTGACAGAATCCCTGCGGAGGTTTATAAACAGTTTTTTAATAATATCAAAGATTAATTATTGGGTGTAATGCATATGGCCCAGTGGGGAAGTCCTCCTAGTACCTGGTCGGAGGCGACCATTGCTGTATTCTGTAAGAAAGGCAAAGCCCCGGATTTGGTGGGATCTTATCGGCCTATATCTTTATTCAATGCCGATAACAAAATCTACTCAAAGATTTTGGCCAATCGCTTATCTGAAGTTATAACATCTTTAGTATCGCGGCAACAGCATGATTTTATACCTAAATGAGGCACGGTAGACCATATAAATAAAGTCATCACGCTATTTGACATCACGGCTGCGAATAATAGAGAATTAGCGCTTTTTTTGCTTGCCGCAGAAAAAGCGTTTGACCGGGTGCATTGGGGCTATCTGTGGAGGCTCATGGCTAAAATGGGATTTGGTCAGAAATTTATTATATCAATTCAATCCCTTTACTCTACACCAAAGGCTAGTTCTTAACATTCCCGTAACTATTACCCCTGCTATGATGCTCTTGGGGAAAATACCCATAGATAGCTCCTTGGAGAGGTTATACTCTCATCGCCACTTTATTTTTTTTCTATGACAGTGGCACGACTATGCATAGCTACTGAGTGGCTTCAGGAAAAGCCGCCTGTCTATCAACAATGGCAAGCAAGAATGTATAATTTATATACATTGGAGTGGGGCTTTTCTCAATTAGTGGATCAAGGAGAAAAAAGAAAATGGGTATGAAAATTTGGGGTTCTTTTTCAGATTATTACGTAGATTGAGAATGTATATAAGTATGAATTATATTTGTTAATAATGGATTTACACTGACTATTAATTGTTATTTTTTTTTTTATTCTCTGCCATATGTACAGTAATGATTACCCGCCTTTGGTTGATTTATGCTTTATTGTATATACTGCTTATATAATAATTTGGTTTTTACTCTTATGCTGTACTAATGTGTTGTTGTGAACGTACAAAAAAAAAAACTAAATAAATACCAATAAATAAAATAACATTTAATTAATTATAATTAAATTACTTCCCACCCTATTTCCCTATAAACCCACAACCCGCTACAGAAAATAAATTACTAAAATTAACATATTTAACAATTAATCATTTAACATTAATTACCAATTATATTTTAATTAATTACCAATTAACAATTAATTCTAAATAAATAACAATAAATAAAACAACATATTTAATTAATTATAATTAAATTACTTCCCACCCTATTCCCCTATAAACCCACAACCCGCTACAGAATTATATTACACAAAAATTAAAAAATTAATATTAACTTACCTTAAATTCGATATTTTTGTTGTCTATATTCTGTCTAGTCAATATTATGTCCATTCTATATTTTTGATTCGATGTTATGTCCATTCTATTCGATATTAAAATGTTCTAGTCAATATTTTGGTAGTCTATATTATGTCTAGTCGATATTATGTCTATTCTATATTTTTTACTCGATATGTCTAGTCGATAATAAAAACTCGATATTTTGACTCTATACGGACAGCGCACTGCTTTACTTACTGTCAATAGAGAAGCAGAGTGAAGAAACTGTCCATTGTCTCCATTTGCCGCTTCACTGGGGTTGAGGGGTGTGTGGGGGGGAACGTGTTTTCTCTGCTGGTCTGAACTTACACATCTATCAGAGGCCTGGCATATCCAATCCTCGTCACCAGAAAAAGTGCTGCAATTATAACGCACTTTTGAGTGTTCTTAAAGATTTAAGAGAAGAACAACCTGTGCTTGTTAGTCCAGACACCTACACAATGATCACCCAACATCACAGAATTCGATTATGTCACCGCCCGGCACCCAGTACATCCCTATGACATACTCAGGATTCCACAAGCACACATTCTATAAACTCATATTATATCACTTTCATTCAGCGATATAGCATGCATGTCGATCATGGATATGTATTGCATAGAACTACGAGGATCAACTGGGTCATTGTATGTGCCTTGCAGAGAAATTCTGTAAATAACATATGCTGCAATTGCCCAATCTAATGACATTCAGTGTATTGACCTCAGAAGGTTAGGGGGTAGGGTCTGCGTTGCTGGGACTCGGCCTTGTGACACTCAGATCATTGCAGATATCAGTGGGAGGTGATGCCTCACTGGTCCATCTTGCAATGTGGACTGAAGCAATTTTTAATATTATTAACTCCCTCACTTTCCCTCCTGTCACAGATCCTTCAGAGTCTTCACAGGAGCTCTGTGATAGACTATCAGTCTTCTTCCGTACCAAGATCACAGATATATACTCCCTGCTGGAGGCATCCAACTTCAAAGGGGGGGCTATCTACTCAGCCTGTACTCCACCTCAATGAAAGTGCTATTAGGGAGGAGACACCCAGGCTACTTACCTTTCCTTGTATGTCACCTAAGGTCATGGACCAATTACTAGAAGGAGTTACTTCCGGATCCAAAGCGGATCTCTTTGGATCCCTTCCCCCGGAAGGTGTTAAACATTGGCAGAGAAGCTATCATACCCCACCTTACCACTGTTCTGAGTGTAGCCATCTCAGAGGGGCAATACCCTGTGTCCTGGAAATCCGCAGTGGTTATGCCACTCTTAAAAAAGCCCTCATTGGACCCTATGGAATTGAAAAACTATCGGCCGATTTCTCTGTTACCAGTCCCAGCTAGGATTTTGGAAACCTTTTTAAACTCCCTCCTTAGTTCCTATTTAAGGGATCATCAAATTCTTGATAGTTCACAACACAGCTTTAGAAGCCATCATACGGAAACCGCACTTACCGCGGTATCCAATAAGGTATACACCCTTTAGCACGCATTTTTTACAACACACTACCATTACCACGCATCTTTTACAACGCATGCCATTACAACGCATAGCGCTTTGGGGCGATCTGACATAGGGAATGGATAGTGAATAGGTTAATTTACTATCCAATAACCTTCCCTAGTGTCCACGGGGACTGGTGTTGGAATAGTAAATTAAACTATTCACTATCCAGCACCCAAAGCACTATGCGTTGTAAAGGTATCGCGTTGTAAAAAATGCGTGGTAATGGTATGCGTGGTAAAAGTGTGCGTGCTAACATCATACATCCATTTAATAACATCCGTACCAAGGTAGAGGCAGGCCACACTACTTTGCTGGTCTTGCTCGACCTTACTTTTGAGCTCTTGATACCATAGCTCCGCTGAGGATTGTTGATCGTCTCAGGGAGATAGGGATCGGGGGATTGGCCCTGGGGCTTCGCGCCTCCTTCCTTAGTGATCAGACACAAACAGTGAAAATGCGCCAATTCTACTCTGACAATATCTATGTTGCCCCGCTGGCAAAGGTGGTGAGATCTTTTGGCCTAGAGTTCTTTGTTTAGAAATAACGTGAGTTTAAAAGTACATGCATTAGAGTTACTTGCGTGAACGTGGTAGTGGTTTATCCTGGATGTATGGGCCTGTGCATGGCTAATATCCAGCGCAAGGCTATATGGAGAAACCGATGAAGCAAGGCTATATGGAGAAACCGATGAAGCAAGGCTATATGGAGAAACCGATGAAGCAAGGCTATATGGAGAAACGGATGAAGCAAGGCTATAAGGAGAAACCCATGTAACATTTCACAATCATTAGTATTTAACCCTTTTGCAGGTCACTGTGAGACGTGGTGTATACTACACCAGCCCTAAATTACACACCAGTAGGTAGGTATACCACCCACTGCCCCATAGCTCACCAAAGGAAACATGGCTACTCTTGCTGATATATCAACACGTCCAACGCATGCACCATTGCATTGTATTACATGATTTTGTATCTATTGAGTAAACAATGGCTTTAAATTCGGGTGCTTTCCATTTTCCTTTCCAAGAATCCCCTTGCGTCCATGACCCCTGGCGACGTGATTTACGCGTTTGATAATGAGCGCGTGCCGGAAGTCGACGTCCTGGCGTCATGAAGCGGTGTGGTCCGGCAGCAGGAGAGTCCTGACTCATGCCAGCCGGCCCAGAAACCACCGGAATGCCCTTCAGAATAGAGTGACGTCAATGGCCTGAAAGAGCGGCGTGGCCTCACAGGGCGCCCACGCGTACCTCAGTCCCACACAGGAGTACGTGAGTCAGGATAAGTGTCCCGCTCATATAAAGCGACCTTTATTCCGAGCTGGCCTAGGGTGGCGGGAATGCACCGGCCCTTGATGGCATTGACACACTTATACCAAATAGTTCCCTTGAAAGGCTGTTACACAGTTCTGACTCAGTCAACATCATTTATTACACCCACAGTTTAATTCAACAAACCCTACTTTCTTCCGGGTCTCGATTTGCAGGAGGAATTCGTTTGCAATTTTTAACGAATTTGTTTTCTTCACTGTTTTTTATTAGGAGGCAAGAAACATGGGGGTTTGCTATAGCGTGCATTGCCTTGTTTGTAAAAATAACTTTTAAAAACGGTAAACAAATTCGCTGGACAAATAAAGAAATAAAATGGAGCAATTAAATTAACTGAATATTTTGTATGAAGCAACAATTGCAACATGTTACCAGCTACTTTGTCCTACAAAATTATTACAGGTAGGGCCGACCGGTATTCGCAGGTGCAGTGCCACTCTGCCCAAATAGAAGTGGCTGGAATTCTTGAGTGCCGGCCCCGTGGGCTGAATTTACTGGCTGGAAAATGCAGCTGGTAAAATCTTGCACCGATCTGGCTGAAAGTGCAGCCGGCCCAGGCAGAACCCCTCCTATAGAACAAGGCGAGAACACAATTCTCCCCGTGCCAGCCCACAGCCTTTCCTGGGTCCTTGACTCTGCACCAACCCTGCCTACCGCCTCTACCGGGCTCCCATTTGTTACCACAATGGAGAACCTTCATGTGGAGGTGGATGTGCTAATTATGGGTCATCGTGCTATTCACAATTATTGAGAAAAATTCAGAGTAGCCAGATTTATTCGTGAAGATACTAGCCAAGATGCTGGTATTTCTAGCCAGCAGGGTCCGACTGGCCTATAGGGCAATTAAGCGAGGACCGATGGGCTAGTCTGAAAGATCCATGTGTGGTCTGTTTCTTTAGCAGTTTTGGGCACGTTTAATGGCCAAGTGAGCTGGTTTTTACTGTTTATTTCCAATATGTTACCACTTTTTAAACTAACTGCTTCCCTAGTGTGGGCCACTTATATTTTGGTGCCTGGACCTATTGTTTGTCCCAGTCCGACCCTAATAGCCACATGCTATCCCGCACATAAATCTACTCTTAATCTCTGCCAGTGCCTACATACTCTTTGGAAGGCCGCTGCCAACATCGGTGTAGTTCAGTGAAATACTCACACTCAGCATCTCACACCTTTGAAAATGCACTTCTTTTTAAAAACACAGTAGTGATCTAATTATGTGCTTTAGACCCTTCTGAATGTGAGGCTCTCTGCTGTTTCTCATGTGTCCCACTTGCTTGGGAATGCAACATACAATATGTCTCGAGGAGGACTACAACACCCAACACTTGAGCACAGAACTGACTCCAAGACAAAAGTAGCTTTTAAAGGGCCTCTATCTGACCCCATCTGACCCCCAAACACTGAATTGTATTTACTTGTTCATAAATGTATTCATTTAAACTATTCAAAGATCAATCTAAGGTCCTCATCGCACCTTGTAGGAAAACCCTGATTCAAGTGGAAACACGACTTCCTACCCAAATCAGGGTTAAAATGAATGTGAAATTCACACACTCCTGAGTTGTTTTCCATGTGCACATGGGGAAGAGAGGTTGCAAAGAGGAGGAAAATACAGACAATACATGCATAAATCAATGTGCAAAATATCTACCCACACATACGATGACTGATTGTGAGCATATCATCTTGAATTTTCTGTGACAAATTTGTCCCTGGAAAGAAACAAACCCTGTACCCAGTACTTGATTAATCCAGAAATTTTATGATGAGGACATAAAGAGTATCTTCATGCGTGTCCTTTAAAAAAATGTTCTAGCAGCTCTGTCAGACGGCATAGTGTGGTACCTGAATATCAACTCCAAGATGTGTGACCATAATATACTGGTCAAAATATTGCAAGGGCTGATATACTCATGGATGTATTATTGATGGTAATATCAACGTTTAACATATAGTATATGAAACGAAAACATTGTATATAATATAGTTTTACGTTAGTTTGTTCATAATAGTATTGTATTGTTTTTGATATAATTCTACACGTTAAATGTTTTTTTATTATTATAGTACTTATAATGTTTTCATAGTATATTTTTTATTGGATGATTATTATTTTTGTATATTGTTACTTATTGTTTTTAATCAATTTATACATAAAATATGTTTTCATATTGAGATACTTTTTATGTAATTTGTTCCAGTTGTGTTGTTTGGGTATTTGGTGTGTTGTTTTTAAATTGTAAAATGTATTCATTAATATTATTTGAATATTTAGCAATTATATTTTAGTTCTTCCATGAATAAACAAGATGGCTCGGAGCTCCGCCCAACTTCTGACGAAGTGGTGACGTAGGCCGAGCCCTAAAAATGTTAAGGGCCTGATTACGAGTTTGGAGGGTCATGAGACTGCCGAACCCGTAGTGGCGGTCCGTAGACCACCAGACTGGCGGTCCACCCGTTATGATACTTTCATTGTCAATATTCAAACATACAACTTAATGAAACAGTATACTGAAATTAGTAATATACTGAAATTAGTAAAACGTAAGTGTCTTAAGTGCTTTCCTGAGCTGGATGTGGGATTGTGAAAAGACTTATCTCCAAGAGAAGTTGATTCCACAGTTTTTAAGTTTGCACAGAGAATGGCCTGTACCCTATTATTCGTTTCGGTGTCTATACGAACACTCAAAGCCCACTAACTGCAGTGATTGTGAAAGAATGCCAAATATGCAGGTTCACGTTTTACTCATTGTCTGCTACCTGGATACAAGGAAGTTTAAAAAGAAACGTCAAGGCAACAGGTATTTTCCATCTATGGACATAGGATCTTGAACAACATTCCCATATTCACCAGGATCTCCCAAATTCTACTGCAATTGATGAAAGAGTTGAAAATGCAATTCATTTCATCTAGGTTTACGCAGTACAAATGCCACATAAATAGATGCATACATCTGACAACAAGTGTCTGAACGACGTATGTACACCCATGCCTCATTCTGAGCAACAGAAGACAACCTGGGAAGCAGGAGTGTAAGTTACTTGAAAGATAGTTCAGAAAATCCTCACAAGTGCATCCCCTTTGAAACATCTACAGTACATCATCAAATCTTGGGTGATCGACCCTTTCTGACTTCTACCCAGGGATCTAAAACACCCTGTTGTTGTAGATCCAAAGGTTTAGATTTGCTTTATTAATTTATTTGATTGTTTTCTGCGTCATAGGGTAAGTGTTGTGCATGGAGTAAAAACAGGTACTAAATCTGGTACCTACTAAAATCTTCTGTACTACATTCCTCAATCAACTCCCTTTGCACTGCAATAACACACAAAAAGTCTGAAACTATTTTGATATCAGATATTATAATTCCCCTATTGGGTCTCATAGTCATATTACAATATCTCATACAATCTTAAATTGTACTTTCAGTTTATAAAGTAATATATTTTTTGTTTGTCCTGCTTTTACCTGCTTACAGAAGACTTACTATTCCAAATCACATTAACCCACGTTGGTCTATGAAAACTACCAAAATACATCTGTTGTGCTACATGCTGAAAAGAGTGTCCTCTTGTAAGACATTTCTGATGAAAATATCTTCTGCCTAAAATACATAAAAAATATATACAAATAAACAGCATCTCATTTTGTGTTATTTATCTATTTGATATGTTGTAGCTCTTACCACTTAGATCGCATCACTCATATTTGACACCCCACACTCTTCTTAATCAGTCATTTAAACCAGACGGTGTCTTTAGCTCCTCTACCAGTGCCCTGCAGGCCTTCCACAAACAACACCTGATCAGTTCACCTTCAAGAAAAAGTTAAAATACTGGCAGGGATCCCATCTGCTTAAAGTAAAGAACACAAACTTAACACGGCTCATTTGGTGCTCATGCATTTTTTGTTTACCATTTGAGTCAAGGTTTATTTTTTGTGTAATTTTCTTAGCAAACAATTTTAACATGTTCTTAGCTTCAGTCAGAGACCTTGGCATTTAAACAAATCTGTGAGGAACTATTCATTGTGTCTTTTTAATGGGTGCTTTTAATTTGAACGTCTCATAATTAATTACTGACCTTAATGTAAACAACTGATAATTTGTCGAGTCGTGCTTAATAAATACCTTAAAAGAATGGCTACCTTTCTGAACCTTTCTGAACCCTGTCCCTCTCTCTGTAGATATCCTCAGGGTGAACGCCTGCCTTTTGAAGTCCTAACAATGACACAGAGGGGTGCAACTTTACCCCACATGCACGTCTTCCAATTACCCAGCTCCCCCCTTAGGGGTTGTTATTCCATACACTTTCTTCAAATGTGTAGTGTTATGGAGTCTCCCCTTAAAAGCCTATCTGCAGATATAAGGCCTGTCATAAAAACACACACAAAACAGCTTACTTGATGCGAGAACAATGCACAGCCTTTGACTGAATCCGCAGACCTGGTTCAGTGATTTCTGATCTCCTGTCATAGGTGTCCTAGTACATTTTTGTGAATATCTAGATTTTGGAATGCAGAAGTTGCATCCAAAATTGATAGCTACTGTCCCTACATTACAAAGTAAATCTAGTGGTCTGAGGGAGATGGAACTTCTTGTTTGTGGTTCGAGATGTTTGAGGACTTTGTGTGCACACATTTTCAAAGCAATCCGAGTAAACACCGGAATGAGTGCATGTTGGAGCTAGTTTGCAATCACCAGATGTGTACCTGAGTCGCTCGAGGTACCCTTAGCTGATTCAGATAATTTTTCTGTTTTTAAGCATGGCATCTGTATGAGCGAAGACTAGGTATGCTGCCCATAGAGGCCAATAGGAACAGCCGCACCACTGCATCTCTTTGTCCTGTTCCTTTGTATCCACAGTGTATCTGGGAGGAATGCACAAAGAGCAGGCGTAACACGACTGTCATATGTGATGGTGAAGGTAGAGCTTCCATTATGGATAGCGAGATGTAGACATCTAGGACTGTGCTGTCAGTGGTGAGTGGGGAGGGGCCACAGCAGTGTGAGGAAGCCTAAGAACAGCAAAAACAGATGTTTCTTTAAACTTCATGTTCACTCAATCGAATTCACAATACGCGTAACTCAATTCAGGACATTTTTAAAGTGCACAGCTACCTCCGAAGTTTCCCAGCGCTAGCAACCAGACCGAACAGAAGAGAGGAAGTGAACGAATTACTTAGCGCTGGCGCTAGCGCTAGCAACCAGACCGAACAGAAGAGAGGAAGTGAACGAATTACTTAGCGCTAACGCTAGCAACCAGACCGAACAGAAGAGAGGAAGTGAACGAATTAGTTAGCGATCAGATCCGTATCAAACAAAAAAAATGTAGCTTGCTTCTAAAAGCTGAATCCGAGGGGATGGAGCGAAAACTGAGTGGCAGGGCGTTCTACAGTTTAGAAGCCATGTAGGTAAAGGAACAACGACCTCGTCTAGCTTTACAAATACAAGGAATATGGAGAAGATTCAACCTGTTGGGTCTCAAGGCTCTAGACTGGAAATAAGGTCTCCGTCTTTTCTTCAGATATAGAAGGCCCTTGTGATTGAAGGCTCTGAAGACTAAAGTAAGAGCTTCAAACTAAATTCTCTTGATCAAGGGAAACCAGTGAAGATACCGTGAATGAAAAGAAATGGAAAAATGGGAGGGAATTTTCAAAATTAGGCGGGCAGCCGAATTCTGGACAAATTGAAGCCGTTGCAAAAGAGAGGCCGAAAGGCCCAAATAGAGGCAGGTTGCATAGTCCAATTTAGCTGTGACCAAAGCGTGGACAACCGTTTTCCGTGAGTCCATCGGAATGAGGTGGAGCATTCTTCTAAGGGATCTCAGGAAGGCAAAACATAATGCCATTGCGCTAATGCTTTATGGCGTTAGTGCAGTGATGGAGGTATACTCATATAAACATGCACACCACTAGAGTCCAGCGACTACTAGCAAGCCCAGGATGGCCACGTGCATTCCCTATCCACTCTGTATGCTATCCACCCTGGCAGATGACCCCTGCTGGTCCAAACATTTCAAGAAGGGCAGAAAGAGTTCACTGCCAGTCCACTGGCAAAAGCGACCATCAAAGTAACTTGTGACTTAAGCCGATTAAATTGGGCATCTCACACAGCCCTTCCCAAGGCCCAGCTTGACAGCGTGGCAGACCCAGTTCGTGCCCTGATTATGTAACCGTGAGCTAAGTAGGACAACAATGCACTGGAATGGGATTTACACAACAGCACTATTTCTCCCATAGAAATGTCTCTTTAAAATGCAGAGTCAGGGTGTGAGTACGTGTGCCAAGATCCTCTTTGCTAGTCAAGAAATCAAGGGGACATTGACGAGGGAGTATTTGAGTCAAAAGAGGACAAATTAGTAACACTGCATCCTGAGAATTTTTTTTTCCTAACCTCTAGCTTGATAAACCAACAATACATTACACATTACATTACAACAATTCTAGATTACACCCATAAAGTTACCACTCCGTGTGTGGTCACCTCATTTTCCTGATTGCAACTCCAACGCCGCATTAGGAATGAGAACTCACCTCATCCAAAAGCAACTCTATGTCCGCCTAACGTAGGCAGATGCTACTAGCCAAAATGTAGGCAGTAGTGAAAATGACATCACTCATCTTTCTTTTGTCCATATGATTACATCACAGAAAGTGACATCATGTGACCTTTGACCATGACGACATGACGAGCCCTTTGAAATAATATCACGTGAGAGTTTCCTTAATGTATGCATATTTCTGGCATGTTACTAAAGAGAAATTGAGCATTGTGAAGTAGGACAACACTTTGTTTAGGAAAAGGCATTGCTAATCAGTTCATCACTAGCCTCCTGTAAACTTTACCCTGGTGTGCTGCTGCTGAGTGGACATTAAATGCCATAGAACTGTAACAGGTTCAGAAATATATTAATAAAGTGCACATATGTGTAGATCATGTTTTAACTTTTGAGGTCCCTTTCTTGAAAGCTTGCCAGACTACAACAGTGCACTGTCTCCCAAACAGAACACAAGTTTAATAAAATCGTTTGAAATTAAAAAAAAAAGAGCACGACTTGCATGCAAATTTCTAAGATCCGCCACATTTTGAAAAAAGTGACTTATTTCCCTGTTTGCTTTAGCATGCCAAATACAGAGCAGCCCAGAACAGCATGAACATCTTCCTTAAAGTACGTCTGTTGCCACGTAACAAAAATGGTTATTTTTTCGATGTTACATTTTTGTTGCATGATTTGGATTTATCAAATCATACAGACTGGAATCATTTACACAACTTACCTGCGGTGTCAATAATGCCAATCCGGGATGCCAAATGGGAGGCGGGACTCTGAACCTCCCGTGACGTCCATGAATTATGCTTTCCAAATCTGTCCCACAACTGTTCAATTGCTGAGGTCAACGTGCCCCCGCCAATGCCATTGGCAGCCAAACGCCCTCCCTCGCGACCCCACCGCATTCTATGAAAAGGATGTATTGATTGCACATTATTCCGTTTGTATGTAACTGGTTGCACTAGCTTAGTTGGTTCAATTGAGGTCACAGCTTTTTTGTAGGCAGGTATTAAAATATGCAGATTGAGTGTGTTGTTTTTAATTTCCTTACTGGAACTATAGGGGACCAAGAGGCTTTTACAGGTCTGAACAGTGCTTGAAATGGAAAAATAGAAGTGCAGGTACTCTGCACCAGAGTACCTGCTTGTTTCTGTGAAGTGCCGGTGCTTTCCAATTAAAAGTATTACATCTCTCTTGAGAAGTGCAGGTACTCTCCCTCTCAAAATGAAAAAGTAACAGTATTCAGTACCGAACAACGGTACCAGCCCATTTAAAGCACTGGTTGTGAAAGTAGAAGGACCGGGCAAGTGAGCAAAAACTTGGGCTATGGATGCACAGTACGCACACACCTTTCCTTAGGACAATACATAGAAGACTGGTGCAAGGATTATTACTGCTCCATGCACTGTCGCCTCCTGGAGCACTCTGCATACACAAAAAAGCTCTCTACCTTTGTGAGGAAAATTACCAATCTTTGCATGGTAGTGCCCCAGATTTTTGCATTCTGTAGCTGGTTTAGGCAAGACCGAAAAACAATATATAAATATATATATGCAGATTTATATAGCGCAAACTTGACCCGAAGGTTTTGGAGTGCTTTTAATGAACACCAGTTACATTACACAAGGACATATTCATTTTTTTGGTAGGCATGGGAAGAATACGTGATTTGCCCAAAATCACAGGATGAGGACGCTACCCCGAGGCTCGAACCTTGGTTTCCCAGCTCCAGGATCTGCAATCTAGCCGTCAGACCACATCCTCTCCCCAATATGCTGCCACCACTACGCTCGTGCTGCTAAACTCTGTGCAAGAGCAGTTGCACTTTACCACTACCAGGGTATGGAGATGTGCGACTCTCCCGGTCCAACAAGACTGCAATCCGTGAGACAGGCGGTGGTTATGGTGCACACACATGATTCGTGCTCACCCATGATCAAAAATCAGCCTCAGGGATACAGATGTTGTTGCAGCTGGGGCACTCAGGGCAGAGGTGCCCCATAAGAAGAACTTTTCTGCACCAGCAGCCTCATTGCTGAAGGTGTTACGTCTAACGAGAAACAATGGTGTAAACTTTATTTTCCTTTGCTTTTTGGCGGCTGTGCAGATGGTATCAGAACTATTTGCTGAAGTGCCGGAAAAAGACACATTGTGATTTGTTATATAATCCTAACAGAGATAAGAGAATTGTCTGTTTCTGTTTTTCCATGAAGCACAGGGGTAAATTAGAAATTAAAGATAACAAGAGCTATGAACATAGGGTCTTCATTCAAAGTACCTAAGCATGTTAGTACAAAGATATGCCCATTCTTATCCAAGTAAAATCTTGACAAAAGATCAACATATTAAAACTATACAAAGACCAATTTTGGGATGTACGTCAGTACAACGCGATCAAAATGATCGCGTACTTCACGACGCAGCCGTTACAACGCACGTCGTTACAACGACTTGAGTTGTAGGGCGCTGGATTGTGGATTAGTTTAATTTTATATTCCAACTCCAGCCCACGTAACAGTAGGGAAGGTGTTGAAATAGGAAATCAAACTATTCCTTTACCAAGAGCGCCCTCCAGCGCAAGTCGTAGTAACGACTTGCGTTGTAATGGCTGCGTAGTAAAGGACGCGCTTCGTAAACACCGCGTCATAAAGGACGTTTACCCCAATTTTGATTTGTGGACATGTCACTCAAGGGGCAAACAACAACTCACTCTCGCCACCAGTGTTCCCCTCTTCGGCGATTGCCACTTTATTTTAAATTTTTAACTGGGAGTACCCTCCCCACTGTACCTGCTCTCCTTCCCACCTTGCCAACCAGCATTTTTGCCACCTGCAACTGTGGCGCTGTTTAATTAGATGCTGCTGTGCAGGTGGTGAAATGCTCATCTGCAAAAATGGTGCTGCACAATGTCTGCAAACAACCGATTTTATGTACAATAATGATTGAAGGATGGATGAACGTTGGCCCTGGCGCCACCGAAGAGGGTCAGGTTCTCCGATGTAAGTTTTGTACCGAGGGTACCCAGGTTCTTTTTATTGTCCATGCTAGATCCCCAGATGATACAAGGATGGTGGTTTGTTTGCCCTGGCACTATTGATTGAGGGTGTGCGTCTCTGGTATAGGCTTGCTATTGAGGGAACACAAATTCCGTTTGATTCTGACATTCCACAACGCTGAAGGCCAATACTTAATTTGAGCCAGTGGGGACCACCGACCCTCACTTTTTAATACTTTTATAAATCTGTTTATTAGATTTAATAGCAGCCTACAAAAAGGAAACTATAATAATGAGGCTCCCAATCACAATTTAGTATCCATCTGAAACCAGTTATCGACCATAAACACAATAATTAGACCCATGCAAGTTCCCTCCGATGGGTACTTGTGTCTGACGAACAACTCAACAATGGTAGCTCCTTCACTGCCAGTACATTTGTGTCTCTCCCTGGCCTCTTGGCCCTTCTCACTCCAGGTTTGCCTCTGCAATTCTCCAGGGACCTTTCATATTTGTGTGGTCAGCCACAGGCCCTGTATACCAACTCCTGGCCTCTCATGCATGTTTGTATAGTGGGGCCCCTAGAATTCTAAACTTCAGCTGTGTGTCCTCTGCATACACCAGAGGAATTGATTCCCTGTCAGTTTAACTTGTTTCTGCAGTTCACGAAAAAGTATTGTCTCATAGTCTGGCCAAAAGTGTCCTATTTTAAAGATGCCCAAAATGTTCCATTTCCTATAACCTCTACCACTGGCACTCATGTTTGGGGACCAGCACGTATCTTTTCAGATTAGACATCTTCAGAGAGCATGAGAGAGAGAAAAACACACAAAACTGAAAGACGGAGGAAGAGAAACACAGAAAAACCCTCACAATGGGAGAAAGCAGGAAGCTACAAGAGTGAGATTAATAGGGAAAGGAGTGCCTAGAAGTGGATTAAACAAGCATGAAATAGATTTACATCTGCCCATCCTTGGAATTCAGCACAATGACATTCAATTGCACCAGACACGGACTTCAGAGCTTTGGGCACCGCCACTCATGACTTTACAAGTTAAGCACTGCTTACTGGTGGCCTGTTCTGAAGCGATGCATTAGTGGATGCTGCCTAGTTAAATTTGTATGAATGGTGATAAAATCAAACCTCCTGGCCCTCAAGACCCCCCTTTGTTTAAAATGATCACCCTGGCTCAGCTCCATCCCCCATAGAGTGTCAGCACACTGGGAGTGAGCTTCGACTGTGAACCCTCCTTTGCTCCTTAGATTAACCGTCCAATTCCATTTTAATTCTCACGGAGATATGTTTCTTGCTATAACGACCATCTTTAACCAGCTGATGCAGTCTAATGTTCCCTGTCAACTGCCTGCCTGTGCGGCAGCTTGTCTGAACATTTCAGGACCAGCACTGTCAGATTCAAAGATCCCCTCTAGATCAACTTCAGACCACAAACATCTAAACATTTATTTTGTTTTTCGATATTGTGATATCATCCCCACGGATGTTAAAGTGCTTAACAGAGTGTAAATCCAGTTAGAAAGATTAAATACACACCACCGCAGTGTGCTCTCAGGTATAGCCGCTATTTTAAAATGAGTAAAATATACTAGTAACCTAATAACTTAGCTTATCAACAAAATGAGTGATTCATGGAACAATGCCTTGAGGAAGCTCAGCGGTGCGTAAATTCTAGAGCAAAATGTGGCGGCTTAGTTTACCTGTGCTCATGCGTCCTGGTGCAGTTTACGCACACGTTTTTGATCAGACTTTAACAAGAACTAAAGAATCAACTGAGACAAACACAACTGATTCAAGTTCATGTTTTTATCAAGCGGAGAGTGCTGCTGGCCCTTTCCTAATGGGTGCATTCATATATTTCAAAAGGTTGAAGGTTTGTGTGTAAATCATTTACATTGCTGCATTTCCATTTAAAAATATAGTTATTACCAATGGTGACGTTTCCCTGTAAGTTCTGCATGGAAGAGAAATAATCAAATGCAATACCCAAAGTTGGAAGTTACAGGAGATAGACGAAGTAAGCGCACTTAGGGCCATTTCTGAATAAATTCAGTCCAGACTGTTAATCTTGGCGGTGAAAGTGATTAGGGATCCCTGCCTAGTATGGGCTATAACTAATTGATTCCCAAACCTCCACTAAGCACTGCTCCATCTCTACCAATATGAAATCAACAGTGGTGGCCAGATACTCTGGAGATAGACTGGATGGCAGATCTCTAAAGGTATCTAGTGTGACATTATGGAATGGCTTTTCATATATATTCATCTTTCTATCTTTAAAATTAGACAGCACTGGCACTTTCTTTTCTGATTCAATATTATGTTCTATATGAGTGATTGGCAAATCGTGTCTAGCAATTTAACTTAATCATTTGATTGCTCTCTTAGAATTTTATATTGATACCTTTAAATTTGTACTTTCATATGTACATATGTGGAAATTAGCAATATTAATGTACATAAGCGGCGTTCATTTGCCTTCTCCCATCCCCCTCCCTGTAGGCACCATGAATACCGTGAAACGTTGACCGCATCCTTCCGCCAGTAAAAGCCAGTGCCCATATGTACATGACAGCCGTATTAGGCACCATGGCCTTTTTGTCCGCTCATTGGAATCCCCGGCTTCCCTCCTGCGTGCATTTGAACCCCCCCCCCCACTCTCACATGCACAGACCATAAAACCCTCTCCCTCTGCGCGACCCTGCTCTGAAAAGTAACCCTCCTGCTTGACCCACGCACCCCCCCCATTTTTCTCTTGAAGAAGCATCCTTCGCCTCAGCTGACATAACCCCCCCAGCTGTACCTGACTGCCCCCGCTCTCTCATGTACGGGTCATAAGACCTCTCTCTCTGTGCGACTCTGTCCCTGGGAATCACACCCCATGCCTGACCATCACCTCCCTTCTTCCTATGAATACCCCTCCCTTGATGACCCCTCCACTGAGCCCGATTGTCCGCACGGACCACTGGTCACCTCCTTCGCCTGAGGATACAGTTTGTTGCCCCCCACTGTATGCACTCGCCCCTCTTCAAAAGAGCTACTATTGATCATGACCTCCCCACCCCTCCGAGAATCAATCAGGCGCACACATTCCAAAGGAATCAGCGGAACACTCAGCTGGGTTATAGCCCCCTCCCGTTGTATGGGGTGAGGACCTCTACTGTAGCCACGTGTTGGATTGCGCCAGAGCGGGGAGGGGTCGGGGATGTCTTTTCCTTGCTTCACAATGTCATTATTGTAATAAGGAATGTTTGTGATGTATAAAAGGCGATGTCTCAGAGAACTTGTTAGAGCACCTCCCGATGACACCTTGTTTCGTGTCTGAAATGACAGGCTCTCCTCATGAGAAATAAACTCTGTTCTTGTATTCCTGCTTCCAGCGCCCGTCTCTTTATTTGGTAACTATTCAGGATGGGAACTAAGAGGTGTCTTGCGCCAGCAGCCTGGGCATCGATTGTAAACTGGGCTGACTTTTCCACAATTGGCGTCCCAACGCGGGGCTCATCAGCGACATAAGGTCCGGTAAGAGAGGTCCAGACGATGGGGTGAACATCTAAACGATCGGAGTATACCTGCCTTGAGAGGACCCTCGTCTGGCTGCTGATTGAATGAACTTCACCGATTCCGAACGGACCTCTCTCGAGTGACCCACTGTCCTGACTGGGATCCCACAGGACTGCTGCGGTAAAATCATGGAGTAAGAGAACGATCGGGCGCTGGAAAGGGGAAGACGAAGAACTGTCCACACGGTCCGGTCCGGGTAAGGTCGTGTAAATGCGACAAATTGTGAAATGATTGTTTGATTTGGATAATACTAGTATTACTCTTTTGTTGGTTTGTCTGGAGATTCGCTGTCTGCAAACAGAGAAATAACAGGCTCTCTCTTTGCAGGTAGCGAAGGATAGGTAACGCAGACTTTTGTCCCCGTTGTAATCCGTCGTGCCTATCTTCCTCCCCCACTGTTTTCCCGAACTGTCGTTCGTGGATTGTTGTCTGGAGATTGTCTGTCTGCAAACAGGGAAGAACAAGGTCTCTTTGCAGGTAGTGAAAGGGTAGGTAACGCAGACTTTTGTCCCCGTTGTAACCCGTCGTGCCTACTTATTCTCCCCACTGATTGTTTGATTGACCGAACATTGATTGTTCGGTATTGGTTCTTTTGAGGTATTCACCGCCTGCAAACAACGGAGAATAGAAATATTCTGTCTAGTCTTTGCCCGCCATGATAAGATAGGTAGTGCAGACTTTTGTCCCCGTTGTAATCCGTCATGCCTATCTTCTCCCCACTGATTGGTAGCCTGTTTAGCCCGGACCGCTTATTAGAGATGAACCATCCAGCTCCACTGGAGGGCACACCTAATAAGGACATGTTTACTAAGCGTGGACTAGTCGCTATAGCTTATAATAAGTTATGGCATAAAAATACAAGAAAGGAGTCGAGCGAAATCAGTAGGCCACTGATGAGCTTTCGACTTCGCTAAAAATAAGAAACGTTAGAAATAACCCGCAATAAGAAACATAAAAATGGCGAGGGAAGCCAAGCTTGACACCAAAGCGGCCACGAGGTAGCTAGGTTCCACCCCCCTACTGCTTCAAACATGTCCATCCCGCCACGCCCAATAACGGTAACATGGAATAGATACAAATCAGCATATACCTACCCCCATTCCGGAAGCTCCCGAAGTGCAACAGGTCCGCAGTTACGCCCATCCGGAAGGCGAGGCCTCAACACGTGCAGAGCAGGGCCTGGCTGGCCGCCATTGGAAGGGGAGGCTGTGGGGCGGACGGCCCGAAAGTTGTAATGGTCTCCCCTTTCCCTACTCTTGGCTGCCCTGCGGGCCACGGGGGGGGATGTCTTGCCTCTGCCTCCGACCCCCCCCCCTCTCTATCGCCTGCTCCGGCCGTCAGAAAAACGAAACCGGAGCCGAGGTTGGCAGCACCCTGCGGCGATAACACTGGAGAGTTGCAGGTAGTGCCCTTCGGCGACAACACTGGAGGGTTGCACACGGTGGCACTTCTTCTTTCCTTTTTGATGGCCCTGACAACGGAGGGGGGGGGGATGTCTTGCACATGCCACTGACCCCCCCCCTCCCCCTCACATCGCCTGGTCTGGCCGCTACGAAAAGTCCAGAGAAATTGGTGCCCTGCAGGTCGTGGAGGGGGGAATGTCTTGCTGCCTCCGTCCACCCCCCCCCCTCTCTTCATTGCCTGGTTCGGCCATCCCAAAGTGCTGGAGCCGAAAAACGGCGTGGGATCGCTGGAAGGGGGAGGCGGCGCGAACGAGCCCCCCCCCACCTCCCCAGGTGGAGGCTTCCAGCGACACCCCAACGCTTCGATCAACAGGGTCCCAATCGAAAGGACCGGTGCACGTCCTGTGCTCTTCTCCTCGACCTTGAAGATTCTAAAAGAGCCGGGGGGGCCCCGACCCCTCCACACGGACACCCCCGTCCCCCGTTGGGAACCACGACATCGGCGCACTCCTGCCGTCGCCGACCTCAGTTTTGAAATGACTAAGACCCTGCAAGACCGCCAACTTGAACAGTTCCGGTGGGATACCAGTATGACCCGGTAGAAAAATTGTTGCCTCCCTCCCCACTTTTTGACTGATGGTTCACATTGCCAGTCTCTTCTGTTGCCCTTTCGAAAACAAACTCTTGAACTGCCGAAAGAGGTTCTGGTCCAACCACGAGATGGTGGAGACATTTTGACTATACTTGGGCCTGCCTGACCTCGCCCAAAATGGCGCCGGTACAAATGAAACTTTCAGCTCCTTATTGTACCCTGATTGCTCAAGCCTTGACGTTCTGAGATGTGTATGTAGTTTTTGGGCAACGAAAGTAGATAGGATGGATATTGATAATGTGTTCAGAAAAGGAAGTGATATAAGATAGATATTGATTATGTGTTGGGACAATGAACTGGTATAGGGTGGGTACCAATTATGTGTTAAAGCAATGAATTGATATGAGATAGGTACTAATTGAGCATTCGGACAATGAATTGATATTAAGTTTTAACGCACCATGGTTATTGAAAGTTTGACTTTTCGACATTTATGATGCTTACTCCCAATGAATTTCGATACGATGTTATTGCACTTGCCGCACTTTATATTATGAAATGAATGGCCACCGACTCCGTTCCCCTCACGCCCGGCTCCAGTCTGCTCTATGGCCGGCCCACTGGGTTGTAGGCTCGTATTTGTGCGCCAACATTTTTATTAAAGGTTTTTGAAAAAGCGAGTACAACTGTAGCGATTGCATTAATGAGTTTCGAATGTGTTACTACTGTCTCCAATATAAGCAAAATGAAAGCAGCTTTATTAAGGTTGAAGGTTAAAAAGCCCAATACTTAAGCCGTTACATTATATGCCACAGGCAACAGGAAAAACGTTTTAGATGCCCTTAAGCGATACCGAAGAAATGCCACCTGACCAGCACCCTTGCGCATGATCTAAAAGACCACGCTCGAGTGATTCATGCGGATACGCAGAACGCCAATGATTATGTTTCTAACACTACTGGTCCCTCTGGGCTTAAACGCCGAGATGGTAGAGAATGCACCCCGTTAGGATAGGTCGAGTATGTGGTAAGTAAAAACATTTTTGGATTTAAGCGCACTGATGTGGTTTGAATGTTGCCCCCACCCCCCCCTTCTTTCTCCTCCCATCTGCAGGTCACGTCGGAACATCGGCTGAAGTTTGGAGGAGAAGTTTGGAGGAGTGATGACCGAACGACCGACGGACGGGGGAGTAGGGAATTCGAGCATAGTGCTTATACATGACGAGCTTTGTAAGATGTAGCACCCCCCCCTTACTTAGACATGACTGTTCCTCCCTCAGAACCTAGTGATTGGGAGGATGGACTGACGTAGATACTCGACGAGTTAGTACGATATAACAGAATATGACTCGAACCAGCACGCCAGATAATACAACTATGACGTTTAACTAGATAGGGAAAGGACAATGAAAGTTCCGGGGTAAGGTTACCTAAGCACCGCCCGTCTGGATGACTAAAAATGTTGCTAATGTTTAAAAATATACCACCTCCTTCTCGCACCCTCATAGATATAGCTAAGCTGTCCCACTGTTCTCCCGATTAATGCCCTCCGTTGCCTCAGCCTGGAGAACCTTTTTGCCAAAGGGAGAAAAGGAAAAATGATTCAAAGATCCCACCTTGAGTAGTAGCCCGACCAGGTTAATTTCTGACCAACTGACCGAGGTGTAAGTATTAGCAACCGAGAACACTCGCAAAGATGGCAAACGAAAGGAAAAGGAGGAAAAAAGTAAAAAGAGCTCAGAACGTAGATAAATAGGATACTAAAGATGCGCAGCATGCAGAAAGAGATCTTTTTGGCCAATAACTGTTCTATGTTTTGTCGTGAATTTTTTGTAACACACGTACTGTCTTCCCTTGTCTGAGTTTGTGTGTATGTAATGTATGGGTTTATGTCTTCCCTCTGTTTGCGTTTCCGTGTTACCTGACCCCTGCCGTTCTATGTTGTGAGCGCACTAAATGACCTATTCTCGTACACGTCTCTCTCTCTCTCTCTTTGTCGTGCGTGTACCGAATGGTTCGTTTAGAATGCGGACGACTCTCACTCTCTATGAGAGTCCCCCTGCTCCCTCTTCCTTTTGTGTGGTAACATTGTGCCCCGCCGGCACCAGTCTAATTGGGTCCTTTTTGAACGCGAAGGTGTTCAGCAAAATTGACAGGAACTAAAACGATTTTAACTCGCCATATTACTACCTCTCCTTTCTGCAAAATGAAGGAACTTGAATTGGCTAAGAAGGAAAGGACAGGTAAGACGACTGATGTCCCCTAATCTGGCCCTTTTATAGGGGGACTATATGTCAATGGCATCCTATTTTTCAGTTCGTTAGAAATGCAATCCCCAATGCCCAGATTGATCCCCAATGCCCAGATTGATCCCCAATGCCCAGATTGCCCCACCCCTCTGCACTCAAGTGCGAATGTCCAAAGCGTCCCCGCTTCTCCTGGTTGACCCCAGCTCCATATCAGCTGCCCTCGAATTATAACTGATGACCCTGATTAACCGTTGCTCTCCGGGAAAAGAATGTTTAGCCTCTGTCCCTCTATCATGATGCTAGTTGTTAGTAACGACCCCCGTTCGCAAGAATTAGCCGGTTCTGGAGGAAAAATGTAAGATTGTTAGGACTCGGGTTAGCAAACGAGTCTCTATTGAAGGTTCCAATTTCGAGTTTGATGAAATGCGCAGTTGATAGGAGTCTGACTTCTCTCCATATATGTCATGAATGAACACCAAATAGACTTAGTATAGACTCAGTAGAAATGCCTGCATACATACTCCATGGTAATAACTTCTGACTGTGACCGATGAACGTGTCCCCAAATGCGTAGGATTGAGGGCGGAATTCAAATGTATAAATGTCTTCTCCTGCCAGTTCTCTAAAGCTTGTTTTGTACCCATTCAAAGATATACGATCACCGGAGGAGAAGGGTCGGACGTGACGTACAGCCTGGCTGCAGATCTTGAGACACATGTGACCTCGACCAAAGGTGGAGCTGCAGAGCAACAAGATGCGGGACGAGACAGCAATCTCAAACGTGGAAAATGAAAGGTTGAAGGGCTGCCCTGAAGCCCTCTGTCTGCTAACCCACGTGTGCCTGAAGTCCTCGCCCCCTTTTTGGGCCCGATTGATGGGCCTGCCTGCTCGTTTTCCTTTGCTCCCTTGGTCCCTTGATGTGTCTAAGAAAAGATCTTCCCCCACTCCGCCCTCTCTTCCCTCGACTATCCAACACCCCCTCTTTTCTACATGACTTTTTGACTCAGACGAGAGGAACAGCATTCAGATGGAAATGGGGTTTGCCACAGAAGGAAAAAGGAAATACAGGTGCCGAGCATAAAGGCACCCTTAAAGAATTGGTTAGGGAACAGGACTGTGGTCTAACAGCAGAGGACTGACCGCACCCTGCAACGCGTAAGGTTAGATCCGAGCTGGACCTATAGCTCCACCGCCGGTGCTCAACAGCGCCAACGAAAGAAAACGGACTAGAGCCTACCAGTGATGGCTCACTGCTAAAAAGACACTGTGACGAAGACACCCATCAATTTGACTAAATTACTTGTGTCGAACTGAATTCCGCCCTCAACCACTTTGTATTGCTTTCAAAATGTTTTTCGGTCACTTTTAAAAACTGTACATTGATGCCACCGAAGAGAAAGTCAGAACATTTATACTATGTAGTATGCTGAACTCTAGGCTTGTATAAATAACCCAGCAACTGTGAATTCATATGTGCTGCATTCCACCAACCGCATCGATTGTGCCAGGGTTATATGCAATTCGCTGGTATTTGACAAACGCTATCTCATCGACCACACATGTATTGTATGTACGCCCATTAGTTAGGAAATGAACTCACTTATGTTAAAAGCGGCGACTGTGGAAATTAGCAATATTTAATGTACATAAGCGGCGTTCATTTGCCTTCTCCCATCCCCCTCCCTGTAGGCACCATGAATACCGTGAAACGTTGACCGCATCCTTCCGCCAGTAAAAGCCCGTGCCCATATGTACATGACAGCCGTATTAGGCACCATGGCCTTTTTGTCCGCTCATTGGAATCCCCGGCTTCCCTCCTGCGCGCATTTGAACCCCCCCCCACTCTCACATGCACAGACCATAAAACCCTCTCCCTCTGCGCGACCCTGCTCTGAAAAGTAACCCTCCTGCTTGACCCACGCACCCCCCCCATTTTTCTCTTGAAGAAGCATCCTTCGCCTCAGCTGACATAACCCCCCCAGCTGTACCTGACTGCCCCCGCTCTCTCATGTACGGGTCATAAGACCTCTCTCTCTGTGCGACTCTGTCCCTGGGAATCACACCCCATGCCTGACCATCACCTCCCTTCTTCCTATGAATACCCCTCCCTTGATGACCCCTCCACTGAGCCCGATTGTCCGCACGGACCACTGGTCATCTCCTTCGCCTGAGGATACAGTTTGTTGCCCACCACTGTATGCACTCGCCCCTCTTCAAAAGAGCTACTATTGATCATGACCTCCCCACCCCTCCGAGAATCGATCAGGCGCACACATTCCAAAGGAATCAGCGGAACACTCAGCTGGGTTATAGCCCCCTCCCGTTGTATGGGGTGAGGACCTCTACTGTAGCCACGTGTTGGATTGCGCCAGAGCGGGGAGGGGCCGGGGATGTCTTTTCCTTGCTTCACAATGTCATTATTGTAATAAGGAATGTTTGTGATGTATAAAAGGCGATGTCTCAGAGAACTTGTTAGAGCACCTCCCGATGACACCTTGTTTCGTGTCTGAAATGAGAGGCTCTCCTCATGAGAAATAAACTCTGTTCTTGTATTCCTGCCTCCAGCGCCCGTCTCTTTATTTGGTAACTATTCAGGATGGGAACTAAGAGGTGTCTTGCGCCAGCAGCCTGGGCATCGATTGTAAACTGGGCTGACTTTTCCACACATAGATCATGAAGACATCCAAAGTAAAGGGGAAGGCACGGGATCCAATGGACACCTTGGACGCAGCTTGACAACCTTGACTTTTTCAGACAACCTGGTGTCAGGAATTTACAAATTGCATCTACCTATGTTCCAAAAGTGGGGAATGGTGGAAAGACAATTGTAAAGCCTTGTCGGGTAAATATTTGGTACCCGTGTATTTCCAAATAGATTCCTTTCGTTATCATGTAAATAGGTTCAGGTCATAGTGGGTTTAGTTCCTTCCTAAGATGGCCGCCACAATAGCCACTGAAGCCATTCAGAGTTTAGTACGTGAGGGCTAGTTGATGTACGCCTCGCGCAGCGTTCAAACTGCGCACTTCATCTGTTCGGGTTCCTGAGGAAACAGCTAGAGTCAGACGCTCCGTGTCAAGTATTCGTGACAGGAGTTCTTAGAGTTGTTTAGTTAAATTCTCGAGTCCGCTACCCTAGTAACTTGCCAAATGTTACTTTTGAGTGGATTCCTGGAAGTTCGTGAAGTAACGTTCTTCCGTCTGCTGCAGTGACTGAGACTTCGTTCGTCTCCTTCTGTCATCGTCGTGGGAGCCAGTTCACCCTGCTGAAACGCGACTGAGGTCCCCTTCACTGAAGGTTCAACAGACTCCATCGACCTCTTGCGGAGTTAGCGAGAGGAACAGTAAGCCAGCGACCGCTTCCCCTTTCTCCCCCATTGTCGGCGAACTGTGTGCTGAACAGCTATTCCCTTCTTGCGCTAAACCTGTTCTTTCCTTCCCCCCTTTGCCTCCCTTGTTCCTTTTTGCGCGCTTCGTTCCATTCTGCATTGGAATCCTTGGAGCCGCATGTTCACTGCAAGACATTAACAGATATAAACAGAACCCCAGTTGGGGCGTATACAGAGAGCTTACAGGTAAAGAAGGAGTGAGAGAGTATTAGTTCCTGGGTCGTAGATTTTCAGTAAGGAGCATCCAGTAATGTTGGTCTTTGTCCTGCAGGCATGAAGCTCCCTGAATGTACCTACACATCTTTATGAAGAGTAGCAATACCTTTGGGAACTACTGGTAGGATAAGATTCAATATTTACATAGAGTGAGAATTTTGGTAGGTGGAAGTTGTTGTTTATTCTTTCCCCCCTTGATCTGTGCATTAGGCATCTGCAGTAACCGAAGTCCAAGGTCAAGAGTGATCTACCCAATCGGTGAAGGTGCCAGAAGCTCTCAAGGTGTCTCTTCTCTGTCCACTTCCCCTTTCCCTGTCACTAGTGCGTTCGCCCATGTGGCGGAGTCACTGGTGGAAGGGTGATCGGGTACAGCATCACTGCCTCTGCGAAGATTGGAGCCTTCTGACAGATTGAAGTGCCCAAGTATTCACTTCGCCCAGGCAGTATGACGGAGGGCTTAAATCTAAAGGAACTGGGAGATATGTTAGTGGGTATCCAGAGAGAGTTAGGAGCGGTAAGAGAGGAAAATAAAAGTTTAAAATTAGAATTGGAGGCTTCTAGACAAGAAAATAGAGTGTTAGCTCAGAAGATGGATGGATTAGTAATGGGAAACCCTGTTCAGGGTCCTTCTTCGTCCCACACCAGTCCTGTAAGTTCAGATCCTAAATCAGTAGCTCAGGTAATACACTCAGTCTCCCCTTTAATTCCTCTAGCAGCTCCCGAGAGATTCTCGGGGGATCCGCAAAAAGCCCAGCTTTTTCTAACTCAATGCTCCCTTCATTTCATGTGCCGCCCAACCCTTTTTCCCGATGCACAATCCAGAGTAGCATTTATTTTGTCCTATCTCAGTGGGGATGCTGCTAATTGGGCAATGCCCTTGGTGAGCGAAGATAACCCAATCCTTTGTGATTTTGTTAAGTTCAAATCTGAGTTCCTCAGAATTTTTGACAGGAGAAGGATTTCTCAGGCCACTGATAATGAGCTGCTTGAATTGCGTCAAGGCTCTAAAGATTTGCTATCATATCTGACGCAGTTTAACAAGTTAATTGTGGAAACCAACTGGCCGGAGGAGAAACGAGCTGCTTTATTTTATCGAGGACTGAAAGATGAGATTAAAGATACCTTAGCCCAAGTTCCAAATCGGCCCACTGAATTGTCTGCGTTGGTGGATTTAGTTTTGGAGTTGGATTTTCGTCATTCAGAGCGTAGAGGGGAAAGAAGAAAAGATTGGAGAGTAAATGTTCCTCGATTTGATCGGGCTCGGTTCGAGAAAGGTTCCGGAGGGAGTAATGAAGCCGAACCCATGCAAATTGGAGCCATCCGTGGGCCATTGAGCAAAGAGGAGAAGGAGGAACGGCGTTTGAAGAAATTGTGTCTTTATTGTGGGACCGCTGGCCACTTTGTAAAGGAATGTCCTAAGCGCCCCAAAATACCGTTTAAGGGAAACGAGGGGGGCCATCAGTAGGCGGAGTCGCTCTGGTGGTGCAGGAGAACAAGACGACTCCGGATCCTCATTTAATCCTAAACACTCTTCAGTCGTGCATCCCACACGTAATCCTTCACATGACCTTAAAATTCCGTGGACGACAGATTTCTGGAGTGGCTATTATGTTGGACTCTGGGGCCACAGGAAATTTTTGTGATATAAGGTATGCTCGAAGCATGGGAATTCAAGCCATAAAGAAAGAAAGACCAGAGCCAGTGAGAGCTGTTGATGGAACAAATTTATCGTCTGGGCCGATTATCAGTCATACGGAAGAATTGGAGCTGATTCAATCGGATGGGCATCGAGAAGTGATGCAATTCAATCTAATAGATGCCCCTCAGTTCCAATTGATTTTGGGTCTACCTTGGCTGACTCTACACAATCCGACCATTGATTGGACGAATCGAACAGTCAGTATGCAGTCAAGCTTTTGTCTGGAACATTGTTATGGGCCCCAAGAACACTCCGTGGAGAATTCCCTTGCTTCTTTACTATCGTATGGAGGTCAGTCAGTCTGTGTAATAAATGCTGGAGAAATTCCCCCCGAATATCGGGATTTGAAGATGGTTTTTAGTGAACGGGAAGCAGAGGTTTTACCACCGCACCGTTCCTACGATTGTACGATTGATCTGATCCCAGGAGCAGTACTGCCTTGCAGTCGGATTTATGCTCTGACAGAAGCTGAAAATAACCATCTCAAGGAGTATCTGGATCGATATCTGGCCAATGGGTTCATCAGACCCTCGCAGTCCCCGGTATCCTCCCCGTTATTTTTCATTCCAAAGAAGCAAGAAGGCAGTCTGAGAACCTGCATTGATTATCGCGCCTTGAATTTAGTAACAATCAAGAATCGATACCCCTTGCCTTTAATTTCCGTTCTTCTGGATCAACTCAAAGAAGCACAGATTTTCACCAAGCTTGACTTACGAGGGGCGTACCACTTGGTGCGGATGAAAGAGGGGCACGAGTGGAAGACGGCCTTTCGTACCAAATTTGGCCTTTTCGAATATTGCGTGATGCCCTTTGGGCTGTGTAATGCACCTGCTGTGTTTCAGCATTTCATAAATGACATTCTGAGTGATTTGATTGACAAGGTGGCGATAGTTTATCTGGACGATATTTTAATCTACTCCCAGAATACTCGAGACCATCCCAAGCACGTCAGAATGGTGTTGGAGCGTTTAAGAACACATCATTTATATGTAAAATTGGAAAAGTGTGTTTTTCATGCTACTACGGTGGAGTTTCTAGGATTCGTCCTTTCTCCACATGGAATCACCATGGATCAAGGAAAAGTGCAAGCCGTCAAGGATTGGCCAGAACCACGGAGTATCAAGGAGATACAGCGATTTTTGGGATTCGCTAACTTCTATCGGCGCTTCATCCAGAGTTTTTCACACTTGATTGCACCCATCACTCGTTTACTAAAGAAAGGTGTGCAGTTCGAGTGGACCAGAGCAGCTGCTCAGGCTTTTAGCCATCTCAAAGAAAGATTTGTGTCTGCCCCCATTCTTTTGCATGCCAACCCGGAAGAACCCTTCTTTGTAGAAGCAGATGCATCAGATCAGGCAATCGGAGGAGTTCTCTCTCAACGACATTCCCAAACTGGTCAGTTGCATCCGGTAGCATATCGCTCTAGAAAATTAAATCCAGCAGAACTGAATTACACCATTGCAGAAAAGGAATTGCTAGCGGTTAAGGATGCCTTTGAGGACTGGAGGCATTATCTGCTGGGGGCTAAACATACTGTGACTGTGTTTACTGATCACAAGAATCTACAATTCTTGAAATCCGCAAAGACCCTAACGCCTCGACAGTTACGCTGGTCCTTGTACTTTGCAGACTTTGATTTTGTACTCACCTTTCGCCCAGGAACAAAGAATGGAAAGGCGGATGCGCTTTCCCGCTTGGATACAGACGACTGTGAACATCCTGTTGAACCTCAACCGATCATTCCAGAGACTAAAATCATTTGTGCTCTTTCCCTGAGTAACTTTCAAGAAGAGGTGCGGAAAGGATTATCTACAGAAGAAATTCAGAAGTGGGTTCAATCGGGTGAGGGGAGAGAGTTAAACCAATGTTTACCCTACTACAAAGGAGCGTTGTATCTCCCGACAACTACTCTTCAACAAAGGGCCTTGCAAAGCTGTCATGATCATCCTTTGGCCGGTCATAAAGGAGTTTCTAAGACTTTGGATTTAGTTCAGCGCTATTTTTGGTGGCCTGGGTTGTCCACTCATGTCAAGCAATATGTGCAGTCTTGTGAACTGTGTGCCAGGGGTAAACCTAGTCGGCAGGCTCCACAAGGATTGCTGCAACCCCTTCCTACTCCGACCCATCCATGGCATACGGTCTCAATGGATTTGATTATAGATTTGCCGGTCAGTAAGGGATTCGATACTATCCTGGTGATTGTGGATACTTTCACCAAGATGAGTCACTTTATTGCCATGTCCGGTACCCCAACTGCTCCTGAGCTAGCACAAGCTTTTAGTGAGAACATTGTAAGACTACATGGGGTTCCCAAGATAGTGGTTTCAGATCGAGGTCCCCAGTTCATCTCCCGTTTCTGGCAAGCCTATCTAAAGGGATTGGGAATTGAGAGAAGGTTGTCTACCAGCTATCACCCTGAGTCGGATGGGCAGACGGAGAGAATTAACCAAGAACTGGAACAGTACCTCCGTTTGTTTCTCCTTGAAAAGGGTGGTGACTGGTCGGATCACTTGTGGATGGCAGAATTCGCTAGTAATAATGCTAAAAGTGTCTCTACAGGTTACTCACCTTTTTATTTGAATTCTGGACGCCACCCTAATCCATTCTGCCCTCAGGAAGATTTAGAAGTCCCTGCAGTGCAGACCTTGTTGACAAATATGTCCACTTTACATAAGTCTGCAGAAGAGAACTTGATAAAAGCTAAACAGGTCTACAAGAAAGGTGCAGATAGACATAGAAAACCCGCTCCGCAATATCAAGTAGGAGATCAGGTGTGGCTCTCTACAAAGAACCTTCATTTAAAAGGGAATAGAAAATTCCAACCAAGATTTGTGGGTCCCTATCCAGTTGAGCAGGTTATGGGTCCGGTGACAGTGAGGTTAAAATTACCAGTTAAATTGGGTATCCATCCAGTCTTCCACGTCTCCTTACTAAAAAAGTCTAAGTCCAACATGAGGTTGGGTAAACCACCTGAACTACTCATTATTTCTGGTCACCCTGAGTACGAGGTTCATGACATTCTAGACTCCAAAAGCAAGAAAGGTAGGCTATTTTATCTGGTAGATTGGAAGGGGTACGGCCCTGAGGAAAGGTCTTGGGAACCTGCTTCCCAAATTCATGCTCCACGACTCATTAAGAGATTCCATGCACGGCAACCTCTCAAACCTGGACCGATAAATCGGTCTTTGAGAGGGGGTACTGTCAGGAATTTACAAATTGCATCTACCTATGTTCCAAAAGTGGGGAATGGTGGAAAGACAATTGTAAAGCCTTGTCGGGTAAATATTTGGTACCCGTGTATTTCCAAATAGATTCCTTTCGTTATCATGTAAATAGGTTCAGGTCATAGTGGGTTTAGTTCCTTCCTAAGATGGCCGCCACAATAGCCACTGAAGCCATTCAGAGTTTAGTACGTGAGGGCTAGTTGATGTACGCCTCGCGCAGCGTTCAAACTGCGCACTTCATCTGTTCGGGTTCCTGAGGAAACAGCTAGAGTCAGACGCTCCGTGTCAAGTATTCGTGACAGGAGTTCTTAGAGTTGTTTAGTTAAATTCTCGAGTCCGCTACCCTAGTAACTTGCCAAATGTTACTTTTGAGTGGATTCCTGGAAGTTCGTGAAGTAACGTTCTTCCGTCTGCTGCAGTGACTGAGACTTCGTTCGTCTCCTTCTGTCATCGTCGTGGGAGCCAGTTCACCCTGCTGAAACGCGACTGAGGTCCCCTTCACTGAAGGTTCAACAGACTCCATCGACCTCTTGCGGAGTTAGCGAGAGGAACAGTAAGCCAGCGACCGCTTCCCCTTTCTCCCCCATTGTCGGCGAACTGTGTGCTGAACAGCTATTCCCTTCTTGCGCTAAACCTGTTCTTTTCTTCCCCCCTTTGCCTCCCTTGTTCCTTTTTGCGCGCTTCGTTCCATTCTGCATTGGAATCCTTGGAGCCGCATGTTCACTGCAAGACATTAACAGATATAAACAGAACCCCAGTTGGGGCGTATACAGAGAGCTTACAGGTAAAGAAGGAGTGAGAGAGTATTAGTTCCTGGGTCGTAGATTTTCAGTAAGGAGCATCCAGTAATGTTGGTCTTTGTCCTGCAGGCATGAAGCTCCCTGAATGTACCTACACATCTTTATGAAGAGTAGCAATACCTTTGGGAACTACTGGTAGGATAAGATTCAATATTTACATAGAGTGAGAATTTTGGTAGGTGGAAGTTGTTGTTTATTCTTTCCCCCCTTGATCTGTGCATTAGGCATCTGCAGTAACCGAAGTCCAAGGTCAAGAGTGATCTACCCAATCGGTGAAGGTGCCAGAAGCTCTCAAGGTGTCTCTTCTCTGTCCACTTCCCCTTTCCCTGTCACTAGTGCGTTCGCCCATGTGGCGGAGTCACTGGTGGAAGGGTGATCGGGTACAGCATCACTGCCTCTGCGAAGATTGGAGCCTTCTGACAGATTGAAGTGCCCAAGTATTCACTTCGCCCAGGCAGTATGACGGAGGGCTTAAATCTAAAGGAACTGGGAGATATGTTAGTGGGTATCCAGAGAGAGTTAGGAGCGGTAAGAGAGGAAAATAAAAGTTTAAAATTAGAATTGGAGGCTTCTAGACAAGAAAATAGAGTGTTAGCTCAGAAGATGGATGGATTAGTAATGGGAAACCCTGTTCAGGGTCCTTCTTCGTCCCACACCAGTCCTGTAAGTTCAGATCCTAAATCAGTAGCTCAGGTAATACACTCAGTCTCCCCTTTAATTCCTCTAGCAGCTCCCGAGAGATTCTCGGGGGATCCGCAAAAAGCCCAGCTTTTTCTAACTCAATGCTCCCTTCATTTCATGTGCCGCCCAACCCTTTTTCCCGATGCACAATCCAGAGTAGCATTTATTTTGTCCTATCTCAGTGGGGATGCTGCTAATTGGGCAATGCCCTTGGTGAGCGAAGATGACCCAATCCTTTGTGATTTTGTTAAGTTCAAATCTGAGTTCCTCAGAATTTTTGACAGGAGAAGGATTTCTCAGGCCACTGATAATGAGCTGCTTGAATTGCGTCAAGGCTCTAAAGATTTGCTATCATATCTGACGCAGTTTAACAAGTTAATTGTGGAAACCAACTGGCCGGAGGAGAAACGAGCTGCTTTATTTTATCGAGGACTGAAAGATGAGATTAAAGATACCTTAGCCCAAGTTCCAAATCGGCCCACTGAATTGTCTGCGTTGGTGGATTTAGTTTTGGAGTTGGATTTTCGTCATTCAGAGCGTAGAGGGGAAAGAAGAAAAGATTGGAGAGTAAATGTTCCTCGATTTGATCGGGCTCGGTTCGAGAAAGGTTCCGGAGGGAGTAATGAAGCCGAACCCATGCAAATTGGAGCCATCCGTGGGCCATTGAGCAAAGAGGAGAAGGAGGAACGGCGTTTGAAGAAATTGTGTCTTTATTGTGGGACCGCTGGCCACTTTGTAAAGGAATGTCCTAAGCGCCCCAAAATACCGTTTAAGGGAAACGAGGGGGGCCATCAGTAGGCGGAGTCGCTCTGGTGGTGCAGGAGAACAAGACGACTCCGGATCCTCATTTAATCCTAAACACTCTTCAGTCGTGCATCCCACACGTAATCCTTCACATGACCTTAAAATTCCGTGGACGACAGATTTCTGGAGTGGCTATTATGTTGGACTCTGGGGCCACAGGAAATTTTTGTGATATAAGGTATGCTCGAAGCATGGGAATTCAAGCCATAAAGAAAGAAAGACCAGAGCCAGTGAGAGCTGTTGATGGAACAAATTTATCGTCTGGGCCGATTATCAGTCATACGGAAGAATTGGAGCTGATTCAATCGGATGGGCATCGAGAAGTGATGCAATTCAATCTAATAGATGCCCCTCAGTTCCAATTGATTTTGGGTCTACCTTGGCTGACTCTACACAATCCGACCATTGATTGGACGAATCGAACAGTCAGTATGCAGTCAAGCTTTTGTCTGGAACATTGTTATGGGCCCCAAGAACACTCCGTGGAGAATTCCCTTGCTTCTTTACTATCGTATGGAGGTCAGTCAGTCTGTGTAATAAATGCTGGAGAAATTCCCCCCGAATATCGGGATTTGAAGATGGTTTTTAGTGAACGGGAAGCAGAGGTTTTACCACCGCACCGTTCCTACGATTGTACGATTGATCTGATCCCAGGAGCAGTACTGCCTTGCAGTCGGATTTATGCTCTGACAGAAGCTGAAAATAACCATCTCAAGGAGTATCTGGATCGATATCTGGCCAATGGGTTCATCAGACCCTCGCAGTCCCCGGTATCCTCCCCATTATTTTTCATTCCAAAGAAGCAAGAAGGCAGTCTGAGAACCTGCATTGATTATCGCGCCGTGAATTTAGTAACAATCAAGAATCGATACCCCTTGCCTTTAATTTCCGTTCTTCTGGATCAACTCAAAGAAGCACAGATTTTCACCAAGCTTGACTTACGAGGGGCGTACCACTTGGTGCGGATGAAAGAGGGGCACGAGTGGAAGACGGCCTTTCGTACCAAATTTGGCCTTTTCGAATATTGCGTGATGCCCTTTGGGCTGTGTAATGCACCTGCTGTGTTTCAGCATTTCATAAATGACATTCTGAGTGATTTGATTGACAAGGTGGCGATAGTTTATCTGGACGATATTTTAATCTACTCCCAGAATACTCGAGACCATCCCAAGCACGTCAGAATGGTGTTGGAGCGTTTAAGAACACATCATTTATATGTAAAATTGGAAAAGTGTGTTTTTCATGCTACTACGGTGGAGTTTCTAGGATTCGTCCTTTCTCCACATGGAATCACCATGGATCAAGGAAAAGTGCAAGCCGTCAAGGATTGGCCAGAACCACGGAGTATCAAGGAGATACAGCGATTTTTGGGATTCGCTAACTTCTATCGGCGCTTCATCCAGAGTTTTTCACACTTGATTGCACCCATCACTCGTTTACTAAAGAAAGGTGTGCAGTTCGAGTGGACCAGAGCAGCTGCTCAGGCTTTTAGCCATCTCAAAGAAAGATTTGTGTCTGCCCCCATTCTTTTGCATGCCAACCCGGAAGAACCCTTCTTTGTAGAAGCAGATGCATCAGATCAGGCAATCGGAGGAGTTCTCTCTCAACGACATTCCCAAACTGGTCAGTTGCATCCGGTAGCATATCGCTCTAGAAAATTAAATCCAGCAGAACTGAATTACCCCATTGCAGAAAAGGAATTGCTAGCGGTTAAGGATGCCTTTGAGGACTGGAGGCATTATCTGCTGGGGGCTAAACATACTGTGACTGTGTTTACTGATCACAAGAATCTACAATTCTTGAAATCCGCAAAGACCCTAACGCCTCGACAGTTACGCTGGTCCTTGTACTTTGCAGACTTTGATTTTGTACTCACCTTTCGCCCAGGAACAAAGAATGGAAAGGCGGATGCGCTTTCCCGCTTGGATACAGACGACTGTGAACATCCTGTTGAACCTCAACCGATCATTCCAGAGACTAAAATCATTTGTGCTCTTTCCCTGAGTAACTTTCAAGAAGAGGTGCGGAAAGGATTATCTACAGAAGAAATTCAGAAGTGGGTTCAATCGGGTGAGGGGAGAGAGTTAAACCAATGTTTACCCTACTACAAAGGAGCGTTGTATCTCCCGACAACTACTCTTCAACAAAGGGCCTTGCAAAGCTGTCATGATCATCCTTTGGCCGGTCATAAAGGAGTTTCTAAGACTTTGGATTTAGTTCAGCGCTATTTTTGGTGGCCTGGGTTGTCCTCTCATGTCAAGCAATATGTGCAGTCTTGTGAACTGTGTGCCAGGGGTAAACCTAGTCGGCAGGCTCCACAAGGATTGCTGCAACCCCTTCCTACTCCGACCCATCCATGGCATACGGTCTCAATGGATTTGATTGTAGATTTGCCGGTCAGTAAGGGATTCGATACTATCCTGGTGATTGTGGATACTTTCACCAAGATGAGTCACTTTATTGCCATGTCCGGTACCCCAACTGCTCCTGAGCTAGCACAAGCTTTTAGTGAGAACATTGTAAGACTACATGGGGTTCCCAAGATAGTGGTTTCAGATCGAGGTCCCCAGTTCATCTCCCGTTTCTGGCAAGCCTATCTAAAGGGATTGGGAATTGAGAGAAGGTTGTCTACCAGCTATCACCCTGAGTCGGATGGGCAGACGGAGAGAATTAACCAAGAACTGGAACAGTACCTCCGTTTGTTTCTCCTTGAAAAGGGTGGTGACTGGTCGGATCACTTGTGGATGGCAGAATTCGCTAGTAATAATGCTAAAAGTGTCTCTACAGGTTACTCACCTTTTTATTTGAATTCTGGACGCCACCCTAATCCATTCTGCCCTCAGGAAGATTTAGAAGTCCCTGCAGTGCAGACCTTGTTGACAAATATGTCCACTTTACATAAGTCTGCAGAAGAGAACTTGATAAAAGCTAAACAGGTCTACAAGAAAGGTGCAGATAGACATAGAAAACCCGCTCCGCAATATCAAGTAGGAGATCAGGTGTGGCTCTCTACAAAGAACCTTCATTTAAAAGGGAATAGAAAATTCCAACCAAGATTTGTGGGTCCCTATCCAGTTGAGCAGGTTATGGGTCCGGTGACAGTGAGGTTAAAATTACCAGTTAAATTGGGAATCCATCCAGTCTTCCACGTCTCCTTACTAAAAAAGTCTAAGTCCAACATGAGGTTGGGTAAACCACCTGAACCCCTCATTATTTCTGGTCACCCTGAGTACGAGGTTCATGACATTCTAGACTCCAAAAGCAAGAAAGGTAGGCTATTTTATCTGGTAGATTGGAAGGGGTACGGCCCTGAGGAAAGGTCTTGGGAACCTGCTTCCCAAATTCATGCTCCACGACTCATTAAGAGATTCCATGCACGGCAACCTCTCAAACCTGGACCGATAAATCGGTCTTTGAGAGGGGGTACTGTCAGGAATTTACAAATTGCATCTACCTATGTTCCAAAAGTGGGGAATGGTGGAAAGACAATTGTAAAGCCTTGTCGGGTAAATATTTGGTACCCGTGTATTTCCAAATAGATTCCTTTCGTTATCATGTAAATAGGTTCAGGTCATAGTGGGTTTAGTTCCTTCCTAAGATGGCCGCCACAATAGCCACTGAAGCCATTCAGAGTTTAGTACGTGAGGGCTAGTTGATGTACGCCTCGCGCAGCGTTCAAACTGCGCACTTCATCTGTTCGGGTTCCTGAGGAAACAGCTAGAGTCAGACGCTCCGTGTCAAGTATTCGTGACAGGAGTTCTTAGAGTTGTTTAGTTAAATTCTCGAGTCCGCTACCCTAGTAACTTGCCAAATGTTACTTTTGAGTGGATTCCTGGAAGTTCGTGAAGTAACGTTCTTCCGTCTGCTGCAGTGACTGAGACTTCGTTCGTCTCCTTCTGTCATCGTCGTGGGAGCCAGTTCACCCTGCTGAAACACGACTGAGGTCCCCTTCACTGAAGGTTCAACAGACTCCATCGACCTCTTGCGGAGTTAGCGAGAGGAACAGTAAGCCAGCGACCGCTTCCCCTTTCTCCCCCATTGTCGGCGAACTGTGTGCTGAACAGCTATTCCCTTCTTGCGCTAAACCTGTTCATTCCTTCCCCCCTTTGCCTCCCTTGTTCCTTTTTGCGCGCTTCGTTCCATTCTGCATTGGAATCCTTGGAGCCGCATGTTCACTGCAAGACATTAACAGATATAAACAGAACCCCAGTTGGGGCGTATACAGAGAGCTTACAGGTAAAGAAGGAGTGAGAGAGTATTAGTTCCTGGGTCGTAGATTTTCAGTAAGGAGCATCCAGTAATGTTGGTCTTTGTCCTGCAGGCATGAAGCTCCCTGAATGTACCTACACATCTTTATGAAGAGTAGCAATACCTTTGGGAACTACTGGTAGGATAAGATTCAATATTTACATAGAGTGAGAATTTTGGTAGGTGGAAGTTGTTGTTTATTCTTTCCCCCCTAGATCTGTGCATTAGGCATCTGCAGTAACCGAAGTCCAAGGTCAAGAGTGATCTACCCAATCGGTGAAGGTGCCAGAAGCTCTCAAGGTGTCTCTTCTCTGTCCACTTCCCCTTTCCCTGTCACTAGTGCGTTCGCCCATGTGGCGGAGTCACTGGTGGAAGGGTGATCGGGTACAGCATCACTGCCTCTGCGAAGATTGGAGCCTTCTGACACCTGGTCCTACTCTCCCATACACATCTTCAGATGCAGAAGGACTATCAATGTAGCAGCCACATCGGCTAACTTGGCCTCAACAGCCACAAGGAAAAACCAAGATGGTGAAGGCTAACATGGCAAACACAACTGTAGTCACTCTTGCAAGCGATGCATTGGAAGAGGTTGAGGCCTTCACCTACCTGGGCAGTATCGTGCACAAGCAAGGCGGCACAGACAGACGTCAAGTTAAGAATTGGCAATGCAAGGGCTGCCTACATTCAGCTAATGAAGATTTGGAGCTCCTAATACCTAACGCTGCAAACCAAGATCAGGCTTTTTAACACCAACGTAAAATCAGTCCTTCTGTATCGAGCAGAAGCTTGGAGGAAAACACTGACCACCACCAACAAAGTCCAGCCCTTCATCAACACCTGTCTGAGGATAATCCTGCAAATCCACTGGCCAAACACCATCAGCAACCACAACCTATGGCAGAAGACTTGCCAACCCCCTCCTCATGAAGAAATCCTGAAAAGACGCTGGGGCTGGATAGCACACACCCTCCGCAGGCTTGCATCAAACAGTACCAGGCAAGCCCTGACCAGGAACCCTCAAAAGAAAAAGAAAAGAGGAAGCACAGGAAACACCTGGCATGGAGGCCTTGAGGCCGACTGTAAGGAGAAGGATTACATCTGGGGTCAGTTTGAAAGAAAAGCCCAGGACCGAGATGGCTAGAGACTAATGGTTGATGGCCTAAACTCCTTGGGAGTCGGCATAGGTACATTCAAAACGTAATATATTTTTTGTACGCATTATCCTATCAGTGCAATGCACCCGACTATGTAACCTGTGCCTGAAGTAATTTTAAAAATGACAATAAAAACATGCTAAAAATATTAAGTATTTTACTTTTAGGTTTGGCATTAGAGAAGATCTTTTGATTATACAAAATAATATGTATAATATACCTACTGTTGTTGTATTATTCACATATTGCTTCCGCCCACTACAACAATAGCATGGCGCAATGAGTAGTCCTACTACAGAAACTGGTTAATTGAACTTTGAGTAAATGCATTTTGCTCATTCACAAGGAGCACATTCACACAAAAGGAGTTCCTTTCTGTGCCAGTTTTTTTGTGTTTTTTGTTTTTTCTTTGCACAGGCCACATTCCAGCTTTATGTTCTTGTGTCCTCTCAATGCTGTTGTAAATTCCTTTTGGAATAACCTTTGTTTATCTGACTAATGCTATCTCACAACATACCATCTTGAGTTTGTAGAATCCCTACTACCAATGGTTCTACAATAAACTTTGACTAGGAAGAAAACCAAAACTTACCATGTTTAATTTGCAGCGCATTTGTAACACTCTTATTTGAACATAGATGGAGTATACTTTGGGTTTTGGTATAAAATATTTTCTACTGTGAAACCAGTTTCCTTCTCTCTTTCCATTTTCTTTCTTTTATTCTTTGTTTCTTTGTTTCTTTCTTGCTTCCTTTCTTTCTTTCTTTCTTTCTTTCTACCATTTTTACTTTTTTGTTTCCTTTTTTCTTCCATTTTTCTTTCCTCTGTATTATTGCATTTGTTCCTTCTTTATTTCCTTTCCTTGTGCTTTTTTGCCTTCTTTCTTTCCCTTTTTCTTTTGTTTTCCTTCTTTTTTCATTCCTTGTTTCTTCTCTTCAATTCTCTCCCTTCTTTCTTTGCTGTCTTTCTTTTTGTCATTCTTTCCTTTCTTCTTTTTTCCTTTATTTCTTTTTTTTTCAATCTTTTGTGATTTTGCTTTCTTTCCTTATTTCCTTCCTTGTTTCTTTCTTTTTTGCATTCTTTCCATTTTTCCTTCCTCTTTCTTCTTTTTTCTTTCCTCCTTTCCATGTTTTCTTTTATTTTGCCTTCTTTAATTTATTACTTTTTTTCCTTAGTTCTTTATGTTTTGCCCTCTTTGTTTCCTTTTCCCTTCTTATTGCCTTCTCTAAATATTGTCCTTCCCTTTTTCCTTTTTGTTCTCTCCTCCCTTCCCTCTATTCTCCTTTAAATTAAAAACATCTTTTATTATTTCTTTCTGATTTCCCTTCCTTAATTTTTTCTTTCCTACATTTTGTTTCTATACTACTTTTCTTTTTTCTTTCCTTTCTTTATATCTTTTTTCTTTGTTTCTTCCTATCTTTTTTTGCTTCTTTCCTTTTTTGTTTCCTTGTTTCGTTTTTTTCTTTATCTTTTCTTTCTAGCTTTGTGCCTTCTTGTCTTTTTTTCCTGCTTACGTTCTTTCCTTCTTCCTTCCTTTTTTGTTTTTTTCTTCTTTCTCATTTTTCCTTCATTACTTATATTTTGTCTTCCTTTCTGTTTTTGCTTTCCTTTCTTCTTTTTTTGCCTTTCCTCATCCCTCCCTTTTTTATTACCTGTCTTCCATCCTTTTTTGCCTGCCTTCCTTCATGTTTTGCCTCCCTTCCTTCCTTTTTTGCCTTTATTCATTTATTTCCTTCTTTCTTGCTTTCTTTCTCAAAGGAAAGAAGAGGCTCACAGACCAATTGGCTTTTTTTAGGTCTGTGTTAGCAAAGATTTTGTGATTTCACTAGAAGTATGTATAACATGGTTACTTACAGGGGGTTTCAGCCAGACTTCATCCATTAGTCTATGATTGTGTCATTCACGTTTTTCTTCCACGGGCTCCAGCGTGCATCTAGGTCCAATGTGACCGCCCACTTTAACCATTGACATGCTTCACTATGAGGTATGGTATGTGCCTTTTCATAAGGAGCGCATCTGCACACAAAGTAGTTCCCTTCAGTGCCAGAGAACACTTCCTTAAAGTGTAATTTCTGAGACCGAAAAACATTTTTGTCTTTAGCCAATGGCTACTTTAGGGCTCGGGCCTGCCGTACACTGCTCAGCAGTGTCGTGCAGCGAGAGTTCTTTTCCTAGGGGAATTGAAAATGTACCTGGAAATTTCACGCATTTCGTGCGTGTTATTTTCAAGGTCCATTCTCATTGGCCTTCGCGTGGGTGCTGTTTTGTAACAGAGCACACAATAGGCCATGGGTGGTCGCGTAGCTCCGCCCATGGCCTATTGGTGTCTGTTACGCGCACCAGAGGCCATATGTTTTGAATTATTGCGGCTTGACAGCCGTGATAATTCAAAACATATGCTGGCAGTGGCGCGCACGCGTGCACCACTCACAGTTTTTTAACATTTTTTATTTACAAAAGCGATCACAAAAGCAATCGTTTTCAGTGCTGCTTGTTTTTTCTCTCTTTCCTTTCGCTCTGCCCTGTCTCTAACCAGGCCGCATAGCAGCAGGCGCTCTACTAGTGACATCCAGCACTAGGCATAGAAAGAGCGCCTTGAAGTAGCTACACAACCCTTGAGGTGTTTACACAGAGAACTGAGGCACTGGTGAATATCACCTCGAAGCAGCGTGCAACTTCTCAAAGTGCGTAAGCGCCTTGCCCGCAGTGCCTTGAATCCTTGTGAAACCTGGAAGCACCTCCACTTAGCGCCTCGAAGCCTTTAAAGAACCCAGCTCCGGAGTACAGCTCCTGGAAACACTGCACAGCCTGGCAGGCACCGTATTTTGACAGCACCTTGAGGTGTGAGCGCCCACACATAGCACCTGGAAACCCTGCTCTGGACTAGCGCCTCAAAGCTTTAGAACTTGTGTTTTGTGGCCCAAGACGGAGCCTGAGCGCCCCAAAGAAGCCAAGGGACCCCCCAGAAGGGACTGAGCTGCTGGAGACCAGGGGTAAGTGCGACGTACCACGTGGATTTTGGACAAGGTTTTTTTATTTATTTGTTGTATGCATTTTTATACAGCGTGGGTGTCAGAGCGATTCACAATAGGAAGCGCTGAACGAGGGGGGAGACCAGGTGGCAACAGAGCTGCCAGGTGGTCTGTATGTCTCAGTTCTGGCAGAATATCAGTGCCCCTTCTTTATAGGGCCCCTCAGTGCCGAGGTCTGCTTCCTTCTGAGACCCTCCTGGAATAGCACCCCGCTAGGCTCGCGCACTTGAAAGGGAAGTTCATGTGGGATCCGCATTTCGTGGTCAAGGTGCCACCTTTCATCCGGGGGTGCTGGTGTGTGTGTTGTATAAACAAAGGCACCTCCCTCCGTCTCCCGCCTCTCAGACACCCCTCCCCCCTCCAGGAAATGTACACGTTTTTGCTCAAGTGCAAGGTTACACTGCACAGGCACTCTCCGACAGATCCCTCCCTTACACTGAGTACAATCCACGTGTGCCCGGGGGCCACACCTGACATCACTTCCACAAGGAGCTCACATTTTTGCGCGCCTCCTTCGGCGCCAGGCCAGGGCGCGCATGCAGCACTCGTGCTGTGCATCATGTGCATGTTACACATAACACAACACATTCCAAAATCTGCACTGTTTGCAATATGTCCTTGCTGTAGGAACTCCAACAACTGGGTGTGCATTTTGTTTTGGATGGAGGCAGATTAAACAATGCACTATCTGCCCCATGATCTCGGTGTAGGCGGACGTAAGAACTGTCTGTAAACACTGCACTATTTGCAACATGGCCTCAGTGAAATGAATGTAATGACTGACTGTAAACACTGCACTATTTGCAACATGGCCTCAGTGAAATGAATGTAATGACGGACTGTAAACACTGCACTATGTGCCCCATGACCTCAGTGTAGATGGACGTAAAGAATGACAGTAAACACTGCACTATGTGCCCCATGGCCTCAGTGTAGATGAACGAAAGGACTGACTGTAAACACTGCACTATTTGCACCATGACCTCAGTGTAGATGGATTTAAATACTGAGTGTAAGCACTGAACTATTTGCAACATGGCCTCAGTGAAATGAATGTAATGACTGTCTGCAAACACTGCACTATTTGCAACATGGCCTCAGTGAAATGAATGTAATGACTGTCTGTAAACACTGCACTATTTGCAACATGGCCTCAGTGAAATGAATGTAATGACTGACTGTAAACACTGCACCATGTGCACCATGGCCTCAGTGTAAGTGGACATAAGGAGTGACTGTAAACACTGCACTATGTGCGCCATGGCCTCAGTGTATGTGAACATAAGGAGTGACTGTAAACACTGCACTATGTGCACCATGGCCTCAGTGTAAGTGGACATGAGGAGTGACTGTAAACACTGCACTATGTGCACCATGGCCTCAGTGTAAGTGGACATGAGGAGTGACTGTAAACACTGCACTATGTGCACCATGGCCTCGGTGTAGATGAACGTAAGAACTGACTGTAAACACTGCACTATGTGCACCATGGCCTGAGTGTAGATGAACGAAAGGACTGACTGTAAACACTGCACAATTTGCACCATGGCCTCAGTGTAGATGAACGAAAGGACTGACTGTAAACACTGCACTATTTGCACCATGACCTCAGTGTAGATGGATTTAAATACTGAGTGTAAGCACTGCACTATTTGCAACATGGCCTCAGTGAAATGAATGTAATGACTGTCTGTAAACACTGCACTATTTGCAACATGGCCTCAGTGAAATGAATGTAATGACTGTCTGTAAACACTGCACCATGGCCTCAGTGTAGGTGGACGTAAGGAGTGACTGTAAACACTGCACTATTTGCACCATGACCTCAGTGTAGATGGATGTAAAGACTGACTGTAAACACTGCACTATTTGCAACATGGCCTCAGTGAAATGAATCTAATGACTGACTGTAAACACTGCACCATGTGCACTATGGCCTCAGTGTAAGTGGATGTAAGGAGTGACTGTAAACACTGCACTATGTGCACCATGGCCTCAGTGTAAGTGGACATGAGGAGTGACTGCAAACACTGCACTATGTGCACCATGGCCTCGGTGTAGATGAACGTAAGAACTGACTGTAAACACTGCACTATCTGCACCATGGCCTGAGTGTAGATGAACGAAAGGACTGACTGTAAACACTGCACAATTTGCACCATGGCCTTAATGTAGATGGACGTAAAGACTGACTGTAAACACTGCACTATGTGCCCCAGGGCCTCTGCATGAGTGACAGCAGAGTGAGAGTGACAGCAAGAGTGATAGCAGAGTGAGAGTGACAGCATGATTGACAGCAGAGTGAGAGTGACAGCAGAGTGAAAGTGACAGCATGAGTGACAGCAGAGTGAAAGTGACAGCATGAGTGACAGAGTGAGAGTGACTTTTTTTGAAGGAAACAAGTGGTCCTTAGCATATAGGGATAAAAGTGAGCAAAGATATTATATAGACCACAGTGGGCTGCTATATAGTTCACAATCCCTTGTCCAGCCGGACAGGGAATATTTATTCATTTGATAGGTTTGTTCAATATAGAAATAAGACAAGTAACCAAAACAATAAGGGTTACAGTAGGGCACAGTCCTGTGCCGTACGTGAAGAGAAAATGAAAAGGACAGTAAGTGAAAGAAATATCAGGCAAACAAAGTGAGGTTGCAGGCCACTGACATGAATTCAAATTAACAGTGTGTCCTGGAGTGAATCAGCCATACAATAATACATTAGGTTCACAAGTATGGGACACTCTTAAAGGAGTGAGAGTGACAGCAGAGTGAGCGGGACAGCAGAGTGAGAGTGACAGCAGAGTGAGAGTGACTGCACAGCAGAGTGAGAGTGACTGTACAGCAGAGTGAGAGTGACTCCACAGCAGAGTGAGAGTGACTGCACAGCAGAGTGAGAGTGACAGCAGAGTGAGAGTGACAGCAGAGTGAGAATGACAGCATGAGTGACTGCAGAGTGAGAGTGACTGCAGAGTGAGAGTGACTGCAGAGTGAGAGTGACAGCAGAGTGAGAGTGACAGCATGACTGACAGCACAGCAAGAGGGACAGCATAAGTGACAGCAGAGTGAGAGTGACAGCTTGAGTGAGAGCAGAGTGAGAGTGACAGCATGAGTGAGAATGACAGCATGAGTGAGAGTGACAGCAGAGTGAGAGTGACAGCATGAGTGAGAGTGACTGCAGAGTGAGAGTGACTGCAGAGTGAGAGTGCTGCATGAGTGACAGCAGAGTGAGAGTGACTGCATGAGTGACAGCAGAGTGAGAGTGACTGCAGAGTGAGAGTAACTGCAGAGTAAGAGAGACTCAGCAGTGTGAGTGTTCCAGAGAGAGCAGGGTACGCTTGTGCACTTACACGGTGCACTGACACACAAGAGCTAAAACAAAGAACAGCTGAACACGTGTCTTGGGAGCTTCATGGAGGCAGCCGACTCTCGGTGAGGGGAGCAGCAAGGAGGGGGCGCCCCAACCAATCAAGCGCAACTACTCACAACCTACCTTAAAGTACTCAAACTGGCTCTCCGCCAGTCAGAGCTCCAGTGGAGGCGCAACTACTGTCCCCTCCTGAGGGACCGCTACAGATCTCTTCTCAAAAACTACAAGAGAGCTATTCTCTCAACTAAACTGGAATACTTTTCGGGTAAAATCCTGACAGCAGCCAACAAATCTAAAGAGATTTTCTCCATTGTCCACAACCTGAGCGCATCCGACAGAGTTAACCCCAATTCCATCCCTTCCCAATCTCTTTGCCTTTCCCTGAACGACTTCTTTCTTGAGAAGATTTCTAATATTAAACGGAATATCCCCCCTCCTCTTCCCTTCTCCCACTGCCCACCTTCCCCCTTTGCTCTCCTCCTTCGACCACTTTCCTCTCATTCCAGGAATCCTTCCTCGCCCTTCTTGGGAAGGTTAAGTCAGGCTCCCCGGCTGACTGTGCTCCAGCTCGCATCCTAAGAGAATTGTTCTCTGTCTGCCCTGACCCCCCTCTATTCCTCCTTAATTCATCTATTTCCCTAGGTACAGTTCCCTCACTGTTTAAAGCATACGCAGTCATCCCCATTCTAAAAAAAACAGGCTCTGACCCCACCCTCCCGGCTAATTTCAGACCCATTTCTTTGCTCCCTTACTTAAGTAAGATCCTCGAGAGCCACATTACTTCGTGCTTGTCGACCTATATAGAGGAAAATCATGTTTTAGCCTCCCATCAAGCTGGCTTTCGCCCAGTCCATTCGACCGAATCTGTGGTCATTTCCGTGCTTGACGAGTTGAAGAGCAAGGTGGACACTAACTCTCCCCAGGCGCTGGTGCTCCTTAATCTGTCCGCTGCATTTGACACGGTCGACCATTCCATCCTTCTCAGCCGTGTCAGGGCAGCGGGCATCCAGGGCACCGGCCTCTCTTGGCTCTCCTCGTTCCTCCAGGGCAAAACACAGGCCGTCCGTCTCTCCGATTTCTCTGCTCCTCCTCGGCCTGTGCCTTGTGGGGTCCCCCAAGGATCTTCCCTTTCCCCTCTCCTCTTCAATCTTTATATCTATCCCCTTATTATTTATTTGCTCAACATGGAGGTCTCTGTGTATAACTACGCAGATGACCTTCAGCTTGTTTTTGATCTTTCCCCTGCCCCTGATTCTCTTCTCAAATTGGAAGATTCAAAACTCCCTTAAGCTTAACCCGGACAAAACGGAGTTGGTCCTGACTGGTGGTGCCATCAGTCCCTGGACATCCGCCTTTTGGCCTTCCACCTTTGGCCCCCCTCCGGTTCCCTCAGGGACAGTTAAAACCTTTGGCATCAAAATCAGTCAGGACCTGTCCATGTGTCCCCAGGTTAGCTCTGTTGTTTCATCCTGCTTTCTTTCCCTCAGGATCATTCGTAAGATCTCCCGTTTCTTTTCTACTGAGGCCCTCAAAATTATTGTCTTGGCCATGATTCTCACACGGTTGGACTATGGGAACTGCCTTTACGCATCATGCAGACCATCCAGAACCAGGCCGCCCGCCTTATCCATCGGCTTCCCAAGTCCCACCATACCACCCCTCTTCTTAAATCCCTCCACTGGCTTCCTATGAAGCAGAGATCTCTCTTCAAGCTGGGATGCCTAGTCTTCATGGCTCGTGACTGCACTGCCCCTGCCTTCATTGACTCCATGATCACCCACTATCACCCCGGTCGTAATCTCCGCTCCTCCAGTCAGGCCCTCCTCTGCGTTCCTCGTTTCCGCAAATCCAGAACCGGCGGCACCAGATTTTCCATTCTTGCCCCCCGATCCTGGAACAGTCTTCACCCCACCATCAGATCCATCACTGTTTACTTGCAATTTCGTAAGGTGCTCAAAACCTACCTGTATTCCCAAGCATTTACAAACCTTGAATTCCCTGGCCGCCTCCTCCATCTGATACAATCATCCCTCTAGCGCCAAGAAACCGCTTGGTCACAGAGCGCTCTACAAATAATTTCAACTTCAACTTCTACTGTACGATTACAACACAGGCCAAAGGGCAGAGCTAGGTCTTTTCGCATTACGTAGGGTGGGTGAGCAGTGTGTGAGTGTGTAGGGTGAGCAGTGTGTGAGCGTGCAGGGTGAGCAGTGTGTGAGCATGCAGGGTGAGCAGTGTGTGAGCATGCAGGGTGAGCAGTGTGTGAGTATGCAGGGTAACAGTGTGTGAGCGTGCAGGGTGAACATTGTGTGAGTGTGTAAGGTGAGCAGTGTGTGAGCGTGCAGGGTGAGCAGTGTTTGAGTGTGCAGAGTGAACATTGTGTGAGTGTGCAGGGTGAACAGTGTGTGAGTGTGCAGGGTGAACAGTGTGTGAGTGTGCAGGGTGAGCAGTGTGTGACTGTGCAGGGCGAGTAGTGTGTGAGTGTGTAGGGTGAGCAGTGTATGAGTGTGTAGGGGCAGTGTGTGAGTGTGCAGGGTACGAAAACCCGAACTAAGTCCACCACACACACACACATAAGACCACACACATAAGACCACACACACAAACACCACCACACACACACTCTCACACCACACTCTCCCCACCACACACTCACCACTAATCACTGCCACTCACTCATCACCACACACTCAACACCACACACTCACCACCACACAATCACCACCACACACTCACCACCACACACGCAACCACACACACAACCACACACACACCACCAGCCATCAGTGCATGCTTTCACCGGGCACAAACACCACCAGCCGTCAGAGCACGCTTTCACCGGGCACAAACACCACCAGCCTTCCACCATCCACACACTACCAGACGTCAGTGCACGCTTTCACCGGGCACAAACACCACCAGCCGTCAGAGCACGCTTTCACCGGGCACAAACACCACCAGCCTTCAGTGCAGCCTTCCACCATCCTCACACTACCAGACGTCAGTGCACGCTTTCACCGAAAATACACACACCACCAGCCATCAGTGCACACTTTCACCAGGCACACACAACACCAGCCGTCAGTGTACGCTTTCACCAGGCACACACCACCAGCCGTCAGTGCACGCTTTTACCAGGCACACACACCACCAGCCGTCAGCGCATGCTTCCACCAGGCACACACACCTCCAGCCGGCAGTGCACGCTTCCACCAGGCACACACACCACCAGCTGTCAGTACACAATTTCTACAGGCACACACACCACCAGCCATCAGTGCACACATCAATTGTTAACACATCCACAATTAACTATTGTAGCAATCGCAGTATGGTGCGCTTCACTTTTAAACATATTCATCTAAAGCGCAGCATGCCACCATTGCTACAATTCCAATCCAACCCACATATTTCCACTACACACCACATGCACACACTCCATAACACATGGCTAAAAGACATTGCCATTTACAATGCCATTAGCTCCAACTCAAATAAATCCGAGACCTATTGCATTTCAAATGCTTGCTTTTTTTAGATTTGACGAGGTGTCTTACAGCTTCCTCAACAACAACAAAAAATGTATATAAAATGTAAAACTGTGACAAAACAAGGATTTCTAAAAGGCTGGTGGCCAACGCCAGGCCCGTTGGCTTTGTCAATCCTTGTTATGGGTTACTATTGCGTTTTTGTTCAGAGAAACATAAATGTAAAGATAATGTCTCAATTCCTATTTTACAGCTTTCCTATCTGAGATATTCATGTTTGTATATAACTGTTTGCACATTTTGCGCTAAGTGAAGAATTTTGGAGAACACCCTTTTGCATTTTCACAGTTTTCGTGTGAGACCTCTTTGCCTTGTTGCTTGCATAAGGGCATTGAAACTTATTTCTATTTGAGTAGTTTGGGGCATATTACCAACAACTAGCGATAATTTTTGTCTCTAACTTGTTTAGAGACAAACATTATCGCCGCACATCGGCGATTTTTATCGCAGATAAACCTTGCTATTAGCAAGGTTTATCGCAAATGCGATAAAAAACGGCCGCAATGCATGAATATCGCTGAAAAGTCAGCGATATTCATGCATTATCGAGCAAATGCTCTTAGCCATGTTATCCACCTCCCATTGGATAACATGGCTAAGAACTGCTCAGGGCAGGTGTTAGCTTTTGGAGATATTCGCGCTTAGCGCGAATATCTCCAAAAGTTGGTAATAGGAGATAGCGATGTTAGGGACTGTTTCCAGTCTCTAACATCTTGGCACGCCCACTTTGCATGTCATTAGTGATAAATATCACTGACATGCAAAGCGGGGCCCAAGATGGTCGCTATCTCCTATTAGCTGTCACTAACTGGTGTTAGCGACAGCTTGGTAATAGGGAGATAATTTTATCTCCGCTTTCTTGGCTTTTAAAGCCAAAAAAGCGGAGATAAACCCCCTTGATAATATGCCCCCCTGTTCTCTCCTAATGATAAACTAAACCAAACTATATATACCACGCTGACTAACACACGTTACACCATTACAGTAGACTTTACACCTAAAAGAAATGCGGGGTAATTTGTGGTTTGAGGTCATTATGTATTTTGTATTAATTTTGTGTTTTTGGACAACTGCGTGGATTTGCTGAGACCAAGTAGTCGGGTTAGTGGAATAATGGACGTTGTAGACGTTTGCTATGAGGAACAGAGACCTGTAAATTAAAAACACAAGATCAAATTAAGGGGCAGATTTATGAGGCCCTTGCGCCACGTTTACGCCGCTGTTGCGTCACGCAAGGCGGCGTAAACGTGGCGCATCCCTACGAACGATTTACAACGTGACGCATCTAGGCAGATGCGTCACGTTGTAAAGCCCTGCGCCGCTTGTGGGCGTTCCGGCGCAGGGTGGGCGTTCCGGGGTAGGTGCACCTCGCAAAAGTGGCTGAGTGAAATCTATGAGATTTCACTCAGTCACTTTTAAGCCAATGCTGCGTCAAAAGCCTGCGCCTGCTTGAAGCAGGCGTAGGTCTTGACGCAGCATTGTTAAAATGGGGCACCCCCGAGCCTTGCTGGAGCTGCGTCGCGTTTGCGACGCAACTCCAGCAATGCGCCACATTTCCGGCACAGATGCGTCACGCATCTGTGCCGTTTTGGAACCATGGTGCGCTGCATTATAAATGCGGCGCACCATGGGTGGCGGAGCTGTGGCGCTCTGTGGCGCACGTTAACTGGCCGCATCCCTGGGGATGCGCCAGTTAACATAAATCTGCCCCTCGGTGTGTGCATGGATTCGTGAATACCCCCCCACCCCGCCTCCCGCTCCCCTTTAACCGGCTATGAGCTCACCGTGCCCTCCAGAGACAGACAAGAGGGCAGTGGGCGGAGCTTGTGAGCCTGATTTCCACCTGCAATAGCAGCCGACGGCTCATCTCACAGGTCTGCGGCCCTTCAAAGACAGACGGCCGCGGGGCAATCTGTCCTCGGCTCTTCATCTGTTTCTAAACCCGGCCTCTGGTGCGAGGCCTTGATGTCTAAGGCTACAGTACAGACCCACCCCCGCCTGCGGCCGAGGCCCCCCCCTCAGCCGGCAGCTCACACACAGGGTCAGATCTGGACAGAAAATAGGCCCCGTCACGAAAATAAAAGTGGCCAACATTAGCGAATCAGATAGCTAAAAAAAAGTGGCCAATGCTTGTAAATTTGGGAGGTTTTGATCTTTTAAAGAGATTTTGTTTAGAAATTTTGCAAGATATGGGGGAAACTGCATGCATTTTTTTTTGCTGCTGGTAAAGTTTGTAGCAACATCACCAGCAGACACGTTGGCCTGTCAGACCAGCCCTTCTAATGCTGCTGGATCGCCCCATAAACCAATCCAACCCTACTCATAATCCCAAATCTTGAAGTGGCTGGAGTATGAGGCCCAGTGGAGGGAGTGGGCACATTGTAAATGAAGACCGTTGTAAGCTGTGAGTGTAAAAGTAAGAGGCTTTAAGTAAGCACGTGCTTGGTGTGAGAGTTGGGATATGTTGCTGAGAGATGTGTCCGTGAGTAGACAAGGCCTTCCATGTCGGGTGGACCTGGCCCCAGTGTTACTTCATCACGCCCATCGCAGTACTGCCTGGCCTTGCTAGGTTGATGTGCCACCGCAGTACCATCTTGAGCTCCCAGATCCGTCGTCCCAGCGCGTGGCCTGTCCTTATAAACTGCTCTGTGATGCTGGACCTCCCGTCTACTCCATAAAGAGCTGCATCACCAGGCGCGGGCTAGAAGAAGAACCTGGAGGTCATATCTCAGCAGCAGAGACCCAAATAATCGCCTTCTTGGTGGAATGACTACTAGCACCCCACCAGTCCTGGACTCTTTACACAACATACTGTTTTCGATGCACAAGTAATAAAGCCTTTGGCCTGCTGTAGCAGCCAACAATGGCGAGCGCCATTGTAGAAGGAAGGGGTCATTTAAAGGGTGTCATTTGCCTAAAGCTGCTGCCGACCTGTCTGGAACTGTTTAGTTTCCACATTTCTTAAAGTGGTGCCTCACTCCACAAAAAACGGAGCGGATCCTGGAAGCAAACTCTCGTGGCACCTATCACAGCGCCACTACTTCCACGCCGGCTTCAAGATGTCCCCAGGACAAAATAACCAGAGGTGCGTCATAAGAACATTCAACAAAAAGAGACAAAAGGCATCCTGTACTGATGGCTCCCTTGACTCGGCACTTCCTGTTTTTGGTTCTAGGTCAAACAATGCTCGAATGGCAGGGAGCCTCCATGACAGTCCATCTTTAGCTTTTATGAAATAGAATGAAAGGAAGGAAGGGCTAGCGCGAAGGATTTTTGGCCACCGAACCGTCCTTCGTCAAAAGGTGGACAATATTGAACGAAAAAGAGCCTTCAATATAGTCCAACTTTGGTTTCAAGGAAACGAAAAAAAGAAATGGCTTGTACCAGCAGTAGGAATGACAACAAGATCCGGTAAAGAACAGCAGACATACTCTCACAGAACTACAAAGATGGACAGTGGTGCCCATAGAAAGCAGGATATGAGTCACTTGTCACTTTGTCAATGCAATACATGCATTGATTTGTTTATTGTCTAAATATATTTTATTTCTATGTAAAAGTATTCAGTTTGGGCAGGGTCGGATTGGGATCACAATTCGGCCCGGGCACTGACGAAAAAAGTGGCCCACATTCAAGAGGCGTGGCCCACATTTAAGGGGCGTGGCCCACATTCAAGGGGCGTGCCCTTTCATGAAACACCATTTGCACAGACTAGGAATGAAAGTGGGAGGATACTGTTCTTGCACAGGACACAGGGCCAAGGTGACAATGGCCTACATGCTGAGCAACTAAAAAAAATAACAAGGCCCTTTTTTGTCACAAAATTATTCCAGCCCTCCAGCACAGGATCACCTGAAAAGCAGCAAAGCCCCTGCTATTACTAACCTACTTAGCCCTCCCCAGACCTTCAGCTCAGGAGCACATGAACAGAGGCAAGGCCCCTGCAATTAGTAAATTAATCAATCCTCCAGGCCTTGGGAACAATTTCATTTAGATTTATTCTACTATGACCTAGCCACATAACAGTGCTGCAAAGCTACATAATTGCACTCCATTCAAAACTCAAATAAACACTGAAATACAACCCCAGAACACCCTTTAGACTAGAGTTAACTCTTCAATAGAGTTAAGTCCCCTCAAGCCAAAGCACATGAAAACACACAGTCCGGCCCACAGCACCGCACAATTCGTGACAGAGGGAGTGTTTGTGATGTCTTTACGGGGCACAGGCACTGGGGGTGCACAGTGTAGTGCCCCAGGTAATGCCCATGTGCTGCTCATGCCAGGCACGGCTGCCAGCCGCCCTGTCTGCATCCAAAAAGAGATCGATTGAACTCATTGAATCAGCCGTAAGCATTGGTAGTTACTCTAGGTGGTATTCCATTCCATTGTTTTATTTTCAGTTTTACTTGTGAGAAGGGACCAGTCAGATGCAGTTCAGATTTGGGTATGTGAGAAACTAAGCAGTGGAGCCTGAATCAGTAGTATTAGCCCACTGCCGGGTCATGTTAGACATATTTAATCATTCTGACCAAGCGGGAATTTATTTTTGGAAAAAGTAAAATGAATGGCTGTCACACCTTGCGAGTTGCCTCTCGTGTTGTGGGGGTCTGCATTATTTTCTTTTTACTGTCTGTCCTGACTATGACGAACAGCCAAAAAAAAATGTAACCGCATCAACGTATTTTTTTTTCTTTAGTTTAGAAAGCTTTATTGTAAAACAATAGGCAATGTAAAACATCAATGCAAGAAAATATAACAAAGTTAAAAGAAAAATGATATAAAAATATAACAGTAGAAATGCAATCCCCAAAGGGTTATAAATGCTGTACCAAGGGAACAAGCTTTTTAAAGGTATTTCTGACGAGGGAAAGGGAAAAGGGGAAAGATGAGAAAGAGAAAGAGGGGGAAGGGGAAACACAAGGAAAGGCAACAAGAAAGAAAATATCTACGAGGTAAAACAGGGTGTATGTCTAGAAAGGAATTGAGTTAAAGGCGACCATAACAAATACACCATCCACTTTAAATCGTCAGACGGTGCTATATGTAAATCCCCAATAGACCATATACCATGGAGCCTTCGGAAGGGTATGTATATCAGAGTGGGTGCCTTCGCTGAAAGACGTAAGGTCTGCTTCACTGCGGGCCAAACTTCAGTTTTACGGAGAGGGTTCTCCATTAGCATGGAGAACCCTCTAACCCAAAGTCTAAAACAGCCCCAAAGTCTATTTTGTTCCCTCTCTGGAAATTACGTTTCTGTGTTTGTGATTTTATCATAGTTGGAATTTTCTAATATCTGGAAACGTGCCTAGAAGAAGATTTATGGATACATTTTAATGCAATCAAATGTATTCTGTTGTGTTTTGTGGCTTTATATATTATAAAAATCTATGATTATTATAGACTCGGTTTAGTATTAGAACCGTCACACGGACGTTTCCAAGGCTTGCTTTCACTGTCTGATATTTCACTTTTTCACGTTTTGACATTTCTCAGGTTTTCACAGATCCCTAGAAGGATGACCCGGACATGTAATGTTATGCCTACTAGGATAAGGGTCTTTTTTATTCGGTCACCCATACTCTCCTGATGACGTTTATTTTCAAAATTATTTTATTAGTCAGATGTAAGGCATAATGAGCTATGCCCTGTTATTTTTAGGTTTAGCTCTCCTGCCCTTGGGTTAATGTTGTTTTTGTCTTCATCCATGCCACCTATTCCCATCAGTAGACCTTGCTTCACAAGGATGTTTAGGGTGCTCGGCAGGACAGCGGGTTAAATGGCCGGTTATGAGTGGGATAGTGGGTCTCCAGAATTGGAGCTTGGAGAATACTGAGAGGCAGGTCAGCGTGCTAGTGTTTCTGGCACATTTGCTTAGATTCTTCAGTTTGGGTGGTACAATTTCAGGGTTGAAGTGACCAGAGCCACTATTAAAGCACACTTCCTATAATTATACTTTCCATGGCAACTGTGCATCTTTTAAGGAACCACCTGATACTTTAGTTCTCCCACCTGGCCCCCGATGTCCATACAGTCAGTTTTCTTTTTCTTTCTTCAGTTGCCTCAGTTTAGGTATCGCTTTCTGTGCTTTTGGTAGGCCCCTAGGTGAAGTCAGAGCTCGCCTCTCACTGTTCTACTTTGCATGACGCCTGCTGGATTGAGGCATGCTGCTGCTGCTTGGGTTGGGGTGACGCCTCCTGGTATTCAATTCAAGCTCGCATTAGCATCTTTGGAGATAATTTGGTAAGTGCTTCTCCTGGTGCTTAATTGCTGATAATTCTATTTATTATAGAGTCTTCCATTCTACCTCTGATTATAAAAAAGAGAAGTTCCCTACCACTGAAAGGCAAGTAGGAGTGATTCCTCTGCTGTGCTATTTTTTGTTTGCCTCCCCCCCCTTCCCTTTTCCCCTCAAATTCCCTAGGCTTGTCTGCTATGAGCTTGGGGGAATAGCTTCAGAGAGATATGGAGATTTGGGGTTGCTACAAATAAAGCACAGCATGTCTGGAAGCCTAAAGCCAAATAGCGTTTAATGCAAAATAGCAAGTTGCGCAGCAAAAGATCAAAGACAATTGTCAATTCAGCTGGCCAGAGCTCTCACTTGGAAATGGTCAGATGGTCTTTAGAGCTAAAAAATATGTACATTCAACCTAGTATGTATACATTTTCCTTCAATACAGGTCAATGAAACATGATCACTTGATAGAAAATTATTACTCTCAGCGGAAACTTATCTAATATGCAAGAATCAGGACATTTCCCTCAAGGAAGTACAGAAGGGTCACGAGGAGACAATATCATTCATGTACACAATACTGGCCCACAAAATTCCACTTTTCTTGCCAGGTTTGAAAACGAGGTTACTCTGGTGGAAAATGTGCAGGGTGCAATATTGAGTTCAATGGACAGGGCCTACTGGAGTCATGAAAGTTTACCTGCATATTCAGCCTCAGGGGAAGCTTCAAGCTAATATCTCTGGCTCCTCTTGAGTGTGCCATTTCATTAGCTTCACTAAAACTGTTGTAGTTGGAGTAAGAGAATTTACCTGTGGCTGAGATTAATGTGTGCATTTGACCATCACGTTTGCTTTTCTCCGTTTGAGAGCCTTAGCGTCCAAAGAGCTTCTTTTTGTGCCTCGCATAAAACAAACCTGGCTGGGGGGTGCATCCTCCTCCTATGTTGCACCATCTCTCTGGAATCAACTCCCCATACACATTCCACTCTCCCCTGCTACTTATCTTTCAGAAGGCATTAAAAACCTCGCTGTTCTAATTACTGGGCTTAGTTGTCTACAGCCGTCATAGCGCGGAGATACTCCGCTTGGGGTGATTCATGCGCTCTATAAATGACAAAAATAAATAAATAAATAAAATAAATAAGCGGGAGCAGAATGCCCAGACATGGTCCCCATATGCAATGTGTCAAAGAACACACATGGCACATCACTGTTGGGGCCTATCAAGACTGAAACCTGTCTGAGGTTGCTTCTGATCTCATGCACTTGAAACATGGCTTAGTAGATTGGACTGGGGCCTCTATTCGGTATGGGCCAAGATTAATTTGCATACAGTTATACTGTGAATGCAGTGGTACAGCAAGCAAAAAACAATGGAATGGAATGTGGCCCAGAGCAATTACCAGTGGTTCAATAAATGTAAGCATTCAGCCATCATTTTTGTTTTCTATTGGACGACATTGCTTTTGGTTGAGAATAACAATGTGAAAGAAGGGCCAACATGCAGTTCACATGTTTAGATAATAACAATGAGAGCATGCTTTCCACAAATATTCCTTAGTTGCATTGAATATATGGGTGGAGTCTCGTTTGTTGATCTTTAGCTTAAACTTAAAATAGGTCAGACTCAAGAGTGGTAGAGTAAAATAATACTACACATAGATATGACATGCACACTGACTTACAACTCTGAATATGCGAAATTGGTATGCCCTTGATATAAGATGCAACATTATTACACCAGAAGTTGTTTTGAAATTACTGTACACCAGTTCAATTTATTGAAAGTGATCTTTACTCGACATGTAGAAAATAGTGATACTTCTATTCAACACCCACTCCAGGAAATTACTTACATGAAATCCTTTCATCTGGTGAGAGACTGGATCTGGAAATTTGTCCAGCTATGTCAAGTGATCAATCCTAGCAGGAGATCATTGAAGTCCTGATCTATATCACACAACCCTGCTGGAAGTTATATGCGGGGAGTCTAAATAGCCCTCAACTCCCAGTCATTTCAGTTCCTTTTTTCTGCGCCTTTGCAGATGCAAAACATTGGGCAGCCAATGGATTTCCCCGATACTTTTTTTTTTACATTATTGTCATTTTTCCCCCAAAATTTTCCCCTTGATCAGAAATCACATGAAGCAATTGAAGGAACACCTCCCTGTTATGTCAAAAAACAGAGTGGTCCAAAGAGCAGGACTCCTTCTTCAGAGGCCTTTTCTGTGCTACAGCCTCTGGCTTTCATCAAGGCCCGCTCTGGGGCACCTGTTCTACTCATCATGGCACTTAAGGCATCTCCGTAGGTCTACTCCAGCTCGACGACAGCAGCTCCTGCCATGGTGGTTCCTGCTACTTTGGTGTCTCCTATTTTGAAGCTGGATTCACAGGCCTCTGGAGCCTGTCCCCTCATGTCCTAAGGCACCTTCCACAAGGCCGGTGCCAACAGGTGCCAATTCTTTAGTCGAGTGTACAAAACAATGAAGAGATTGCTACAGCAAAGTCAGGACCACACCATCAGGAGGGGATGTTCAATGAGATACCTAGTATAAGATTTTGAGACTGATGGATGTTCAGACACTTAGGCCCTCATTTAGGGGGATTTGGCGAAGGACAGCGCAGCAGGTCAGCTTGCTCTGCTGCCCTACACCTAAGTGAAAATGCAGGAAAGTGCAGGAATGCACCATATTTATGTAATACGATACATTCCTGTCCTTTCTCCCTGGGCTAGCGCTGTCTGTGCTGGAAAGGGCACCTTCCTGCCTAGAAACAATCCTAGGAGGCGTTCTCCTCGTTACGCCTCGCCTCGGAAAGGTGTAAGGATTTGGCTCTTCCCCAGGTTTATATGCTCTTGTAAATCTGGGGCAACGTCAAAGTCCATGGATGGTGCGTGGAAACACCCACCCAAATACCCCAGGAGCGGCTCCCAATTGCAGAGTAAGGCAACGCGGCCGTTTGTGCTGCCTTGCCTTACTCCATATCCACGAGGCCATCCAATACCATGCGAAGAGGCTTTGCGTGGCCTCACAGATATAAATTTGTAATCAGCGCCACCTGAGCATCACAAAAAGTGACCCTTCTTCAATGCAGGGAGCTTGTAAACATGCCCCAGGATCTCTTGTAGGCGTTTATACAAGATGCCCACATCGACTAGGACCTCCAGCAAAAAGTAGGAAGCTCCTGCAGTCCAAATAGGGCCACAACTTTCAGCTTTGCCTCTGCTGCAGCTTTTTTTCTGAAACTTTCTGTTTAAACTTGCACTGTCACTACCTTCGATGATTGAAACCAAGTCAAGCAAAACGCTCGGATTGGTGCCAATCAGGAATTTTGACTTCAGTATTTTTCGGGGAAAGAAGGTGAAATAATTCAGTAGCAAAATCCCACCGTGCAGGGGTCGAAAGACAGCTTCAAATGGTGAATGGGTCCCTGTCAATTTAGTGCAAGTCCAATTTTGAACTTTTTAATTTTTATTGAATCTCGATTGTTCACATTAAACTTTGGATGGGAAGTCTTTTTTAGTAATGCTTTTACTTTTGAATGTTAGCCTTTACCATTGATTTTAAGGTAATATTTTTACCATGGAATGCCATAAATATGGCTCAGTAAATTAATGTTTGCCACTGACATTCGTGGTCATCAGCAAGTCTTGTGTTCCAATCCTGACAAAGCCAGCTGAGGTTTCATCCTTCGGAGGTTCGTGGGTTGGGCAGCAGTAAACATTGCTAGGTACAGTACTTTCAATGTAATGTGTTTACCATTATATTTAATTTGTAATTTTTCCCACTATTTTATTCTCTTTTATTAGCATTTATTTTCGCTGACGTTGTCTATCTTTATTTTTTCTAGTGTTTTGGACATGGCATATTTACACTATTCAATGTTTATTTCTGCTATTGCTTTCAACTTTTGAATCAGCTGTATTTTATTTTTGCACTCTTTTTCTGATTATTCTTATAAAGTTTTAAACTTTTTGCTAAAACTAGCTGTGATTCACTCTTTCAAAGCCTTAAATGAAATACCCTTTACGTTTTAATTAATGACCTTTGTAACTCAGATGCAGAGCAGGCCACTGGTTGCAGAAATATTTTTCATTCCTTGTACTGCAGTCCTGGAGCCTGTCGCACATTGCTTTAAATGTGAGACAAAGCATAAAAGCCCAACTTTTTGAAAGTGTTATATTTAATTTCCTCGAAACAATTTTATTGTTTGCTTTTATGTAGTACTAAATGGTTCCAAATGAAAAGCACTTTTAATATAATTTCTTAGAGGAGAATCTGTTTGGGATTTAAATTTTCAAGAATCAGTGGAAACCCACTGCAGGAAGAGATGTTACAGACAGGAGCTTTCCATGGGCGGCTTCACTCTTCTATTAGCAGCAAACAGCTGCAAACATGAACGACATTATCAGGTGACTCTGCTTTAAGTGTCTTCAACCTGCGAAGGTTTGCAATGATGTGTTTATTTATAGGGAATGTAGTTTGTGCCGCCTCAAGGGACGTCATTTAGGGCTCCCCTGGGGTCACAATCTTGCCTTTTACGACAACTTGTACTGCCTTTGTGACCTCTGACCTCAGAGGGTGACTAGAATAGCTCAAGGATATAAAGACATACATATATTTTAAACTTGTTGCCTCCATCCATTATTCTGGATACATGAAAATTATGTGTTGTTATAGTTCTTACAAGTAGCCATGAATCAAAAATTGTTAAGGGTAGGGTGCAATGCATGCCAGCAGGGTAGTTTATATGCAATGAGTGGTCCATACGAATTTGTACTAGTGGACCTGCCCATTATAGTTTTTTAATTTTCTTTTTGTGTATATCACTGTGCAATACACTTTCTCCCTGAGTATACACTAGGCTACAGTGACATCAAATATTGTGATGTCATCAGGATAATGACATCAGTTACTGCAATTCTGGATCAGAGGGTCATCAAGAGATGTTACTTCCAGTGATGTGCTTGACGTTTATGACGTCACTTCCGCTACCCCAGCCATTTTGGTGAATCGGTGCTCATGACCCTTTAGAGTTCATAAATAAAATATTGCACAACCAAAAAACTCGGGCGGGTGATGAGGAGACCGTCTATTCTGTTTTTTCCCCAGTTTTTGTTTATTGATCCAAGAAAATATATATGTCGTAAGGTTGAATATTAAGTGGGCCTGGGGATGAGTTCGACAATAACATTATTTCCAGTCTTAGCACAGGTGCAGGACCTACAGGATACTGGACCTCAGTGCGGAAGGAGAGGGCTCCATCCTGCTAGCTCCTAAGTTAGCCCAGTCCTGCTTTATTCGGCCTCTCCACCCTTCTGCAGCTTGAAAAGGGGTGGTCTCCTCTTAGGCCTCTATTCTGCAGGGCTGCAGCCATGACTGACCTCAACCTCTGGGACAGAAGGCAAGTGAGTGCTACACCCCCCTTCTGACTCCTGTGACCCCTTTGCCCCAGAGCAAAGGGTTCATGTGATGGTTACTCCTATAGAATGGCCATTTTCAAATGATGCTCTCCGCATTGTTGTTTCCTCCATCGATGGTTGGGGGGTGCCACAAAGATGTAATCGCTGTGAGATGCAGGCCATTGATCACTACATTTCTCTGGAAAGCAGTTCTTTGGCTAACGGTGTCTATCAATTCTTGCCATAAGTCTTATAGGCCGCATTTTACAATTAATTATCCTTTTGTTCTGCCTCAGTGGCAGCAAATCCCATGCATCATACTCTCTTGACTCTCTTGTCCTTAGCCCTGATGAAGATACAGTCATTCCTTTTACTTTTTTATTGGGACAATGTGTTGACGACACATTTATTTGGACGGTATATGCATGATTTGTGAACCGCAGATAAAGCCGTCTTTATACAATGGCACCTTACAGCCAATGTTTAGAGCACAAATTTCAGTATATCACGCTTGCGCTCTTCATGCGCACTGCGCCATTTTCCAACCTTCGAGCACCATTAATGTATAATACATATGAAAATTCATTAAAAAGCCATCATCTGCTCATTCTGGGCTATAAGCTGTTGTGTTATGATTCATCATCTCGCAAGGGTTGAATACAGCCTCTACAAAGGGTTTGCAGGCAAAATAAATCCATTAGAACCGCTGTCGCTCACTCTAGTGCCTTTGACAGGCGCAGGAGGGAGACGCTGATACAGCCGCCCGACGGTGGAAGCGTGTTGATGCATTCCTGAGCTGAGGGTGTAGACATTGTCCCACACACAGAGGTTTGAATGGATGGAGGTTGGACTGCTCCCAGCGATTCACTGTGACATGTTTTGGAACTTCAGAAGTCAGATTTTGTTGGGCGCGATAAATAGCATCTCGCCTTCTGGGGCACTCTTATTCTGGACCTTAGTGAGACTGGGACAAGCATAAGAGATAAGAGAAATTTGAGGCACATGAGTTATATTATGGGTAATAGGGCAACTTAAGAGATACTTAACTCTTCTGCGGAAGGCGGAAGCCTGCAAGATCTGCCTCTGTGTAAGCCTGGGGGTAACCAGCAACGTAACTCTCTGAGCTTAGTGTTTGCCGCAAAGATCAGTGTGAGGGGATGTGGGAAACATTCGCGAGAGTTAAAACAATGTATTCATTGCTTGTGGCAGATTTCACTATAGAAGATATTTTGAAACTAAGGTGTATGAAATAACTCCAGAGTGCCAATGTGCATCCCAACAGCACTGGTGAACAACAAGAGTTCCCCTAAATGTGGAGACATTATTGGGCAGATGTGTCAGTCAGCTGGTGGCATCTTTGCAATAATGATGAGAGGCAACACTTCTTCCTGTGTGCTAAAGAGTATATGGCATGACAATGCACTCACTTGCCACCCACTCACATGGCATGTGCAAAAAGAGCTGCTGCAACAGTTCATGGATGGAAAACTAATAAGGTTTTCCCATTGGTCAGTTGAGATGAATGCAATATTGTATTTCACTTCTTTATGAACTTTTTAAAGAGCTGCACGCCACCTTCAGAGCTCTGGTTATCCAATAGGATGGAAGCCAAGGAGAGTGGAGGGGAAAGCCAGACCCAATCAAATGGGAATCAGGAACTCCACCTAATGTTGCTCGGGCACTAGTCCTGTCTTTGCAAGGCTTTAATGAAAGGCCTCTCTGAATATTCCCATGTTTAGGAGTTTCCTGAAGTGCAAGTGATTGGCTTTGCCCTATATGTCTGGTTCAGGGAGTTGCAATCCTTTTGATTTTACCACCAGGGGGTTTTCTTCATAGTTTGGAGTTTAAAATTACCATGAGTCATACTATAGCCTTCAGCTTTACTTAGCAGGCTATACCGGCCATTAAAGACCTGCTCCAGAGTCAAAGGGAGAAGGTCTTTAATTCCAGACTAGCCCTTCTACGGAGGGGAAAAGGCTATTAAAGCATTCCGCATAAGAGGGCTGAATGTGCTAACAAAGAAAACAAAGGCCTTACGGAGCCCTAGTGGATTGAAATCCCCTCGGGCTCCGCGAGGCCTTTGTTCGCAGCAACAGCTGCGAAGGACAACATTGGAATGTTGGAGCGCTTGGCTTCTACCAGATTTCAGAATCCGGAACACTCTATTGTTTTCAATGGAACTTCCAACATTCCAATGTTCTAATGAGCAATAAAGTGGACCAAAGGGTCATGGAGTTACACAGTGAGAATTTGAAATCTGATTTTGGTTCTACCGATGGCCAGTAGGGTACCTTTAGTACTGACCGTACAGGGCTGTCTTGAGGGTCAGGCACAGTCTGGCTGCCTGGTTCAGCTGTTTGTTCACCGTTTTGGTGCAAAACCATAAGCCATTTAATGGACTCTCGAGAGTTCCACCCAGAGGTCAGAATGGCTGTTGTCACTTGAAGCTCTTAGTCTAGTCAAATGACAAAGGACAAGGTACTACATGAGAAGATACTTGATAAAACGAGACCACGTGTAGAATTGTCATCACGTATTGCTCTCTCCGGTTACCACTTTTGTAGCCGACCACATAACAAGAAGCCATTTAAATTTCTGTGTTTTAAAGCGTTTCTATCTGTTGGACACATAGCATTAAGTATGAACCAAATAAGTGGAAAAAACTCACATTTTGAAAGTCATGTATTTAATTTCTTCATAACTTTTTCTATTTTGTATTTATATGCCATGCTAAGTGGTCCCTTATGAGAAATCTGGTTACAATAATTGCTTAGAGTGACAATCTGTTTAGCATTACCACTTACCAAATTAGTGAAAATAGACTGAAAGAGGAGGAAATGAATAAGACGTGCATTCCAGCTCTGCTCCTAGCACTTTGAGAAGGCAGGGCTGGCACAGATGGGTGACCAGAGAGTCCTTCTCCATGTGTGCTTTTGTGTTGATTACATGAGCTCTGATTGAGAGCGAAAGTAGTCTCTGGCCAGGCGTAAGAAATAACAGACAATGCATTGTTGCAATACATGAGAGTATGGGTACACTTTCCTACCCTGATTGGTAATGGGAAGGGTCAGTAGAGCGGGACCAATTTCTTGGGATTCAACAAGGCTACCTCTAGACATTGTGACAAGCCTTAAAGTGGTAGACAGTAGTTTGATTTGTATTAGCTGACAGGCTCAGCAAACTTTCATCTTCTAATGCCGATAAGGGCCGATTACGTGTCATATCTTCACAATGCGAAGGGTCAGCAGGATGTGGCCAAGGACCCAGGAATCAGTGAGCCTAGCCCGACAATGCAACCCGCCTTACGACTGTAAGGGTTTATCTAATTTTTAACTACAGTGTGTCAATATATGGCTGAAGAGCAGAAATATTGGATAATTAAGCTATGCAAAGGCTGTGCTTTTCCAGAGCAGATCTCATCTGTGGTGCCCAATAGACAGAATCAACATATTCTGCAGGCTGGAGACGGCATACAGAGAGGTTGAATTTGGCGTTGTCTTGCTCTTTTACTTAAAAAAAGGGACTGTGGGCAAGTCAATGAGGCCACTGCTGCAAGTGTTCAACGTCACATTGCTTTAGGGTGACCAACCATCCGTAAATTTCACAGACAGTCCATGATTTGGATCCCACGTCCGTTGTTCATGATGATCCCTTTTACGGACGCCTTTTGGCCGTAATTTTGGGCATTGCAGGGAGCAGTGCTGTCCCACTGCAAGAAGACTCAGTTCCCTGGTGGGGCCACCTCTCATTCATCCTCTGAGCACAAGAGCAGCCCCACCCGCCCATTGTCATTCTATAAGCCGGCTGATTGCCACATACAGAATGACAAGGGCCCAGTACGGGCTGTTAAAGCATGTGGTGGCCTCCACCTGCCTCAGTGTACAGCAGGGCATTCTGTTTTAACTGTACATAAAGAAAAATGTTGCACCTCACCAGATGGAAGAAATGTACAGAATCCAGGTAAACAAAAGAAGCCAGAGAAAGGTGTAGTTCCTTGGCAGTCTCATCATTTTAGAAGTGAAGTATTTTCAATATTATATACAACAAAGCCATAGTTGCTGCTTTTTTATTTTATGCAACTATCATCCATTAACAAAGCCAATATCCCTGGCTTGTTGTAGGTGTAATGTATTATATATCTGGATGCAATAACAGAAGTAGCAGAACACCAGGCTGGCAGCCCACTATGCAAAGCACAGATCTTTAGCTTATGTATTTTAAGCCACACCCTTAATTACATCGGACATGCCCTTTGGAGAGACCCCCTGAAGTTTTTTCAACCCACCTAGAGCCCTGGAAACAACACCATGTTACAGTCACCTCACGTCCTGGCACTGTGCATCATGCATGACTCATGACTTCCACTTTTTCAGATTGCCTATGTGCAGGGGCATAGTGAATCCTCCCACACCACACCCCTTGCTATAGGAAATATGCCAAGGGTGAATTTCTTGATGGGTCTCTTCTGTCTGCAACTCTGCAGACAAAGGCTCAGCTCATAATTAATGTGAAAAGGTGGGTGAGTAAGTAAGTGAAGGAATTGGTGAATGGCTGGATGGATTAGTGAAAGGATGAATGGATAATTGAAAGGGTGAATTAATGGATAATTAGAAAAAAATAGATGGATTAGTGAGTGGAAGGATGGATGAGCGGAAGGGTAAATAAATAGATGTATGGGTGGAATCGTGGATGTACTTGTAGAGTCGTAGATGTATTGGTAAAAGGGTGGATGGATGGGTAAAAGGGTGGATGGATGAGTGAATGGGTGGATGGATGAGTAAAATGATGGATGGTTGATGAATTGATAAGTGAAAGGATAAATGGGCGGATGAGTGAAAGGTGGATGTAAAAATGGATGAGTGAGTGAAAGGGAAGGTATATGGGGAAAAGGGTGGATGGGTGGATGGATGAGAGAAAGGAGGGATGCTTGTAAGGATGGATGAGTGATAGGTTCAATGGATGGATTCATGAGTGGATGGATGGGTGGGTGGGTGGATAGGTGAAGGGATGGCTAAGTGAAAGGGGGATAGAGAGAGAAAGGGAGGTTGGATGGATGAGTGAGTAAGATGGATTACTGACAAGATTGAGCGGTGAATGGGTGCATGGATGGGTGAAAAGAATGATGTAAGGATGGATGAATGAAAGAAGGCAGAGATGAGTGAAAGGGAGAGTGAAGAGCTGGAAGAAAGGGTGGGTGGATGCATGAAATGGTGAATAGATGGACGAATGGACGGATGAGTGACTGGGTGAATGGATGGATGGATGGTTGAGTAAGTGAAAGGATGGCTGGATGTGGGAAAGTCTAAATGCTTGGATGGATGAGTAAATGGATGGATGGGTGGAAGTGTGGATGGATGAGTGTAAGGATGGATGCACTAAACAGTTGGATGGATGTTGGATGGATGAGTGAAAGGGTGGATAAAGAGATGGATGAGTGAGATGATGGATGGAAAGATAGATGATGGATAGGTTTGGAAATGGTTGAATAGGTTTGGATATGGATGGGCACAGAGATGGAAGGAAAATATGAATGGTGAAAGACTGAATGATGGATGAAAAAATGAATGGATGCCACACCCACGGGAGACTCAACCAGCCATCCGAAACAAACACATGACGTCAGACAGCAAGCGCGGAACTCAGGCTTGAAATGCTCCTTCTGCCTGCCATAAAGCAGAAAATAATTCCTTTTATGGTGCTGTGGTAGCACAAGAGACGTTCTTCTGTTGTGCCACTTTGCGGTGCTGCTCCCATGCCACCCGGAAGCAGCACAAGCAGCCCTCCACCTGCTCCAAGGCCATGAGGATGTGTGATGGCACGGCTCTGTGCAGCACTACTACAGCGAACGGCACACAAGGCAACATAACCTTCACTTACAGACAGCAGTATCGACATGATTCGAGTCCCTCACACCACAATTTGTTTTCTTTTAAAAATGTGCACCACTAAGAATATTTCACTCGCGGCAAACGCCCCTATAGCCCCATCCACTTTACGCCACTGCCTACCAGTTTGGATGACATCTGACTCTTACACCTTCTAACCCTCATTGTCTTAAGTCAAATTTCCTATACATTGACTTTCACATTTGTGAGTCATTTTCTCTATATAATATGTGTGTGATGTAACACACTCTGACACCCTGCCGTACACACTTCAGATGAGTAGCACTATAAGAGAAATTAAATACACATGATCGAGGGTCTATGTAAAGATGAGGGCCACCACCGGAGGGTGGTAGCAAGGCCAAACTGGCCATACCTAGCATTGGGCCTTTCCCTGAGAAGCTGGAATGGTGAGGGGGAGGTGTTGTTACTGGGCACTAGCACTGCAAAGTTCCTTGTATAGCCATCAGTTTTCAGGCAACAATAAAAGTGTCATGATAACTCTGGTGACTAACATACCTGCTGGAGAGAGATGGGAATTTTGTTTATTTGCAGTTTTGAATCATCTAAGTTAGCACAGAGGGTTAATATGCCTGCTGCAAAGTATGTGTACCATGCATAATAAAGAACAGTATTTTATGTGCAGAGCTCAGTGGGTTACTGCTTTTGTCACTGAGATTGTTTTGTTACTGTGCAGTTCATGAGTTACATAAGTAATCTAGCACAGTGAGCTATGAACTGCCATCAAAGAGCTGCATGCAAGCTGCATGGTACAAGTTACAAAGTTATGTTTTCTTCCCAGTTTTTCATTATCATTATAATGCTACAAAAAAGGATTGTTTGGGTAGTAATACATTCTTCTTATTAAAGTCAATCCTTACCATTGTGTGAGTTTGAGCTTCTTCAGAGCAAGCACTCTTAAAAAGTGGCTACCAGTATTGCTGACATGCATCCTTCCCCTTGTAGTTCCCACTGTCTTATGTACCATTTTCTATACATTGATTTACACACGTATGATTCATTGTCTATGTATGTGTGTGTAATGTAAAGTGCTCTGGCACCCTACACTGGAATGAGAGGCGCTATAAAATAAATGAAATACATGTGAGCGAGAGGCACTGTTGGCGATAGCGAGGGAATCATTGAAGAGCCCCTTCAAAGATTGTTGTATCCTGGTGTACAGTAAAGTCGTCATTTACTATCATTTGGAAGCTAATACAATTGATATATAATGAGAAATGTGTTGTAGAATGCACCATGTTTTCCCAAATTTTCTTTGGGGTGGGAAAACAAAAGCTGAAACTGTGAATTTGTTTGTTACACACAACTTTTAAATAATTTACACAGTTCAGCAAAGGAACTGTGTAAATGTTTCAAAACATATCAGCAGTTAGGAAACCACGAATGGACCACTTGTTTGTAATTCAGAAGTGTGCTGGAAACAGAGTTTTAATAGGATCAAAACAATCAAGACTCTTTATTGTGTTATGTTCAAATGATACATATTTGCCTAAACCACATTTCCACACATTAGTATTTGTGCGCTATATAGTTTTGTCAGTAAAGCTGCATGTTGACATTTTGCTTCCATTCAATAGAAAATGTTCTGTATGTAAAAGACAGGGCCTCCTTCTGCCCTACAATTATGGCTTAACAGTGGAAACAGTTTCTAGTCCGTAGCAAAATTCTGTGCATCAATGAGAATCTGCAGTTTACATCTCACAGAAATGAAGACAGCCCAAGCAGTACTAATTCCAATATTCAGGTAAAATAGGGAGGGTTGATATATGGCTAGCCACTAGTGAGGTCATTACATAGTAAGGTCAACTCCTATCTAGCCAATCTGACCCACAATAACACCATAACACTCAGCAGTGTGCAGCCAGTTATAGCTCATGCAGGCTGGTCAATAACTCCCTTTGCCTGCTTATTGCTCTTACCATCACACAAGACCTGTCCACTATGGGTACTGTACCAGCTCTTATATCAGTCATCACCAGCTGAAGAGACATGGAATGCTTGAAGCTATTTGACACATAAAACTGGCCACTCGAAGGACTGCTCTAGTCCAGCACTGCAGGTCCCAAATAGATACATCCTGTGCATCCCGCTTTACATCTCACGTTGGCACTGATGTGTCTGTAAAACATACCTTTTGTCCCGAAGTTGTGTCCTGAATTTAGACCTTCTGTCCTGAATTTTAGTCCTAAATTTTGACCCTTTGTCCTGAATTTTTACACTCACCATCCTGAATTTGCACCATGCCAGTTGGTCACCCTACATCCATCTTTCTTACAGGTAAGATCTCGTGTGTGGCCATGAGGAGTGGAAATTGACGCCACTCAATCTTAAGATCTAGCGGGAGCTCTTTCGTTTGCCTCCCTACCCTGCTCCTGCTCAAATTCGGCTGAAGGTTGACCTTTTTGAAACACCGGCATACAAGGCAAGGTGCATTCATAAAATGCTGCTTTAAATTTGAAAAAGTTAGCTCCCCCTCTACCTGGACCACCTGCTTTGACAGGCAATAATGAACCCAGACTGAAAATTGATCTTCAGAGACTTTCTTACAAGTATCTTGATAATGCTCCAAACACAACAGCAAAGGAACCTGCCCCTCACCATTGTAGTGTCCAGAATTCAAGTCAATAACTGCTCAAGCCAGTTATGTTTCTTGGAAGATAAAAACGTGTTTGCCAAGTGGCAGCATGTTAGACTTACAATAAACACCTACAGTTCCTTCGTTAGGAAACCCTACCTGGACAGGATCGATCAGCGTCTGGGGGCTTTTCCAGTCTTGGACAATCGGCCTAGATGGTGGCTGATACCACTGACGTACCATGTGGAGGGTGCCATCAAGCACATGAATCAATACTGCATGTCATTCGTATTTGCCAGGCTCTCCTCCTGGAGGGCAAACCTTTCTTGCTTTCCCATTTGAATTCATTGAGAGTGCACGGTTGTAGACAAGATGTAATGGAATGTTACAAGGTAACTACTATCAGGCCTACCTATCGGGTGATACATTCGCAGACCTTGCAGTTGAGACTCCCTCCTTCGCTGGTGGAGTTGCCAATGAACTGGTATGCCAGCCCAATGAGGGAGTTCATACTTGCTGGCACATTTCTCAATGCTACGACACTATGGGTCAGATGTACAACCCTTATTGGAGGCAGCAAATGGGAGATCTTCCCGTTTGCGACCGCAAAAAAGGGTAATCACTGACTCACAAAATAGCATTTGCGACTTGCGCTATTAGGAAGGGGCGTCCCTTCCTAATAGCGAGTCACCATACCATGTACAATTGTTTTGCGACCTCATTAGCGGCCTCAAAACACTCGCAGTTTACCACCTACTTTAAGTAGGCGGTAAACCACTCGCAAACAGGAAGGGGTCCCCAGGGGGGTCCTTCCCCTTTGTGAGGATGTTAGAAAATATTTTTAAGAGCAGCCAGTGGTCCCCGGGACCACTGCTTGCCCTTAAAAAAATGAAACTAAAAGGTTTAATTTTTCTTTTTTAAATGCATCCCGTTTTCCTTTAAGGAAAAGACTGCTTCGGGGGCGTGGCTTGCGCGCCGCTGTAGCATGGCGTGTCGCGCTTGAGCTCCGGGGAGAGTTGGTCCCGTAGAGCGTTTCTTTCCGCTTCTTCGTGCCCTTTCGACCTGCAACCTCACTCACCAGCGGCGGAACATGCAGTGACCTTCACGACACTGTTTTTACCGCGTTCGCAGCCACCGAAGAGATGTTTCCTGCATTATCCCTCACAGGCGCTCGCATTCCTGAAGTGCGACCGCCATTTTGTCGCGCATGACGTTCCTGTCATCGGACTTCTGAGGCGCCGCCGCGGATACAAACTTGCGGTATTCAGCGCTCGGCTGAGGGTTTCTACACGCGACGGCTGAAATGGTAACATTTATGCTTTTCCTTTAATGTTACTTTCTTGCTTCTTGGCTGGTTTTTTGAGCTGCTCGCTTCTATTTTTTCTCTCGCATTCTTCATGGAGGTGTCCGCTTTATTTTATTGAGGAGATTTCCTGCGCAACTTTGCCCATACTTTACAGCTACTCTTCCTTTGCGTGTTTTGAACGTAAACTGCCACTGTTTGACACTGAGTCTACATATTTTGCGCACCTGTGGTGTTCCAGCCTATTCCAGTGTTTTCTCTTAGGCTCTTACTACGTCACCTGTCAGTATGAATCGCTCATTGAACAGCAAAGACTCCAAGGACCTGGGCGCATCCTTAAAAAGACTTAAGTCAGTCTCTCCGACGCCTGAATCTCCTCAGGCAGACAATGCTTCCACATTGGACACCATTTTGGCGCGCCTGAATGAAGTTCATGACATTGCGCAGTCAACAAAAACTAACACTGACTTATTGCAAGTTGAAGTATCTGCTATCCGAAATGACTTTAAAGCCCTTTCTCTTCGTGTGTCAGCGACAGAAACACGAATAAGTTCTGCAGAGGATGGGATGCAAAAGCAATCTAGGTCCCTCTCTCAACTGGAGCGTTCTATGGTGGCGTTGCGCAGAGACCTCACGGAGCAGGAAGACCGTAACAGGAGATCCAATCTTCGTATTTTTGGCCTGCCGGAGGATTCAGAGAAATCTTCCTCCTCTATGATTGAGTTCCTGTCTCATTGGATTCCGGATACACTCCAGCTATCTTTTCACAGAGATTTTGAGATTGAAAGAGCACACCGTGTTCCAACGTTTCGTCCCAAGGCAGCCACCCAGCCAAGAGCAATCATTTTTAAGCCCTTACGACATCAACACACTGAGCTGATTCTGTCTCATATGCGCAAGATTAAACAACTCATCTGGGAGGGTCATCGCATTTCCATTTCTCAGGACTTTGCCAGAGACACAGTCATAAGACGGAAAGGCTTCTTGAACCTTCGGAAACGTCTCACCGAGTTGGGCATTCCTTTTTCCTTTTCAGGTCCATCCAAGTTTCGCATCACTTATAAAGGACGTCCCAGGATCTTCGATGAACCGGCAGACTTGACAACGTTCTTAGACAACCAAGAGGAGATAGAGATGGAGATTCAAAGAGCAACGACACAGGCTCCGGGGGCCTCAGGGACCTGATTTGTTTATCTCTCTACTTGTGGTTGTGCTGTTTTTCAAGATGAATTCCTCTTCTTTCTTTCTAGTGGTGTTTACACGCTAATTTACTCCTCTGCTATTGTATGTTCTTTCTTTTCTTTCTCTTCTTCATACTACTCTTGATTCTCTTCTTACTTCTCAATTTCGTCCTCTGAGCCTCTTTTTCTGGTCTATCCTTTACATGGTACTTGCCTTGTTGTAGTTCTTGGGTGCAGATTTCTTGGTTGTAATTAATATACTATTTCTTTTTTCGCTGGCACTTTTCTTTTTCTCATCTTCACCTTATGCTTGATATCGTTCTAGTTTGGCGGTGTAGAATTCTCCTTACGGGTTCTGCTCCTTTTCCTCTTCCATCTCTGTCTCTGCCTTGTCTCTACATGCTCCTCTCTGACACTTATCTTTTTTCCTTCTACGATTCCACTTTATAGTATAGTTATGTAATTGTTGTTATTATTGATATGTGATTTCGCTGCATATTCGTTACTATATTTAGAAATGTTACATATTGTTTAGGCTCTTTATTGCATAATTAAGTTTCTTTTTGCATTTTTTATTCAATTGTTCTTCATTATATGATCTTGTTCATGTTATGATATTGCTAATCTACCCTGAAGTGTATTATTCCTCTTATAGCGTCTCAGCTCCTCATTTTCAAATGATATGTGTACTGAGTTCTGCTGTTTCTCATATTGTATTATTTATTTTCATGAGATTTTTTCTTTTCTAATATTGGGCTGTTTCTCCTTCCCAATTTTTGCTCTAATACGGGCCCCCTACTCGCCCTTTCCACGTTCTCCCTTGCATGATATGGGTCTCTTTTAGACCTCCCCCTCTGCCTCCTCTCTTTTTCTCTTCTTGTCTTTCTTCTCCTCTGCCCTTTCTTCTTTCCTGGTTTTCCCACATGGTCGCTCCCGTAACATCGATTTTGCTTAATAACTGGTCCACTGTTTGTGTGTACTCCGTTCTTTCTCTGTCTTCAATGCTGTCTCCGTTTGTACCCCCCTTTGTTCCATGCCAGGTTTAAATGTATTATCCCTTAATGTTAAGGGATTAAATCATCCAGTGAAACGATCTAAAATCCTGGATTACTGTAAGTCGCTCTCGGCAGACTTAGTCCTCTTTCAAGAATCTAAAATTACCAGTAGAGAAGCCTTATTTTTAAAGAAAGACTGGGTGTCGGATGTGTCTTGTTCTGATGCTTCTGGTAAACGCAATGGTGTGCTTATGTTAGTTTCGAGGAATTCAGGATTATCAATCATTTCTTCTGAGCATGATTCTGAGGGTCGCTGGCTTCTATCTAAATTGTCAGATGGACAACATGACTTGTTTGTTATGAATATATATGCCCCGAATGTTGATAATCCAGCCTTTTGGAAATCCATTTCCAAAAAATTGCATGACACCCCTCATGCTGGCAATCTCATTGTTGGTGGAGATTTTAACTTACCAATGGATCCTTTATTGGATAGGAACTCTGCATTCCAGTTTCGTCCGCCTAAAGCACATAAACAGATGATTAACATGTGTTCCACTGCTCAATTGCATGATATTTGGCGTCTCCATAATCCCACTGGCAGTGACTTTTCTTTCTTTTCTTCCCCTCATTCCTCATTCTCTCGTATTGATTATCTCCTGGTTCACTCCTCTCTTGTCTCTGCTTCTGCCTCTCCGCTGATTCATCCCATTGTCATTTCTGATCATGCCGCGGTCACTTTTACGCTTACGTCCTTTGCGCCGAAACCGCGTGGTCGTTCCTGGAGACTTAATACGGAAGTGTTACATGACTCTGCCCAGGTAGATAAATTCTCCACGGAAATAAACACTTTTTTCCGTGAAAATGAGGACTCTGTATCTTCTCCAATAACTTTATGGGACTCTTTTAAGTGTACTTTTCGGGGCCAAGTTATAGCGTGCATGTCCAAACGTAACTTGGCGATTAAGGGGGAACTTACTGACTTATCCTCTACCATCAAAACTCTGGAGGCCTCCTTTAGACATACCAAAGATCCGACTATTCTACAACAAATTAAGCTCCTAAAATACAAATATAACACTATTGTCACTAAAAGAGCTCATATTGGTTTCCAGGCGCAAAAGTCCAAGAAGTTACTTTTAAAGAATCGCGCTGGGAAACTCTTGGCTGCCACATTAAAATTCCAAGATTCTTCCTATAAGTCCTCCCAGATCTCTTCTATCAAAGATCACACTGGTTCTACTAAATTCCAAACTGAGGAAATTCTTGAAGTCTTTCGCGATTTCTATAACAAATTATACACCCCCTCTAACCAGGCTTCTTTTGACAAGTGCCAAGACTTTTTAAAATCAATTCCGATTCAATCAATCTCAGAAGGAGATCGATCTACTTTGAATGCTCCTATCTCACCGGAGGAAATAGCGGCTGCTATCAAGGCCACCCGCTCGGGGAAAGCTCCTGGTCCAGACGGATACCCGATCTTATTTTATAAAACCTTTCTTCCGCTACTTGTTCCTAAGCTACAAGCTGTCTTTGACACCTTTGTTCGGAATGGTTCTGTTTCTGGTACAGCTGCCGATGCCACGATAGTAGTGATCCCGAAAGAAGGTAAGGATCATTCAGATCCTAAGAACTTCCGCCCTATTTCGCTTCTTAATATGGAAGCGAAGATCTTTGCTAAAATCTTGGCTAAACGTCTAGAATCTTTTATTCCTAATTTAGTCCATCCCTCCCAAACTGGATTTGTTAAGGGTAGACTGGCAAGAGACAATATCCGCACTTTCTGTCATATTATTGGAGCGGCTAAGCGATCCCAACTACCTGCCGCGGCCTTGGCCCTCGATGCGGAAAAGGCCTTCGATAAGGTCTCTTGGCCTTTCCTTCGAGCTGTCTTATGTGCACATAACCTCGGAGACTCTTTTATTAACATGGTAATGTCTTTATACTCCCAACCTAAAGCTAATATTAGGGTTAATGGTGCTACATCCTCTTCCTTTAATCTCTGCCAGGGTACGAGGCAAGGATGTCCCTTATCCCCTCTCTTGTTTTTGTTATCTATTGATCCTCTCCTTCGGCTGATTGATTTGCATCCTGATATCAAAGGATTTTCTTTTGGTACTCATTGTCTTAAAACCGCTGCCTACGCTGACGATGTTCTCATCTTCTCTGACGATATAGCGTTGGCCATCCCTGCTATCTCTGATACCATTTCTTTGTTCTCTAAAGTATCCGGATACACTCTAAACAGAGATAAGACAGAAATGTTCCCTTTAAATGCCTACTGTTTTCCTGCTCATATGGGTTCGGCTGGCTTTAAGTGGCAATCTACCCATCTCAAATATCTAGGCATCTATTTCTGTTCCACGCTACATACCACGGTTGCCTACAATGAATCTCAAACTCTTACTAAGGTTCGTCGTCTTCTGGATACATGGTCTCCGAAACATATTTCGTGGTGGGGTCGACTACAAACCTTAAAAATGATGATCACGCCGATTATTAATTTTGTCTCATCTATGATTCCGATGAAATTATCCGACTCTTTTTTTCGGGAAATCGATGGTATCACCGCCAAATTTCTTTGGAATGGCAAACGCGCTCGATTAGCATATAAATATTTACGTAGACCCTGTGATATGGGAGGTTGTAATTTCCCAGACTGGGAAAAATACCAGACGGCTTTCTTGGCCTCCCAGGGGGCCTTATGGTTTTCTCCCCCATCCCATCATATTCCTTTATGGCTACTCATAGAACAGGACTTAGTTGCACCTCTACCACTTGCCTCTCTCTGTACTACTTCCACTTTGCACATTCTGTTTTCCCGCTCTATAATTATTGATACAATTACCGCAATTAAGAAAGTGGACAGGAAGCTAGCATTTCCTCTGCACAAAACTAGATGGTCTTCCATTTGGCGTAATTCCAAAATCAAAATTAATATCACTCCCACCCTCATGTCATATTGGGCTACGAAAGGTGTCTCTCTTGTACAACATCTGTATAGTGACTCTGGGGAACCCCTACCTTTTTCTACCCTAGCGCTCAAACACTCTCTAACTAATCTAGACTTCTATACCTTTCTTAAAATCAAGGTTGCCATCTCAAAAACTCGTCTTCACCCCTCCTCCCCTACCATTTCGCTATTTTGTATTTGGCTCAAAGCTGGTCATGTTGCCTCCCACATATATAAGTTTCTATCTTCTACTTCGCTTCCTGACCAGACAGTTGCACAACAAAAATGGATGCGTCATTTCGATCACAATATCACGGATCATTTATCATCTGAAGCTTGGCAATCCATCAGCAAATTTGCGCTTCGTAACAAAATAGCTCCTTCCCTAATACAGTCCAAGTTTTTCTCGATTAACTTACTCCACTGGACACCTGTACGTCTTCATTCTCTCAACCTTAAAGAAGATGATCTCTGTTGGAGTTGTGGCATGGAGGCGGGGGATTTCCCTCATATGTTCTATAATTGTTCCTTACTTAAACCTTTCTGGGCCCTTATTCAGCAACATTTATCTCTTATTTTTGACATTCAGCTCCAGCTCTCTTTCCCTCTAGTCCTATTAGGTCCCTGGGCTGCCCCTACGCCCCTTCCCCTTGATTTGTTACAATTACAGCTGTTAGATCTTCTTTTATCTATTGCGGTCAAGGTTATCCTTATGGATTGGAAATCTTTCTCGTCAGTCTCTTACCATACGTGGTGGGCATGGGTTTCCTTCTTACGTAGTGCTCACACCTCAGTAGATCTAGCACACCTATCGCCCTCCATTTCGAGTGGGGTTTGGGAATCCCTGGATAAATACATGGAACTCTCCTCGCAAGGTGTAGTCCCTCGTTTTCCTGTTGGTTTGTCTACGTAATGTTTGGTCTGCTAATTACGTTGCATTGGGCTATTCATGTGGGATTCCTTCTCTCTTTCTCCCTCTTTCCTGTCCTCTCGTCCCGCCTCTTTCTTTCTACTGCTATTTTTTCCTTTCTTTACTTCCTTCCTCCTTTTGCTCTTGTTTCTTCCCCTGCCCCTACCCTCATCTCAGTGGCTGATATGTTCCATGTTCTACACGATATACCCATTATTGACTTATATTGGTAACTCCGCATTGATTCCCCTCTTTCTAATTTTATTTACATATAATTGAGTTGCTGATCGAATGATATCCATGTTTGTTTTTTCACGTTCTACTCATATTGGAATGTATCACCTCTTTGTATTTTGACTGCTATTATTTGGATCCTTATTTCTTTTAATAAAATCTTGTTGAACTAAAAAAAAAAAAAAAAAAAAAAAAAAAAAAAAAAAAAAAAAAAAAGGAAAAGACTGCTTCATTTAAAAACATTCACAGACGCGGTGGTCTGCTGACCCTAGCAGGCCACCTTCCCTGGGAGTGCCAGCCATTCCTAATGGGGTCGCAATTTGCGACAGCTTCGTTAATATTCATGAGGCATGCAATTTGCGACCCTATTAGGAATCACTAACAGTGTCTGAGACACTGTTATACATCCCAATTTGCGAGCCGTAAATTGGTGAGTCTTACATCTGGCCCTTTGTCACTTGGCACTTTAAGCAGATGCGCACCTGTTCTTGACAGCGTCAGCACTTTGTGCATCAATCTATGTTTTCAATTATGATTGTCTTAATTTGAGTAGTTGCCAAAGAACTGTCCAGTCAACCGAATGGGGAGGTCTACATCTATTTGCCGATTTCTGAGTGCTATGACACTACACCACTTTAGCGCCTTACTCAGATTTGCACATGGTCTTAACAGCACCGGCATTTTGGCATCTTGAGTATAAATCGATATCTTAAATTATCTTTGTCTTTTAACGCAATCTTGTCTTTTTAAACTTTTCATTGGTAGCAGATTTTTAAACCTGTCTTCGGTTATGCTTTAAAAGCTACTGTGCTTTATTTTTTAGCAAAGGATTTAATTAACTACACAATAAAAATACATTTGACTTCCAAGACTGTCTTTTGAACTTAACTCATGTTCAATTAACTGACAACTATTTCCATCTAGCTGCTTCCCCAGTGACAGTAGGGAATCCAACTTGTGACCTCAAGTAAGGAGCAGGAGCCCAGTATAGACAGACTAAACTATTGAAAGGTTCGGAGAATTTAATAAAGGCTATGGCCATTAGAAAGCTGGGAGGGCTTCTGCAGTGTAAATTCATATATGACCAACTCTTGAACACCCTTTCCGGATCTGAGAGACATCAGTGTGATGGTCAGTTTACTGATTCCACAAGTGGTCAATTCATTCTTTCATTTTCTTTGATATTTCTTGTAAAGGCCTTGTGAGCCTTGGAAAACTTATTGCTACAGAGAACCACTAACCAGGCAAAAGAAAATCAAACAAGTCGGAGTAGTTGAGAACAATAGAGTAGCCGGGTAAACTGGGCTTAATAGAGCTGTATTTTCATTACCACATTAAGGAGAGATTGTTTTCAATAAAACAAAGGCGCATTGGAACCTTATTGCAGATATCAAGGAAGCAGCCACCTACCTAAGCCAACTAATCCCCCTGGACATGCATTATAAAGGGAAAACTAGACCATAGTTTTAGCAGAACAGTGCCCAGAGATTCTGGGGCAGATTTACGTTACCTGGCGCACCCCAGCAAAACAGCAGGGATGCGCCAAGAAAGGTGCGGCACGCAATGCCATACTTGCGCCACCACAGATGCGCCAAATTTACAATGCAGAGCGCCATGGCGCAAGGAGAGGCAGATGCGTGTCGCATCTGCCGGCGTGTCGCATCTGCTGGCATAAGGTTGGCAGTGCTGGAGTTGTGTCGTGGGCCCGATGCTTCTCCAGCACTGTGCCAACCCGGCCTATCTTCCACATGGTGTGTCACACCTTACGCCTGCTTAAAGCAGGCGCAAGGTTGTGACGCAGCGGGGTCGGAGAAGTGACTGAGGGAAATCTTGTACATTTCACTATTTCACTCAGGCACTTTTACGAGGCGTTCCTGCGCCGGAACGCCCACCCTGCGCTGGTAAGCCCACATGAAACCTGACACAGTTTTCATGTGGTGCAGGGCTTTACAACGTGACTCATCCCCTAGATGAGTCATGCTGTAAATCCCCCGCAGCATGGTGCTAGCTTTACGCCACCGCTGCGTCACAGAAGTGACGCAAAAGCGGCGCATAAGTGGCGCACGGGCCTTGTAAATCATCCCCTCTGTCCTTAATTCAGAATCTTCAAATCCATAAAAAATCTTGTGGCCACCCTCTGCCTGACAGGGAGCCCAGGAAGCTGTCTACTAGCCAAAAAGACATGGTCAATTTTCATCTCTTACTCTTTCCTGACAACAAATTTCATCTCTGATTTCTTGATTGATAAAAATTCAGCAACCGGAGACTTTGACAACCACCTCTACAAAACAGCACGCTTTAAATGGCCATTGAATCACAGCTCAATTGACCTCAATCAGTGGCCCACCACCCACACCAAGCCCCACCGGCCGAGAGGAGATCTCAACAGTGCACCCGGTGTGGTGACAAAGATGGATGCTAAGCTTGGCACAGGTATGCTGAGGCCTGCTGGGCCTTCTTTTTAGCATCCTGGATGTGACTCACCATTGGAAGGGTTTGTTTCTGAAAAGCAAAAAAGAAATGTCCTTGGTGCTAAGGGGCATTTCTCCCTCCACGTCAGGCTGATTTTTCTCTTTTGTTTGGCGGTCCTCCAGGAGAAAACAATCCATGCTTCCTCAACTCAGGAACATCTACTATTGTGATTCCAGGGGCGCTCCTCTGCTAAGGCTGAGCAGCGTCGCCCCACTGCCTTTCAACAAGGAAAAAAGGACAAATTAAATGATAACGCAATGTTATTAGCATTTTATTTTTTTATGCTGGGGAAGTTATGTGAGCCGGGTTTGTGCTGGGCAGGGGGGAGGAGTAGTGACAGCCTCCTAAGTGTGCATGAATGTTTGGCTGGCCAGCCAAACATTCATGCACACTTAGCATGTTCTGCACCGAGGCGGCATTATAGCCTGGGTGTAGAACATGTCCAGGCTTCCATTCCCCATCTGAGTGCCAAACCACAGCACTCAGATCAATCATAACGCTGCATTGCAGCGTTGTGATTGGCTTAAGGTAGCCTGGACACTTGCCAATCACAACCCTGTAATGCACAACGGTGCAAAGCACCCAGACATTGCACACAGGCATTGCAGCATTGTGATTGGCTATGGGGAGCCTATCCTGCTTCCTTTTCCAGCAGAAGCCAGGAAGAGGATGGAAGAGAGGCGGCGGCCAGCCAATCAGCCAGCCGACCGACAGGTAAGTGAATATTGTAATATTTTTTGCCCCCGCCCACTACTGATTTGTGGGTCTAGTCGCTGAGGCTCTAGTGTCCGAAACCCAGGTGTTTGCCCACATCTACAAAGGATATGGGGACTCCAGGTTCTTAGTCCTCCAGGATATAGTTGAAGGACAATTGGAAAGGAATAGCACGAAGCATGCAATCAACAGATGTGAACATCGCCGGCGCCATCTTGCCTAGCAAGAGCCACTGTATGCACGTAAGCGGCACCCATTTTAGATACCACGGCCATTTCGTACATTACCGATCACCAGCGCGTCACCCTGACCTTGCTATCATCCCCCGCGCTCTGACAACCCCCAAGCACACATGCTAGAGTCATAAAGCATCCTCAGCGCGACCCAGCCCCGGAGCCACTTCCCGTGCTAAACACCCATGCTCCTTAATCTCCCACGCACGAACAAGCCCATCCATAAAATCCTCCCCTGCACCTGGCTGTTCGATCCGGTCCCAGGCAATACCCAGCCCCTGGGGATACAGTTTATTGCCCCCGTACAGTAGGAACTTGCCCCCCATCAAAGGGGTCGGAATTAATCAATGCCACAACCCTCTTAGAACTGACCGATTATTCATATTGCAGGCCCTGCCGGAATGCCCAGCTGCCCGATAACAATCACCTGTTGAGACCGGGGTGGGGGACGTTTGCTGTTGGGTATGTGTGGGAACTAGCTAGAAGCGGGGATTCCAAGGAGGTAATAAACTACTGTCAGGAATGTGTTACCCTGCAATAAAGAGTTGAGATTGTGTATAAAAGGCTAAGCCACAGAGATGCAGTTAGAGCACCTCGAGAAGACATTTCGTTTGTCCGAACTGACGTGTTCTCCTCCGGAGAAATAAACCTGTTCATCGTTTTCCAGTTACCAGCGCCTGCCTCTTGATTTGATTAGCTAATGACCAAGTGAATTAGAGGCGACTAACGCCAAGCAGTGTTTGATGATATCTAGAGAAAAACTGCTTTTTCACACTGAGTCCATGAAGAAACCCATCTGTATACATATGGATGAGACTGGATTATGAGACGCTCAGTGCGCACACTTTTTTCCGGCAATTGTTCCTGCTACCCCAGCGAATTTGTTCATTCGGTATCATGTGATGTAGACTTTCACCTTTCTGTACTGATTCCTTTAAATGAAAGTTTTCAAATTTTCTAAGGAATTTGGACATTTAAAGATAGATAGGGTCATCCTGTCTTAAAATTGAGTTTGTTAGGAGTGGTCTGTGCAGTTAAACAAGCATGTGTTGAAAAGCTGTTGGCAAAATAGGAGCTTTGGTACAAAGGAACCGGAAAGAAATCCAGCCAAAAAATCTCTTCTGCGACTTTGCAGCACAAATGTTTGGCATAAAGTCTCTTTCCGCTTGTTGAAATGGGGGCGTGGGATGGGGCGAAGAGCACTATCCATGCTCCAAGCCATCATTCTTGGAACCAAATAAGAGACCTCTGGGCTAAGTTTCAAAACCGGGTGTCGAAGCAGAATCCTTTGTAAAGCAGAGCCATGTGTGTGTGGTCACTGGGTTCCGCCAGATTTTATGAGTTGTTGTCCAACATCTTTGAAGTTATTTATTTAACCTTCTTTATTTGTGTTTCTCTGTTGTTGGGGCGAGGGCGTTGTCTTTGCTGTTGACTTGCAAATTAGGCTGTAAACTTTGGTGACTTTAATTCTGCAAATAAAACAGCAGTAAGCCTTCAATATATCTGTCAGAAATGTTCCCTGGTAAGAGTAATGGACTGTATAACTCTTATATTTCTTTCAGAGTAACACACATTTAATTAAAACACAAACATCCAGAAAGCAGAACAGGGCACAGGAATGCTTGACTGCACTTAAAGTATTTCTCTTGTCAATGTGATGTGTTGTGAGAAGAGAGAACCAGAGAGATTGAGTGAGAGTGAGAGAGAGAGAGACAGAGAGACCGAGAGACAGAGAGAGAGAGAGCGAACCATCTGGAAGGAATAGGCAGGACATGCTGGAATGAGAATTCATTAACCCCCAGTGCGTCTGTCAGCCATTGACCAACACTGGGTAGGGTTTTATAGGAACCTCTTGTTCTTCAAATGCTGTGGATGATGTTGCAAGGCTGCATCAACACTGCTGACTGCATTCCTGCAACAGCTAGAGACCATGTTGTCATTGCAGAATCTGCTCTGAGCAAGGAAAGAGGCAGGACACCACTTATTACGGTCCCCAGTGCCATCTTATCCTGCCCTGTGTTTTCCTACTTGCTTTATGTAGTACCATACAAAAGTAAAGTATTGGGATATTGACTGACATGCTACTGCCATAGTATACACTTGTCAATGGATGTGTACGGATACATACTTTCCATAGGCCACTTCTTCAATAGGCAAGCAGGTATACAAATTGTTTTCCTCTACTTGAGGAAATCATGACTTTCAAATGACCTGCTCAACCTTTATCCACCGCCAGAACTTGGTAGGTATTCTGTTTGCCGTATGACAAGTCAATTAGAGTCACCACACTGCACATAACAGAGGATAGATCATAAGCCACATTGTGACGGAATACCTTGTGTGTCAAAAATTTAACTTAGGTAGTCTTCCCCATAATGTATGCCTTACTTTCGAAGGCATATATGCTCAGTCAGTTTGAAGAATGGGGGCCTTGAAAGGCAGTCTTGCTCACTCCCAACTTGTATGCGCAAACTGGAAGGAGTTGGATTTTGCACAGTGTATGCACCAAAGGCACATACAGGACAAGTTTGCTTGAGCTTGAGGTAGCTAGTAATAGAAAGCATTAGTCAAATGTCACCTGGCAAGTATATTGGTTTAGTTAGGACTTTGAAAGGGACAGAGCCATGAACAGGTAGGAGAAGCTTAGGCTAGGTGCGATTTCACAGGGATATCGCAAATGTAGAAGGCAGATAGTCAAGGAAGAGAGATGCACATGCCATCACTTCGACTTCGACCAAAGAACTCCAAATCATCAGTGCCGCACTCACCTCAATTCTCAATTAGTCCCACATTCAACTAAGCAGATGACTACAAACCATGGAGGCCACAGTAGTCCACCTCCCCCTTGACCTCACACATATCCTGCAGCTCAAAAACTTCACTTGTCTCCCATGCACAGCTCTCTTCAAATTCTTGACACACATTCAAAGCCTTACGCAACAATGGCCCAACACACCTCGAAACTGCTTCAGATTTCAGAAGCCTATCCGACACCTTTGCTCAGCCGCACTTGTAAATGCACACATTCCATGCATACGCAGCACCAGAACAGGCAGTAGTGACTTGTCCTACCTTGCTCCAAAAGGCCCTCCACAACTGCGCCTGTCTAAAATATTGCATTCCACACAAAGTTGAAGGCTTGGCTCTTCTACAAGGTGATTCCATGGATCATCTCTGACTGCTCATGTGTTGGCAGCAGGGTTTGCTCCCGGTTGATAGTGCACTTTACAGAAATCATACCATTACAGAAAACTCTGCACCCAGTGCTAAACGTATGGGGAATATATTTACCCTGCTTGCCATGTTCGTTTGTTCGTCCTGCCATAGTATATGTTCAGTTTGCCAAATGACAAGTGCATTCCAGTCACAGCACTGCAAATATGGATGGACGGGACATATGCCACGTTCTCTCTTTGAAATTTACAACATGCTCTTTTGGGAAATTCAGACGGTCTTTCTCAGGATGTTTACCTTAGTTTCCAAGGTTGATATGCACAGACAGTTTGAGGAATGTGGGCCTTGAAAGGTAGTCTGTAACACCCCCAACTTGCATCCACAAATTGGAAGGTACACAAGAAACCAAGGTCAATTAGAGTACTCTCCCGAGGGTTAGCATTGACCTTGGTTTGATCATTCCTATTGTGGGCACTATGCCCAGACACACAAGTGGGGCAGGATTGTTTTCGGCACAAGTGGGGTAACAATGGACTTTTGTGGATTCATGCGGATTCTGGAAGTTCCCCTCACAGAAATGTAAGGACAATGAGTGATTTTAGGCAACGTTTCAGATTTGCAGGGCATTGTGGTTAGGAAACGTTTGTGGGATTGACATAAGGTACAGCACCCAGGAATCCCATGGGCATTTACTTTTTAAATATGTATGATAGGTAGGTTTCCCTGGGTGGAGGCCGACCACAGCCACAAATACCACAGCTAGCCTTGTTGCTGATCTCTCCGCGCAGAGCTTTAGTGCCTTTTGTGTGATAATCTCTTGGCCCACACACACAAGTGGGGTACCATTCTTATCTGGAAAGATATACGAACATATTGTGGTAGGACACTTGTGGTTATCTCCAGATTACAGAACTTTCTGTCTCAAAGTAGGAGGGCAAATGTGTGTTTTAACTCAAAATTTGAGTTTTTCAAAGGATTCTGGGTAAAATTACCTGCTGAGAGTCACACACGTTACCCAGCACTGGACCCCCCTCGATGTCTACGTTCAAAAAATGTGCAGGTTTGCTAGGTTTTTTAGGTGCCAGTTGAGGCAGGGCCCAAAATCTACAGCTAACTACATCACAAAAAAGAATCAGATTTCAGTGCAAAAATGTGGTGTGTCAATGCTGCATTTGGGGCCCTTTCCTGTTCCGGGCTCCAGGCCTACCCATACAATTGAGGTCCCATTTTTATCTGGATACATGTTGGAATGCTGAGTGGCAGGAAATTTGTGGCTTCCCACAGATCCAGAAGTTTTCCTCACAGCAATATGAGGAAAAGTTGTATTTTTAGTTATCAGTATAAGTACCTGAGCCATGCAAGTCACATACCCATGGACTCCCCTGGTCATCTAGTCTTCAGAAATTTGTAGGTTGCTATGTTTCCCAGTTACCAGCTAAGCTAAGGTCCCCTAAAATCCATATCTACCCACATTGCAAAGAAAGGGTCAGTTTCCAGTGCAAAAATGGGATTTGTACATGTTAAATTTGGGGCCCTTTCCTGACTTGGCCAATAGCCCTACCCACACAAGTGAGGTACCACTGTTATCAAAGAAATGCTGGGTGATAGGAAATTTGTAGCTGTACATACATTTCATACATTTTCTTCACATAAACCAGAGAAAAATGTGTGTTTATAGTCATAATTTGAGATTTGCAAAGGCTTCAGGTAAAATGACCTGGTTAGAGCCATGCAACTCATGAACCTCTGAACTCAGCTGGTTGTCTAATTTTGGAAACTGTGCAATTTTGCTAGGTTTCCCTGGTTGCTGGTTGAGCTAGGGCCCTTAATCCACAGCAACCCACATTGCAAAAAAACGGTAAGCTGTAAAATGTGATGTGTCTATGTTGTGTTTTGGGCCCTTTCGTGTCGCCGGCACTAGGCCTACTCACACAAGTGATGTGCCAATTGTATTGAGAGACTTGGGGCAATGTTGGATTGCAGGACATTTGTAGCTGCTCACAGACTCCAGAAGTTTTCCTCACAAATTGAGAGGAAAATGTGTGTTTTCAGTCACATTTTGAGCTTTGCATAACAATAATGGGGTCTACAATACGTTTTTACACAGTACAGTGCAAGCAGAGTCCAATACACCCCCCCACCATTTGAGTCCCGTGCTCTCCACACCACTGGAGTCAAGTTATCCTGGCTGATGACGTCTGATAGCCAGAAACTGGTCCTAGGATGCTTGATTCCGGTCCAGGCAAGGCATGGCTTGGCAGTACGGGCTGGACTGTTCCCATGAGGCACAGCGTCAAGGCTGATTTGCATATGGCTATGTCTGAACTAGGGTGGTGTGGAGTGCAAAAAAACGATGGATTTAGGCCCAGATCTCTGTACTGGGGCGAATGTATGACATTGTTCTGCATTCTGCCCATCAACTGTTGTTTTTGCATTTGTCACCCCGAGTGGGAAGGGTATGCTCAGGCGTGAGTCGCGTGCTCTCCACACCACTGGAGTCAAGCTATCCTGGCTGATGACGGCTGATAGCCAGAAACCGGTCCTAGGATGCTTGATTCTGGTCCAGGGAAGGCATGGCTTGGCAGTTCGGGCTAGACTATTCCCATGAGGCACAGGGTCAAGGCTGATTTGCATATGGCCATGTCTGAACTAGGGTGGTGTGGAGTGCAAAAAGACGATGGATTTAGGCCCTGATCTCTGTACTGGGGTGAATGTATGACATTGTTCTGCATTCTGTCCATCAACTGTTGTTTTTGCATTTGTCACCCCGAGTGGGAAGGGTATGCTCAGACGTGAGTCCCATGCTCTCCACACCACTGGAGTCAAGCTATCCTGGCTGATGACGGCTGATAGCCAGAAACCTGTCCTAGGATGCTTGATTCCGGTCCGGGGAAGGCATGGCTTGGCAGTTCGGGCTCGATTGTTCCCATGAGGCACAGGTTCAAGGCTGATTTGCAGATGGCCATGTCTGAACTAGGGTGGGGTGGAGTGCAAAAAAACGATGGATTTAGGCCCAGATCTTTGTCTTCGGGTGAACGTATGACATTGTTCTTCACTCTGTCCATCAACTGTTGTTTTTGCACCATTTAAACACAGCAATCATTGTCCTGTACAGCCACCATGCAGATATTACATAATTGATACAATGAGTAAATCTGGCACGCACACAAGTTGATACTGAGTAATCGAACAGTCACTTTAATCAGTACCGGGTGTGGGCACATGGTCGAGCTCAGGGAGGTCCAGTAATGCTTGTTGTACATGGTGTAATTCAACTGTAGGAGATAAAAAGATTGTGCCTCTATATCTATTCCACTTCCCCCATTTGTGGTCCGATTTCTTAGGGCACCCCATCTGCTTAAATATATCTTTCTCAGCAATCATTGCTCTATTCATGTCAAACGCCCAATCCTCTCTGGTTGGAGCCGCCCCCACACCCTACTTTTGTGAAATATTACGTCTGGTGATGGCCCATCCTAGTGAGGTCAATGTTTTCTCCGTTTGTGTTAGATCTGTGGCATCCCATACATTCAGAAGACACAACTTGGGGGAGGCCTTCAGAGTCTTACCACCAGCTCTCTCCATCAGCTCAGTAACTCTATCACAATATTTTCGCACTATTAGGCAATCCCATAGGATATGAAAGAAGGTTCCTGGTTGACGCCATTGCCGAAGACACAGGGAGTCCGCTCTCCTGCCCATTTTAGCCAAGATCTTCGCATCTAAGTATAACCGATGGAGGATCTTCAGTTGGACTAGAGGCAGTCTCATGGGAATGACCACCTCTCGAGGAGAGGCCAAAGCATTGCGCCAGTCCCTCTCATCGAACTCCCCCAGGTTTGCCTCCCAGTGTTGCCGCAGGCGCAGCATAGGGTCCGGGAGATTGTTTAACAGCTTTTATATGTGAGGGATATAGCTTTTTTAGTCATAGGGTCTAGTATCAGTCTGTCGTCCAGCAGAGAGGACTCGGATACAGGGACATCTTTGGGTAAAGCAACTGTGATTGCATGGCTAATCTGCAAGTACCTAAATGTCTCGGTGCGCGCTAATTAATATTTGGTCTGCAGGTCCGCAAAAGTGGCCAGGTTTCCCTTCACCCATATGTCCCCCACTGTTGAGATGCCTATCAATCAATCAGGTGTTTGTTAAGCGCGACTACTCATCAGTAAGGGTACAAGGCACTGGGGGGAGGGAGGGTCGCAGGCTCCAGTCCATCAAAGAGGGGGTCTGTTGAAGAGCCAGGTTTTGAGGTTTCTTGCAAAGATGGGGAACAAAGTTATCTGTCTGAGGTGAAGCGGAAGGTCATTCCAGCTGCTGGCCCCACGGAAGGAGAAGGAGTATGACTCCCTATCTGGTCTTTCTGGTGCGGGGGACCGCGGCGAAGGAGAGCTGGTCTAATCGTAGGGTCCTTTGGGGTGTGTGGAATTTGAGTCTGCTGTTGAGGTATGGGGTCCGGTGTTGTGGAGAGCCTTGTGAGCGTGGGTTAGCATCTTGAAGGTGACTCTAGCTTTGATGGGGAGCCAGTGGAGTGTGCGCAGGTGCTGGGAGATGTGGCAGTGTCTTGGCAGGTTGAGAACCAGTCTTGCGGCAGCGTTTTGGATGTTCTGTAGCTTGCAGGTGAGGTTCTTGTTTATTCCGGCATAAGGTGCATTGCCGTAGTCGAGCCTGCTGGTGACCAGGGTGTGAGTGATGCTCTTTCTGTGTTCGAGGGGGATCCATTTAAAGGTCTTATGTAGGAGGAAGAGGGTGTGGAAGCAGGTGGACAAGACGTAGTTGATCTGGCGATCCATTTTGAGCTCTGAGTACAGGATAATTCCCAGGTTGCGTGCGTGGTCCATGGGGGTGAGCGAGCTTCCGTTCGTTCAAAGCATCGGGGTTTGGGCCCATGATGAGTACTTCCGTTTTGTCTGTGTTTAGTTGTAGGCAGCTGTTTTTCATCAATTTGGCGACAGCTTTCATGCCTTCTCGAAAGTTGTGTCTGGCGGTGTTGGGTTCGTTGGATAGGGAGAGGATGAGTTGGGTGTCGTCTGCGTACAACACAATGTTGAGTCCATAGCTTCTAATGATGGGGGGAGCGGAGCTATGTAGATGTTGAAGAGCATAGGGCTGAGGAAGGACCCCTGGGGGACTCCGCAGGTGGTAGGTGTATGATCCGAGAGGAAAGGGGGGAGTCTGACCCACTGCATTCTGCCGGACAGGTAGGAGCGGATCCAGTCGAGGGCCTTGTCTTGGATCCCTGCGTCGAGGAATCTGCGTATTAGGGTGCGGTGAGAGACTGTGTCAAACGCCTCTGAGAGGTAAAGGAGGATGAGGGCTGCTGTTTCTCATTTGTCCAGTAAGGTACGAATGTCGTCTGTTGCGGTGAGGAAGGTGGTTTCTGTACTGTGGTTTTTTCTGAAGCCGGATTGGGAGGAGTCGAGGATGTTGTGCTCTTCAATGAATGTGGCGAGTTGGCTGTTGATGGCTTTCTCTATGACTTTCGATGGGAACGGGAGCAGGGAGATGGGTCTGTAGATTTTGATGTCGGTGGGGTCTGCCAAGGGTTTCTACAGGAGGAGGTTGATCTCAGCGTATCATGTCCCACCTTTCAAACCCAGGGCATTTACTAAGCTGTTCCAGTATGCCTGGTTCCCAGAGCGGTGTGGCTTTTGTAAGTTTATTATACCAGCCCCATTTCTTATTTATGGCATGCCAAGTCTCCACTGTGCAAACCGTGGGTCATGTGAGGCGGAGCTTACGTGGGTTTGTGTAGAGTGCTCTTTTGTAACCCACCCGTCCCCAATAGCCAGCAATCAGTACAAAAATTGGGGGCATTGTATTCCCCATGTACCCATCTGTTAATGACAACTAATTGGGACGCCTGATAATATAGGTACATGTCGGGTAGTGCGATGCCCCCATCATACCATCCCATTGTCAGTTTTATACTGGCAAAATAGGTGTCGGGAATCTCATTGGGGTGTTCTGCAATACATAGAGGAAGAGCGGCAGCGCCAACATCTTAAACAGCGCTGCCCATCCCAGGAGAGTACGGGGGGGAGTGCCAATGCTTGACGTCGGACCAGTGTCAAATTAGGGGTCCTAGCAAGTTTGATTCATAAAATACGATCGGGTTTGGTATAACATATATACCAAGGTATTTAAAGCCCTGGGAAGCCACAGGTATATTATATCCCCTAGGGTTGTATGTAGGTGCTCCCCACAGAACATAGAGTTGGAACGTAGTCCAATTAATCGCGTACCCTGAGTGGGCACCAAAAATATGAAATATAAGGAGGACCCTTCGGAGGGACCGTGAGGGACAAGGCCAAATATAGGAGAATGTCATCTGCATATAACGAGATACGGTCTTCATGATCCTCTGTCCATCTCAGCCCTCTAATCTCCGGGTCCTCCCTCACCCAAACAGCCAAGGGTTCCAGCGCCAGGGAAAAAAGCGGGGGCGACAGGGGACAGCCCTGTTTGTGCCCCTCTGCAACAGGAATTGCCTAGAGACGTGGTTATTTACTGTCACATGAGCGGTCGGCTGGGCGTAAAGCAATTGGATCCACTTGATAAAGTTGGGCCCAAATTCCTTCCTTGCCAGCACAGCATAAAGATAGTCCCACTCAATGGAATAGAACACCATAAATGTGTCCAATGTCAGCAGCGCTGCATCCTCACTGATTGTGTCTCGCCTACCTAGGACCACATGCTGGTGCCTCAAATTCAAGGCTGTGTTCCTCCCTGGCATAAACCCGGATTGATCCGGGTGCACAAGTTCAGTGACGTACTGAATAAGCCTATTGGCCCATAGTTTAGCCAAGATTTTAGCCTCAGCCGTGATAGGTGAAATGAGACGACAGCCCCCATAGTCAACTCATGGTTTGCCCGGTTTGTGAATAAATAATAATAATAATAAAGAGCTTATAGAGCGACCAGTAACGCCATCTCGGCGTGTCCCCGCGCTAAGAGCTACTAACGACCACCATAAAGAGCCTCTGTCCCTACACAGTGTAGAGTAGTGTTTTGAGCTTAGCCGTCAACAACGCTTCACTGCTCTCCAGTCTCAGGGCAGGAGGAAGTTTGTTCCAGTTTTGAGCTGCTTGGAACGCAAAAGATCGTCCACCCATTCTGGCCTTCCTTATCCTTGGAACTGTCAGCTGCCCAGTACCCTCCGACCGGAGGGTCCTTGTTGGTTCGTAGCGGCTGACTAAGTCCCTAAGGTAGGCGGGCGACCTGCCCCAGACGATTCGGTGACAGAAGAGGAGGCATTTGAACAGCACGCGTTTCTTCACTGGCAACCAGTGAAGCGCATCCAAAGCCTTCTGAGAATTTGCTCTCCTGGGTCTTCTTAGCACCAGTCTAGCGGCGGAATTCTGGATAACTTGCAGGCGGCCAAGGCTGCCCTCGTTGGACCCTAGGAACAGGATGTTTCCATAGTCCAACCGAGAGGTCACCAATGCCTGCGTCAGTGTCCTTCTGGCCGCTAGGGGTAGTAGGTCTAAAGTTTTGTTTAGGGTCTTCAGTACTCCAAAACATTTGCCCACAAGACGCCTTATATGGCCATCACAGGAGAGGGTGGGGTTGATCCAGACTCCTAGATTCTTAGCCTCCTCACAAGGTATGGGAGTAGGGCCAAGGCACGAAGGCCACCACTCGGCTGACCAGCTTTTGCTTTTTCCCCCCACTACCAGAACCTCTGTCTTGGAGCCGTTGAGTTTTAGGCAGTGGGAGTCCATCCACTCAGCTAGCGCCTGCATACAGGACTTAAAGTTGGTGGCGGTATTGGTGGTGTTCTGCGATAGAGAGATCAGCAGCTGGGTGTCGTCGGCGTATGATACCAATTCCACCCCGAATGATTGTACCACCTTCGCCAGGGAGGCCATGTACAGATTAAAAAGAGTAGGGCTCAAAGCTGAGCCCTGAGGCACTCCCTGGTCTAGTGGCATCTCTACCGAACGACATGCCCCTTGTTGTACCTGGAAGCATCTTCCTGTGAGAAACGACTGCAGCCAGTACAGCGCGGGACCAACAACCCCAGCTTCACTAAGACACCGTAGCAGGATGGAATGCGCTACAGTGTCAAAAGCTGCGCTGAGGTAGAGCATGATCAGGGCCATTGTATGTCCTGCATCCGCCCCTGCTCTTAAAGTCTCAGTGGCACGTAGGAGAGCTGTCTCAGTCGAGTAGCCCGCCCTAAATCCTGATTGTGAGGGATGAAGTAGGTTCCTTTTCTCCAGGTGCTCAGTGAGCTGAGCATTGACCACCTTCTCAGCCACTTTCGCCACATACGGCAGTAAGGAAATGGGTCTGAGGTTTTCCAGCACCTCGATACTTACATTCGGTTTTTTCCTTATTGGCAGTACTATGGCCTTCTTCCACTCCTCCGGAACTCGTTGAGTGGAAAAAGAGGTCTGTAAGACATGTCTTATATATGGTTCCAGGGCAACAAGACCCTCTGAGATGACCCAGGCAGGGGCCGGGTCGTTGGGGGAACCGGACTTCACGCTGCGACAGATCTTTATTAGCCTATCAGCGGAAGGGACCTCGAAAGTTTGCAACGAAGAGTCAGGAGCCATAGGCGAACCGCCTGCTCTAAAGTCTATGCCCTTTCCTGGTTGTTGAGTGAAGGAGGCATAAATGGCTTTGACTTTATTGGAAAAAAAGTTAGCGACTCTATTGCATCCCTCCACGGTGGCCCTTAGGGGGATGTTTGAGCTGGAGACTAATGATAATTCCTTGTATATTTTGAACAATTCGCGTGAGGAGCTCTCGGCTACCTCAATGCGTGTCTGGAAATATTTAGCTTTAGCTCTACGTACCGCGTACTGATAGCTTCTGTGTGCTAAGCTATAGCTGTTTTTTCCCTGTTCGCTAGGGTTCCTTCTCCAGCTCCTTTCAAGTTTTTTACAATTAGACTTGATTTGCTGGAGTTCCGGAGTGAACCACGGGGCAGTGCGTTGTCTACCTTCTCTGGCTTTACCCTTACTCATGGGAACTAGCTCATCCAGGGTGGCAGTCACAAGCTGATTAAATTCATTGTTGGCCTGATCACTGTCCGTGGCAAGCGGTGGTTGCGCTTTCTGAATGGCTCTTATGAAGTTCTCTTGAGAATATTGTCTCCATTTACGTCTCATAACATTCTTAAGCCCATTCTCAGTGGCCCTGTGTGGCTGGTAAGAACATTGGAAAGGGACCAAGAAGTGGTCGGTCCAAGGGAGCTGACAGGGGGTAAGTGCCTTTATCATATCCCAACTGGCGAAGATAGGGTCCAAACAGTGACCCCTCTCATGTGTGGCAGCAACACTTAGCAAGTCCAGTTGTAATTCTTTTAGGACTAGACGGACATCCTCTGCCTCCTTCTGTAGAGGATCCTCTAGATGTAAATTCAGATCCCCCCAACACCAATACTTTGTTGTGTTTGATCGCAGTCTGAGTGACCCCTTCCAGTAAACTACTTCGGAAGTTACCCAGAGAACCTGGAGGTCTGTATATTAGGATGCCCGAAATTGCCTCGTGTTGGGTCAGTTTGATGTTGAATTCACCAGCTTCGCTGTTATCTATTTTTACTGGTTTCAGGACACACTCAAAAGGGTGTTTGACAACGATGGCAATACCACCTCCCCTTCCCTTTTCTCTAGCAAGTCTATGGAGGGTGTAACCTGGCGGAATTGTATTCACTATGTCTGGATCAGAATGTTCTCCTAACCAGGTTTCAGTTAGAAATAGTATATTCAGGGCCTCATCTTGTAAGAGATCCCACAGTTGGAGGGAATGTTTGCTGAAGGATCTGCAATTTAAGAGCCCCCCATTTACAATAGTCGCTTCAGGGTCAGGGACATCCGGCGATAAACACCTCCCTTTGAATGTACAATGAGAACATGGACCCAGGTCAAGTGGCTCCATCAGGTGGCGACAGGCCGTGAGTGGAGGGGGGCAGAGGTCTCTCAGCCTCTTACTAGTGTAGGACTGCAAGTGGCGCGCCCGAGATGTAGGGGTCTGGGCCCCTGGCCCCGGTCGGCCGCGGACGGGCGCAGACGGGCTTGGCTTAGGCGCGGCTTCGGCGCGCGTCCGGCGCGCCCGCTGCGCCAGCCCGCTGCGCCGTCTGGTCCCTACGCACATGTTATAGGTGGAGAGGAGGGCGTGAGGCCGGCGCGACTAGAGCGCAGCCCCAGCCCACACCCAAGATGGCGCCCGCCGCCGCCTCAACCGGGAAGTAAAACGGCTGGGCGAGGCTGTCACCGAAGAGTATAGCGTGTGTAGGGGTGTTAGAGTGCCTAAGATCAATTCCCACTTAACTCTGAGAATAAAAGCCCCCCCTCAGAATAAAAATGCATCAATGATAAAATCGCGATCTAAAAACACATTTCAACAGCACAGGTACAGCAGAAACTCAATGCTGCTCGTGAGGTAGCTCGCAGCCCTAGTCCTCCCTCTAGGGAGAGCTCTATCAGGCAGCGAGCAGCTGGAAAAGCCCTGCTAAGTAGTCTGGGAGGGCGGGAGGCCGGCGCGACTAGAGCGCAGCCCCAGCCCACACCCAAGATGGCGCCCGCCGCCGCCTCAACCGGGAAGTAAAACGGCTGGGCGAGGCTGTCACCGAAGAGTATAGCGTGTGTAGGGGTGTTAGAGTGCCTAAGATCAATTTCCACTTAACTCTGAGAATAAAAGCCCCCCTCAGAATAAAAATGCATCAATGATAAAATCGCGATCTAAAAACACATTTCAACAGCACAGGTACAGCAGAAACTCAATGCTGCTCGTGAGGTAGCTCGCAGCCCTAGTCCTCCCTCTAGGGAGAGCTCTATCAGGCCACTATGGAGGCCGTCCTAACATTAGCTGGTAGGACCCGAACTTCAAACCTTTCGGTATACATTTGCAACAGGTGGGGTGAGAGCTTGGAAGCCATTATTTTAAAGAACTCTATCAGGAGCATGTTGGGACCAATGGCTTTAATAGACCGAACGTCTTGAATTGCCTTCTGGACTTCGGCCTCTGTGATATCGCTCTCCAGGGAGTCTCTGTCCTGTGTAGACAGATAGGCTATGTTAAGGGTTGAGAGAAGGTACATCGCCATGGAAGACCGGGACGCCTCGGAGGACGTGCAAACCAATGTGAGAAGCGAAAGTTTCGGCAATTTGCTGGGGATCAGTGATCATGTCGCCATTAGTCCCACGTAAGGGAGGGAACCAACCTAGATAGCTTGCCCGTCCGTTCACCATGTTCATATATTCCATGGCGCGTGGATTTGTATCTCGCCTTGGCCGCCTCTGTCAGTAGTTGGCGATAGTTAAGGCGCACCATCTCTAGCGAGTGCTGCACCTCAGGATCAGGGGTGTAAGCGAGGGCCTTTTCCTGGGCCAGGATCTCCTCCTCAAGCTCCGTTATGCGCGTGTTGAGTCCCCTTTTATGCCCGACCATCAGCGCCAGGGTTCTTCCTTTCATCTTGGCTAAAAAACACCCCCCACAACATACAGGCCGAGGTAACTGAACCAACTTTTTCTTTAAAATAATAGTAAGCTTCTGTGCGCAATGGTACCCTGATATGAGGTACTTTAAGTGCCCATGGAATTATTGTGAGGGTAGTGTGACGTTTGGGCAGTCCGAGTGCGAGCGACGCCAAGACGGGGGAGTGGTCATAGACTCCACGCGCAAAGTATCTAGAGTCTGTGAAGACCTGTATATCCTGGGAATGTATAAAAACATGGTCAATGCCTATTGTGAGCCCCAGAATGAAATGTAAACTGTCTGGAAGTGAGGTTAAGCCATCTCCAGATGTCCACCAAGCCCACAGCTGTCAGGAATTTAGACAATTGAGACTCACGAGGGGGGTCCCTGCGAGGCGGGAGGTGATCCCTGGACCCGTCTACAGTCAGGTTGAAGCCCCCCAGCACCAATAGCCACTGGGGGAAAATCAAGCAAAAATGCTCCAAGGTCTGGCAGCATGGGAAGCTGCAGCCCAGGGAGGACATAAACAGATATAACGTTGAGAGTCTGCCCCTCCCAGGTGCCAGAGAGCGCCACATATCTGCCCTGCGCATCCGACCAAGTATGGTGGATTATATATGGACAACCCCTACGCAGGAGCACCCCAGCTCCACGTGAACCCGTGGAAAACCCTGAGTGAGCGACAAGCGGATATCCCCATCTATTCAATGCCCGACATGAGTTGACTGCCAAGTGCATCTCCTGGAGGAGAACAATATCCAGCACCTGGCGCTTCAGGTACTGGAGAACTACGCCCCGTTTAATTTTATCTCCAAAGCTACAAGAGGCCCCATGTGTGCATAAGGAGGCGACGAATGCAAAGACAATAGACAAAGGGTATGCTCATGGCTAAACCGCAGATGTAGTGGATGCGCACAGGCCCACAGTGCACCCGGAAATCAGACCGCGTGGCCATAGAGTATACAAGTAGACCCAGGGGCTGCGTCAAAAGTACTGCGTGCACCCCCCCATGGTGGTGCAGTGGAACCCTGAATAGTGGCTAACCCTATCACAGAGGAGGTTGAAGTGATGGATAGAGTGACGTGACCCACCAATGAAAAAGACAATAGACATTTGCATTCCATAAAAATCAAAATCAAAAAACTAAACCCAAACCCTCTCCCTACTCCAACTCTCACCACCGCCCTGCCTCCCTGCATGACGGGTTCAAAACCACCCTCCACCTTCAACTTGCAGAATGCCTGTCACCCACCCTAACAGTATCGAGAACATGATCCAACCCCACTCCCTGGGGCATTGTTTCATGAAAACCTTAGCATCCGGCATTTTCAAATCAGCCTCATTCAGTAAACTACAGCAATAGGCAAAAGAATACAGTGGCATAGCTAGAGGAGATCAACAACCGCACAAAAACCAAGGTTTATAGGCACTCCAGCATGCTAGAAGCCATGCTATATATGGTGAATACTAAAACAGTATGCCCTCCTCAGATTGGCACTAAAGAAGTCATTCAAGCCAATGGGCAGACTCTCGAAGTTGCGACGACCAACCTCTATCCATTAGGGCTTTGCGTCGTCGAGTCACCACCTGGCGGGGACTGCAGCTGCTGATGTTGTCTGCCAGGCTTACCGCTGTCACCCATACGCTTATGGGGACGTTTACCAACAGTCTGCCAGCCCTCGAGCCAGTCCCATGCGTCTTTGGGTCTAGTGAAAAACCATAGTTTCCCTTCCGACTCAACTCGCAGCTTGGCAGGGAACAGCATAGAGTATCTGATTATCTGGTCTCTCATTGCACGTTTCACATCCAGGAAGCTGCAACGCTGTTTTCTGGACTCAAATGGTGAAGTATGGGAAGAAGGTGACTTTGCTGTTGTGAGTCGCCAGCAGTGGGGCAGCCCTCCCAGTCTGGAGTATGACGTCCCTGTCTCGAAAATTATACACCCTAGCCAGGAGAGGCGGGGAGACGCACCAGGCTTGGGCCTACCCCCTGGGACTCGGTGCGCTTGTGCAATAGAGAAACATTTGGAGAGGCCCCTCGGTTGGAGTTTTTAGAGTATCAGTTCCTCAAAAAAGAGGTCCGCTGCCTGTCCCTTGGCCTGCTCTGGCATCTCCAAAATACGTAAGTTGTTACGCCTCATAAGGCCTTCGTAGTCGTTGAGTTGAAGGGCATTGCCTCTTGCATGACTTGGAGGTCAGCCACACGGCGTTTTAGCAGGTCCGTATCATTCAACAGTTCTTTGGTGGTGCTTTCAATGACTCTGATGCGGTCCAACATTTTTCTCATGTCTGCCCTAATCAGGGAGACCTCTGTGGCGACCGTGTCAATGCGGGCTTCCAATGAGGTGTGCACCATCGTTATGGCGGTTAAGATGTCCAGCAACGTGGGGTCTGATGGATTCCCACTTGATTTAGGGTTAACTTGTGTTTCATCCTGGCTCTTCTGCCAAGCAAACTTTTCCAATTTAGTTTGCGTCGCATTTCGGCTGCTGCGTCCACTCACCATCACGTTGCCGGTGGGTACAATAGAGCAGATAGAGGGGTGAGCCGTGCCAGCTACTCACCGCCGCCTGCCGTGAGTACGAGTCCACACCGGCCTGTCGGTTTCTGCCAGCAGGGCCCAGGCCACAAGGTAGCACAGTCACAAGAGATACCCCAACTGGTGAGAAAAAGAGGGGGGGGAAGAAACACCCCCAAGGAGCCAGAAGGATTCAATAGCACCTGGCTTTCCGACAGCACTTCAGGGAGCCTCAACTGCAAGACACAAGGGGGAACCCCGGGTGGGGCGCAAGCCGGTATTCAAATCTCCCCCCTTGCAGAGGGAGTATCTGGTCACAGTGATCTTATTCCCAGGTCAACATCCCATATCAGGCCATCCAATGGGCATGAATATAGGGCCCCACTACACCCTTGCAGCCTGCCCCTCCAGCGCTCCAACCATCCACAATCAATCAGGAGCCCACCCCCAAGGCCCAGCTCACCATCGTGATGTGGTGGTATGTGCGTGGCGGCGCCGCTGGGTGTCTCACTCCCGCGGCACACTGTCCCTCATCAACAAGGCCCAGGGCAGTGAATAGGCCGAGCGCGATGCGCCGATACAAAACAAATAGTCCTCCTATGACCCCCAGGGACCCCCAAAGTGAGGCACTGTTCAGAGTGGCTTCTGACTGTGTGCTATGCAAGACGGGCCGCTCAAGCCCGCCGGCTGTAGAGACTGAGCTCACGGGCCGCCGACATCTCATGGGGCTCTCCAGCACCCGGGGCACCCAGGAAGGCAGCTGGCTCCAAACAAAGTTCACTGCAGGAGCTGCGCACTCCGCAGTTGAAGATGTTGCCGGGATCATAGCTCGCCCTCCTCGATCCAGACGGCGGCCCTCACACCTCGCTGCAACCGCAGCATTAATTACCATGAACAGCCGGGTAGAGACAGACACGGCCATATCTGCCGGAGCCCCCGCAGCTCGCAGGCCGACGTACGCTTCATACAGATACCTCCGAACGCTGCAAATCTTCACACAGATAATGAGTGCGATGCCAGTGCCAGGTAGGCACAGTTCTATGCAAGTTTGGCTTGGGCAGGATGCAGGGCCGGTCCTAGAACTCCTGGGCCCCGGGCGAAAGAGAAGATGTGAGGCCCCTCTAATTTGCAAATATCTTCCAGTCGCAGCCGGCATGACTCGCGGGTGGAGGATCTCGTGGGAGTTCGGAAGGGGGGGTGGAGAACAAGAAGCAGGCAGCCTCCCTCCCCTCCCCTAAGCCAATCATATTGCTGCAATGGCAGCGTTGTGATTGATCAGGAGGCCAACCAGCCAGGCGCCTATGGGGAGGACATTTTCCCCATGTAGGCTGCATTGCAGCCTACATAGAGGAAGGCCAGAGTGCGCATGACTGGATTGGCCGAACAGTCAGCACCCTTAGCAGTTGGCAAGGCAATCCTCTCCTGCCCTAAAACAGACCCGCCCGCCCCCAACGAAACAATTCTGCTTTCTCGCAGTGCTAGAAGCAGAAACATAAAATGCTTGAACCGGCAGAGTGGGCCAGCTTACTCTCAGATTCGACACCTGCCCTCTCCATGGATCCGGTCACGGCCGACGAACAATTCAATTCCTGGCTCACATCTTCACTAGACCAACTCCTCCCGAAAACCACCACTCTTAAACACATAAAAAGAGTGGCTCCCGCTCCCTGGTATACTCCGGCGCTCAAATCTCTGAGACAGGAATGCAAGAGATCAGAACGCTTTTGGAGGAAGGACAAATCTAACAAAAATAAGGAAGCCTATCACACCGCCGCACAAATTTACAAAACCGCCCTCCGCAAAACCAAAAGTCTATTCTTCCAAGAGAGAATAGAACACTCCGCTAGCTCCAGTAAAGAATCTTTTACCATTTTAAAAGAACTCCTCAAAGTCCCTGACTCGGGACCGAGAGACCCACCAGACCCCAAAGCTGATGAGGAAAAGTGCCACAAGCTGGCTAATTTCTTCAAGGAGAAAATCCAAAAAATCCTCAACTCTATTCCACCTACTAGTTCGAGCGAGGAGAGAGAGGCCAGCAACTCTCCTACCCTCCCATGCATCACTTCCTGGGGACAAGTGACAGTAGAAGAAGTCGAAGATACGCTGCAAGTTATTAAAAGCGGATCTCCCAGGGACCCTGCCCCTTTACGTATTCTCAAAAAGGTAGCACCCTCGATCGCCCCTTCTCTCACTCACCTCATCAACGCCTCCCTTCAACAAGGTGTCGTCTCCCCTAGCTGGAAGGCGGCAGTCGTCAAGGCACTTCTAAAAAAATCCTCCCTTGACCCTGTCGACCTGGCAAACTATAGACCAATCTCCCTCCTCCCGGGAACCAGCAAGATCGCGGAAAAAATGGTGAACAGAAAGCTGTCACAATTTTTGGAGAACAACAACCGTCTAAAAAACTCGCAGACGGGTTTCTGCCCCGGGCAGGGCACCGACATTGCCCTTCTCATGGCGGTGGAGGAGGCCAGAGCTCTCTTAGACGAAGGAGGATCAGTGGCAGTGATCCTCCTCGACCTCAGTGCGGCCTTCGACACCGTCAACCATCAGCTCCTCATCCAACGACTCATGAGCGTCGGTGTGGAAGGAACTGCTCTGTCCTGGATATCGTCCTTTTTGAGTCAACGCTCCTTTCAAATCTGGGAGAACAACACCTGCTCCTCCGACACTCCCCTCCAATGTGGCGTGCCTCAGGGCTCCTCCCTGAGCCCCACATTATTTAACATCTACATGTCCCCATTGGAGGAGGTTGTTATCCCGTTCGGAGTGAGCATCGTCAGCTATGCCGACGACACTCAGTTAGTGGTGTCCCTTTCTCATCCGAAACAACAACCTGCGGACCTTTACAACTGTCTGACGCAGATACATGGATGGATGAATAGATCGTCTCTGAAACTCAACGGCTCAAAGACTGACATTCTCCTCCTTGGCCAGAAGGGACCCACTTCACTTCATAACATCTGGCCACCCTGTTTAGGCCCGATCCCAGATCCGAAACCAGAGGTAAAAAGCCTGGGTGTCTGGCTCGATAAGGAATTATCTTTTGCAGCACAGGCAAAAAAGGTAGCCGGTACGTGTTTTGGACTGCTCAGGTCAATTCGAAAGATCCTGCCCCTACTCCCCCACAACTCTCAAAAACTGCTGATCCAAGGACTGATTCTTTCTAGGCTCGACTTTAGTAATTCCATCTACTTAGGGGCCCCAGAGGCAACCCTGAATAAACTACAAAGGGTCCAAAATGCAGCTGCCCGGATCCTTACTAACACCCCGGCCAGAGCCTCAGCGAAACCAGCGCTGAAGTGTCTCCATTGGCTTCCGGTTAGAGAACGTGTGATGTTCAAGGCCCTCTGCCTAGCACACAGATTGCTCCAAAACAATGGCCCCCCAAGCCTAAAAAAAATTATCAAACCATACAAAGCCCCTAGATCCCTCCGCTCCGACCAGGAACACCTCATTGTCACCCCCAGAATTAAGAAGGCCCGAACAGGAGGAAGACGTTTCTTGGTTCACACCGCACGTCTCTGGAACGCCTTACCGCACTACCTGAGAACCGAATCCAACTACCTACGGTTCAGGAAGCAATTGAAAACCCACCTCTTCCCTTAAACTGCCTCTCCCCTTCCCTTGCTGACTCCTAGTTGTACTGATTTTAGCGCTGGGATACTTACGGGTGACTACGCGCTCTATAAAATTAAATAATAATAATAATAATAATAATAAAATGGACATTTTAGCATTTTGCGTTTCTGCTTTTGCGAGAAAGTAGTGGGGCGTCGCTCCTCTGCCCTAGTGAAGGAGCCGCCCTTGGTAACATCACAAGAAGTGACATCATAGAAAGTGACATCGCAGGACTATTGATCTTATTTGGCATCCCTGAAGAGACCTAACATGGATATCAGTAACATGGACAAAAAGATAAATATACAAATGAAATAAGTCCATATATTTTAAAACTGTTAAATGGATTACATTTGTCTCATTAGATGGAAAAGCTAGGTGCAGGTCTCACAAAGATGTATATTATTGATCACCGGAGTTTCATGACATTTTTGTTGTTGCCGAAAATTCCTGGAGACCAGGAAGGAGGCAGCAAGTGCTTTTAGAAAGATAATATATTCGCAAACATGACCCAAAGTCAGCGCTCAATGCGATCTCACCGTTTGCACCGCCCTAGAGCCTCCCTGCTCAAGGGTCCTATGACCTCAATGACAGAGTCAGGCGGCAGACCCGAGAGCAGAGGGCGGCCCGGGACCAGGGTTCGATTCCCGGCGCGGCAACTACAACCCAATTGTGCCCCGCTACTAACACCTAGAGGCGACTCATTTCAAATTACGCACTGGACAAGAGCAATATGCTGCCTAAAAAAAAAAGTGACAACATTCTGGAAAAAGCAAACACTCATAAGGAATGTAAGATTAATTAAAGCATGTGAAATATAAGCAGGAACAACATGGTTACCTTGACGCTTTAGCACTTATTCAGAAATGAATGAGTGCTTTTGCATGAAAAGTTAAGGCCATGACTACAGGGCCGGAACGGACCTGCTTCAATGCCCATTGAATATATCCTTACAAAACAAAAGCAATATGGTTTAAAAAGACCACATTTGTGAATACAGAGCAGTGGTATGCACTTTATTTTCCAGTCCGCCCATCAAGGAGGTATTGCAGTACATCCAGAAATGGTGCACTTCCCCACCTGGGGAAAACAATGCTGTTTAGAGAAAGACAAGAAAACAAAAGTAGCGCTTCACTGGTAAACTCGGTGTAGTGGCACTAATGTGATTTAGGTGTGAATAAAATCAATCTGGCCCCTTTTCGACCCACTCTGTCTTGCTTTAGTTATTTTTTACGTTTGAATTTTTTATTTCTCTCTTTCTCAAGGCTGCACTTTGGAAGTGAGAAATGTCACACAAAAGATGATCTTTCCAGCAAAAAAGTTTTTCTTTTTTGGATTCATTTCACAGGGGAACAAATAAAGGAAAGGAAAAGAAAGAGGGAGTAGTGGCTACAAGGCGCTGGGAAGGGGGCCCCCACACCCTGACCTTGCAGATTTCTATAGTGCTTAGAGGCCCAGGGAAAGGGGGACCCACACCTGGACCTTGCAGCTTGCTCTAGTGCTTCAAAGGGGCCCCCCTCCCCTGGGCCTGAAGCAGAAACAAGGCCTTTCTTAAAACACTGCCCCAGCACCAGTTTCTCTGGCTGCTCCCTCCTCCCCTCACCCACTGCTCCTAACCTGTGTCAGGCTGGTCCTGGAAACAAAGGGGCCTTCTGTCACCTAGCAACAAAATGCAGACAGGAATGGCTTGTACTTAAGAGAGGTGTTGCCTCGCCCCTGACACTCTGAGCCCTAATTGATGGCCCTGCCCTGTGACTTCCCCACTCTGTTTGTCCCTCCCCCCCACCCCTGCACCCCCAGGAATGCCACCACGTGGTTGGACACCAGACATCTCTGATGTGTATTGTAATGTGTGGGGAGGGGGCCCTGGTGGAGCAGGGGGGGCCCCTGCCTCTCACCTGAGCGCGAGGCCCTGGGCGGCTGCCCATGCTGCCCATGCCTAGCGCCGGCCCTGGCAGGATGCTACAAATGCGGATTGATCGGCAGTGGCGCATCGGAGCTAGGCTGCCTTTTGGCCATTTCCCTTAGGCAGTAGGCCACTCCCCCTGGGTACAATTTCTTGCTGAGAGTCTTGCAAGTTACACATCCTGGATTCCCCTATTTGTCTAGTTTAAAAAAATGTGCAGGTGTGCTATGTTTGTTTGGGTGCCTGCTGTGTTAGGACCCTAAATCTACAGCAAACTAGATTGCTAAAAAGGATCAGTTTTCAGTGCAAAAATGAGATGTGTCTATGCTGCATTTGGAGCCCTTTCCTGTTGGGGGATCTAGACCTACCCACACACATAAGGTGCCACCTTTATCGGGATATGTGTTGGAATGCAGGGCGGCGTACCCCAGGGCTCATCCCTCAGCCTGACATTGTTCAACATCTACATGGCAACGCTCGCCCACGTCGCAAGACTGTACGACCTCAACATCATCTCCTGACCCGACGATACCTAGCTGATCCTCTCCCTCACCAACGACCCCCTTACCACCAAAACCAACCTCCACGAAGGGATGAAAGCTATCGCCGTGTGGATGAAGAATAGCCGACTGAAGCTAAACTCAGACAAGACAAAAGTCCTCATCCTCGGCTCCACCCCCTTGGCCTGGGACGATTCCTGGTGGCCGACCGCACTGGGAACAGCTCCAACACCCACCGACCACGCACGCAGACTGGGATTCATCCTCAACTCCACTCTCTCCATGACAAAGCAGGTCAACGCCATCTCGTCCTCCTGCTTCAACACGCTATGCATGCTCCGCCAGATCTGCAGGTGGATCCCCACAGAAACAAGAAGAACGGTCACCCAGGCCCTCGTCAGCAGCAGGCTAGTCTACGGAAATGCCCTCTATGCAGTAGCCTCAGCCAAACTCCTGAAACTACTTCAACGCATTCAAAAGGCCTCCGGCATGCCTGATCCTCGACATCCCCCACCGCAGCCACATCACCCCCCACCTGAGAGACCTGCACTGGCTCCCCGTCAACAAGAGATCACCTTCAAGCTCCTCACCCACGCACACAAGGCACTCCACAACACCGGACCAGCATACCTCAACAGACGACTCACCTTCTACAACCCCAACCACCTGCTCTGCTCCGCCAACCTCGCCCTTGCCACCGTTCCCCGCATCCGAAGAACGACCTCCGGCGGCAGATCGTTCTCCCACCTCGCCGCCAAGACCTGGAACACCCTCCCACCTCCTACGGCAGATCCAGGACCTGCTAACCTTCAGAAGACTCCTCAAGACCTGGCTATTCGAGCAGTAGCAGCTTCCCCCCCTCCCGAGAGCCTTGAGACCCTCACGGGTGAATAGTGCATTTTACAAATGTTCTGATTGATTGCTTGATTGGGTGGTAGGAATCTTGTAACTCGCAACATATTCCAGAAGTTTTCCTCACAGAGATACGAGGAAAATGTGTGTTTTCAGTCAAAGTTTGAAATTTATAAAGGTTTATGGGTAAAACAGCCTGGTGAGAGCCACACAAGTCACGCACCCCGGACTACCCTGGGTGTCTAGTTTTGAAAAATCTGCAGGTTTGCTATATTCACCTAGTCGCCTGCTGGGCTGTGTTCCAAAAACAGCACCCACCCACATTATGAAATAAAAGGGCCAGTTTTCAGTGCAAAAATGTTATGGGTCAGCGTTGAGTTTGGGGCCCTTTCCTAACGCGGCCAATAGGCCTAACCACACAAGTGAGATACCACTTTTAACTTTGGAGCATGCTGGTTGGTAGGACATTTGTGGTTGCTCACAGACTCCCTAAGCTTTCCTCACAGACATGTGAGGAAAATATTTAGTCAACGTTTGAGATATGCACAGGTTTATGGGTAAACATATCTGATGAGAGCCATGCAAGTTTCACAACTCTGAACTCCACTGGTTGTCTAGTTTTGAAAAATGTGCAAGATTGCTATGTTTATTTAGCTGCCAGCTGGGTGAGGGCCCAAAACCCACAGCTACTCACAATGTAAAACAAGCATTGAAAATGCAATATATCTTGCCTTTGATTAAGTTAAAGCCATTTGCTTTGTTAATGGTATTGTATAGCAAAGCAAATGGCTTTAACATATTGAAAGGCAAGACCTATTGCATTTTTAATGCTTGTTTGAGGGTGCATCCATATTACCAGACAACATTTTTGCCATAGAGGCTTCCAAATTCTCAGAAATGTCCAACATAGAAACAGATACAGCCTTCTGCACTGAGTCCTTAAAGAAGAACTGTGAGTCACCCTTAAAAGCGTGTGCTTCTTTATCATTTCCATTATTATTCCAAATATTGGGGACAAAAAACTGGAAATAAACAACCAAACAGTAATGGCTGAAGTAAAAATTCCACAATAACAGTGATATCAATGTAGAACAAGGTCTCAAAAATGTTGTTCAATCACTTTCGGTAGCCAGAATTGACTACTCTAGCTTCCTCAACTGGTCTTAAAGGGTCAGATTACAGTACAAAAATGTGATGTGTCTATGTTGCATTTGGTGCCCTTTCCTGTTGCGGGCACTAGGCCTATCCACACAAGTGAGGTACCATTTTTATCAGTAGACTTGGGAGGATGCTTGTTGGTAGGAAGTCTGTGGCTTCCTGCAGATTCTGTAGATTTTCCTCACATATATTTGAGGAAAATGTTTGTTGTCAGTCAAAGTTTGAGGTTTGCAAAGGATTTAGGGTAAAATTACCTGGTGAGAGCCACACACGTCATGGACCCTTGGACCTTCCTGGTTGTCCTGTTTTCAAAAATGTGCAGGTTTGTTAGGTATCTTTTGGTGCCGGCTCAGCTAGGGCCCAAAATCCACAGCTACCCACATTGCGAAAAAGGTTTAATTTCTGGTGCAAAAATGTGATATGTCCGTGCTGCGTTTGGGGCACTAGGCCAACCCACACAATAGTGGTACCATTTTTATCGGGAGACATGGTGGTATGCTGGGTGGTAGGAAATGTGTGGCTCCTCACAGATTCCAGAACTGTTCTGAAAATTGTGTTTGTAGGTTTGCAAACGCTTCTGGGTAAAACTAACTGATGAGAGCAGTTCAACTCTCAAACCCCCAAACTCCCCTCGTTGTGTAGTTTTCAAACAGGTACAGGCTTGCTAGGTTTTCCTAGTTGCCGGCTGACCTAGAGCCCAAAATCCACAGCTACCCACATTGCAAAAAAATGGTCAGGTTTCAGTGCAAAAAAACATGATATGTCAATGTTGTGTTTGTGGACCTTTCCTGTCTCAGGCTCTAGGCCTACCCACACAGGTGAGGCACCATTGTTATCAGGAGACTTGGGGCAATGCTGGGTGGTTTGAAATTCCCCATAGATTCCAGGAGACTTCCTCATAGAAATGTGAGGAAAATCTGTGGTTGTAGTCAACAGTTTGCGTGGGCTTCTTGCTAATAAACCCTGCGGAGTGTCACCTAAGACACCCCTCCCAGGATTGCCCTTATTGTCTATTCGTCAAGAACTTGCAGGTTTGCTAGGTTTGCCTAATTGTCAGCTGAGCTAGGGGCCAAAATCAGTCCTCAACTGCCCACATTGCAAAAAAAGTTTCAGTTTTCTGTGAAAAGATTTGATGTGTCTATGTTGAGTTTTAGAAGGTTCCTTTCGCGGGCACCAGGACTGTCCACACGAGTGAGGTAGCATTTTTTATCAGGAAACTTTGGGGAAAGCTGGGTGGTAGAAAATGGGGCTCCCCACAGGTTCCAGCAGTTTGCCTTACAGGTTTGCAAAGGCTTCTGAGGAAGAAGACTCACCCTGGGCGGTGAACTCAGCTCCGCTCGCGGAGTTTGCAGAGTTTCCCACACTCCGCGTTACATGGAGCTTCGTTCCCTCCGTTTCCTCGCTCGCATTCACCAACGTTAAGTTGGCGAGCGTGAGCGAGGAAAATCCACCTCCTGGAAGATTTTTCCTCGTTTGCGATTGCAAACATCAAATTGGCAAGCACGAGCATAGAAAATAAACCTCCTGGCGAGATTTCTCAACGCAGGGAAGTCAGGTTTCTCATTGCCAGTGGTCAAGTATGCTCGCTACTGCTTGCGTTGAGAAACTGCCCTTTCGCGTTGAGAAAGCTGCAGCTTGAGTAAAAATCTACTTGAGCAGCAGAAAAGGTAAGCTTGCGCGGTGCATGGTGCAGTTCCCAATGATTGCACAGTGCGGGCAAGCATCCGACACTGTGCAATCACTGTGAACTGCATTTTTCTACCATACTCCTCCGCTGACGGAGCTCCATGTAGTGAGGCGGAGATTTTTTGCACTTTGCGTAGTGCAACTCCACGAACACCGCTGAGGGTTAAAGAAGACCTGGGGATTGCCACTCCGCCCTGGATTTCCCTGGATGTCTAGTTTTCAGAACTATTCTGGTTTGCTACAGTTCCCTACTTGCTGGTTGAGCTAGGAACCAAAATACGCAGCTACCAAAATTGCAAAAAAAAAGGGTCAGTGTTCAGTGGAAAAATGTGATGTGCCCATGTTGCAATTTGGGCCCTTTCCTGTCTCGGGTACTAGTCTTACCCTAAGAATGTGAAGTATTATTTTTATCGGGATACTAGGGGAAATACTAGGAGGTAGGAAGGTTGTGGCTCTCCACAGATTCCAGAACCTTCTATCAGAGAAATGTGTTTTCAGTCAAAGTTTTAGGTCTGCAAAGGGGTATGGAACACTGGTGAGAGCCATGCTAGTCACCCTACCCTGGAATTCCCTAGATTTCAACTTTTCAAAAATGTACAGGTTTGGTAGGTTTTTTAGGTGCCGGCTGAACTAGGACCCAAAATCCAAACCTATAAACATTGCAAAAAACGGTAACTTTTCACTGGAAAAAAGTGATGTGTCCATGTTGTGTCTTTCGACGTTTATTTTTATGGGGAATAGGCCTACTCACACAAGTGGGGTAGCATTTGCAATTTGCAGCAGCACATAAGACACCCCACCCTGGATTCCCCTGAATCTCTACTTTAAAAAAGTGTGTAGGCATGCTAGGTTTCCCTAGTTGCCGACTGAGCTAGGGCCCAACATCCTCAACTACCCACATTGCAATACAAATGGTAAGTTTTCATTGGAAATATGCAATGAGCCTCAGCAGGTAAGGGGTTAAAGAGAGGTTACAGGAAAGGCTGGGGAAAGAACAGGAGAAGGGGGCAGGAGAGAGAAAGGGGAACCAGGAAATGGACGTGAGATGATGGACAGGGGTAAGGGTGATCAGGAAATGGTAATGAATGGGAGACAGAAGAGAGAGTGAACCAGGAGATGGCTGAGATATGGGGAAAGAAGAAAGACATGTGGCATGCAGTTATATAAAAGGCTGGGGTAGAGCATGAAAAGTATGTCATGTGGTGAATGGAGAAGTTCATACGAGAAATGAGGAGGAGAGAATGGACGGATGTAGAAAAATGAGCGGCATATCAAAAGGGTGAACAGGTAAGGCTATGTATAGGGTAGTTAAGGTATGGGGCAGGATAAGGATATTGTTGTATCAGTGTCTCCTCCAATGTGAATAGCACTCACAGAATCTGGTTGAGTTCATCACTGCTGTTTAAGGCAACATCACCAAATGCTATTGTGACCAGGTTCAGTACAGAGAACCACTTACTGAGCCAAGAACAATAACTTGGGGATAATACAACATAGGCCACTGATGGAAGTGTCCTAAAGAAGAAAAATGTGACTAGGCAAACGGAAGTAGGCAGACTATAAACAAGTTGCTTAAAGAAGTCCACACGTTAAAAAATGCTGTAGGCTTCTGGAGGAGGGTTAAAATATTGAAAGCCCTGCACTTTCCCTTCCTTCAGTTTTCAGAGGCCCAACAGCAGATCACATCTGGAGTCCACAGGGTTTTGGTATGATGGTAGAGAACATTGGGGCTCCCAAGACTCGGTTCCTGGACTGCCTTTTCCAGAATGTAGGGTGAGGTGGAAGCCATCCTGAGAAGATGTTCCTCAGTCTCCCCTTCTCTAGCAGATGCACACTCAGGGCTACAGGGCATTTATTACTTATTAGCTTCATATGTACCTCTGTTCAGGAGCAGTCCTAATTATTAAAGGCTTTCATAGGTTGCTGTTTTGCTTTGTCATTATACTGCACAATGGTAAAACATACCTATAAGTACGAGCTTGTAGAGCATGAGGCTTCTGTTTCCTCAATCTCCTCACGGTCTACTACTTCTGTCTCACAAAACACAGGATGCAACAGAGCAACACTTGTGTATTGCAAGCTCAAAATCTTTGGGAACCCTCTGTTTCCGCTAAAGTGTCTACCTGCAGGAGAGGGTATCCCTGCCGTCATTATATTTCTTTTCCCTACATTTGGAGAAAAAAGCATTGGCATGGGTTGTTCTCTTCCTCTAGGGTTTTCACTGTGAGCAAACAGAAGTGAAGAAGGTAACTGGTGATTGTACCCTCAAGGACTTGGCGGGGCCTTCGCTGACTCTTTTCCTCTCAGTTCCCGGCCTGTCGGGTCATTCAAGACACACCTCTACTGCAATGGGCACGAACGAGCAACATATGAGTGTTGAAACTCATATCCAAGATGTACGGCTGGACGACTCCAAGAATATTATATTAAATATCCCACTCAATCTATCGTTCACATCTCACTTCTATATCATCAACATACTTGGTCCCTCATTTGCAGATCATTTTCACATTTCACTCCGTTGTTAAGGGTCTGAGTTAATGATAGTGTAGTATGGCATGGAGGGGCGTGTTGTGTCTTCCACAGCCTAGGAGTATTCAGATGAATTATGATACACCCGAGCTGCGGTTAATGCATTACTTTATTCTTCAGCATACACTCACGCACTGCACATTACTTCACACTTCCCAATCAACCACACTCTAACACCACCCCACATGTTAAGTAATTCCTCTCCAAAGTCCACTCAGAACCACAAAGGTCCTAGTGCACATAACATCAATATGCTACAGCTCCCCCTTTGTTAAATAAAAAGTGGCGCACATCACTAAAATCACATTTTCTTGATTAATTAGCGAGGAGCTGGCACTTGTCTGCCAGCACGGGTGATCTAAGGTAATCGAAGTCCACCCTGACTGGGCAAAGGCGAAATAAGGTAGGTGCTTGGGCCGGACCTTCTAACGGGATCGCCTCACGAGTGGTTTCAGGCCTCGACATGTGTTGCGGTAGGTGTTTAAAATGTGAGGTGTCCAGAGTAATTGATTGTCCAGGACCATGTGCTGTCACCCATATGTCCCTTGAAGGCCTCTACCTTTAAAGGATCATTGGCAAAGGAGTGTTGGTGTTTCATTTCTGTTTAACCATTACCCAGTCTCCTTTGTCAAAGACTCTCTCAAGTGCATGGTGACGCTGATCGCCATACATTTTATTTTCCTTTTCTGAATCGCATTGGTGTCTCGAACCTTGTCAGTGTTCACTGACCGATTCGGGGTCTATTGAGATAGTTTTGTTCTGATTCCTTCCCCAAATAGCTAGTTGGCTGGACTCTCAACAGCTGTGGAGTGAGAATCTGAGCAATAGGCCCGGAGGGCATGGCACAGGGCTTAGTTCACACTGACCGATTTCTTCCATGGACGCTTTTTGAATAACCCTCTTGAGGGTGACCATGAATCGTTTAACTACAACATTGGCTTGGGCCCAGAGGAGTGTACTCTTTTGGTGTTTGACATTGAGTCAAGAAAATCTTTAAACTCTTTACTGTTAGACGGTGGGCCATTGTCAGATTTGAAGATTTTGGAGATGTCCCACATTGCAAAGATATTATCAAGCCATTCTATGACTTTCTCATGGGTTGTCGAAGATAGGTCATGCACCATAGGAAATTATGAATATCCAACTATGACAACCATGAGATAGTGTCTATTTCCTAAGGGCCCAAAACGTCAACTGCAACTCTCTCTCATGCTTGGGCAAGAAGGTCAGACATTGTCACTGAGTACTATGTCACTGTGGGGGACAAGCAATTACTGACCGCTAACTCATCCAGATTTTTGTAAGTCAACTACATCCACAAGGGGCCGGGTACTTCTCCTCCGTAATTGCGAGAAAATAAGTCCTTTGATTATGGTCATGTCTTTATCTGCATTTGTGGCAGCAATGATTTGCTTTACAGACAGAGCCGCTGTGGTGCTAGATCTCAGAATAAAGTTGAGGTATGCTTAAGCTTCCTTTGAGGTAGAACTGTGACGAGATAACGGCACTCATGAAAAGTAATAGGCTGGGATTTGATCTTTCCCTGGTTTGTGCACAATCTCCTAGTCATACTCTTGCAGTCTTAGCCCAACCTCTCGATGCGAGGGGGCATCTTGGCTTTCGGGTTTCCAACAATTGTAAGCAACCTCTGGTGATCTGTGATGACTGTGAATCGTTTTCTAGAGAGGAATACATGAAAATGTTTGACGGTCCATACCACAGCCATACTCTCCAACTCTGGCTCAGAATAGGCATGTTCTGTTTCAGACAGTCTTCGACACGATGTGTCTCTGAGCATTCAGATGGCCATTGTGTTGGACAAGGATACGACCTAGCCCCACCGGGCTGGCATCAAACGTTATTTCAGTATGTAACTTGTAGTTAAAGGCGGCCATTTCAGTTACAGTTTCAATTGCATGCTTAATATCTTTTAACCTTTGGTCATATTTCGGAGACCACTGGAATGGTATATTTTACTTTATCAAGTCTCTCAAATGGGCACTCACTGTAGCAAAGTTGTGTATGTATCTTGAGCAATAACTGGCCATACCTAGAAAGGATCGCATCATGGTAACATGCCGGGGGGAGCATGTGGATGACAGTGCTTGCACCTCGTCTGTTTCTGGATTCATTCCCCTTTATCAGAGAATATGTGCACCAAAAACTTGAGTTTGGTTTTTTGAAACTCACAAATTACGGCATTCAGAGTGAGACCTGTAGCAAAAATTAACTGACACACTTGGATAAGGACTTTGTCATGTTCTTTCTGTGTTCTCCCAAAAACCAGTTTGTTATCACTGTAATTGAAAGCATGTGCAACAGGCTGGATTACTCGGCGAATGTCATCCTGAAATATCTCAGCAGCCGAAGATACTCCAAAACTCAGTCTTGTATATCTAAACAAACCAACATGAGTCGTAAAGTTAGTAATGTACCTGCAGTTCTCCTCCAATTCAAGTTGATGGTATCCTTTATTTAGGTTAAGACAGGAAAACACTTTTTACTCCATTCAGTTGCACAATCTTGTGTGCTATATGTGGATCACAGTGTCTTTCCCTCTCAGTAGCTCTGTTTGTCTGGCGCATATTTCCATAAATGCACACTGCTTCGCTACTGTCATTTTTCGATACTACTACTATGGGAAAAAACAAGGACGAGGGGCCTGTGGAGAATTCAATGATTTCATATTTTAAGGGTGCTTCTAACTCTTTCTCTACAGCTTCTTGTAGATGAAAATCTACTCAACAGTGCGTCTGAGCAACAGGGCCTATGTCTTCATTAATATGAAGCTGTACTATCATCATCTTAAGTTTTCCCAGGCAATGGAACAACTACGGGAATCGACTTGTGATCTCAGACTGAGCAGAGAGGTTGTGGTTTAGGGGTATCAACCCCATGTCAGCCGCGGTAAAACTGAGCAAACAGGCACTCAACAAAATCCATGTAGAACATGAATGGTGGCTTGCACCAATGTCTTTTTGTGTCGCACTATCATGGTGAACGACCCTTGGCAATGGCTCAGAAGCTAATGCATAGCGTGAAAGGGGGGCTTATTTACAAGGCAGCATTAAGCCTAGTTAAGTGGCTTAATACCACCTTGAATAAACGATATGAATGGAATGGCGTCACGCCTTCTGTAAAAGTTCAGCAAGGGTCAGCTTAAATGCGATTGTAATCGTGTCTTAGGGTGCCGAGGAAAGAGTCCCTCCTGGCCGGTGGGGGCTCCAAATTTCTACAAAAGAACTGGGGGAGTGCAGGGACCACCTGCACTGCTTCCAATGGCACTCCGGGAGGAGATGGATTCTCCTTCAAGAACAGTTATATAAATGTAACCAGAGTAGTAAATGAAGATGCAATGATCATCAGTAGTCAATTTCTGGTATATTTATTTGAAAAGTCACATATTTTAATCGTTACCCATTTGACAGACACGAGATGTGTCTTTCCCTTGAACTATCCGATTGTGAACTGTCCCTGACGAAGGGCCATAGTCCCGAAATGCATGGGGGCACTATCTATGAAATTGGATATTTCTGAATCTCAAATTGAATACATGTTTCTTATATGAAGTTGCTATGATTAAAATACGTGACTTTTCAAATAAATATACCAGAAATTGATTACTGATGATCAGTGCATCTTAATTTACTACTCTGGTTACATTTATATAACTGTTCTTGAAGGAGAATCCATCTCCTCCCGGAGTGCCATTGGAAGCAGTGCAGGTGGTTCCTGCACTCCCCCAGTTCTTAATACCACCTTGTAAATAAGGCTAAGCCCCTATCGCCACCACAACGTCGGTAAAAGTGATGTTGTGGTGCCAATAGGGACTTGTACATATGCCCCAGAGTTGGTTAAACAGGGCCCTGGATTCTGTATGGTCTAAGTCCTCATATTTGTGAACATTGATGTTCTCAAACATCCATTTCAAGCATGTGTCAGTTCTGCCTATGTGCATTGTCTTCAGCCACCATTGTTCATGAAAGACTCTCCATTGCTTGCTAGAATATATAGCGCACTGATGCATGTCCAATGGACACTAGCTTTTTATTTATCAAATCAAAGACACCAAATGGAACTTAACACTACAGAGCATTGTTTGGAGAGCTTCCATGCCCTCACAAACTTAAAAATAGGTTGCAAATACAAATATATATATATATTTTTTCAGAGTACACAATGACCCAGAAGTCCCTGGAAATGAAAGGGAGTACTTTCTCTGTGGGTGATGACATTGTGCTTTTTCAGAATGCCACCATGTCATCCATTGAGAAAGGAACCAATAGCTTAAATTATCTGACCCATGTTTAAAGAAGGCGGGGATCCCTCGGTGCCCGTCACTAAGAGAGGGGTACATTGCAACTGCAGAGAACGCGTTCACTCATTGACCCATGTTCTAAGAAGGCTGGGACTCTTCTGTGTCCCTCAGTAAGAGAGGTATATTGCAACTGTCGAGAACACGTTCACTCATTGACCCATGTTAAAAGAAGGCGGAGATCCCTCTGCGCCCGTCACTAAGAGAGGTACATTGCAACTGCAGAGAACGCGTTCCCGCATTGACCCAAGTTCAAAGAAGGCGGGGATCCCTCCGCGCCCGTCACTAAGAGAGGGGTACATTGCAACTACAGAGAACGCGTTCACTCATTGACCCATGTTCTAAGAAGGCTGGGACTCCTCTGCGTCCCTCACTAAGAGAGGTACATTGCAACTGCAGAGAACGCGTGCTCTCATTGACCCACGTTCAAAGAAGGCAGGGACTCCTCTGCGCTTCATCAACAGAGGTACATTGCAACTACAGAGAACGCGTTCACTCATTGAAATGGATTTTCCAAAGCCTTTGCCATTTTCCACGATTTCTCCCTGGAGCTTTGCTTTAAAATGTTTTTGATTGTGCAACGTTTACCTTATGTTTCTGTTTTAAGACATGTACATCTGGGATTAATACTGGGGCAGCCCCATTATTAGAAACGGAGCAGAATTTCAAATAGGCTTTTCTGTTTTTTTGGTGTTGTTTTCTGTGTCTATGAGAGGCTTATCGTGGTCTATTGAATTAAGTGCTGGTAATGACAAGTTTAATTTTTATTAAGTATTCTTTTTTTATTTCTTTTTTGTTAAATATTCTGTATTTATTCTGTATAAATATTCTGTTTTAACTAAATTAGTATTTAAAAATAATACTTTAGGAAATTACGAAATTACAATTCAAATGAATTTGAATATTTTTGATGCGTTATTGTATAATAACTGTGAATGTGTGCAATTCAGTGGCGAGAAGTATCAAACTACGGCACTCAGATAGCTCTTCGCGACAATGTGGGGGTTTTACAAATTCCTTAAATAGAAATGTTTAAGGGCCAGATGTAGGTAATTCATATTTACCGACTCTTAAATACCAAATTTTACCGATTCGGTATTTAAGAGCCGGAAATATGAAGGGGGAGATGTAGGTAATTCCAAATTGAGAATTACCGAATCGGTAGGATTCGGTATTGACCGATTCGGTAAATACCGAATCGGTATTGCCCATTGACTCCTATGGGCCATCCCATAGGAGTCAATGGGCAATACCGATCCGGTAAACCGAATCGGTAAATACCGAATCCTGCAAGGGTGCAGGGGGTGTCACTTTGACACCCTCTAGCACCCCAATTCCGGACTTGTGTGCCATGTGGCACACAGACATGCCCTATGGGCATGTCTGTGTGTCACATTGCCCAGGTGTGCATGCACAGATGTGCATGCACACCTGAATTCGGTATTTTACCACCCAATCGGATTTGGTGGTAAAATACCGATTCTTTAGGGTCTGTGACACTCTTAGGAGTGTCACCTACATGTGGATTTACCGAATCGGTAAAATTACAGATTCGGTATTTTACAGAATCGGTAAATTTACCGAATCGGTAAATTTACTGAATTGGTAAATTTACCGATTCTGTAAAATGATGGCCCTTACATGCCAAATCCTACATACCGGTCGGTAACGGCCAAAATCGGCCGTTACCAACCGGTATTTACTCTCCTACATCTGGCCCTTAGTGTTGTAAGATATCTATCAAGCAAAGTAGTGGTAATGTCTGTATATATTCAGAACTGGCAATACTCCAAAATTATCTGGGAATATTATAGCAGTTGTAGTACAAATGCTTTTAGAGAAACTGAGGGGCATATTTACAAGCCTCGATCGCCACCATAACTGTACTTTTTACGACATTGTGGTGGCAATATAGGCTTCGCCTTATTAACAAGGCAGCGTTAAGGCAGTGAAAACTTGGCTTTTCACTGCAGCCTGTTAGGCTATCGATCCCAGAGGCCTGCTGCCTGTTAGGCTATCCGTCCCAGAGGCCTGATGCCTGTCATAAGCGCCAAGACGCCTTCGGGCATTCGCGCGCTCTATAAATGGATAAATCAAATCAAATCAAGCCACTTAACATGGCTTAACACTGCCTTGTAAATAAGTCCACCTTTCAAGCTACACTTAGCATGAAAGGGGTGGGCAAAAGGTGTAGTGGTGGACGTTCCGCTGCCCCATATTTACAAGGGTGTCGTATATGGGGCAGTGATAAAATTAAGACAGGGAAAACCTGGTCTTACACTGGCGAAACGAGTAGAAATGCTTTATTTCTCCTCATTTTTGCTGTTTCTATGTGTGCCGCGTTGTGCAGCACACATAGAAACAGCAAAACGCCATGGATTGTTTATTTGCAGGAAGGTGTTGCAACTTCTATGCATTCTGCAATCTGCAGTACACATAGTAGTTGCAAAACACCATTACTGATTGTTTATGTATTGGAAGGGACACCTTGGATGGAAGGGACACCTTCCTGCGCACAAACAATCTTACCATGCTGCGCAGGCACCCTTGTACAATGGTGAAAAAGTGCCTGCATTGGTGCTAGGCAGCTACATTTAGCACCAGCGCAGTGTGAAGCGCAAGACTGAGCCACATTGTTGTACATACGGGAGAACCCTGCGTTTCAAAAGTGGTGTAGCGCGCCGTTAAGCCAAGAAGGCTAACACTGCGCTCCATCACTTTTATTGTAAATATGCCCTATAATTTGGTGCTTACCACATCTAAATATGCATGGTCTGGTAAATACCAGGCATTTTCCCAATTCCGCCAATTTAAGGAAAGGTGCAACGATTATAAAACATGCATCACACCATTTGGAAATGCGAGCCCTAAAAGTGTTTGGACTAAATGCTGGGTTGAGAGAACAATTGCACCAACATTTTTCCATCATTTTCCTGTCAATTAGTTGCATTTATGTGTTAAATCAGTGTTTTTCAAATCTGATAATCCCATTTTAAATTGTTTACGTTCTCCTTTTTTCCATACCAGCTCAAGACCATGTCTCTAATAATTCAAACCCAAACGGTTTCAGCAAGAGATGGCAAGAGTTGGTAAGGGAGGGAGGTTACTCAGAGATTAGTTGGGAAGCTCCTACGAATGTATGCCATATTTCTATAGGGTCAATCTTGCCAAAAGGCAGCGGAGTGCTGTATATGGTCAAAGACAAGTATAAAATGAACAAGTAATAACAGTGGTTGTGGATGCTTAATTCATTGTGAAGTCGTTTTCTTTAAAGAGGTCACCTGTCACTATGGCTGAGATACCCGCCACCCCCTCTCAACACAATCCCCAAAAGGAGGGAAACCGGAAACAGTTCTTAAAGTTTTTGGATGTGGGATGGAGTGACCATCCCGGCCGTATTTATTAAAACAAAATTAAAACATTAAACGTTTTCATGTTATGTACAATTTCATTATCACATTACGATGTTTGGCTAACCTTAACATAATCTCTAATACAGAGGTTCTCCTAGCCGAACTAGCATCCTACAAAACATTCTCTAAGAACACTGAAATTGTACATCCTAACGTTTAAGGGCCAACGGCAAGGTCATAACCGGTGTCAAGATCCCTAACCAGACTTACCCCTCCCACTTGGGAGGGGCGACAGCACAGAGGCTTACCTCAAGTGCAACTACTAACAATTTCCCTTGACTTGACGGGGGCCCTTAAGACTCGACGCCATTTAAAGGTCGTTCGAACACTTGTGTGTGGTATCTAGAAGGTATCGTTGACCTCTCCCCACCCCACACAACTTACCGCATCTGCCGTCGCAGATGACCCTGGCCCCGGGAAATTCCCCAGGAGGGGGCTGTAACCCCTCCTACAAAGGAAGGGGCCTTGACCGCCTTTCCTTTACTTCCGGCGACCCGCCCTTAGACGGGACCGCCTCCCCACTGAGGGGCCAATGGCCACCTCTCCCGAGCGCTCCCATCCGTGTTGGGTGACGCCCACTCATAGGGATCTACCAATTAGTGCTCACCGATCATGACCTTACCGCCTACCAAAAATAAATACGACAATTCTGAAACCTATGAAAACATTGGTCACTACGACCGAAAGAGCCTGCTAGAAATGCAACACTACATCAACTCATTTTAATCGTAACAACCTAGACTGTATTCACCATACTTTATTATGATTAACCACAAACTGATACTGTCACAGCCTGTAAACGAAATGGAAAAACCAACTTATAACTTCACTTTATTGCACAACAACTTGCTGTCCTCAGGGGCTGGTGGGTGGGTCAAAATTGGCTCTTCGTTCCGTCCCGAGCTCACGTGTAGCGAGGGGGTGCAGCTTCGGAGCACAAGAACAAGAGGACGTCTTCTGGTCTTGCGCCTTCTTTTATCCGTCTTCAGGGTGGGCGAAAACCCGCCCCTGCCCGCCCCGAGGGCGTGGCCGGCTGCGTCGGTGTCTAGGCCAGCCCACTCTAGGGCGGGAAAAAGCGTGCCCCGGCTACGCCGCTTCGGGCATACCAGCCGAGACGCGCCTCCCGCCCAAAAATGGCTTCCCGGGGGGATCGAGGCACTCAGCCATACGTTCGGGGGGACCGAGTGGTCGCCCCTTTCCATATGGCTGAGATACCCGCCACCCCCTCTCAACACAATCCCCAAAAGGAGGGAAACCGGAAACAGTTCTTAAAGTTTTTGGATGTGGGATGGAGTGACCATCCCGGCCGTATTTATTAAAACAAAATTAAAACATTAAACGTTTTCATGTTATGTACAATTTCATTATCACATTACGATGTTTGGCTAACCTTAACATAATCTCTAATACAGAGGTTCTCCTAGCCGAACTAGCATCCTACAAAACATTCTCTAAGAACACTGAAATTGTACATCCTAACGTTTAAGGGCCAACGGCAAGGTCATAACCGGTGTCAAGATCCCTAACCAGACTTACCCCTCCCACTTGGGAGGGGCGACAGCACAGAGGCTTACCTCAAGTGCAACTACTAACAATTTCCCTTGACTTGACGGGGGCCCTTAAGACTCGACGCCATTTAAAGGTCGTTCGAACACTTGTGTGTGGTATCTAGAAGGTATCGTTGACCTCTCCCCACCCCACACAACTTACCGCATCTGCCGTCGCAGATGACCCTGGCCCCGGGAAATTCCCCAGGAGGGGGCTGTAACCCCTCCTACAAAGGAAGGGGCCTTGACCGCCTTTCCTTTACTTCCGGCGACCCGCCCTTAGACGGGACCGCCTCCCCACTGAGGGGCCAATGGCCACCTCTCCCGAGCGCTCCCATCCGTGTTGGGTGACGCCCACTCATAGGGATCTACCAATTAGTGCTCACCGATCATGACCTTACCGCCACAGGTCCGGATAGTTGACCGGCTATCCGGACCCCCCACAAAACTCCTACCTAAAGGTCATGTTCCAAAGATTTTAACCAGGCTAGGAAGTCTCCTATGAGTAACTCATTCCCCGCCCTCGACAAATGCACACCATCCCCCAGATACATACTGTCATCATTAATACAATTATGCGAGATCGAATGCAATGCCTTGGAACGGAACAACCTACTCACTTTGTTATTCAATTTTCTAACCGAATGATTCAAAGCAGGGATCGAGATAGCCCCCCGCCACACTTTTCGTGGGATCATATGAGACCATGCGATTAGGCACCCCGGAACTCTCCTCGCTAACCAACTTACCGTGGAAAGCATAGCCTCCAGGAGAAGTCGTCTACCGGTGGTGACCAAATCATTGCCCCCCAAATGCACTATGACTATGGACGGCGGTGACCTCATCCGCTCTAACAAGCCCTCAAAAAATTCCTGAAACTGGTCAATACAGAGACCGCCCCTTCCGTAGAAGGACACTCTGTACCCGTATTCCTCAGGTACGTGAACCATGTCACCTGCTTTGAATACGTCTGCAGCCCGTCTCACGTATGAGTGGCCCACGACCCAAACCTCCTTCCTCACAGCCGGTGACGTGCGACCGCTGACCTGGTGTTGGGTCGACTGCTCAGTCTGCCCTGCCGCGTAGGCTTGCGCAACTGAAAACAAACAAAAACAAGAGGCGTGAGTACATGATTACAGTTTCACAACATGTGCAATCGCACGTACCTCTTATAACAATTGGAGGACCAGCGCCCCACACGTTTCACTTGTTCTACATTAAGACCTCTGGCTGTAGCTTCAGTGGCAGCCCCTATACGAAAGGAGTGGGTCCCAAATTCGCCCGGGTCCAAGCCCGCTGCGGCAATGGCCATTGCAAGCACCCGTTGAAACTGAAACCTCGTCAGCGGGGTGGCGTCTGCATGCCTCAACAATGTCCCTCCCCATGATGCCACCCTTCGTGCTAGGTAATCTTCTAAGCACTGTACCGGACACATGGATGAGTCGGGGTTCCTGCGGATGATCGTGCAGTCCCCTCTCCCATCTTGATCAGTCTTGGACCTGAGAAAGGAGACAATCATCGCATCACCCCTGATCTGGACATGCTCCCTGCACAAGCCCCCCGTCACGTCCCGTTTGTTCCTTGCAACCAGCTCACTAACTCTCATAGCCCCGTGAAATGCCAGCGTAAATGCAGTCCGGAACAAACAGGTCTCGAACGGGGACGAGCATGTGTTCGGGAGCGTGACCAGTAACTGGGACAACCTGTCTAGACCTATCGGTCGTCGTACATCTACTCTGCGACCCTCTAGACGTTGCCACCCACGTAGCGCTTTTTGTACCGTGAAAGACGCTGTTGGGTCCAGGATGCCATGGGCCCTGGCAACAAAGGAAATGGCGGCACGATGCCTTTGGGCCGTAGCCACCGATTTCCCAGCCCTACGTAAGGACATCAGAAAAAGTACTACCAACTCCTCCTGACCCCAAAGTCCTCCTCTCTCTGCCCCCAAAAAGGCTAAATAGGCCTGGAACGCCCCTTCATATGCCTTCCTTGTCCTGGGTGCTAGACTCTCTCCCACGAGGTGACGAAGTTCGGGGCACCGAGAGACCAGAGAGCTTCGGGGAAGGGTGCCGGCTCCGGGTCCGCTGAAGGAAGGAAACCCGAGAAAGCCTGCATGTGAAAACGAGACAGTGCATCAGCAGCCTGATTCATCACCCCTGGGACATGTTTTGCTCTGAATACTACGTTCAGTTGCATACACAGTAAGACAATTTCTTTGAGGAGCCTCAAAATCAACTTACAACGGGCTGCCTGACTATTGATGCATTCTACCACGGTCATATTGTCGGACCAGAACACAACAGAATGATCTCTGAACCCTTCTGGCCAGGTTCTCAGGGCCACCAGAATGGGAAATAGTTCGAGGAAAGCGATGTTACTTGTCAGCCCCTTCTCGTGCCACCATAGGGGCCACTTTTGTGCCGACCATTTTGTGCCGAAGATGGCGCCAAAACCTACGCTTCCTGCTGAATCTGTCCATAGCCCAAGCTCTTCAGAGGAGACGGCTGGCTTGTTCCAGACGACCCGGCCATTGAAGTCCGCCAAGAATGCTAACCAAATCCGCATGTCCTGGCGGACCTCGGCCGATAACCTTGTGCGATGATGACCCTCCTTTAAGCCAACCATCGCTTGGGCAATTGAGCGGGAAAAGGGGCGAGCCATTGGTATCACCCTCAAGGCAAAGTTCAACTTTCCCACTAACTGTTGCAACTGATGCAGTGTAACTTTGGATGCCTTTAAACATACTTGGAGGGCTGCCCTGAATTTCGACACTTTGCTAGCTGGTAAACGGAAGCACCCCTCCCTTGAGTCCAACTCGATCCCCAAAAACTCGAGGCAAGTCGTGGGACCCATAGTTTTACCTGGTGCCAATGGCACGCCAAGATGATCCATTAACACACAGAATTCAGCTAAGGCCCGGGCACATTCGGAAGTACCGGCGGGGCCAAGGAACAGAAAATCGTCAAGGTAGTGCATTACATTTCGGAAACCCGTTTTCTTAGTGAACACCCATTGCAGGAAAGTACTGAATTGCTCAAAGTAAGCACATGATATAGAGCATCCCATTGGCATACACCTATCCATGTAAAATGACCCCTGGAACCCGAATCCCAGAAGACGCTGATCGTCTGGGTGTACCGGAAGCAACCGGAACGCTGACTCGATATCAGATTTCGCCATCAACGTCCCGTGCCCCAGGCGATTCAAGATGGCTACCGCCTCATCAAAAGATGCGTATCGCACCGAACAAACTTCTGGCTCAATTGCGTCGTTCACCGAAAGACCATGTGGAGAAGATAGATTATGAATCAAACGAAACTCACCCGGGTCCTTCTTGGGGACCACCCCTAACGGAGAACAAACGAAATCCGGTACCGGGGGCTCACTAAACGGGCCGGCGACCCGTCCCCGGCTAACCTCTTTCTGAATTTTTTCTTGCACTACAGATGCATGTTGTAAAACGGAAAGTTGATTTTTGCACATCCCTACACCCTGAAAGTCCCCTACCGGGATGCGGAAACCATGTGTAAAACCGTTCCGCAGCACCCCGGCAGAAGTACGATCCGGGTATTCGCTGAGCCAGGGAATCATTGCCAAGGTATCAATCGGGGTTGGTAAAGGCGCCCCTCGGCCTAGCTTAGGCCTGTTTGGCGCCTCCCTTACCCCCATTCTCACTCGTTCTGGCTCTGCACGATGACTCAGGATGGGACGACCCACACGTACTACACTCATGTTTGAATTTACACGATCCCGGAGGCCTGGTACACTTCCCCTTGTTAAAATTAAAACAGAAACCCTTTCTCCCTGTATTGCCTGCGGGCCTCGACTGGTCGTCGGTGCTCGTACTTGGTCGAAAGGGCGTCCCCACATTTTGGCGGGAGTAATCAACAACAGTGCTCCCGACCAATGGCATTCTTAACATTCCCGATTCTTTCATCTTATCCCATGTTAAAGAATCGTAACAATCCCAAGTCAAACTCTTGTTATGTTCCTTTTCTTTCCTGAACAAATTGTCATAACAAAACCAATGGTTACCTTGATACGCTGTCGAGTAACCCATAATTCGTGATTGATAAACGGGAAACTCAGGAAGCAACTCGGGCCTACGTTCCCCCAAAATTGATGTGAAAATACCCCATGCATTGCCCCAGTTGCCAATGTTCTCATTTACCTTAAAGGCGGCCATCTTTGCGCGCCAAACACTCGGATGCATTAAGTCCTTCTGACTTTTTACATGTTCCACATCATAATGATCAACAAGCAGGGAAAAAATATTCACGTACTCCCCCGCCCAGATCTTTTCCTTTATAGCTAAAGGCACATGTTGTCCTAATCTCTCTCTACGAGAGGGTGCTGACTCGTCCCTTGCAATCGGCAATGGCCGCTTACCTGCACCGGACGCAGCTTCTGCCGCTTGCGGCTTGTCTATCCCCGCCAACGGCGTAGCCACTCTAGCTGCCTCTTTCTTCTCACGAAGCCCTTTTATCAGCGCCTGTGCTTCGGCAGCCGTGGCGCCATCACTACTATCCCCCAACCATGCTGCTAGCTGTGCTGCCAGCTCGGGGGGCATGTCTTCCTTGGATGTCGGGGTGACGACAACGGGGATTGGATTCCCCTCCATCGGTACTGGGGTCGGCGCCTCGAGCGGGGCAGAGGGAACCGGGACGGCCCCACCGGCTGGAACCTTTCTCGGCCTCTTAGGTCTCCCTCCAGCTGGCGGGGTGCCCGAACCCTCCTCCCCATCTCGCTCCGCCAACCGTTTCTTTATGTCGGACACTTCTTTGCAAAGGGCCCGCACCATCTGTTCGGTCGTCATTCTTTTTGCGCCTTTCTTGGGCATCTCTCCGAGGAGTATCTAGAAGACAAAGAAAAAGATCAAAACGCTCAAAATTGGCTCTTCGTTCCGTCCCGAGCTCACGTGTAGCGAGGGGGTGCAGCTTCGGAGCACAAGAACAAGAGGACGTCTTCTGGTCTTGCGCCTTCTTTTATCCGTCTTCAGGGTGGGCGAAAACCCGCCCCTGCCCGCCCCGAGGGCGTGGCCGGCTGCGTCGGTGTCTAGGCCAGCCCACTCTAGGGCGGGAAAAAGCGTGCCCCGGCTACGCCGCTTCGGGCATACCAGCCGAGACGCGCCTCCCGCCCAAAAATGGCTTCCCGGGGGGATCGAGGCACTCAGCCATACGTTCGGGGGGACCGAGTGGTCGCCCCTTTCCATTCTTTCCTAAACTTCATAAAAGTTGGGTCAGTCCTGATGGATATATATGGAAATGCTGTTCCAGATCCTGGGTGTGTAGATGGAAAAGGCCTTCTGTCTTACTTTTTTCATTTTATACACTTCTCAGTCTGCAGTCTGAGGGTGCCCTGGCAGTGGGTGTGCTGAGAACCACAAGAGAGAGTGAACTTGTCTGCAAGCTAAGTGGGAGTGCTAGTTGTGAAAGCTTTGCAATTGATGCAGTTGGTTTTGAAGATGGGACTGGCTGGTCAGGGAAACCAAAGTAGTTCCATCAGAGTGGAGGTGCTATGACCCTATGTCTTCTGACCCTGGATGACAAGTGCTGCAGGGTGACGGATGCCTCTAACGGCTGCCAGCATGGAGTCTGGAAGGTGATGGAGTAGGATTTTGCCACTTTGAAGATGCAAGGGTATGAGGATTTGAACAGCCGCTCTGAAGTCACTCTCTGGAAGAAGCAGTTTGACTTTCTTTAGAAGTGAGAGCTGGTGTCAGGCCTTCTTTGTTTGTCTGGAAATGTGCTGCTTTAGGATAGAGTTGGTTTCCAGGCATTCATTGAAAGTTATGGTTCAAAGCCATCAAGGTTCATTTCATTGAGGCGGGTTTTTACGGGATCTTGTTCGTTGTTCTTGGAATAACAGGATTTGTGTCTTGGATGGGTTGAGCTTCAGACAGGTGCAGGACATCCAGGTGTGGCTGATGCGCAGGCTGTGTCTGAGGCATTGGATGGCTGAAGCAGAAGAAACCTTCATGTAGAGTTGTGTGTGTTATTGGCGTATTGCTGAATCTTGATGTTGTTATCTGTGAGTAGATCATTGTAAAGGATGAGGATGACGGGATGGAACCCTGGGGGACTCCGCAGGTGACAGGGATCTTTGTGACCTGGAGGTGCCCATGTGAACATACAGGTGTCGGTCATAACCTAAACAATGGAGCAGGACATCAGAATAACAGATATATTTAGATGTAAGCGTTGCACAAAACTGTTTCTCCTACACGTCCATGACAGAAGAAGGTTTGTGGAGCAGCACACATTTGATGTCTTACTAGTGAATGTATGGCCATGTCTGAACTGGGGTGGCTGAGTGAGCTAAAGAATGATGATGGATTAAACCCAGATCAGTTGACTGGGGGTGAGTGCTTGCAATGTGCAACACTCCGTCCATCATCCCCTTTGGTTTTGCTTTACTAGTGAATGTAACATGAAAAATACATTGTTGACTCCTTCGTTGGATGCTTGGTTGTACCGTTGGGCAGAATTGCTAAGGACTTGTGTTGTCCTTGCGTGCCGCAAGTTATCGCAAGGCAACACAAGTCCTTAACTGGGATTTACACACAAAGCCACTTTGTGTGGCTTTGCGCGGATTAGTAAATGCGAAGTCACGCAATGCATTAAATATTGCTGCCTTGCGCTACTCTACATCGGGTAAGTGTTACTTGGGTGAGCATGCGTGTTCCCATGCATCCACCTATGTATTTGATGAAAAACAAGATTTTCAAAGACTTGTAAATCTGAGTCATCAACAAAATGGCGTGCCTACCCAACAGAGGTGCAAGAAGGAGAAATACCTTTATTTCCCCTTGTTAATGCCTCTTTCCACTTGTGCTGCATTCTCCAGCACACATAGAAAGAGAAAAGTGCCTCTAAGGATTGTCATTAACTGCACATGTCTGTTTGGCTGGCCCAAGGCAGCTGGCTAAACTGACATGCGCACTTATAGCACACATATTTCCTCCACTCCATGCTCTAACAGGACAGCCCCGCCTTAAAATGGCTCAGGTCTGCCATGAAAAAATAAAATATTATTAACATTGTGTTCTCATCATTTCATTTTTCCTTTTTTTGTACTGCTCAAAGAACAGTGGGGCGACGCTCCTCTGCCTTAGCGGAGGAGCTGCCGCTGGCATGTTTCCATCCACACCATTTGCCATCTTCACCTCAATAGGTAAGCAGTAAACCTCTTTGAAACAATATTAAGCATTTCGGATTGGATTCTAACTCACCCCTGTGACCCTATACATTGACTGTGTCACTCTTAAGTTACTGAGAAGTAAATGAGACAAAACACAGTGCTCTATAAAATCTCTTAAGAAATAAATAAGTGCAGAGAAGTCATAAAAAAAGCTGAAGGGAATAGGCTCAGTCTGATTCCCAAAAGACCTCGAGCAAGTAGTGTTTCACTCTTAGATTCTAGAACACTGATTGTTGAGGTCATATGGGCAGTGATGAAATAATCGCGTTATTCTCAAGATTAAAAGATCTTGTATTTGATTCAAACAGAGAGTACTGAAACTCCATCCGCCAACTTGTGTTTCGCGACTATACATTTTTATAAAATATTTCTTATTCAAGGCTGTTTATTATATATATATTATATATATATATTATAATGTAAATAAATATACAGTGAACTAACAAATACACCACAAGCATACAAAATATGACAGATGTACAAACAATTTGCATCAATTTTGCCTTACTTTTTTACTGCAAACCTGAAGCAAAGTGTTGTGGTGGGAATTACAATCAAACGCAAACTTCAGTCTGTATTAGATAGCAACATAAATTAACCCAAAGCTGTGCCTTGCGTTACTTTGCATTAAGGGGCATTCCATGGGCAGTGCATGGTCGTTCCACTGCAACTTCCCATGGGTTTTGATGCAACCCCTATCTCCAAAGGGATTTACACCAAAATCCTGTGTCACCTTTCATTTCTCCTAATTTTTTCGGTCTCACTGAGCCAGCGCATGCGCTGTCCGAGACATTTAGTATCGGGGTTTTCAGAGTGCTGCCACATCAGACTTCTTGTGGCCTAGCGCTTGCGTTCACGCGAGCATGCACACGCGCAGCCGCCATCTGCCTCCCTTCCAGCTCTTCCCGGCTGACCGAGTTTAGCCGTGTATGATCCCCAATGAAGCTCCTGCAGGTGCACATCACCGTCCTAGCTCCTCATTTATAATATACGTTTTTTTCTGTTGTGATGTCATGAATTGATGGGCCTTTAATGGTTTATGATGTCACTTAGCACATATTACCCAAAGACATACAATCTTTAATTATTTATGCAAATTCAGTGATTGTTTTTGAGTGATTACTTGGTGGTTTTTGCTAATTGAGTTCTCAATAGCAATCCTGACCCTACTCGCCACTAAAGAGACTCTCACTCTCACAGACACTCACAGACACTTTCTCACAGACACTCTCTCACAGACACTCTCTCAAAGACTCTCACCAACTCACTCACAGACACTCTCTTACAGACAGTCTCTCATAGACAGACTCCCAGAGACACGCTCACACTTTCTCACAGACACTCTCTCACAGACCCTCTTACAGACACTCTCTCACAGACCCTCTCACAGAGACTCTCTCACAGACCCTCTCACCGACTCTCTCACAGACACTCTCTCGCAGACACTCTCTCACAGACACTCTCTCACAGACACTCTCTCACAGACACTCTTACGGACACTCTCACAGACTCTTTCTCACAGACTCTCTCTCACAGACACTCTCACAGACACTCTCACACACTCTCTCTCACACACACTCTCACAGACACTTTCTCAAAGATACTCTCTCATAGACACTCTCTCACAGACTCTCTCACAGACTCTCAAACTCTCATAGACACTCTCACAGACACTCACTCACAGATACTCTCTCGCAGACACTCTCTCACAGACACTCTCTCACAGAAACTCTCTCACAGATACTCTCTTACACTCACACTCTCTCACAGACTCTCTCTTGCAGACTCTTTCTCACACACACTCACAGACACCCTCACAGACACCCTCACAGACACTCTCACAAACACTCTCACAGACACTCTCTCACAGACTCTCTCACAGACTCTCACTCTCTCGCAGACACTCTCTTACACTCTGTCACAGACTCTCTCTCACAGACTCTCTCTCACAGACACTCTCTCACAGACACTCTCTCACAGACACTCTCACAGACACTCTATTGCACTCTCACACTCTCACTGAATCTCTCACAGACTCTCTCACAGACTCTCTCGCACAGACTCTCTCCCATTCTCTCTCTCACAGACTCTCTCACAGTCTCTCTCTCACAGACTTTCCCTCACAGACTCTCTCTCACAGACTCTCTCTCACAGACTCTCTCACTGATTATCACAGACACTTTCTCACAGATACTCTCTCAAAGAATCTCACCGACTCTCTCACAGACACTCTCTTACAGACAGTCTCTCACAGACAGACTCTCAGAGACAAGCTCACAGATTACCACAGACGCATCTCTCACAGACACTCTCTCACAGACCCTCTCACAGACACTCTCTCAAAGACCCTCTCACACTCTCTCAAAGACTCTTACAGACTCTCTCACAGACACTCTCTCACAGACACTCTTTCAGACTCTCTCACAGACACTATCTCACAGACTCTCACAGACACTCTCACAGACTCTCTCTCACAGGCACTCTAAAAGGCACTCTCACAGGCACTCTCATAGGCACTCTCTCACAGCCACTCACAGATTCTCACAGACTCTCATAGACAGACTCTCACAGACACGCTCACAGACTCACAGACACTCTCACAGACACTCTCACAGAAACGTTCACAGACACTCTCACAGACCCACTCTCACAGACCCACTCTCAAAGACACTCTCTCACAGAAACTCAGACAGACTCTCACAAACTCTCCCAGACACTCTCACAGACTCTAACAATCACTCTCACAGACACTCTCACAGGCTCTCACAGACACTCTCTCACAGAGTCTCACAGACTCTCACAGACCCACTCTCACAGACTCTCACAGACACACTCTCACAGACTTTCACAGACACTCTCTCATAAACACTCTCACAGACTCTCTCACAGACTCTCTCACAGACTCTCTCACAGTCTCTCTCAGACTCTCTCTCACAGACTTTCCCTCACAGACTCTCTCTCACAGACTCTCTCTCACAGACACTCTCTCACAGACGCTCTCACAGATTATCACAGACCCTTTCTCACAGACACTCTCACAGACCCTCTCACAGACACTCTCTCAAAGACTCTCACTGACTCTCTTTCAGACTCTCTCTCACAGACTCTCTTTCAGACTATCTCACAGACACTATCTCACAGACTCTCACAGACACTCTCTCACGGACTCTCACAGACACTCTCTCACTGACTCTCACAGACACTCTCTTAGACTCTCACAGACATTCTCCCAAAGACTCTCACCGACTCTCTCACAGACACTCTCACAGACTCTCTTTCAGACTCCATCTCACAGACACTCTCTCACTGACACTATCTCACAGACACTCTCTCACATACACTCTCTCACAGACTATCACAGACACTATCTCACAGACTCACACAGACACTCTCTCACAGACTCTCACAGACACTCTCTCACACTCTCACAGACACTCTCTCACTCCCTCTTACAGACTCACTCTCACAGACTCACTCTCACAGACTCACTCCCACACTCTCTCACAGAGTGACTCACTCTCACTGACTGACTCACTCTCTCACTGACCGACTCTCTCTCTCACTGACTCACTCTCTCTCACTGACTCACTCTCTCTCACTGACTCTCACTCTCTCACTGACTGACTAACTCTCTCACTCTCACTGACTGACTGACTTCAACCTCCTGTTATTTATGCCCCCCATAACAAAAAGCATTGGGACATGCAGATACAAGTTGCCAGCATTGAAAGGACAAAAAAACACAGGACATCATTTTTAATGCTTTTTTAATATGGTCATTTAGTTATACATAATGATTTTTTTTTGTCATATCTAAGGTAACACAAATGCTTCTGACACTTCTTTATTATAACTTTTCAGCACGCAGCAAACTTCTGCACAGCTTAAAGATATAGGAAAAGTCAATATCTCTGGCTAAACACTTATAAGTTCCCAAAGGTGAGACCTATTGGCTATGCCAATGCTTGTTTCTCTTTGCATGAGTGCTGCATACTACAGCACACATACAAAGTGTGAAATGTTTTAGGCATAGTTTATGTACTGGTAGTCAGTGCTTCCAGTACAACAAGTATGCTTCACACAATGTACACACCTTCCACAATGACACAAGGGCGCCAGCATTGGTGCGCCACAGTCAAAAGTGCGCCAGCGCAGGTAGAGAGGAGGGGCGTGACACATTTTAGTAGATATGGTGCTGTTCTGCTCTCTCCCGTTCACACAGCGCACCAACTTTACTTGCTGTCTTGAGTTGCATGAATTGTACGTAAATCTGGGTTAAAGAACGAAACCTCAATGGTAGAAGATGTTTGGAAGATGAGACATTATAGCTCAGCTAGATCCTCTTAGGAGCAAAAAAAAAAGAAAATACGCAAAAAGTGCCAATTATGTGGGATCATAGGGGGTCATAAGTAAAGGGAAATATAAACTAACAATCAGCAAAGATGATTAATAAAAATGAACCTGTGATAAGCAAGATTGCTCGTATTAAATCAATGTGTGCAAGTCAGAAAATGTCAGCCAAAGAAATGCAAAGAAGTAACCTGACATAATGCAGGACTTGATTGTCAAAGATCCAATTCCTCTGTCCCCCAACAATTTCAGTCGTCAAAGGTTAAAAGTCGGCAGTATTTAAAATAGACTGGTTTATGCCTGTTCCTCTTATTTCAAGATTTCAACATTCCTTTAAAAAGCTCAGCACTACCCGGGGCGTGCCATGTGGTTCTTGTTAAATTTCATTACTGGATGTTTATATTTACATCTGTAAGTCTTAGCTCATGCTACATGGAGCAGGCAAAAGTGCTTAGTAATCTTTTTATAATCAGCTATACAGTGTGCACATGTGGGCTTTTATAATAAGTGCATGGCTCAGAACGCTGCAGATTGCAAAGAGACTAGAATTCACTGCTCACTGAAACTTTCAAACTCCAGCAAACGCAAACAAATTCCACCAGTATTCAACGTTACTGTGAACATAGATTGGAATGATTTCAAATGAAAATGTATTTTTGCCAACATTCCGCCCACTTCTGATAAACAGGCTTAGAAAATAACATTCAATGTTAATGTTATTAAATGGTATGCGGTTTGCCTATTAGCTGTAGCTATTTTTCTGAGGGAAACCACCGTTACAACGCAACTATTACAACGCACACCGTTACAACGCACACCATTACAACGCAGGATCCTTTACAACGCATGGTTTTAGAACGCATGACATTACATAGCAGATGCTATTACAACGTAAGTATAGGTAAGTAATTTATTTTATTTTACCTTTTTTTAATTACTAAAATATTTTAAATAAATAAAATAATTTAATTAAAGTAATTTTATATATATAGTTTGGATTTTGAGGTACAGGGGTATTTTTAGGGTTCAGGGTTGGGTCTGGATTTTGGGGTACAGGGGTATTTTTAGGTTTTAGGGCTGGGTTTGGGTTTTGGGGTACAGGGATATTTTAGGTTTTAGGGCTGGGTTTGGGTTTTGGGGTACAGGGGTATTTTTAGGTTTTAGGGCTGGGTTTGGGTTTTGAGGTACAGGGGTATTTTTAGGTTTTAGGGCTGGGTTTGGGTTTTGGGGTTCAGAAGTATTTTTAGGTTTTAGGGCTGGGTTTGGGTTTTGGGGTACAGGGGTATTTTTAGGTTTTAGGGCTGGGTTTGGGTTTGGGGGTACAGGGGTATTTTTAGGTTTTAGGGCTGGGTTTGGGTTTTGGGGTACAGGGGTATTTTTAGGTTTTAGGGCTGGGTTTGGGTTTTGGGGTTCAGGGGTATTTTTAGGTTTTAGGGCTGGGTTTGGGTTTTGGGGTACAGGGGTATTTTTAGGTTTTAGGGCTGGGTTTGGGTTTAGGGGTACAGTGGTATTTTTAGGTTTTAGGGCTGGGTTTGGGTTTAGGGGTACAGGGGTATTTTTAGGTTTTAGGGCTGGGTTTGGGTTTAGGGGTACAGGGGTATTTTTAGGTTTTAGGGCTGGGTTTGGGTTTTGGGGTACAGGGGTATTTTTAGGTTTTAGGGCTGGGTTTGGGTTTTGGGGTACAGGGGTATTTTTAGGTTTTAGGGCTGGGTTTGGGTTTTGGGGTACAGGAGTATTTTTAGGTTTTAGGGCTGGGTTTGGGTTTTGGGGTACAGGGGTATTTTTAGGTTTTAGGGCTGGGTTTGGGTTTAGGGGTACAGGGGTAATTTTAGGTTTTAGGGCTGGGTTTGGGTTTTGGGGTACAGGGGTACTTTTAGGTTTTAGGGCTGGGTTTGGGTTTAGGGGTACAGGGGTATTTTTAGGGTTCAGGGCTGGGTTTGTGTTTTGGGGTACAGGGGTATGTTTAGGGTTCAGGGTTGGGTTTTGTGTTTTGGGGTACAGGGGTATTTTTATTGTTCAGGGTTGGGTTTGGATTTTGGGGTACAGGGGTATTAGGGTTCAGGGTTGGGGTTGAGTTTTGGGGTACAGGGGTATTTTTAGGGTTCAGGGTTGGGTTTGGATTTTGGGGTACAGGGGTATTTTTAGGGTTCAGTTTTTAAATAAATAATGTAAAATATTTTTTTAAAATATTTTGTTTATTTTTATTTATTAATTATAGTTCTTTAATAATAATAGTTCTTTTAAAAATAAACTATTTTTTAAAATATTTATATAAGTACAAATTAATTATTTAAAAATAATTTATTTTATTTAATTCATTAAATTGTATTAAATTACATTTTTAAATAAAATAATATACTTACCTATACTTACGTTGTAATGGCATGCGTTGTAATAGCATCTGCTATGTAATGTCTTGCGTTGTAAAGGTATGCGTTGTAAATGTATCTGCGTTGTAAAAATTGCGTTGTAACGGATTGCGTTGTAAAAGTTCGCGTTGTAACGTCATACATCCTTTTTCTGAACACATATGTTGATTAGAGCAGTTGTACCTTTGCATTGCATTGTTGTACCGGTGTGGGGAATGAAATATCTATCCCTTTCGTTTATCTCACACAGGGGGGGGGGTATCTCACATAGGCACTATCTCTGCTCTGGTGTCCCCGTTGCCATCTGCCCACAATTTTTAATAATGGACTACATCAGCAATCACGTCTACCGATCAAAGTAGGGTACAACACTGCTGCAGCAGCACTGGGCACAGCAGTGATGTGTTATCACCATGGCACGAACACCACCAAAAGCTGCTGACACAGCAAGGACAACAACAACCACCACTGCTGTGTCCACAGCAGAGGCAGCATCAGCAACCACAGCCTCTTCTACAACAAGGAGCAAAGCAGTGAGAACAACTGCCTGTAAGAACAACAGGAGTTACTACAACGGTAACCGCAACATGTATAACAATAAGAATAAGATCTACCACCACAATAGGGACCACTGCTGCAACAACAGCTCTCACCACAGCAGACACAACAGCTGCCGTAAGAACCACCACCACCACCACAACAGCAGTAACTGCTGCTACAGTAGCTGAAACTGCTGCAAGCAATACAAAGACCACAGCTTTAAGGAGAGCAGGGACCACATTAGTGACCACAACTGCCCCCATGGAAGGGACCTGAGCTAAGACAACAGTTGTAACCACTGCAGATACAACACCATCATCCACCACCCCACATCACCAACAGCAGCCATGGTAGCGTCAGCCTCAGCAGGGCCCTGAAGAGCAACAAGACCAGGTGCCACACCTGGAGCCACAGCCACTACCACAGCACCAACAACAGCTTCACCAATAGTCCCAAGCACACCAGGGTCCTCCACAGCAGTGATAACAGTTTCCACCAGAGCTGTGACAACACCAGCGTCCACATTAGTAATCACAGCAGCCAGCAGTCAGCAGTGTCAATCAAAGATGTAACCATAGTGATGTTCACAGCTGCCACCAGTCCAGGGACAACAACAGCAACCACAACTTTAACCAGAAGAAGAATACTACAGCAGCCACATCTCATCACAGCGTCAACTACAGCAGAAACAACAATACTTCTCTAGGCAGCAGCAACCAAAGACACTGAACCAGCAGAGACTACACCAAGGACTACGGCAGTGACCACCTATGCCACTAAAGCGGAGATAACAACAGCAACAACAGCTACCAGCAAGAGAGGGGCACCGGCAGTGACCACCTGTGCCACTAGAGCGGAGATAACAACAGCAACAACAGCTACCAGCAAGGCAGGGGCATCGGCAGTGACCACCTGTGCCACGAGAGCGGAGATAACAACAGCAACAACAGCTACCAGCCAGGCAGGGGCATCGGCAGTGACCACCTGTGCCACTAGAGCGGAGATAGCAACAGCAACAACAGCTACCAGCGATCCTCAGTCCCCTCCAGGCGGGCTTCAGGAGAAACACGTCCACCATGGATCAGATTTTCCGCCTCGTTATCCTTTACTGGAAAACAGTGAGGATCGAGGGGGGAGGCTGTACATGGTGTTCGTGGACCTGAGGTCCGCCTTTGACCTGGTTCCCCGAAAGAAATTATGGGAGGTCCTAAAGAAGCTGGGCGTTCCTACTCAACTACTGCATGCCATAATTAGGCTCCACGAAGGCAACTTTGCCCAGGTTAGGTGTGGGAGGGATGGATCGTTGTCATCTAGGTTCCCAGTTCTCAGAGGGGTAAGACAGGGTTGCGTTCTTGCGCCGACCCTGTTTTGCCTCTTTGTCAACAGTGTCATACTCCATCTTGACAACGTCAGGGACAATGACGCCCCATTGTTGGCAGGTAGGAGGGTACCGGCCATCATGTTTGCCGATGATGCCCTCCTGCTTTCCAAATCCCTGATGGGAATCCAACGGATATTAGATGGCTTTGGTGTTTTCTGTAAGCAACACGGTCTGGAGATCAATACAGAGAAAACCAAATTCATGATATTCAACCCCTCCTCCAAAACCAGGCCTAATCCAACACTGGGGTCAACACGGCTGGAAAGGGTAAAAACGTTTCAGTATCTGGGGGTAACTCTACACGAGAATTTATCTTGGGGTCCTCAGATAGCCAGATCTAGGTTAAAGCTGTCTCAATTGTCGGGGGCAATTGTGAAGGTCGCAAATACATCTACCTTTAAACCCATCAGCCCAGCTGTAGAGATGTATAAAACTCAAGCTAAAGCGGCCGCATCCTATGGTAGTGAGTTGTGGGGGCACAAAGCTGGGAGAGAACTTGTCAGAGTAGAAAATAACTTCCTCAAACGCCTCTTGGCACTCCCACGGGGTACACCCTTGCTACCCCTAAGACTAGATGTGGGTCTCCCATCAATAGGGGATGATTTGGAACTAAAACCGCTAAGGTATTGGCACAGGCTCCCGACCACTGGCGAACTTGACACTATAAGGAAGACCTCAAGCATGTGATGAATCTCAACCAGCGCGACAGAATCCCATGGTTGACCTTTATTAAGAGAGAATTGTACCGCCTAGGACTTCCTGAGCTATGGGAGTCTCCAGAAAAAGGCTGTCAAAGGATCCCTCGCAAAAGGCTGGTTGAAATATTCAAGGAGAAAAGTTTAGTCTCTCTTGTGTGTGCACCCAATAATGGCAGACTGACTGAACAATTCCTGGACTCCAAAAATTCTTATCATTTTGAAGGTTTTATGGACATCATATTTCCTATTTTAGCAAGGAAATTGTTTATTCAATGGAGGCTAGGCACCCTGCCCCTCAAAACCTTCACCTGCAAATGGACAATGAGGGATGATAAAATTTGTCCAGGGTGCAGTAACTATGATGAGGAAGAAATTCACGTTCTGTTTTTCTGCCCGGCCTACAATAGACCAAGGAAACACTGGCTAGTGACATTGTGTAGGAACTTGGGCATAAGGAACCATCTACAATCGTACAGAATACTGAAGACAAGTACCCTGCCCCACATAGTCTTTGCAGTTGAAAAGTTTATAATGGCTATGTGGCAGATAAGGGGAAAGATAGCAAAAGTCTGAACATTGATATGAATTAAATTTCTACCCATGTCTTGATTCTCTAAGGTAATGAATTCCCTATGAAATGTATCAGGGCATGTTTTTATTGTATGTGGATGTCTTTTAAATGTTTTAATGTTTTATTGAATCTTTTATGGTCTTGAATGGCCGAAATAAAGAATTTTTGGATTGGATTGGCTACCAGCAAGAGAGGGGCATAGGCAGTGACCACCTGTGCCACTAGAGCGGAGATAACAACAGCAACAACAGCTACCAGCAAGGCAGGGACATCAGCATTGACCACAGTTGCACTACAGCTTGGATCACACCAACAGCAGGTGACAGAACAGCAACAACCACAGCAGCAACAGCTGTCACCACAACATGTTTCACAGCAGCCACAGCGCTCACCACAGCAGCACACAACGGCCACCAACAAAGTTGAATTACAGCAGGCACAGCAGAAACAACAGCTGAACGCATAGCAGGGACTACACGCTGTGTTTACATGTATTATGACGTGAAAGGCACACTTATTTCCTTTGTCACTGCTTGTTTATATTATTGGAGATATGTTTATAGGGTCAATTTAGGCCAGAACACCAGAGGAGCACTTAATATAGAGCACAAAATACATTCCAGCTGCTGATTTAAGCACGGACAGGCATTTACAGCTGAGAGGTAACTTGTGTATGGTTGGCAGTTTTGGTAAAGTCTGTCCGAGTCAGCAAATATTTCCATTAATGAAGGTGGGTGAGGTATCCAGAACGTCACCTGACTTCACCAAGGCAAAGTTTAGCTTCACCAGCCCCCAATTTCCTGCAGCTCAATGTCCCTCCTAAGATGCTGAGCAGAAGGAGCTTTCCCACTGCCACTCAAGTCCGCTCTTAGTCCTAAGTGGCAGTAAGGAAACACTTCAACAGCCACCTGAGAAACAGGAGAAGTGTGGCTCAATGGTTAGAGCGGCAGGCCCTGATGCAGAGATCTGGCCTGGGACCAGGGTTCAATTCCTGCCTTGGTGGGTCTTGGGCTCAATTTCCTCGGACCTGATAATTCTTGCCTCAGTGCCTAATTTAATCATGGGTCCATCTGGGCAATAGCTTGCTTAATCTCCACAACGGCCCCCAACAGCGCTGGGATGCCTGGCTTCACCTTGGGGGTGCCCAGGAGTAGGCACTTTACAGGGAAAAGCCAGGAAGGGTTCCACAGCGGTATGCACCTTGATGCCACGTCTGGGGTGATATGTGCGCTATACAAGCAACACTACATTTACATTTACAAACAAAGGAGAAGGAACAGCCTGCGGTTGCCTAGTGCTGGCCAATGAGGAACGCCATGAAAAATGTCCTTTGGTCATGTAGGGCCTAGCTTTTAAAAACGTTCTCAACATAAAAACATATATTTTTATTGAAGTTTTATCTGAGAATACAACGTGTAAATCGATGCATCTCCCAACGAAATCCCCCTAGGGTGCTGTGGCACATATTTAAGAACAATCTTCAATGTGGCCTTGTCCGACCAGAAGAACCTGTGAGCACCAAAAAAGGAACACTCAGTCCCCATAGTCCAAAGGGTCTTCAAAATACCCTTCCAGTTCCCAGGCTGCCCCAGGACATGCCTCCCCCTGAACCATACCCGGTTAGGCCTCATCCTCAGTAGCCCACCTGTCCCATATCTTGGCAAACTTCTGAGGGCAACCCCGTGCCCAGTAGATCAGTTCCGCTGCCCGTCTACACCACTCCATATTGGGCTGCCAGGCCTGGGTCATAGGAAGCATCGCACAGCCCCAGGACCGCACCATGTCCCTCCTGGCGAGCACCAGGTATCTGTCAAGGGTCATCTCTCCCCAGATGCCCAGGCAGGCCTACCGGGGAGTGAGCACCAGGGCCCTTCGAGCACCCTCGAAAGCCTGTCCTGAATCCCGTCCTAGAATTGCCTCAGCCGTGGGCTCCCCCATAGTGTGTGTACCAATGCATCCTGCTGCCCACAACCCTGCAGGGGGCGATCCGCACCACACCTCCCTATCGTGCGCATGTAGTAGGCCCTGTGCAGCAGCTTTAGCCCGAATAAGCGGAGTCCCGCCCGTACGGCCACCTCTCCTGGATACCTGCCCCTTGAAAAGAGGAAAGACTGAAACCCCCCTCACCCCTCCCCCTCCCACACACACACTGTGAATCTGGGATGTGCATGTTATATACCTGTAACAATAGCTCAACTCTTTCTAGCTTTCTAGCTTAGTGTAGAAACAGAGCAGCATGAACAGGCATCTATTTGTCAAGAAACACTGCCTTGAAAGCTCCAGAGGCCATGTTATGGAAAGTGCTCCAAAGAGCGCAATGGGTGTAAGTGCTGGGCACTTTGGTATTACAAAAAGAGCTGCAGGCGCTTGTGCATCCCCTTCTGTAATACTGATTGCATCGGTGTAGTCCCAAGGGGCTGTCCCTGGTTTGAATAGGAGCACATGCCCATGCAAATGAGGGAACACTTTGCCTCTGCGCCTATGCTGTGTTATAGTCGTGGGTGCAAAGGTAAAGGAGCTGCCCGGGGCAAACTGCTTCACATTTGCATTTGAGGTGCTGCAAGGTGAGTGAGGTCCTGAGGGAGCCCTGAGAGCAGATCAGGGGGTCCCAGTGAGTGACAGCACCCGCCTGCAGGGTGATCTCTGCCGCCCTTAGAAAGAAAAGTCACATTACTGCCTGCAGGCTGAAAGACAGATTGGCTGCTATAAATACGCACTTGTGGCGCAAGGGGCTTGTAAATACGCCCCTCAGTATGGCTATCACTAATGCGCCATCCCCAGGGCACGCGTGCTTTCACAGCGGGCTTGGAAGCAGAGCATTGATTGGTCAAGGAGTCACTGACCAGGTCTGCGCCCAGTTCACCCTCTTAAAGGTGCGTCCGGGCACAGACCAGGACAGTGTGCTCAAGGGGCAATACAGTGGACTAGTAACAGAACATATGTACGGTTTGCTATGGGCTCCGTTTCTGAGATAAAGTAAGTCCATATGGTGCTAGAAGGAAGAGGCATAAAGCCCATGTGAGTCGTGCAGAGGAGGGGGCAAATTGCATGGGAGAGGAAGGTGAGAGGCTGCAGAGAACTGTAACAGGAGGTTATCATTATTTAACACATTTTAGGGCTCCTTGCCTCGATATTCTATGCAAACTGAGCTATGGAGCCCACCTGAATTCTTTACTAGGAGCCATCAAAGTCTGTGATACGCATGTGGTCCCTCAGCGGCCTCGTACCAGGGGGCTGCTTTCCAGCTGGATAGCTGTCTGTCTAGTAAATCCTTAGCCCACACTTTGCAGGATGGCCAGTGGTCAGCAGAGGGATGGAAGGTCCCGGGCTCCTGCAGACAGCACCCGGAAATTGGTGCTCAACAGCCACTGAACGCAAGCGGCGTGATTCCAAAATGGCGCTACACCAAAAGGAGGTTAAAGGAGTGTAGCACAGATTAAAAGGCGAATTGCTGCATAACAAAGGGGATGGAGCTGAAATGTTGTACATGAACTACCCAAACAAAGCTCCTAAGAAATATAAATGAAATTAAAAATAGGATGATCTGTACTTCACAATAAATGATCATGCATCACTTGGAACTGCACAGAGGGGATGTGTGCACTCATTTGGGGCCCAATTCACAGAACTAACAAGACAAAATCCTAAACTTACTACTTTTGGTATTCACAGAAGTTAGGATTTTGACTTAAGTTTGTCTTATGACAGACTTAAGACAGACATAAGACAAAATCCTAACTTAAGTCTGTTTTAAGACAAAATTAAGACAAAATCCTAACTTCTGTGAATACCAAAAGTAGTAAGTTTAGGATTTTGTCTTAACTTAGTTCTGTGAATCGGGCCCTTGCTGTCTATTTGCAAGGTCCAGCAACAAGCAAAACCGAGGACATCTGGAGGGAGCAGCATGTGCAGTAAGCGCACAAGGAGGCGGAGAGGGGATGATTTTGCTGTGGGTGCGCTATTACATATTGGGAAAACAAGCAACCTGTGAAGGATGCATGTCAAGAGAAGCACGGCATTGACACCACAGCCGTGCCATCATTCAGTCCTGTGCCAGTGAGCAACACACAGCACTACACCGCAGGCCCACTGGCTACATGTTTATCCCCGATCTGCCCAAGGTCCCATCTTTCCTCCTACTAAGTATCAATGGGGGAAGCGGCCTTTATAACATAGGTTAAGCCTTGTATACAATTTCCTTGCAAGCAGAACCACACTTGCCTTAACCACACATATGCCTTAAACACACGCATGCGTGGTTAAGGAGGTGAGGTTCCGTGACAATTGTAAGTGGTGTTTTTGACTCGCACGAATATGGTCGAGTCTGGTATCTATGAACCGCAAATGACGAGTTTAGTGGGTGTACGCGTTTACGCTGTACTAGCCTAAACCGTTCGTTTGTTTCGTGGGTTTCTTCATCTGAACCCACGGGTTCCATCTTAGATACGGCATCCATTTTGTCTCTTGCCCTCAAGTAGCCAGCGAACGGACGCTGTCCGCTTCGCGACCCTGGGATTCCCAAGCTCTTGCGGAAGACACGTGTTCCTTTGAAGGTGTCTTTATGATGAGGGGGATGACATTGTAAGGCAGATGGCCCCGCTCGAGGCTCATCTTGCCGTGCCGGACTATTGTCTTAGTCGTGCATCTCATTAGGCACGTCCTTTGATAATTGCAGCTCGTGTTTCCTGGTACCTCCCCTTTTACACCCTTTTCGATATGCTCACTGTTCTCATCTTCCTCTGCACCTGTTTCGAGCTCTTCCCTGGTTCGTTTACTGCCGAATGGAATGTACTAATGGTGAGAAGATGTGCTTTTACAGTTGGGAACTACCAAACGTTACTGTACTTATGTTCCGGGCCCTGAATACATGAAAGCGACCCCTTATGGTCTTTACGATGGGAACCAAGTTGTAAACCTTTGTGTACCATGTTATCCTATGCATGAAAACTGTATAAAAGAAGCGATCCACAGATACAATTTGAAGCAGTCTCCTCGAACCTACACGTGTTGTACTTCCTGTGACTTCTGTGTTCCCTGCAGTAAATAAACCTCGAATCTTTGACGCCGAAGGAAGTGTCCCGTGTCTCTGTTATTTGTACGCCGGAACAGATAACCCACGAAGGTTTCAGGTGTTATCCCTGGCACCGCTGGGTCTTAAATTAACCCAGTCCTTCAGTTGGCGCCCAACGTCGGGCTGCATCAGTGGTACCGGTCCAAAGCCCGACGATCGTGAGGAACTTCGTGTGAAATCTCCGAGGGAAGGTGCACCCCGCTTCATCGATCCTGTTGTCGAAACAAGTGGCCCTACGACTTTTCCCGCGAAGATTCCCGCCTCCTGACGGCTGCGACGGACTGCTGCCCTGACTGTAGACCTGTTTTGGCGCCTGGTGTAGACCTTGGTACAGCGAGACGATAGACGGGCCTTCCTGGTGACGCCATCGATCTTTGAGTTAAGTATTTGTGGGTCGCTCCCAGAGTCCTTTGTTGCGGGTGCTTAGTTGTTGCATGGTTCCATTGCATTTGTGGTTCTTAGTACTTTGTTCTTTGTTGTGATATTTGACGTCTGCAGTCGCCAAAAACCGAGGGTTTTGCTCATTACTGGGATAGTGTAATCCCGTAACCCTTGACGTTTGTGAAACTCGGTTAGTGTGCACGATGCCTGGCTGTAGTACTTTGTTCAGTTGCTTTAAAGGTTGTGGTACGGATTCCCGGCTGGAGGACTCATGTCCGATACCTCCGGTTGGAACTCCAACTTATGAGTTATATAGTCGCCATGGTTTGGGTCCAATTACATTCAATGAGTGTTGGGTTCGTTATACTAGAAAAGACGGTGTCCTTAGTTGGCCACCTCATGGTAGTTTTGAGGCCCCGATATTAGATAACCTAGAAGCGAAATTGTTTCAGAGAAAAGCAAGGCCGGCCATGTTTGATTCCTTTAGGTTGTGGCGTAAAGAAGCCAAGCAGAGAGAAATCAAACAGATTAAACGTAATAAGAGAGAAGGTATTGTTACAACGGTAAGAAACGCAGAGCAGTTCCAGCGAGATAAGGAGGAAAAGGAAAAGGAAGTTTTCGATAGATTACAGCGTATGACTATAGATAAGTGTTATCCCATTTTACCGACGGGTACAGATAAGAAGGAGGAATCAGTAGAGGACCCCTTGTTGTCCTATCTCTTGAAGTCACCACCTCCGTACGCACAGGGTATTGTAGCTCCAGTGGTTCCCCCTGTCCCTGTTCCTCCACCTGCTCCCGTTCCTGTTCCACAACCTGTCCCCGTACTTCAGCCCGTTCCTGCTCCTCTACCTGTTTCCGTCCCTACTGCTCCTCCGCTTGTACTTCCCCATACTCCTGTTCCCGCTGCTCCTACTGTTTTAGTCACTCCTGCTGTCTCTTCTGTTTCTGACACTTCTCTTATTACTCCATTGAGTTACTCTTCTTCTCCATCTGTTCGACGTCGTACCCCTTCTGTTGCTGCTAATTTCTTTAATTCTCTTGGACCTATTCTTGAGTCCGCTGGTTCGGATGGTCCTCAAAGACGGAGTCAGCTTCCCGGTAGTGAAGAACGTGACTCGCTGTATAACATGGCGATGGGTTGGATGAAATACCCCCTTAGAAATCCTCCACGTGTGGTGCTTGATATGTTTTGTCAATTCAACGTACCGACACAAAGGTTTGTGTTTGAGGAAATGTGCAAGCATTTACGTGACCTGATATCGGCTGATGCATCTGACGATGTAATGACTGCTCTTACTAATCTTCAGCTCCAGTTTGCGAGCGGAATATTGGTGGGTACTAATGTTCGACGTGCCGTCGAGCAGTTGTTGTCTTTTCGTCCTTCTATAATGCCTCGGGCATTGTTTTTAGAAGACATTGAGGGACCACTAGCAGCGCCTGGTCAGTATCCCATGCGCGAAGTTCCACCAGTGTGGATGCCAGGTGATGCTAATGCCGTTCCTATTATCCTGCCACATTTCCAGAGAGTATGGATACACCTCCCATGGAAGCGGTCGGAAGTTTTGCAGGTATAGCAATCTTTGCCTGACCCTCGCAAAAATCCTGCAGGGTATTATAAAGAATTATCGCAGCTAGTGGATGCTACGATAATGAATCTTGCTGACATCGATATGTTGTTCGGTAACGTAGTTCCACAACCGGTTTGGGTGAAAATTCGTCAGGAAAATCATGTAGCAGAGTTAGGTGGTGATTGGGCTGCTCTTACAGTGGCGGATACACGGCAAGTTGGTGGGGCCAAGCCTGAACAGCTAATTACGGCTTTGCCCCAGAGAATCATTACTCTTATGAAAACACTTATGCCAGCTATGAAGGTAAATTGGGACAAACTGTCCGCTTGCAAACAAAAGAAGGATGAGAGTGTCTCTGATTTCTTTACGAGATTTGAGGAGGCACTCATTGATCATAGTGGTCAAGATATGAGCACTGAGGGAGGTCAGCGATTGTTTGTGGATAAGTTTGTCTCAAATTTGTTGCCGGACCTCAGCAACAAATTACGAAATTCAGAAAGTGCGTGGGCTGTTTCCACTTCTGCTCAAATATTGGCCACGGCCCAATATTATGAGAATAGAGAGAAAGAGGAAAGTGATCGTGCCGATAAGAAAACAAAAGAGCTAAAAACTAAAGTGTTGTTGCAACAAGCGTATCCTCCACGTTCAAATCAGAATGATTCGCAACAGCGGAATCGATCGCAGTCTCAGTCGAATAGGTCGCAATCACGAAATGATTCCTCTTCGCAGAGATCTTTGTTAGGGTACAATCAGTGTGCCTATTGTAGGGGAGAGGGTCATTTGAAATTCGATTGTCCAGTTTTGCATGATCGCAATAGTGGAAACTCATCTAGAGGAGGTCGTAGTGGTCCTCAGCAGGCTTCGCGTGGTAGAGGTCGTGGGGTTCAAAATGATCGTTCCAACAATTCTTCTGATTCTAATAATTGTTTTGATCAGCATGGATCATCGCAAGGCAGATCCGCTCAGTACAATGTGGATGATTATTACGTCGATCAGGATGCTGACGACGGTAATTACTAGGACAGCCATAGACAAGGAGAGGGAGTAGTATCAGTTCCGGTTGATCAGAGAGGGCCTTACGTTGCAGTTGCCACCTCGGGCGTAGTTGAGCCTTTTCTGTTGGACACTGGTGCAGCGAAAAGTTCCATCATGCATTCGAAACTCCCTGGCGCACCTTTGTCTGGCTTAACAAATGTTTCCGTTGGATTCTCAGGCGCCCCCGTTAGCAATCCGGTTTCTCGTCCGTTGCCCCTTACAATTGGGCCACGTGAGCTGAAAGCTCCTTTGATTTTGACTACTGGTTGTGGTGAAAATCTTTTGGGCTTGGATTTGCTGAAACGACTATATGCGACTTTGTATTGTTCTCCTGCGGGAGTGAAGCTTACTTTGGGTGAGAGAGTCATCTCACCTATGTACTTGTCTCTCGATAAGCTTCCACCGGAATTGAGTTCTCTTCCTGCATCTTTGTGGGCAACAGGTCCCAATGACGTGGGCCTGCTTGATATCTCCCCTTATGTTGTTCATTTGAAATCTAATGTGCGATTGCCACGTATTCCCCAGTATCGTATCTCCCTTGACGGTGAGCGTGCGCTGCTAGCAATCATCTATGACTTGATTGATAAAGATGTTATCGAGGAGACTCAGGGAAACGTGTGCAATAGCCCTGTACTGCCCATTCTGAAGTGCACTGATCCATCAAAACCACCTGTTTATCGTTTTGTTATCGATTTACGGGAGGTGAATAAAATTGCGATTCCTCAGTTTGCTGTGGTGCCTGATATCACGGCTCTACTTACTCTGATTCCAGCATCTGCGTCCTGGTTCTCAGTGATCGATTTGAAGAATGCTTTCTTTAACATTCCGATTGCTGAAGAGAGTAGGGACCTTTTCGGTTTCTCTCTTGGAGGCCGCAGCTTTCGGTTTAAACGCGCTCCTCAGGGCTACTGTGAGAGTCCGTCGATATACAGTCAAGCCTTGAAGGGTCAACTTGATGCGTTTGCGTTGCCGGCTGGTGCGGCTTTGATCCAATATGTCGACGACTTATTGGTGGCTGCAGATACTCAGGACATTTGCAAAATTGCTACGGTGTCATTGTTGCAGCATCTCTGTGACTTACATCACAAGGTTATTTACAACAAGGGGTGGTGAGGGACAGAGTCTCTGAATTAAGCAGAAAGCTCTCACCCAGTCAAGAGATCAGGGCTAGATCCAACACCGTTTTTTAGCTCACTGCACCATCCCAGTTTCAGAACCTGGCTGTATGCAAATTAGTCTGTTCCTGTCCCAGTGCATGATGGGAACAGGGCAAACCAAACTACAAAAGCCAATTCTTACACTGGGAAGGAAACAAGCTCCCGGGGACCGGTTTCTGGCATTACAGCCGTCTTCGGCCCGGTTTGCTTGAATCCTGATGGTGCAATGAGCAAGGGTCTCACATCTGAGAATACCCTTCCACGCTTAGGGTGGACAAAAATATTTACAACAAGGGGTGGTGAGGGACAGAGTCTCTGAATTAAGCAGAAAGCTCTCACCCAGTCAAGAGATCAGGGCTAGATCCAACACCGTTTTTTAGCTCACTGCACCATCCCAGTTTCAGAACCTGGCTGTATGCAAATTAGTCTGTTCCTGTCCCAGTGCATGATGGGAACAGGGCAAACCAAACTACAAAAGCCAATTCTTACACTGGGAAGGAAACAAGCTCCCGGGGACCGGTTTCTGGCATTACAGCCGTCTTCGGCCCGGTTTGCTTGAATCCTGATGGTGCAATGAGCAAGGGTCTCACATCTGAGAATACCCTTACACGCTTAGGGTGGACAAAAATATTTACAACAAGGGGTGGTGAGGGACAGAGTCTCTGAATTAAGCAGAAAGCTCTCACCCAGTCAAGAGATCAGGGCTAGATCCAACACCGTTTTTTAGCTCACTGCACCATCCCAGTTTCAGAACCTGGCTGTATGCAAATTAGTCTGTTCCTGTCCCAGTGCATGATGGGAACAGGGCAAACCAAACTACAAAAGCCAATTCTTACACTGGGAAGGAAACAAGCTCCCGGGGACCGGTTTCTGGCATTACAGCCGTCTTCGGCCCGGTTTGCTTGAATCCTGATGGTGCAATGAGCAAGGGTCTCACATCTGAGAATACCCTTCCACGCTTAGGGTGGACAAAAATATTTACAACAAGGGGTGGTGAGGGACAGAGTCTCTGAATTAAGCAGAAAGCTCTCACCCAGTCAAGAGATCAGGGCTAGATCCAACACCGTTTTTTAGCTCACTGCACCATCCCAGTTTCAGAACCTGGCTGTATGCAAATTAGTCTGTTCCTGTCCCAGTGCATGATGGGAACAGGGCAAACCAAACTACAAAAGCCAATTCTTACACTGGGAAGGAAACAAGCTCCCGGGGACCGGTTTCTGGCATTACAGCCGTCTTCGGCCCGGTTTGCTTGAATCCTGATGGTGCAATGAGCAAGGGTCTCACATCTGAGAATACCCTTCCACGCTTAGGGTGGACAAAAATATTTACAACAAGGGGTGGTGAGGGACAGAGTCTCTGAATTAAGCAGAAAGCTCTCACCCAGTCAAGAGATCAGGGCTAGATCCAACACCGTTTTTTAGCTCACTGCACCATCCCAGTTTCAGAACCTGGCTGTATGCAAATTAGTCTGTTCCTGTCCCAGTGCATGATGGGAACAGGGCAAACCAAACTACAAAAGCCAATTCTTACACTGGGAAGGAAACAAGCTCCCGGGGACCGGTTTCTGGCATTACAGCCGTCTTCGGCCCGGTTTGCTTGAATCCTGATGGTGCAATGAGCAAGGGTCTCACATCTGAGAATACCCTTCCACGCTTAGGGTGGACAAAAATATTTACAACAAGGGGTGGTGAGGGACAGAGTCTCTGAATTAAGCAGAAAGCTCTCACCCAGTCAAGAGATCAGGGCTAGATCCAACACCGTTTTTTAGCTCACTGCACCATCCCAGTTTCAGAACCTGGCTGTATGCAAATTAGTCTGTTCCTGTCCCAGTGCATGATGGGAACAGGGCAAACCAAACTACAAAAGCCAATTCTTACACTGGGAAGGAAACAAGCTCCCGGGGACCGGTTTCTGGCATTACAGCCGTCTTCGGCCCGGTTTGCTTGAATCCTGATGGTGCAATGAGCAAGGGTCTCACATCTGAGAATACCCTTCCACGCTTAGGGTGGACAAAAATATTTACAACAAGGGGTGGTGAGGGACAGAGTCTCTGAATTAAGCAGAAAGCTCTCACCCAGTCAAGAGATCAGGGCTAGATCCAACACCGTTTTTTAGCTCACTGCACCATCCCAGTTTCAGAACCTGGCTGTATGCAAATTAGTCTGTTCCTGTCCCAGTGCATGATGGGAACAGGGCAAACCAAACTACAAAAGCCAATTCTTACACTGGGAAGGAAACAAGCTCCCGGGGACCGGTTTCTGGCATTACAGCCGTCTTCGGCCCGGTTTGCTTGAATCCTGATGGTGCAATGAGCAAGGGTCTCACATCTGAGAATACCCTTCCACGCTTAGGGTGGACAAAAATATTTACAACAAGGGGTGGTGAGGGACAGAGTCTCTGAATTAAGCAGAAAGCTCTCACCCAGTCAAGAGATCAGGGCTAGATCCAACACCGTTTTTTAGCTCACTGCACCATCCCAGTTTCAGAACCTGGCTGTATGCAAATTAGTCTGTTCCTGTCCCAGTGCATGATGGGAACAGGGCAAACCAAACTACAAAAGCCAATTCTTACACTGGGAAGGAAACAAGCTCCCGGGGACCGGTTTCTGGCATTACAGCCGTCTTCGGCCCGGTTTGCTTGAATCCTGATGGTGCAATGAGCAAGGGTCTCACATCTGAGAATACCCTTCCACGCTTAGGGTGGACAAAAATATTTACAACAAGGGGTGGTGAGGGACAGAGTCTCTGAATTAAGCAGAAAGCTCTCACCCAGTCAAGAGATCAGGGCTAGATCCAACACCGTTTTTTAGCTCACTGCACCATCCCAGTTTCAGAACCTGGCTGTATGCAAATTAGTCTGTTCCTGTCCCAGTGCATGATGGGAACAGGGCAAACCAAACTACAAAAGCCAATTCTTACACTGGGAAGGAAACAAGCTCCAGGGGACCGGTTTCTGGCATTACAGCCGTCTTCGGCCCGGTTTGCTTGAATCCTGATGGTGCAATGAGCAAGGGTCTCACATCTGAGAATACCCTTCCACGCTTAGGGTGGACAAAAATATTTACAACAAGGGGTGGTGAGGGACAGAGTCTCTGAATTAAGCAGAAAGCTCTCACCCAGTCAAGAGATCAGGGCTAGATCCAACACCGTTTTTTAGCTCACTGCACCATCCCAGTTTCAGAACCTGGCTGTATGCAAATTAGTCTGTTCCTGTCCCAGTGCATGATGGGAACAGGGCAAACCAAACTACAAAAGCCAATTCTTACACTGGGAAGGAAACAAGCTCCCGGGGACCGGTTTCTGGCATTACAGCCGTCTTCGGCCCGGTTTGCTTGAATCCTGATGGTGCAATGAGCAAGGGTCTCACATCTGAGAATACCCTTCCACGCTTAGGGTGGACAAAAATATTTACAACAAGGGGTGGTGAGGGACAGAGTCTCTGAATTAAGCAGAAAGCTCTCACCCAGTCAAGAGATCAGGGCTAGATCCAACACCATCCCAGTTTCAGAACCTGGCTGTATGCAAATTAGTCTGTTCCTGTCCCAGTGCATGATGGGAACAGGGCAAACCAAACTACAAAAGCCAATTCTTACACTGGGAAGGAAACAAGCTCCCGGGGACCGGTTTCTGGCATTACAGTCGTCTTCGGCCCGGTTTGCTTGAATCCTGATGGTGCAATGAGCAAGGGTCTCACATCTGAGAATACCCTTCCACGCTTAGGGTGGACAAAAATATTTACAACAAGGGGTGGTGAGGGACAGAGTCTCTGAATTAAGCAGAAAGCTCTCACCCAGTCAAGAGATCAGGGCTAGATCCAACACCGTTTTTTAGCTCACTGCACCATCCCAGTTTCAGAACCTGGCTGTATGCAAATTAGTCTGTTCCTGTCCCAGTGCATGATGGGAACAGGGCAAACCAAACTACAAAAGCCAATTCTTACACTGGGAAGGAAACAAGCTCCCGGGGACCGGTTTCTGGCATTACAGCCGTCTTCGGCCCGGTTTGCTTGAATCCTGATGGTGCAATGAGCAAGGGTCTCACATCTGAGAATACCCTTCCACGCTTAGGGTGGACAAAAATATTTACAACAAGGGGTGGTGAGGGACAGAGTCTCTGAATTAAGCAGAAAGCTCTCACCCAGTCAAGAGATCAGGGCTAGATCCAACACCGTTTTTTAGCTCACTGCACCATCCCAGTTTCAGAACCTGGCTGTATGCAAATTAGTCTGTTCCTGTCCCAGTGCATGATGGGAACAGGGCAAACCAAACTACAAAAGCCAATTCTTACACTGGGAAGGAAACAAGCTCCCGGGGACCGGTTTCTGGCATAAGTGTGGTCTGTTTAACTCAGACACTCTGTTCATCACCACCCCCTTTTTGTAAATCGTTTTTGGCCACTATAGGTGTGGCAGGGTATACTCAGACATGAGTCCCTTTCTCACTGCTCCATCAGGATTCAAGCAAGCCGGGCCGAAGAAGGCTGAAATGCCAGAAACCGGTCCCCGGTAGCTTGTCTCCTTTCTGGTGAAGAATTGGCTTGGTAGTTTAGTCTGCCCTGTTCCCATGATGCACTGGGCCAGGGACAGACTGATTTGCATATAGCCAGGTTCTGAGCTGGGATGGGGCAGTGAGATAAATAACGGTGATGGATCAAGCCCTGATCTTTGGACTGGGTAAGAGTGGTCTGTTTAACTCAGACACTCTGTTCATCACCACCCCCTTTTTGTAAATCGTTTTTGGCCACTATAGGTGTGGCAGGGTATACTCAGACATGAGTCCCTTTCTCACTGCTCCATCAGGATTCAAGCAAGCCGGGCCGAAGAAGGCTGAAATGCCAGAAACCGGTCCCCGGTAGCTTGTCTCCTTTCTGGTGAAGAATTGGCTTGGTAGTTTAGTCTGCCCTGTTCCCATGATGCACTGGGCCAGGGACAGACTGATTTGCATATAGCCAGGTTCTGAGCTGGGATGGGGCAGTGAGATAAATAACGGTGATGGATCAAGCCCTGATCTTTGGACTGGGTAAGAGTGGTCTGTTTAACTCAGACACTCTGTTCATCACCACCCCCTTTTTGTAAATCGTTTTTGGCCACTATAGGTGTGGCAGGGTATACTCAGACATGAGTCCCTTTCTCACTGCTCCATCAGGATTCAAGCAAGCCGGGCCGAAGAAGGCTGAAATGCCAGAAACCGGTCCCCGGTAGCTTGTCTCCTTTCTGGTGAAGAATTGGCTTGGTAGTTTAGTCTGCCCTGTTCCCATGATGCACTGGGCCAGGGACAGACTGATTTGCATATAGCCAGGTTCTGAGCTGGGATGGGGCATTGAGATAAATAACGGTGATGGATCAAGCCCTGATCTTTGGACTGGGTAAGAGTGGTCTGTTTAACTCAGACACTCTGTTCATCACCACCCCCTTTTTGTAAATCGTTTTTGGCCACTATAGGTGTGGCAGGGTATACTCAGACATGAGTCCCTTTCTCACTGCTCCATCAGGATTCAAGCAAGCCGGGCCGAAGAAGGCTGAAATGCCAGAAACCGGTCCCCGGTAGCTAGTCTCCTTTCTGGTGAAGAATTGGCTTGGTAGTTTAGTCTGCCCTGTTCCCATGATGCACTGGGCCAGGGACAGACTGATTTGCATATAGCCAGGTTCTGAGCTGGGATGGGGCAGTGAGATAAATAACGGTGATGGATCAAGCCCTGATCTTTGGACTGGGTAAGAGTGGTCTGTTTAACTCAGACACTCTGTTCATCACCACCCCCTTTTTGTAAATCGTTTTTGGCCACTATAGGTGTGGCAGGGTATACTCAGACATGAGTCCCTTTCTCACTGCTCCAAAAGGATTCAAGCAAGCCGGGCCGAAGAAGGCTGAAATGCCAGAAACCGGTCCCCGGTAGCTTGTCTCCTTTCTGGTGAAGAATTGGCTTGGTAGTTTAGTCTGCCCTGTTCCCATGATGCACTGGGCCAGGGACAGACTGATTTGCATATAGCCAGGTTCTGAGCTGGGATGGGGCAGTGAGATAAATAACGGTGATGGATCAAGCCCTGATCTTTGGACTGGGTAAGAGTGGTCTGTTTAACTCAGACACTCTGTTCATCACCACCCCCTTTTTGTAAATCGTTTTTGGCCACTATAGGTGTGGCAGGGTATACTCAGACATGAGTCCCTTTCTCACTGCTCCATCAGGATTCAAGCAAGCCGGGCCGAAGAAGGCTGAAATGCCAGAAACCGGTCCCCGGTAGCTTGTCTCCTTTCTGGTGAAGAATTGGCTTGGTAGTTTAGTCTGCCCTGTTCCCATGATGCACTGGGCCAGGGACAGACTGATTTGCATATAGCCAGGTTCTGAGCTGGGATGGGGCAGTGAGATAAATAACGGTGATGGATCAAGCCCTGATCTTTGGACTGGGTAAGAGTGGTCTGTTTAACTCAGACACTCTGTTCATCACCACCCCCTTTTTGTAAATCGTTTTTGGCCACTATAGGTGTGGCAGGGTATACTCAGACATGAGTCCCTTTCTCACTGCTCCATCAGGATTCAAGCAAGCCGGGCCGAAGAAGGCTGAAATGCCAGAAACCGGTCCCCGGTAGCTTGTCTCCTTTCTGGTGAAGAATTGGCTTGGTAGTTTAGTCTGCCCTGTTCCCATGATGCACTGGGCCAGGGACAGACTGATTTGCATATAGCCAGGTTCTGAGCTGGGATGGGGCAGTGAGATAAATAACGGTGATGGATCAAGCCCTGATCTTTGGACTGGGTAAGAGTGGTCTGTTTAACTCAGACACTCTGTTCATCACCACCCCCTTTTTGTAAATCGTTTTTGGCCACTATAGGTGTGGCAGGGTATACTCAGACATGAGTCCCTTTCTCACTGCTCCATCAGGATTCAAGCAAGCCGGGCCGAAGAAGGCTGAAATGCCAGAAACCGGTCCCCGGTAGCTTGTCTCCTTTCTGGTGAAGAATTGGCTTGGTAGTTTAGTCTGCCCTGTTCCCATGATGCACTGGGCCAGGGACAGACTGATTTGCATATAGCCAGGTTCTGAGCTGGGATGGGGCAGTGAGATAAATAACGGTGATGGATCAAGCCCTGATCTTTGGACTGGGTAAGAGTGGTCTGTTTAACTCAGACACTCTGTTCATCACCACCCCCTTTTTTTACATCACAAGGTGTCACCTTCCAAACTACAATATTGTTGTCAAGAAGTAACCTATCTAGGTCACTTATTGTCAAAGGAGGGAAGAAGGTTGACCCCAGAGAGAATTGCAGCGATTGCTCGAATGACTGTGCCAATAACTCAGAGAGATGTGCGTGCCTTTTTAGGTATCACGTCATACTGCAGGCAATGGATTCCAAATTTCTCATTGCTAGCGAAACCATTGGTGGCTCTTACGTGCAAGGATGTTCCAACTCCTTTACCATGGACGGAAGAATGTCAGAAAGGTTTTTCTGAACTGCGTGATGCGTTGTGTTCGGCTCCTGTGTTAGGTACCCCTGACTACAGTAAGCCGTTTACACTATACGTTCACGAGAGGGACGGTTGTGCGTTGAGTGTTTTGACGCAACAATTCGGCGGTAAACAACGTCCATGTGCATATTTTTCCTCGACCTTGGACCCGGTAGCTAGAGCATTGCCGAGTTGTTTGAGAGCAACAGCGGCAGCTGCGGTGTCCATCCGACAATCTGCAGGATTGGTTATGGATAATATGCTTACGGTGATGGTTCCGCATGCAGTTGACACTCTCTTGAATCGTACGAAAACTCAGCATCTGACGAGTGCGAGATTGTCCGGTTATGAGTTGACACTTTTGGCAAGTCACATTCAAATAAAACGTTGCAATGTCCTGAACCCGGTGACTTTGTTGCCAATCAGTATGGAATCAGACGAAGTAGCACCTCATGACTGCTACTTACGAACGGAGGAGGAAACAAAAGGTCGTGTAGACCTGAAAAATACTCCATTGGAAGATCCCGATGGGACCTTGTATGTGGATGGGTCGTGTTTTAAGTTGCCGAATGGCGATGTAACGACTGCGTATGCTGTGGTGACACTGAGTACTGTTGTGGAAAGTGCGAGATTGAATCAGAATCCTGCTCAGGCGGCAGAACTGATTGCTTTGACTAGAGCATGTGTGTTGTCGAAAGGGAAACGGGTGAATGTGTTTACTGACAGCCAATACGCATTTGGCGTGGCCCATAGCTTTGGACGTTTGTGGAGAGAGAGAGGGTTTATGACATCGCATGGTACGAAGATTCAGCACGGACAGCTCGTGAATGATCTTTTGGACGCACTTACATTGCCCAAGCAGGTGGCGATTATTAAATGTAGTGCACACCGTAAGGTGACGGATGATGTTGGTCGTGGTAATGCGTTTGCGGATGAGATTGCTAAGGAGACTGCCCGGAATCTTAGTACTAGAATGTATGTGACGAGTTCGATTAGGTGGCCTACAGAGACTGGTATATGTGAGGACACTATCGAGAGTGTGAAAGCGATTCAGAACGAGGCCACCGAGACTGAAAAGACCAAGTGGAAAGAGAGTACGGGAAAGCTGGATGCGAATGGTTGTTGGATTGATTTGTCGGAGAATAAAAGGTGGATGTTGCCGGATGCGTATGTGCTAGCTGTTGTGACTATGGCACACGGCTTGGCACATATTAGTGTGAAAGGTATCTGCAAGTTGTTGTCCCCTGTATGGAAGAATGACGGTATTACTAAGTGTGCTGAGAGATTGGTTAAGAATTGTATGATATGTATGATGTACAATCCTGGTAAGGGAACCCCTACACCTCCTGGCCATTTTGCTCCCCCTTCATGTCCCTTTGAGGTGATTCAGCTAGACTTCATCCATATGGAGCGATGCAATAACCTGAAGTACGTTTTAGTTGTGGTTTGCGCATTCTCCCGATGGATCGAAGCCTACCCTCTCAAAGATAACACTGCTTTGTCCACTGCGAAAATCCTACTGAAGGAATACTTTCCTCGGTATGGAATGCCACGGATTGTATGGTCTGATAACGGAAGTGAGTTTGTGGGGAGTGTGATGAAGAGTGTGTGTAAGGGCCTTGGAATTACACAGAAATTCCACCGCGCCAATCATCCCCAGTCAGCAGGTTTAGTTGAAGGTTATAATGGCACCCTTAAATTAAAGTTAGCAAAGATTCAGGCTATGACTGGACTCTCGTGGCCTGACGCTCTACCCTTAGCTTTATTGTCAACTAGGGCGACTGTACACTCCCGAGTAGGGCTTAGCCCCTACGAGATTGTGTTCGGCCGCCCTGCAAATGTTTGGGGGGTCCCTAGACCGAGTGTGTTCTCTGATCTTGAATATCCAATGTTGATCGATTATCTTCATGATCTGACTGCTAAACTGAGGTTAATTCACCAACAGGTCTTTGAAGCACTGCCGACGCAGACGGAGGGTCCAGGCCACCAGCTCCAGCCCGGAGACTGGGTGGTCACGAGGAACTTCGCCAGAAAGCACAACCTTGAGCCTCGTTTTACTGGACCCTACCAAGTACTCCTTGCCACGAGGACTGCTGTTCGTTTGGAAGGACGCAAAAATTGGGTGCACGCCACCCATACTAAAAAAGTACCTATACCTTTACCAGCAGACTCGTGGGTGAGGAAGGGCATTGCCTCGTCCGAAACAGAAGCTGTGCAGACTTTCGTTCCTTTTAGCGACGCTCAGCCTGTCGGAGAGACCTCAGTGCAGCAGAACGACATTGTTGAACATTTGTCATCGAAAAATTCAAACTCTGAACAATTGACTGATCAGCAGAACTCTGTTTCATCATCGGATCAGCTGTTTGACGAACAGACACGTCCTGGGAGAAGCTGATACTTTCTGCGATCTAATATCAAAGACTAATAAAGTTCTGCTTTTTTTCTTTGACATCTACGTTACCCCATTGCTACCATTCAGTCTGAACACACTCGCATAATTGTGATTTTTGTAAATTTTGAGCCTTTTTCTATATATGTGTTTTTGCTTCCACAGCTAGGAGATTTTGTGCATATTTGTAAATTAAATATACCTTACATCCGGGTGGACCGTAAGGCCGCGCGGGTACTTCCTTCTGGTTAGTAGGTCTTGACACTAGTTCGAAGACCGTCGGTTCCTGGGAACTCCTGGGGATTGACTATTGCTACACAGAACGAAGTGCGTCAAAAACGTTGCGGACGGTTTTAGAGGATGGCTTTCTCAAAGCTGTTGGATTTGGAAAAAGCTCAGGCCCAAAGATTCAAGTTGCAGCAAATTGCTCATACAAAATGCTTCATGTTTCAGGTGTTCCTTCTATTCTTAACTGTTTCCTCGTTATTGGTGGGTGGGGTGTATTACATGATACAGTCGTTCTTGCCTTCTGCCTCACCTACCCCTTCTTCTGAACCTAAACCTACATCCACTGTTTCTCCTCATTCCTTCCACATCCTACCGCAACACGAGCAGGCTAGACGTGCGGAATTCATGAACAATTCCTTCGTTCAGCTCCTCCATCAGCATCAGTTGGTTGTAAACACTACTAATTGTTGGGTGTGTGGGTTAATGCCACATACCACCGATAAGGGAATTCCGTACTTAGTCCTTCCTTATAGTTCCCAGGGTTCAGCTCGAGCATTCCAATCAATATCTCGAAGCGCACTAGATTCTTACCCCAATCGAGAGCCACGTTCTCCCCACTTTGGTCCCGGTCCGTACCATAAGTCGTTGGCAATAGCGATAGCTGATTTAGATAGGGATATCTATGATCCATCGCTTATCCCAGATGAAGAGGTGCGAGCCTATAGGGATCTGAGTGAGGTTGAGTATAGTGCGCTCGTGGGCGATAGATAGCTTAGAAGTTCATCTCCAATATGGATCCTACCCCACCTTCGTAATTTCTGTCTAAAAGGTCGTGGCCGAAGCCCGAGAGCTCACCTTGGGGAGAGTGCTTGCTCTGAAACATATGTTTTACCAATGCTCTCTTCCCCTGTTCTCCTGACTGCCAAGGGTACGTACTTTGTCTGTTACGACCGTGCATATACATGGTTGCCCCTGGACTTCGTGGGCACCTGTTATATTGCAAACTTGTTGCCTCCAACCTTCACAGTTGCAGCAGATTACCACAAGACTAGAGTTGTGAGGGGCGTGATTAGCAAAGAGGACACTGCCGGTCAAGAGGCAGGAGACTTTTTCAAGGGTTTCTTTCCGTTTGGGGACCTATGGTCAACAGTAGGAACCTGAGACAGTTGACTCGAGTGGTGGAATCGACTGCTAATATCACTGCCAGTGCCCTTGGTAATATCACGGCAGAGCTCCAGGCGGATAGGCTTATGACGTTACAAAACCGTATGGTTTTAGACGTTGTCTTAGCAGATCGAGGTGGAGTATGTAAGGTGATCCATTCGAGCTGTTGTATTTTCATTCCAGACAACGCTCCGACTGTCTATCAAGCCATCTCGAAGTTACATAAGATCTCTGAGTCCATACACGTGGACGTAGGGGATTGGACGCTACTAGGATGGTTTTGGGGCCTAATGTCGACTTGGGGTTGGAAGATTCTGATGATCATTGGGGTTGTTGTAGCCTTCCTGTTCACGTGCTGTCTTTGTGTGCAGTGTGGTCCTGCCTTATGTGGCCTCTGTGCTACAACGTGTATAAGACGGCCGCCTGTTACCAAGGAAGCACTGATGGATAGAATTATGTTACAGCAGCATCTGGATGGTCTGATGAATATCGAGATCGATTATGATTCCGACTAGTGCTTGCCTACATGAGGGCAAAAGGAGCGTCTGAGGTTCCGTGACAATTGTAAGTGGTGTTTTCGACTCGCACGAATATGGTCGAGTCTGGTATCTATGAACCGCAAATGACGAGTTTAGTGGGTGTACGCGTTTTCGCTGTACTAGCCTAAACCGTTCGTTTGTTTCGTGGGTTTCTTCATCTGAACCCACGGGTTCCATCTTAGATACGGCATCCATTTTGTCTCTTGCCCTCAAGTAGCCAGCGAACGGACGCTGTCCGCTTCGCGACCCTGGGATTCCCAAGCTCTTGCGGAAGACACGTGTTCCTTTGAAGGTGTCTTTAAGATGATGGGGATGACATTGTAAGGCAGATGGCCCCGCTCGAGGCTCATCTTGCCGTGCCGGACTATTGTCTTAGTCGTGCATCTCATTAGGCACGTCCTTTGATTCTTGCAGCTCGTGTTTCCTGGTACCTCCCCTTTTACACCCTTTTCGATATGCTCACTGTTCTCATCTTCCTCTGCACCTGTTTCTGTCTCTTCCCTGGTTCGTTTACTGCCGAATGGAATGTACTAATGGTGAGAAGATGTGCTTTTACAGTTGGGAACTACCAAACGTTACTGTACTTATGTTCCGGGCCCTGAATACATGAAAGCGACCCCTTATGGTCTTTACGATGGGAACCAAGTTGTAAACCTTTGTGTACCATGTTATCCTATGCATGAAAACTGTATAAAAGAAGCGATCCACAGATACAATTTGAAGCAGTCTCCTCGAACCTACACGTGTTGTACTTCCTGTGACTTCTGTGTTCCCTGCAGTAAATAAACCTCGAATCTTTGACGCCAAAGGAAGTGTCCCGTGTCTCTGTTATTTGTACGCCGGAACAGGTAACCCACAAAGGTTTCAGGTGTTATCCCTGGCACCGCTGGGTCTTAAATTAACCCAGTCCTTCAGAGGTGCGCGGTCTAGATGCGTGGATGGGCGGGCCCAGGAACAGGAAGGAACGGGAGAGGATGCGGTCTGGTAAGTGGGACTGGTGCCGGCTTTCAGAGAGCTGGGGTAGTTTTTAAGGGCCGGTGGTCGTTTGTAGGGGTCCGAGTAGTTTTTAGGGCTCAGGAAGGAGTCAGGGTAGTTTTTAGGGCTTGGTGGGGGATGGGTAGTGTTTAGAGGTCGGGGTAGTGTTAGTGCTGAGGGGGTTGGGGTAGTGTGTAGGGCTCCGTGGGAGTTGGGGTCGTTTTTAGGGCTCGGGGGTGTCGGGTAGTTTTTAGGGCTCAGGGCAGGTGGGGCTGGGTGAGACCTTTACGACACATCTCTTTACCAATCATGCTTTTACCACGAAATTGTGTGGTAAAGACATGGGTGGTAAAGGCATGCGTGGCAAAGGGATGCGTTGTTCTGAAGCATTTGTTCTTCGGGCTGCGTTGTAGAGGCTTGTGTGGTTTAGTCATGCATGACTCCAGAACTTTAAGTGGGATGAAAAAACTGGGGGGGGGGGGGGGGGGGGGGAGGGTCTCTCAAAGGGGCGTGGCTAATGTTTAAGGGAGAGGCTTAAAACACATAAGCTAAAAATCTGCGCTAGCATGGTGTGCCACCCAACTTGTATTTTGCTGTTTCTATCATTGCATCCAGATATATGAAACAACAAGTAACATCTTATCGACAACAAGTCAGGACTATTGGCATTGTCAATGGTTGTTAGTTGTATAAGATAAATAAGCAGCAAGTTTGGCTTGAATATAATATTGAAAAAGCTTCCACTTTAAAGCCCTTGGTGACACCACGACAATGTTGCTGCTCTTGTGTTTCAAAAAGAGAAGGGAAATCCAGAGAGGAAATTACTCTCTTTAAAGGATTCCCCTTCCTCTACTAAGCTCACCTGACATGACGTCATGCCGTAACTTCTCCACTAGTGAGAAGTGAACAATGTGAGCACACGCACATCAAGGTGCCTGCTGTCACTGCAGCCCGGGGAAAAAACTTACCGCCAGGGCAGAAAACAGAGCTCGAAAGAGACACGTTTCGAGCCCGCTTTAAAAAACTGCTGGTGCTCAGACCCGGTGAGACCCGGCCCACTTAAAGCCCTGCATGCCTCTCTGATACAACCTGTCAATGGCGTTTCACATGCAAGCAAAATGTCAAATCCACCCGAGCAGTTCCATTTTGAAAGCCTCCTATGAAGAGCACAGCATTGACCTCCGAACAGACCCCACGCTATCTGCTTTCTGTGAAGATAAAGACGGTTTTGCAGCTATGACCATGGAGGCCCGGCCCTGAGTCCAGAGCCCGCCGAGCCCTGATAACTTTCGCAGAAGCGCCTCCTGGCAGGCTTCCTGGCGCACGGAGCGCCCTGGGAGCGATGCTTTAAAGGGCTTCCTTTCAGGAGGCAACTCGTTCGCTCCCGGAAGCTGCTGGGCAAGAGATCAAAGCCTGCTGAGCGATGGAGGAAAGAGGGCCCGGCCCCGGGGACGGTGGGTCTGCACCTGCAGCTGCTGGTGGGATACAGAGTCCGTGGAAACACAGCCACACGCTCCAGCAACCGGCCGCAAACTGTTGGTGCAAAGCCATGCTGGAGTTCCATGGGAAACCGGAGCTACAACAGGGCTTATTGTCTGAGTGCTGATGACGTTGACATTTTAGAGGTCACGAAAGGGCAAACAAGTACAGATTTCATCAGTAAGCAATGATTAATAAGGAACCATAGGCCCAGCATCACTAAGGCTCTGCATCATTTAAAGCTGTGCAAAGAGGCACATTGGTGTTAACTCTCCCGCAGCTGTGCTTTAACAGCTCATAAAGCCCGTTGCGCTGCTTTGCATCACTTAGGTCATTTTGAAGGGGGGGGGGGGGGGGGTAGTTCTAGGGCAGACTAGCTCAAACATTCATAGTTTTGGTGCAAAGCACAAACTATTAAAAGAGCCAGGCACTGATTTGCGCCAAAAAGTTAGGCCTCATTGCACAAGGCGCTAACAAGGGAAAGTGTTATAAATTCTCCATAGAGCCACACGTTGCATGTGTCCTGTGGTGCTCGGCATACGTTCAATGCAGTCAAGGGCGAAACCGGCCTTGGGTTACTTGTGTTCGAGCTCAGAGAAGACCTGGCTTGGCACTTCGGGAGGGACGGCTCCTATTGGAGCAGGATCAAGTGCCTTCTCAGTTTGTGCAGGCGCTAGAAGTGTATGCTTCCGCAGCAAGCCCGATGCTAGAATTCACACACTTATCTCTCCATCATGGTGCAAGGCTGAGGTCCATGCAAGGAGCCTGTCTGTGCGCCAGTGGAGGGGATGACAGCAGCAACAGGCATCTTAGTAAAAATGGCACTCTTATGTGTTCCAATCACAACAAAGAGAAGGATGGAATGCCTGAATCAACCTCAACCACTGGCAATACTCGGGCCTCATTCCAGCCCATTGTTTTTCACTCACTCTAGACAAAGGCCCACCTTATACAAAGCAGTACCAACCCTGCGCCTCATGATAACAGTCCGTCTGTAACTGACAGGCGAGGACCACCCCTCTGCGCCTCCACCCGCCAAAAGACACCAAAAGCAGCTCCAGATCAGTTTCGAGCTTCCCACGTCTCATCAGTGAGGTAAAGTTTCTATCCTATGGCACAGTAAGCATGAGACCCGCAGCTGGGCATACCTGTCGCACTTACGGCATCAAATGCAACCCTAGCAAGGTGAATGATTGAATGCTTGAATGAATCTCAACCTCTTGCAATCACTTGGGCTGCCTTCCGCTTTCGGTCATGGCTTGCTAGTGTGTCGGTTGGGAGAGGACCTGGCTTGGCAGTTCAGGCTGACCTGTCCCTATTGGAGCACGATCAATGCTGATTTGCATATGGCTGAGTTTAACCTGAGGTAGCATTGTGGGTAAAGAACATGATGGACTGTGATGCGGCCCAATTACCAGTGGCTGAGATTAGTTTAAGCTTCCTCTCCATCACTTTTTTGTATACTTCAGTGAGACGCCCCAAGTGTGACGGGTATGCCCAGATGTGCGCCCTATGCTCACTTTGCCACTGGAACCATGCTGCTCATGATTGACAAGCCCAACTACAGTGAAACCAGTCTTAGGTTGCTTATATTCTGGCTCAGAGAGGACCTCACTTCGCAGTTGGGGATGGACTGCTCCTTTTGGAGCAGTATCAAAGCTGATTTGCATATGGCGTGGTCTAATCTGAGGTGGCATTGTGGGCAAAAAAGATGGAATTGGGATGTGGCCCAAGTAATTACTAGTGGCTGAGGTCAATTCAAGTACCCCACCCTCTCTTTATTGTATATTTCAGTGCCAGTGATTTGATCAGTCCATCTCCTGTCCACTCAGCGCACACAAACCCTGCATGGTGTTTGGCTTCACACCTGCGATACATGCTGAATTGATGACATGCTTAAACAATCTGGCTCTAAACTGAATTGCATCAAACCACTTCCTGATCCTAATAATTAGACTCCTAAAAAACTGTTAAAATCATTGCATTTCTGCTTTAATTTAGATGGTCAGAGAGTAGATTCCATTGGCAGACTCCATACATTGAGACATATCTAATACTTTTGACCTATATTATGTTCTGTGCATCTGCAGTATTTTTTACAAATGATCACAAGAAGCATGTGGTACTGTGAAGTTGTATTTTGGTTATTTTAGTAGTTACTGTGCAAGACTTGTGGTTAAATATTGGCATGTTAACTCAGCATTTCACAGGATACCAAGACAGTGAATTTGAGGTACAGGGAAGATATGTAATGAGGACCTATTTCCATCTGACAGTCTTTCCCTAAAGTCCTAGAACATTTGGAGGTGGAAGATTTAATGCTTTGTCAAACCGAGGTGGAATGAGTCTTTATAAATCAGGAGTTGACGATAAGTCATGCTACTTCTACCATACAGACCTTTCAGGAATTAAAGTGTTGCTAGCTAGGAGTTAACCCGGGACCACAGATACAAATTCGTCAAGTCATTTTTGTGTCAAGCCTACCTCAAAGGCTTGAGATCTTGGTGCTAGTGATTGATGTTTTAATTTAATTTTTTTCTGTGGTTTTTCAAAGACTGACATATGATAAGAAGCCATTTTTTTCATTTGGGAGGTTGCTGGTACTTTTGGCACTATGTCACAGCAGTGCAGTCTGAATCCATCAGGTTTCAGAACGCTTCTTGCAATGCATGATTAAATGGGCGACAGTCAGATGCCCAAAGAGGGGTAAGGGCTGTCTTTCTTGATGATGGGGGGTGGAATAGAGTGTCGGCAGCCTTGGAATAGTTGAACAGCTTCACGCAACCTGTGAACTTCAGGGGGAGACAGGTGTAGATAATGACGAGTAGTAGTTGTAGGGGTGGTCCAGGTGGGGCTCCATGCATAATCTGATGATGGAGCGCCTTTCTTTCTCGAAGCCTGGCATGGGCCAGCATTGTGGATCCTCTTTATTTCTCAGATACAGAGAGCCTTAGCTGTCTGTTGGAGTCCATTGTTTCTAACACATTACATATCCTTAGCACAGGCTTTGGGTCAATACCTTGCTCATGATTGGATGCCTTTCTTGTCTATCTCAGTTATGTGCTTCTAACCCATTGGCTTGCATCTCTATTCTCGTGTTTGTCCTGCCCCTAGATACTTTCTGTTTACCAAGATTCTGACTGGCTGACTTTTACAATTCCACTGCTGACAATTCTTTCATTCAGAGAACACATTTTGTTTTTGTGTCAGCAAACTGTGGAGCTGTGTTTCTTTTCTCGATTTCTTTCCTGTGTGCTACTTTTTGCCCAAATCCCTGCCCCGCTGGTCCATGTCTTCCCCAGCCGCCACCCGTTCTCACTGCTCATTTCTTATCTCCCACACCTCGAGCTCCTCGGCTGCTCTTTTATTGGTTCTGCCTAGCGTTCCATGCCTCTCTCAGCTGCTCTCAGTCCTGCTGACCGTGTTCATTTTTAAAAATAATTATTCATTTTTTAAAAGCGCTCAACTCCTGCAAAGCTCTGCTTGGCTGACATGTTAGAACATTACATTGAAATGGCTGTGCATGTCACCACATACACATCATGTATCCATGCTCCACCGTGCACAAGTTTTTTTTGCGTTTTGTTCATTTTGTATACATTTGTATTTTTATGTATGCTGCTAGACCTCATGAACATCTAGATACTTTTGCATTTTAAAGGTTAAAGCACTGAATGGGCAATGACTTATTGAAGTAAATTCTGTGTGTCCATGAGTTCTGAATTTTCCATTCACATCACCTCCCTGAGGGAGTCTTGGACTGCTCTGCCATCACTACCTTGAGAGGTTGATGTAGAAGGGGTGTGCTTGCTTTTCAGTTTGGTGTAAAAATAATAGGGCGGTCAGGCGAGTGGTCAAAAGCCTCAGATGACACAGTTGAGGCCCAGTAATGGCTAAATATCCTTGAGCCGCTGGACTAGACCATGCAGTGACCATTTCTGGTTACAATAGGAACCTAACACTTGAGTTGGTGGTCAGAATATGTTATTCTGACCATCATCAGGCACTTTGAAGGCTGACCTCAGGTCACCTTATTTGCACAATAGTGTGCACATTTGGCGTGTGTGGATAGCAGAGTAAAACATACACTAAAAGGGCTCCGTCTAATACAGGGACCACTGTTTTATTAAGTGCTCTCCTCCCTGTGGCCCAACAGGTTGCTATCAAGACCATGAAGTCCTTGAAAAGTTGAAAGTAGCGAACTGAACATTAAATACATTTTAGCTTGCGTACTGCTAACCAATGATGACAAGGAATTCCAAAAACATATGGCGATGAGAAACAGCCCATGGTAGTCTGTTCATATGCATTAAATTCAGGTTGATCTAGAATAAATAGATGCTGTTGCTAGAGCTGCACCTCCTGAACTCAGGTTTGGAGCACAGATCTTTGTCTCAGATGAGAGCAGGTACAATCCCTGGGCCTCTTCTATGTTCAAGTGTCACTTCGTGCAGAGTACAGACTGACCTTCTAAATCTTACTCAGACCAAAGCAGTCTGTGCTAAGGTCTCCTCTTTGATAAACTGTAGCATGAAAACTAGACTGCTTCTCGCTGAGAAGCTTAGAACACTGTGAGTGGACACCCTCCCATCACAACAGGGTACCAACATGGGCATTTGTTTGAAGAGCTAACTCAAATCAATACCTAAATCATTATGAACAACTTAATATAGCCTTATAGCCCGCCGTAGAGGGCTATACCGGCTATTAAAGGCCCTCTCCAGCGTTAAAGGCCCGAGCCGAAGGCGAGGGCCTTTAACAAGGGAGAGGGACTTTAATAGCGGTATAGTCCATCTACGAAGGGCTATAAGGCTATTAGAACATTCTGTCACTAGAGGACAGAATGTTATAACAAAAAAACAAAGCCTTTTGGGAGTGTGAGGGGATTGGGATCCCCTCAGGTTCCCTGAAGCCTTTCTTCACAGCCAGAGCTGTTCACAAAGAAACATTGGAATGTTGGAGCTCCAGGCTTATACCAGCCATTATAAGCCCAGAGCACACCATTGTTTTCAATGGAGCTCCCAACATTCCAATGTTCTAATATCTGTTAAACAGTTGTTAAAAGTAAGGTTAGATGCTGTCTTAGTTCAGTCTGAAAATCCATACTCTCCAGGATAGGTTCCATCATAATATACAGAATGGAGCCATAATATACACATTTTACAATGCATTAGCCCGTTCTTCAGAAGACAGTGTTAATAAAGAGCTGAAAAATGCTTCGAATATCTTTTGTTTCAGTGATAAAAAGAAAAGATGTCTGGGCTATTAGGTTTGCCAGTTCAAAAGCAAATCGGAGAAGCCGAATTAGGAAAGGCATATATTCTGGGGGGCTCATCTCATCTTCACAAACGAAAGAACAGATAGTCAGATTTACAAGCGCCTTGCGTCACTTTAATGCTGTCGTTGTGCAACTGCGGCATAAAAAATGCACCATATTTACAGCGTGACGCATCTAGGGAGATGTGCCAGGTTGTAAAGCCCTGCGTCACATTATACCTGCGTCAGGTATAATGTATGCAGGGTGGGCGTTCCCACAAAGAAAAGTCTCGTAAAAGTGACGCAGTGAAATCTAAAAGATTTCACTGCGTGACTTTTAGGACGCCACTGCGTCACAACCTTACGCCTGCTTCAAGCAGGCATAAGGACTGACGCAGTGTATTGGGAATAGGCCGCAACGCGCATTGCTGGAGTTGCGTCGTGCTTGCGATACAACTCCAGCAATGTGTGACTTTTCCGCCAATGGATGCGTCAGAATTTCTGATGCATCTGTCAATCCTTGCACCATAGTGCGCTGTATTGCAAATACGGCGCATCTATGGTGGTGCAAGGGTTTTTCACTCAGGCGCATGGAAACGGACGCATCTTTACAAATGCGTCAGTTTCTTGTAAATCTGCCCCACGGGGTTGTTAGTTGTTTGGTATAAAAGGGAGAAATAAAGCCTCTAAATGAAGAAAGGCACCATTAAAAAAAAAACAGCTGTAGTGACATTTGTACACAATACAAACTCTGGCAACAACAGTTCATGAACTATGCTATCCAAAGAAATCAAATAAAACATTTCAGATCTCAAACAAGAGGGGGAAAAGTGATGGGTGGAATACTTTAGTTATTCTCAACTATTGGTAACTATTCAGGCCACATTGCAGTCCATCCGCTTTTTTTTTAACCCTTTTTGACACCTCATGAACAAGTTCTTACCTTAACACGATGGACTACTGTAGCCCTAATCGCTCTGTAAATACTACAGCATTGGTTAATAATTCTGTTTGTTACAATTGTATTTGCCCCCCTTACTTCATTATGTATCATCGCTCCTTTGATGTCATTTTATCATTGACTAACCCACCCTACGTTACCCCTGAATTATATAGGATCTGCTACGTTTGCACTATATGATTTTATGCTCATTAGCTTCCCCATTTTAGTCTGGCTATGTTCTTTTTCCTTCCTCTCCTTCTAACTGTAAAGCGCTCTGATATCCTTCGGGATCAAGTTCGCGCTATATAAAAACTTTAGACATAAAATAAAAAAAAATAAAATAAATTAAAGACAGACACCAGCCTTATGCAAATCACCCACAGGCCTCTTCCAATTAGAGCAGCCCAGATCAGGGTGCGCCAGATGGGATGTGTGGGGTCAGATGTACAAAAAACTGGTTGCTAAATACTGGTCACAAATTGTGAAGGATTTTGCGAACCGACCTGTGGACTAATAGGCCAGTTTGTAATCGATCATAGTGAATCATAATCGGACCTACCTCATGTATATTAATGAGGGCGGTCGCAAGGGTCAACAGCCCACCATGTCTGTAATTGCTTTTTAATAAAGTAAACTTTTTTGTTTGCTTAAAAGAAACCATGCTTCACTTTCACATTTTGTACAGATTTTTTAGAGTTAGCAGTTATCCCCTGGACCACTGCCATCTCCCTAAGAAACTCAGGAGTTGGTGATTTGTCAAAGTTGTGCGACCGGTTTCAGTCATAAAACATTGATCCATATCATACCTATTCTGTATTTGGAAGGGACGGCTACAACAAGCCCCTTCCATATGCCAATTCGGTATGGGGGCGGAATCCCATTTTAAGAGCCTGTCAAAGATTTCCAACTCCTAAAATGGATTAGTGCATTCAAAAAGCATTTTAACAGTCGGAGACACCAAACTGGAGTGTTTTACAACTATTAAAATACTTAGCACATCTGGTCCTGATCACGATAGTCGTCAGAGGGGCACAAGACAGAGGGTTATCTTCTAGGATAGGATAGGAAAGCCCTTATAGAGCACACATACCTGAGGGTGTCAAGGCGCTATAGCAGACACAGAGGAGACAGAACTGAGGAGCAAAGGCCACAGCTTAAGGTGAAAAAAGCCAGGTTTTAAGATGTTTTAACCGCATCGCTGCGGCGGCTTTTCCCGCTGTGTGCGGCAAATTACGAAAAGCAGCGTTACATGACGAGCTCAGCTCGTCATCCGCACACGACCACCGTGGCTGATGATGAGCTGAGCTCGTTATCAGCAGCGAAGGGGTTAAGATATGTTCTCAAAGATGCTTGGCCCTATCGTGCAACTATACCTCTTAAAAGTCAGTTTTAAATTAACCATGAATGTCTATAACACGTCCTTACAATGGTCTGAATTCCTTTAGCAGTTTAAACATTATCTATGGTGATAAGAATAACAAGCATTGGAAATGCAATAGGTCTCGCATTAGGAAAGTTTGAGCTATTGGTATTGTAAATGACACTTTTTTTATTTATGTGTTGGTTTTGAAAGTAGCAAAATTAATAGCTTTGTCAGTTACAATGTCAATAGTTTTAACTTTTGCAAATGTGACACCTATAGCATTTGTAATGCAATGTGTGTTGTATTTACGTGACTTAGATGTATTGATATTACAAATAACAATGGCTTTTAATTTTGTAAATAATTAATACTTAAATAAAAGTTATTGTAATTTATAATGGCAATAGCTTAAACGTTTGTAAATAACTTTTGTGAAGATTATGTTCAGTGTATTTTATTGTGACGACAATCCAAGAACATTGCATTTGCACCTACACACACAGAGCCACACACATGTAGATGTGGTGGTGGTGGATCTGGGGAATATGGTGGTGGTGGATGTGGTGGTGGTGGTGGATGTGGTGGTGGATGTGGTGGTGGTGGTGGATGTGGTGGTGATGGTGGTGGATGTGGGGGTGGATGTGGGGGTGGTGGTGGATGTGGTGGTGGTGGTGGAGGTGGTGGTGGTGGTGGAGGTGGTGGTGGTGGTGAATGTGGTGGTGGTGGTGGAGGTGGTCGATGTGGTGTTGATGTGGTGGATGTGGTGGATGTGGTGGTTGTGGATGTGGTGAAAGTGGTGGTGGATGTGGTGGTGGAAGTGATGGTGGTGGGTGTGGTGGATGTGGTGGTGGATGTGGTGGTGGTGGATGCGGTGGTGGATGAGGTGGTGGATGAGGCGGTGGTGGATGCGGTGATGGATGTGGTGGTGGTGGATGTGGTGGTGGATGTGGTTGTGGTGGTGGTGGTGGATGTGGTTGTGGTGGTGGTGGTGGTGGTGGATGTGGTGGTGGATGCGGTGGTGGTGGATGCGGTGGAAGTGGTGTATGTGGTGGTGGATGTGGTGGTGGATGTCATGGTGGATGTGAAGGTGATGGATGTGATGGTGGATGTGGTGGATGTGATGGTGGATGTGGTGGTGATGGTGGATGTGGTGGTGTTGTGGTGGATGTGGTGGTGGTGGATGTGGTGGTTGTGGATGTGGTGGTTGTGGTGGATGCGGTGGTGGATGAGGTGGTGGATGAGGTGGTGGATGAGGTGGTGGATGAGGTGGTGGATGAGGTGGTGGTGGATGCGGTGGTGGTGGATGCGGTGGTGGTGGATGCGGTGGTGGTGGATGCGGTGGTGGTGGATGCAGTGGAAGTGGTGGATGTGGTGGTGGATGTGGTGGTGGATGCGGTGGATGTGGTGGTGGTGGTGGATGTGGTGGTGGTGGATGCGGTGGTGAAGTGGTGGTGGATGTGGTGGTGGTGGATGTGGTGGTGGATTTGGTGTTGGTGGATGTGATGGTGGATGTGATGGTGGATGTGGTGGTGGATGTGGTGGTGGATGTGGTGGTGGATGTGGATTTGATGGTGGATGTGATGGTGAATGTGGTAGTGATGGTGGATGTGGTGGTGGATGTGGTGGATGTGGTGGATGCGGTGGTGGTGGTAGTGGTGGATGGGGTGGTGGTTGTAGTGGATGTGGTGGTGGTGGATGCGGTGGTGGTGGATGCGGTGGTGGTGGATGCGGTGGTGGTGGATGTGGTGGTGGCTGTGGCGGTGGATGTCATGGTAGATGTGGAGGTGATGGTGGATGTGTTGGTGGATGTGGTGGTGGTGGTGGATGTGGTGGTGGTGGTGGATGTGATGGTGGATGTGGTGTTGATGGTGGATGTGGTGGTGGATGCGGTGGTAGTGGTGGATGGGGTGGTGGTTGTAGTGGATGTGGTGGTGGTGGGTGTGGTGGTGGTGGATGCGGTGGTGGTGGATGCGGTGGTGGTGGATGCGGTGGTGGATGAGGTGGTGGATGAGGTGGTGGATGAGGTGGTGGATGAGGTGGTGGATGAGGTGGTGGATGTGGTGGTGGTGGATGTGGTGGTGGTGGATGTGGTGGTGGTGGATGTGGTGGTGGTGGATGTGGTGGTGGATGTGGTGGTGGATGCGGTGGATGTGGTGGTGTTGGGGGATGTGGTGGTGGATGCGGTGGTGAAGTGGTGGTGGATGTGGTGGATGTGGTGGTGGATGTGGCGGTGGATGTCATGGTGGATGTGATGGTGGATGTGGTGGTGGATGTGGTGGTGGATGTGATGGTGGATGTGATGGTGGATGTGGTGGTGATGGTGGATGTGGTGGTGGATATGGTGGTGGATGCGGTGGATGTGGTGGTGGTGGATGTGGTGGATGCGGCGGTGGTGGTGGATGCGGTGGTGGTGGTAGTGGTGGATGGGGTGGTGGTTGTAGTGGATGTGGTGGTGGATGTAGTGGTGGTGGGTGTGGTGGTGGTGGGTGTGGTGGTGGATGTGGATGCGGTGGTGGTGGATGTGGTGGTGGTGGATGTGGTGGTGGTGGATGTGGTGGTGGATGTCATGGTGGATGTGGAGGTGATGGTGGATGTGGTGGTGGATGCGGTGGTGGTAAATGCGGTGGATGTGGTGATGGTGGATGTGGTGGTGGATGCGGTGGTGGTGGTGGTGGTGGATGGGGTGGTGGTGGTGGTGGATGCAGTGGTGGTGGATGTGGTAGTGGTGGATGGGGTGGTGGTTGTAGTGGATGTGGTGGTGGTGGATGCGGTGGTGGTGGATGCGGTGGTGGTGGATGCGGTGGTGGTGGATGTGGTGGTGGCTGTGGCGGTGGATGTCATGGTGGATGTGGAGGTGATGGTGGATGTGTTGGTGGTGGTGGTGGTGGATGTGGTGGTGGTGGTGGATGTGATGGTGGATGTGGTGTTGATGGTGGATGTGGTGGTGGATGCGGTGGTGGTGGTAGTGGTGGATGGGGTGGTGGTTGTAGTGGATGTGGTGGTGGATGTAGTGGTGGTGGGTGTGGTGGTGGTGGTGGATGCGGTGGTGGTGGATGCGGTGGTGGTGGATGCGGTGGTGGATGAGGTGGTGGATGCGGTGGTGGATGAGGTGGTGGATGAGGTGGTGGATGAGGTGGTGGATGAGGTGGTGGATGAGGTGGTGGATGAGGTGGTGGATGTGGTGGTGGATGTGGTGGTGGTGGATGCAGTGGTGGATGTGGTGGTGGTGGATGTGGTGGTGGTGGATGTGGTGGTGGTGGAAGTGGTGGATGTGGTGGTGGATGTGGTGGTGGATGCGGTGGATGTGGTGGTGGTGGTGGTGGATGCGGTGGTGAAGTGGTGGTGGATGTGGTGGATGTGGTGGTGGATGTGGCGGTGGATGTCATGGTGGATGTGATGGTGGATGTGGTGGTGGATGTGGTGGTGGATTTGATGGTGGATGTGATGGTGGTGGATGTGGTGGATGCGGCGGTGGTGGTGGATGCGGTGGTGGTGGTAGTGGTGGATGGGGTGGTGGTTGTAGTGGATGTGGTGGTGGATGTAGTGGTGGTGGGTGTGGTGGTGGTGGGTGTGGTGGTGGTGGTGGTGGATGCGGTGGTGGTGGATGCAGTGGTGGTGGATGTGGTGGTGGTGGATGTGGTGGTGGATGTCATGGTGGATGTAGAGGTGATGGTGGATGTGTTGGTGGATGTGGTGGTGGATGTGGTGTTGATGGTGGATGTGGTGGTGGTGGATGCGATGGATGTGGTGATGGTGGATGTGGTGGTGGATGCGGTGGTGGTGGTGGATGGGGTGGTGGTGGTGGTGGATGCAGTGGCGGTGGATGTGGTGGTGGTGGATGCGGTGGTGGTGGTGGATGGGGTGGTGGTGGTGGATGCGGTGGTGGTGGATGTGGTGGTGGTGGATGTGGTGGTGGATGTGGCTGTGGATGTCATGGTGGATGTGGTGGTGGATGTGGTGGTGGATGTGGTGGTGGATGTGGTGGATGCGGCGGTGGTGGTGGATGCGGTGGTGGTGGTGGATGGGGTGGTGGTTGTAGTGGATGTGGTGGTGGATGTAGTGGTGGTGGGTGTGGTGGTGGTGGGTGTGGTGGTGGTGGTGGATGCGGTGGTGGTGGATGCGGTGGTGGTGGATGTGGTGGTGGTGGATGTGGTGGTGGATGTCATGGTGGATGTAGAGGTGATGGTGGATGTGTTGGTGGATGTGGTGGTGGATGTGGTGTTGATGGTGGATGTGGTGGTGGTGGATGCGGTGGATGTGGATGCGGTGGATGTGGTGATGGTGGATGTGGTGGTGGATGCGGTGGTGGTGGATGGGGTGGTGGTGGTGGTGGATGCAGTGGCGGTGGATGTGGTGGTGGTGGATGCGGTGGTGGTGGTGGATGGGGTGGTGGTGGTGGATGCGGTGGTGGTGGATGCGGTGGTGGTGGATGTGGTGGTGGTGGATGTGGTGGTGGATGTGGCTGTGGATGTCATGGTGGATGTGGTGGTGGATGTGGTGGTGGATGTGGTGGTGGATGTGGTGGTGATGGTGGATGCGGTGGTGGTGGATGCGGTGGATGTGGTGATGGTGGATGCGGTGGTGGTGGTGGATGCGGCGTTCCAACCCGTCACACAGCTAGTACTTGTGGTTTAGAACAACAGACATATGAACTTCGATTATTTCAAAAGCCAATTTCCAACATGAAAATATTACCTTGTCTGACACCGACTCTTCTCACTGTGGTAAGTGTAATGCCGATAGTTAAACAGCGCGCAGGCTCCTGTAATTATTGTTGAGCACGTTTGGCCCACACCTGAATTGCTTACTTTTTCCTCATAAGCAAAAATATCATGCAGTGCTGTCCCTCTCCCGCTCAGACGCTGGAATTCCTAGATTGTATATTTTGTTTGAAGTTGACAGCCGTCTGAGCTAATAGCAAGCCTCAGAGCAAGATCGGACAGACTCCCAGCCGGATTCAAAGAAGGGCATGGAGAACCCCAGCAGGCAACTAAGGTTATTCGAAAGGGGCTAAGAGACGTTTTTATGGGTCGCTGCATCAGCACTTCTACTTGGAAGCATGCCAACAGAAGGTTGGTTGGGAACATTGTGCACAAAAGTGGATTAAATGTCCAAGGTCAGGGGTGACCAGAACTAAAAAAAACAGTGTTAAAACCCTCACTGAGGAAATCGGACAAGCTAAAGCTGTCTCGAAATGCTAAGTGCAACAAAAACGTTCCCATAAATGTGAGGTCTGCTGCTATTCTCACATTTAGATCTACAAGGGGCTTAAAAATCAGGTACACTTAATTCAGTTCCCAAATGAAGAGCCGCAGATCAAAATAATCATTTAGAGCGAAACAAGGAGAAACACGAGAGACGGCCTGCGGCCGTCAAAGTGAAAGTACGGCCGGCTGAGGGAATTGCTGTGGGGAGGGGGGATGAGAAATGCGACACGGCGGTAAAGGGAGGGGGCGGAGCGGGGAGAGCTGCATGAGGGTGTGAAGCAGCAGGGGAGGAGTGCTGCTGGCGATTGACTGGCGATTTGATGATGTGCACGCGCATTTTAGGTCAATGCGCTTGCGCATTGACCTAAAAGCCCACGGGCACAGCATCAAATCGCCAGTCAATCGCCAGTCTAGGTAAAGCTTATTTAAGCCCCTATAGAGCTTCGCCAGCTATGCGCATGCGCACAGAAGGCGAGCCCTAAAAATATGCTTATTTAATGCACTGATATATTGAAATAGGTTCAGGTGCAGTAGTCTATTGTGGCACGTACGCGCAGACGTGGTGTAGGCCACCTGAAGATACAGAGTATTTTGCCTAAGTCTATTTACAACCTCCACTTACATTATCAAAATTAAATATTACATTGTGATATTCCTGAAATATAAACATTATACAAGAGTAAAGGTAGCTGCTAAGTAAATACCTGCTAGGCTCCAAACTGAGTAAATACATAAAAATCGTGAGTTAGGTCAGTTCTGTTGTCACCTGAAATGAAGTTAGCAGTAGGTAAAAGGTGCATGTGATGACAGTATGTATTTGAGGTCACTTAGGAACTCTTCAAGCTACTTTATTATATTGCTGAGTCAGTAAGGTAGACTTGTCATCGTAACCTTAACTTTCTTCTGAATTTCTTCCTTAATGGTCGGCACGGGCAGTTTGAATACCAGTGTTAATGTCAATACCAGTAGTGTCTGGTAACTGGGATACATGTACAACATGGCAGCATCTCTGCAAGCAGGACAGGCTAGGATGTCTGAAGTCTTTCCTCTGATGGGTTATGGGTCATCAGACTTTGTGGTCAGATGGAAGAGGAAAGTTCTACGGTAAATGTGGTTGAGGTGCTATGGTGAACGGCTCCATAGGACAGGTAAACTCTCCAAAATAGGCTTCACTGCTCACTGGGGAGCCAGTGGAAGCAGTAGAAGCACGGCATTGCATGATATTAGTAGTGCCACTATATTGGGGACCACTCCAAAGAGGTGTGAGTGTCTCTTTCAGGCGCCACCATGAGAGATACCCCTGGTGTGTGTGTGTGTGTGTGGGTGTGCATGTGTGGGTGTGTATGTGTGTGTATATATATCTATATATCTACTGGGTAGTTATAGTATTTCCATAGGAAATGCATTTTTTGGCACCGTTAGATGATCTTTCAAGCGGTGGCCAAGAAAATAGCGGATCCCAAACTGTGTTTTTAACACTCATTTTTCCATGGGAATGTTAGACACAGCTGCAGACTAAACTGCTGAACGGATTTACACCAAATGTGGTAGAAAGCTAGATCTTGGTCCAGAAAGAGTGCTTTTTGTATGTTGGTGTAAATCCGTTCAGTAGTTTTTGAGCAATTAATGCTCAAATACTTAGTATATCTAGATATGCTGAGCCTCCTGCTGAGATCTGATTGGCAGCCACCACCTCAACCTCAAGTGTTGGCAGCCATCTTAGGACGCGGGACTCAGTCCTCTGTCCTAATAAAAGTTTTTTAAAACTACATATGGAGGCAGGGTGGGGGAGGGATACCCTTAATCCCTTAGCCTCGTGTTGGGGTCTCAGAGGAAACATGCCTAGGGCCATAACCGATATAAAAAAAAATATTTTGCCAAAAATTCATGGAAGATCTGCAAAACTGCTGCAAAATGTAAAAAAAGGGTGGGCTCCCGCTGTTGTTTTTTGAAACTCCTTCGGGATGGCCCAGGGCCAGGGAAAATAAGGCTTTTATTTTTGGGGGAAGGGGTGCACGAGGCCCCCCTCACCAGGCTCATCATTCCCCAGGGCCCAATCTTTTTTAGGAGGAGGGGTGGCATGTAGCCCCCTCCCTGAGCCTCTAAAGATCCTGGGGACCTCATGCCCCAGAGCTGCAAAACATTTGAAAGAGGAGGGTGCTGGACAGCCTCCCCGAGCCATTAAGGGCCGTGGGCAGTCACGGCCCATGGAGGGAGTTGCGGTGGGGCAGAAAGGTGGGGCGGGGGAGGGGCAGGGTGGGGGGTGCTAAAAACCGGAATATGGATAATTGGATGTAAGTAAACAATTTAATTAATAACACGAATTTCGTCGCGCGGGCTGCATCGCATTTTGGATAATTTGACAATAATAGTGGTGAGAAGTGTGGGATATTTAGGACTGTATGGTTTTACTGTGATGGCGGGATGGAAGAGTAGTGCTAAAAGTGGTATTGCAAAGATGGTGCACCGTTGGTGGATGGTAATGTTGGATTTGGATTGGTGGTGCAGTGAATGCAGTGAATGCGGTGAAATGGAGGGTGCTACTAAAGTGGTGAGAAGTAGACAGTAAAATGGTTTTGGGAAATTAACAAGTGGGTTTTATTAGTATGACAGTGCTAGTAGTATGATGGTAGGAAGTACCTGTTTCAGTTTGTTGCGCGGACTTAAACCTATTTTGGACTTCTTTGATGCCCCGACCAGACAGACCATCATTCCGACCTTGATTACATCTAGGCTTGATTACGCGAACTCTCTGTATCTGGGGGCTAACAAGGTGGAAGTACACAGGTTACAGAGAGTACAGAACGCCGCAGCAAGAGCTCTTTTGGGTCTGCACAGAGTCTGTTCGTGACTAGCACAACCCGCCGCCTTTATTGTCTGCCAGTGGCTCAACGGATTGAGTTCAAGGCTCTTTGCATAGCCTTTAAAATCTTGAAGCTCACCTCCCCTAACATTTTGACTGATCTGCTCTCTTTTTACATCCCCTCCCATCAGCTTCGCTCCATGTGGCAACATTTGCTAGCGGTCCCCTCGGGTTAGGAGGACTCGGGCCGGAGGGTGTTCCTTCCGGTACAGAGTGGCTATTCTCTGGAACTCACTGCCCCTCCATATTCGAGGCCTCAGCAACTTCTTCGAATTCAGGAAAGCTATCAAAACTTTTCTCTTTCCCACTGTGTAGGTCGCTCCGGTTCCCCCTGCGTTGTGATTGCCTATTTGCTGTTAGCGACGGGACGCCTTTTGGCTGGGGCAGCCGTCGCACTCTACAAATCTTTGAAATAGAAATAGAAATAGAAGTACAGTGGGAGTACAGTGTGCGGTGGCAGTGTGGTGCTGGGGGTACTGCTGTGCTTAGGAATCATAGCACAAGGGTCATGGAAGGCTATGTAGTGTAAGGGTGTGTAGATGATAGTGTAGTTATTCAATGTGGAAGTTTGATATAGAGCATTAGTGGAGTGCATAAGAGGCAAGGTGGTACTGAGGTTGATAACTTGACACAAGGACTGAAAGTGCAGTGCTGAGCAATACTACTGCTGGGTTGACCAACTGTAGTGTGGTGAGAGCATAGCATTGCATGCTGTGTGTGGTAGAGGTGTGGCGCAGCGGCCAGCGTGCCGGACTCCGGACCACGGGGTTCATGGTTCGATCCCTGGCACCGGTGGCAGGTTAGTCCAGCACCATGTGACTCTGGGTAATAACTCGCTTAATCTTCCTGATGGCCCCCAGTGCCGGGACACTTCTCTGGAGGTAGCTGCGTGCTTTACAAATGCTGGTATTTTATTTTAGGGCAGAGATAGGTGTAATGAAGGTGCTGCAAGGTGATGGTGGTGATTGGTAATATGGTTATGGGAGATGATAATGTTGTGCTGTGAGGTGAAAGGGAAGTGCTTAATCATGGTTCTGTGTGCGGTTGGAAATAGTGCCACAGTGTAAAAGAGTGTTGGAGCTGTTTGTACAGTTCTGGAAGATAGCAGTGTGCTACTAGTTGTATAATGCTGTAGTAGATCAGTGGAGTGGAGACAGTAGGTAGCAAGTTTAAGGGAATCCAGATGTGGAATGGAAATTCATTCCATAGGAGATAGAGCTGTCCTCGGGGGATGATGGTGCATTAACAAAGAGAATTGTGCATAAATGGTTTGGTGTATATTAGTGTACTGTTGGAGGCAGTAGTGTGGTGTGGAGGGTTACAGTACAGCCCTGACCCTGGTCTTGTGTGCTGCTCCCCCTGGCTGCCTCTGTAGAGCCATGAACTGATGACACCTCCTTGGCCCTGACCCTTGAGGCCCGCCGAGGTTCAACCCCCACTGCCACAGAGCATCAGCTTCACTTGCCATAGCTTGTGTATTCCATATTTGCTTTATTTCCTTTTTCCTTATTGGTAATCCTGTTCTACCATAATTAAATGCTATTTCCCTTTTGTTGCCGCTGGTGGTATTGTATTGTTTTTTCACACTTCTTTGCCCACTTGTGCTGCTGCTGTTGTCTGTTTTTTTCTGCTCCTGTACCCGGCTGGTTTCCCACCCTCCCACCCCCAGCCCTTCTCACCTCCTGGGACTACTTATGGAGGCTGCTGCATGCCCGCAAACCAGGCGCGCCAAGGACAAGTCCATCTGCACCCGTCCGCACCTGGACCGCGCCATTCACCAGGAACCTGGGCTCCCCAGGCATCCACTGCTACACCACAGCAGAGATCCTAGATCTGGCTCCCGTGGGCTGCGACAACAACTGCTGCATCACCTCCTCAAGATGCACGGACCCATTGCTTGCCACTGCTGCCGGTTCACCTGCAACACCGAAACCCCCGTCGTGCCTCCACATGCAGCCTCCAACCCTGTGGAACTGCTCCAGAGCATGCTGCTCAATGCCCATTCCCTCTGCAAGCAAGTTTGCCAAATCTGGGACACCATCACCACCTGCAGCCCGACGTGAGGTTTATCACCGAGACCTAGCTCACACCATCCTCTGCTCTGACATTCGGACATCCTGACCTCAACACCCCACGGATACAAGATGCTATACAGAGACTGGGCCAACAAACATGGAGGAGACGTCACCATCATCTGCAGGGAGCCCCTCCAATTAGCTACCACCGAACACTACACCGCATCTATCATGAAGCACCTCAACTTTCAGATCTGAATCGATGCAAACTCTTCCATCAGACAAACCCTCACCTACTGACCCCCGTGCCCCTGCCCTGGCTTCTGTAATGCCATCTCTGAAGTCATCACCCACCCTGGCAATTGACTCCAAGCACTACCTCTTTCTCTGTGACCTCAACTTCCACCTTGATGACACCACTGAAACCAAATCCGCCAACCTCTTTGAAAACATGAGCAATATTGGACTCACGCAACTGGTCACCAGTCCACAAAATCTCGCAGGACACACCTTGGACCCGATCTTCACGGCCAGCGACAGAATTAAATCCAGCCACACCACTGAACTTGTATTGGTAATCTTGGACTGACCACAGCATCGTCCACTTCTCCATCGCAGGCTCACCACGACCCACCACCATGCCCCCCACACACAATTGGAGCAAAATTGTTGAGCTCCAATTGACTACCGCCCGCAGCGCCAGCATACCCCTCACCACCAGCAACCTGGCGCTAACCATTCAAAACGTATCCGACTGGATCTCCAGCTGCTCCGACACTTTCAAACCTGTGAAAAGATCCAGCACCAGGAAACCCTCCTGGAAAATGCCAGTTGGTTCACCTCATATTTTTTAGGTCTCGCCTGTCGATGCGCATGCGCATCGAGCAAGCGAGACTATGGGGGCTCATCGACTCTTTATCCAGCTTGCAAGGAATCGTGGCGATTCCTTGCAGTGCCCGTGACTTTTAAGCTCAATGCGCATGCGCATTGAGCTTAAAAGCGCGTGCACATGGCCCCAGCCGCCTGCCTTGCCTACTCTCCCGCCCCCTCACTTCTTGATTGCACGGCCGCTAGGCCGTGCCTCCCCTACTCCTCCTCCTACTCTCCTCCCCTCCCGTCTGTTCCCGCACTCCTCCCACACCCCCGCTCCGCCCCCTCACTCTCTCTGCCCGCCCGCTCTCCACTCCACAACTCAATTCCAAATCGTAAACACTGCAAATCTTGTTTCCGAGTGATACATCCAAACGTAACTGGAAATATCTTTCTGGGACTGCACAAGTGCACGCCGTTGTCGTGGGTTAAGCTAATAACTTCGGTGGCATGTGGCCAGGCGCACAGCACATATGTGTGCATGCACATGAAGTATGGGGCTGCACTCATGAAACCGACACTAGTCTGCAGTAGTAGACTAGACACAAATATAGACACAAATATCCGCACACCATTTCTGCGTGTGTCTGCGTGAATTTATATGTACGCACATAACTTTATTATACACACCACTCGCGCAACGCCATTTCCGGATCTAAACACGCCCCCTTGCATCACACGCTGATTCGACTCCCAACAGCAGACACGGAGTCGCAGGCCAGCAGCCACGAGTGCAGAACCACTAGTTTGGGAATAGGTAAGCGCATAAAATTACCCCTCCTTAAGTCGCCGCACATCACCGTAGTTGCATTTAACATTTGTGATTTCTTAGCTCAGAGGTTTCTACCAGAGGTGACAGCGGAACCATTATTTATTAGGTTAAAAGAGTTTAAGACATTTCTTTAAGACATTAGTCCCTTTTTAGGGTCCATTTTCAGCGGCAGTGTGAGACCATCTCTTACAGGATTTTAAATTGCAGAATGGGGTCAGTGCATCCCATTTACTTACAACTTATTTACTTCTGAACAGCAAGGCGCGCATAACATAAGCGCGTTATTTTCACTGCAACGCTTGTTATTCACTGCGGGCTGGAGGGAGTGAGTCTCTGTCCCGGGCCTCGAGGCGGCAGGAAAGCCCCTGCCAGGGGCCCCTGCAGAGCTGCTCTGTCGCAAGAAACGCCTTGGAAACTTAGCGCCACTCATCAGGATTCATCGAGTGCGTGTGATTGGTGTCTCTCTGCCTCGTGTGCCTTCTCTCTCTCTCACGTACATCTCTCTCCCCTCCCCCCAGATCTCATCCTCCTTAAGGGCCCGCCCCCTCAACGGTGACTCACCTAGCAGGCATCCAGCTAATGAAACTGCTGGAGTTTAAAGGGCTCCTACCTGCTCCAGCAGACCCCGGTCATGTGACATGGGGGTGGGGGCGCAACGCCCCCCCACCCCCCATGTGGGGGAACACCCAATGTACTGTAACCCGACCGACCCACTCCATTCTTATCTGCACGAGCCTCCTCGTGCGCAGCCTGGTTCCCCGCCTTAACCTTGTAATTAGACGCTTTGCTGCCCTTCCTTAAGCCACCAAAACGAGGCCCCCCATACCCCTCCACTCTCGTCGCTCCCACTCCTGTGCTTTGTCTCCCTCTAACCTGCCTCCGAAATTGAAGCGTTTTTATGCCCCCCACCCTCCCCCCGTTGCGTCTCTCCAGGCCAAATTCCTCTTCGTCAGTACTCTGGGAGACAACTCCTAAGCTGAGGCTCCTGCAGCAGCCCCCCGCCACTCGCGCTCGCCCCTCGTGCGCCTTTGTCTACCCTTTAACCCGACTCCCCATTGAAACCTTCTTCCTGATACTCCGTGCGTCACCCCATGCCAAATACCTGGTTTGTTTTACTCCGAGAAGAGTAAATCATCTGCGCAGGATCACAGGATGTTGAGCCACTCCCAAGTCGGCAGCTCTGTGCATAGGCCACATCACTTCCCCTATGGTCCCCACTATAGCCTACGGTTGCCTAGCGGGCCCCATTGACTAACTTGCGTCTTCTGTGATCCTGTCCGCCCTCCGAGCTTAGCCTGCCACTCACGAATTGCAATTTTCTAACAACCATTGAGCCAGCCCCAGACAAAACACTTCAACCCTCCTATCCTCACACATCATTAACCTACCCTCCCGCATATTGCTCCACTCCTGCTGCCATATGAACCATCGCGCTGGGGGCAATGCAGTCCTCCATGCGCACTGCTGCTAGGCCCGCAAGGTGGTACCTGGGCTAAACATTGGGTGTAGCCACACCCTATTGTAATTGTATACCACTCTTCACCCTCACTCACCCTCACTCACCCTCACTCACCCTCACTCACCCTCACTCACCCTCACTCACCCTCAACCCCTCACTCACCCTCACTCATCCTCACTCACCCTCAACCCCTCACCCTCACCCACCCTCAACCCCTCACCCTAACTCACTCACCCTCACCCTCACTCACCCTCACTCACCCTCACTCTCACTCACCCTCACTCACCCTCACTCACCCTCAACCCCTCACTCACCCTCCCTCACCCTCACTCACCCTCACCCACCCTCACCCTCACTCACCCTCAACCCCTCACCCTCACACAGTGCAATAGGTCTCGGAGCATTTGAGTTAGAGCTTTTAGAATTGTTTATGGCTTTTTTTATTTGTAATTCTTTAGCATTGGCTACAGGAAACAAAAATGCTAAAGATTTACAAAAAAAACCCATAAACAATTCTAAAAGCACTAACTCTAATGGTGCGAGACCTATTGCATTTCCAATGCTTGTTTGAATAGGTGTGGGAGTGAGAGCGGCTCCCTGAAGTCAAATATTTGTCAAGGTGAGACCACCGCTGCCTTAAGTCTCTCTGAACACCACTCCCACACCTATTCGAGCAATTCCATCTGTGAAACTCGGTGTTACCACCATGCGTATAGAAGGCCTCAGATCAGACTGGATCAGACCTCAACCTACCAGCAAAGGAAGGTAGGAGAGTAGGGGAATTAGGGATTATTAGGTCCTGGAGAAAGCCGGAAAACTCTTTCAAGGCTGAAACAAATCGGCTGAAACATGTTGACAGACATGCAGATAGGAGGGGTGTGCGGCCAATTAATTCACCCTGACACTACCAACCTATATGTATTTTAATCCTGACCAGAAAGACCAGGAATAAAACTTACAGTAGATATTCCTGAGAGAGTTTTAATTCTATTTTCTACTCTATACTGTTCAATTATTTATAAATCTGCATCTCGATGCACCCTAGCTACTCATTCTCTGCATCCATCCATGTGTCCTTTCACCCACCCATCCATCCTAGATTCCATCCTATCCCAAGCATCCATGCATGGTGCACCCTATTACCTTATATTTATATCTTTACTCGTACCCGTCTGTTCATCCGTCTATCCACCTATTCACACTATATTCTATCCCAACCTGAAGCATCCATGTACCGGATTGTCTTATTTTTCCATCCATCCATTCATCCATCCATCCATCCATCCATTCATCTATCCATCCATCCACCCTTCCATCCATCCATCTGTCCAACCATCCATCCAGCATTTCCATTCAATCATCCATCCACCCATCCACTCACCTATCCATCCCTCCAACCTATCTTCCCACCCACCCATCCATCCATCCATCCAGCCTCTGCAGCCATCTCTCCATCCTATCCTCCCACCCACCCATCCAACCATCCATCCTATCTTCCCACCCACCCACCCATCCATCCATCCTTCCATCCAACCATCCATCCAGCTTTTTCATCCGATCATCCATCCATCCATCTACCCACCCATCTATCCATTGATTCATCCATCCAGCCAACCCATCCACCCATTCATCCATACTCTCCAGCCAATCATTCCTCCATCCATCTATCCATCCATCCATCCGCTTGTCTTTCTGTCTTTCCATCCATCCATCAATCCATAGAGCAATCCTACCCACACGTGCATTCATCTAATCCCCTGCCCACCAACCCTCAGCTTTGTTGTAGCTGGAGCCCTCTTCCTGTGGTCTCCCGAAGCGTGCTGCGAGATGTAAGTACTAAGAGATGGAAAATGAGATACGTAGCCCTGAGGGGAGCCAGCTACATGGGTTACATCGCTCAGAGTTTTCCTCCCTCCTTCCCAGTTCCCAGCCTTTGTGAACGTCTGTGGTTAAGGGGGCTGGTGGGGGTGTCAAGCAGCTCCTGGACAGAAGGGTAAAGGCCTTACTCCCCTCTGTCGGCGGTCGGGGCTGAGAGCTTACCCTGTGCACTCCCTTCACGAGACGCCTCTTTACGAGGTGTCCATCAGATGGTGCCAAGAGGCCTTGGAATGTGAGGGAAGCACTGCGAGGCTGAGAGAAAGGTGTCCGCGGTCCTCCTCTCAGCGGGGAGGGGGAGGGGCGCAGAGCTGGAGATGAGCTGAGATAAGAATGAAACGAGGCTTCTCCACAATCTCCTCGCTTGATTCACACTTTCTGAACCCTGCAGACCCACAAGGACCCCTGCGGGCCCTGCATGCTTTGGACGGGAGCGGGGAGGGGAGCAGGAGCGAAAGAGAGAGAAGAGGTTGGAAAGACT